>NC_135871.1:16991102-17608602 GCF_031162955.1 Sander vitreus | reverse complement strand
CAGGGGGGCAGTGCTCCCCCTGCACCCCAGCAAACTCATGGGTCAGACCCATCTGGTAGTGAAGGAGGGCCGAGACTAAGAGCTACATGAAAAAATATGCACCAAACAAGCCACTTTGAAATTTTGCAGTTTTTATGAATACAAAAGTTGGGTGACACCCCCCCCCAGACTAAAAAGTGTTGGTAAAAAGACATGACCCTCCCCTATTTTCCTCCGGTGGTCCATTCCATAAATACCGAACGGTCCCTTATAACAATTTTTGTGATCCCTTGACCTTTTAATCAAGCGTCATCATCAGGTCAAAGGTTTAATTTGTCCCCTAAGACAAGTATATTAGAAAAATAGTAGAATTTGAGTTTGTATTGACAGCATTAAAGCAACAGTTGGGCATTATGGGAAATATGCTTATTCACTGTTAGTGAGCTTTAGGCAGATTTTGTTGGACAGAGCCATGCTATAGCTGTTTCCTCTTTCCACTCTTTGTGTTAAACTAACTTCATATTTAGCTTCCAAATATATTAGTCGTATCGATTTTCTCATCTAACTCTCTGCTATTCCTTACACGGAAAAGAAAAGAAACAAAACTATAATGTGCATTTAACAAAGGTCCTGTAAAATATGGTAAACATGGATGCTATCCAGAATAGGCCTGCTTTAAAATTCAAGGAGCAGTCAGAACAGCCTTACAAGTCTTGTTTAATTCAAAACCAAACACAAAAAGCAAACCATTGGCAGCATTGCTAAATAATGCACATGGTTCTAAAATGAGAGATAGCTTCATTCAGGGATGACAGGAAGTCATAAGAGTACTCATAAATAATGATCAGGATCCTTGTATCTGTCTGATGTCATGTGGTTCATCATGTATGCATTGACTTTCTCACTCATGCACCTATCACTTAGCAATGCAGCATATGTGTGTAATGACATGTAATCAATATCAATAATAAGGCACAGCAATACAAACTGAAAACTTCAAAGTATTCAGTTCCTTTGGGTGTTTTATGTCAAGTTGATAGTAAGTGAAGGGAAAAAGGGAATACCTTTTTCCTTTTCTAGAGGAAATACATTTGCATTCAGTGTGATCGTATCCTGCCACTGACAACAAGAATAATAAAATGCCTGATTTATGCATGAAGTACAAGTACAGTAAAGTTCATCTGAAATGTAAATCATTTGAGACAAAATAACTTGATATGAGACATTAGAAAACGTGTAGAAAGTGCAAATATATTTTTATTTCATGGACTGTACTTGCATTTAGTGTTTCTGTATAGCTTGTTTAATTGTGAGCCTGTTGCATGATTCCACTGTATTGATTTTTTTCTATAAGCTATAACTGCACTCCTGCTAACTTTCTTTGAATCAAGTAAAACTAATTAGATATGACCTTAAATGCTGTTTGTACTCTTTAAAGAAACTGAACCTCAACAATGTCGCGCTCTCATGCAATCAATTGATTATAATGCTCTGAGTTTCTCAAATTGTAGTCATGCAATTTGCTCTCTTGGGCTCTTTTTCACAATGTAAGATAGGCAGTAGGTTTTCTTGGAAAAAGTAAATTTGTGTCTAAGGTCTATTTCAGATAAGCTCAGCTCATAAAACAAAAGTCATTGCTAGATGTGAGTCGTTTATGTTTGATTGTCCTCTTTCCCAAATGTGCCAAAACTTAAAACCACAGACTTTATTTCTGATTCAAGGTCAGCCAAAAATAAAGAGTCTATCTTTCCATTAAGCTAATATTCAAAATTTGAATTTGAATTTGAAGTTGGTGTGTAAAGTGTTAATGCTTTGATAAAGAAGAGTGCGTCTCAGCAAAACTTGCCAAACGTCACAGTTTCTCCTGTGCAGGTCTGTTTCTGCTTCCTCCAGCAATAAATCAAAACCTAAATGGAACGCTGTCCCAGCTCCAACTTCAGGTGATGCAGGCACATGAAGCCAAACAGAGAATCCTGCACTCTGAGCTAAAGGGTTTCCAGATAAACACAAGGCTCAGATGACACAGGAATGAGAGGCTACATGCTGGGATATTTACCATTGAGATGAAATTATCGTTTATTTCTTCTTTGGTTTGATTTATGTTGTTAGAGTGCCTGAAGCCACTTCACTTTTCACGTCATGAGCAACGATAAAAACACAGGGCAACAAGGATTATTACACTATAGCTTCAACAAAACATTCCAGATTGACCCTGCTTACAACAACATATTGTTGCTATAGCTACAGCCTAGCAAACACAGTCCAGGGAACATTTTACCCCCTGCTGAATTAATTAACAACATGAGCATATTCAAAAGATTCTGAAGAAGAAGGTTGCATCTGAGCTAATTCAGGTTTAAATATTTTAAATCAAAATCAATCACTGTGTTGTTGTTTTTTACACCAATAATTGAATCAAATAGTGATCTGGAGTGAAAATATAAGAAGCTAAGGTTTTTCTTTGTGATTCACTCCAATGCACCTCAGATCAAGCAAATTGTTCCAGACAAAATCCATTCTTGAGAATCCATTTGGTAGTAGATGTATTATACATGAATTACATAGCCTGAGGCTGGCTAGCCTAACAACTCTCTCAGGGCTGTTTGAACTGTAAAACACATTGCCTGTCACGATTTATTCCCTCTTATCCATTTTACTTTTTTTCTCCATGACATGATGCAAATAATTGTATCCCAAACAGTGTAGTGAAAAATCTTAAGCTTAGTTAAATGATACATTCCCATCTATATGCAGAGTGCAGAGACACAGTAAAGACGCAGAAAAAAACACAGTTGTGACTATTAAAATGCATGGACAAATAGGCCTACATGTCGGAGATTGTGTGTTCATAGGCACATTCACTCAAAACAATAGGTGCATTCAGGCATAAGCATTTCACACACACACACACACACACACACACACACACACACACACACACACACACACACACACACACACACACACACACACACACACACACACACACACACTGGTTAAAGCTTCTTCATTGTCTGTACAATTTACAGGTGGTGCAGTGGCGCCCCCATCTGCCTATATAGTGAATTAGTCTACACAAGTTAGGACAGACCCAACAGGACTATGTCGCTTCAGAGTAAAAACAAATAATAAGAAATAACTAAATGTATTATATATAAATATGTATCTATATATATATAGATATATATCTACAACAAAATCTAAAATCCATCTACAAATATTCTAAATGTCATATTCTCCAAAGTTTTACCACTACCAAGTTTTGTTAAGTAGGTCTTTTCTAACAGTAGGATTGCATATTGATTTCTCTGCTAAACTGTTCTAACAAATTCTGATAGGACTGGGGCTGAGCTTTATTGTGAAGATTTAGAATAGACATTCATGTAAGATATTTTTTATATTGCCTGAGTTTGACCAGCACCCATTCAGTCCATGTCCGCACCCCATTAAATTGCATATAGGTCTATATACTCCTATATACTATGTCTATCAAACTTGAAACACAAAGCACTAATTCAGCTTTAGGCGAGATTGTATAAAAACCTATTAATTTAAAATACCCCTCAAATGCAAAAACAAGAATATGTAAAGACCAACTAATGATGTTAACTTCGATCTTGAGCAAGAGTGGAGTGTTTAAAATGGGTGGGGGATGGTCCATGTGTGTGTACGTGACTGAAATCAGGAGAGGAGGCGACTCTAAAGTTGATCTTAAGGCTACTTTAGATTTCTCTAAAAAAGAATAGCAAAATTCTTGGAAATCATTCAAATATTCTAACACACAAAAATAAACTGAAGCACACATCAAAAGTATTGATTATATGTGAGACAATACCTAAATAGGCTACAACAACCTCTGGCAAGAAAATCTAGATCTTTTTTAAATGTAGCCTATAAGGTGGAGGGTAAGCTCTATTACTTCTAGACAGTATTTGTTTTATCACAATAGTCAATAATATCACTAAATTTGCTATTTTTTTTATAAGATTATAGGTATGCCTAAAGTGACTCAAGTTTCCGATCATTAACGCACACGAGGCATACGTGGGGTACGTGTAAGAATGAATCTTTCCCGAGCTCTTTCATCATATCTTTTTTTGTCCAAAAACTGCAGGGGTGTGTCTTTATGGCATTGTGACGAGCAGAGCTGATTGGCCTGTCGGTTTGGCTGTTAAATCTCATATGTCCATTTTTTTTTCCTAAAGCTGTGAGTTTGGTTGGGTGTCGGCCCCTTGCCGGGTCGGGGGGCCTGGCCTTTGCCTCATCAAAGGACAAAAATGTTACCAGGCAGGGTAGACAGCTGAAGACGTGAGCTGAAACCTCATTGGTTAAGAAATACAAAGGGCGGGGCATCCTGGCTTCGGTATTTAACGCTTTGTTCCATTGTTGCATTCAGTGTTTCCAGCTGGTCTGGTTTAGGAGGAGGTATCCACCGTCGAAGGATACCTTAGCACTTTTTTTTAATTTTTTTTTTAAAATTTTTTTTAAACACTCAGATCTTTTTGTTCGTTTCTTTGTAAAGATGTCATTTTCTTGTAACCATTCCCTGTACGGCAGCTTTCCTCCGTCTCCAGCGGAGGACAGGGGTTCAAAGCGGCTGTCCTGGGGCAGACTTCTGCAGAGGCTGACTGAGCTGAAGGGGATCAATCAGAGGCAAGCAGCGGATCATCAGTGCAGCAGGAGCGAAACTGGTAAGTGTTTCGGGCTTCATCTGTCAGGAGGCTTAATTTTGTGTTTGGGTTGATTCACATTGTAAGCAAGATGTATTTTTATTTTTTAGTTGACTTGCATTTTTTAAAAGAGAGAACATGAACTGACAAAGAACAAAAGGGTTAAAGGAGACGGAGGCTTTTTCTGGTGACCTCATTTTTTTTTTTTTTTTTTTACCAGTACCAGACACAACTTTAACCCGTATTCTTTTGTTTTAGGATCTGTGGCAGACATGTCCCTGTCAGAATCAGACAACAGTTTCTTCTGTTATCCCCTGGAGGAGACCCTGGCTGCTGAGGTTGTAGCAACAATAACACAAAGTCTCAACGATGCATCACACATCCTGGGCTGCTCCAAACTCATCTTACTTGACTGTCTACTTCACCATATCAGCAAGGAGCTGCTACACCTGGCTGCCAGCGAGCCTTGCGGCCTCAGGGGGGCGCTCATCGATCTGTGTGTGGACAGGGGGGAGCAGAGCTCCCTTTGTACTGTGGACCAAATAGCAGTAGATGCCACCCTGGTCCCGACCTTCCATGTAACCCTGGTGCTGAGGCTCGAGTCCAGCGGAATGTGGCCAAAATTTCAGAAGCTCTTTAAGGGTAGCAAGTCACGACAGACTTCTGAAAGGCACCGAAACACTCAGACGCTGAGTACGAGCTTCAGGGCTATCAAGAGGAAACTGTACTGTTCAGGGGAGCTGCTGATTGAGGAGTGCTGCTGACTAAGCGCTCCTGCCCCCGATTAGCTGAACTCAATGCATATGTAGGCTACTGTGAAAGGAGGCTGGTGGGTTAAGCATGGTCTTTTTTAAGACAATATCTTAGGACTCCAAATGGCACTAAGAAGATGGTCCTGAACTAGTATGGACCTGACTTTGTTGGTGTATTAGTGTATCAAGGTTTTCCTGAAACCAACGTCATGGCAGCTACTCGCCTGGTTACAGTAAAGACTCATGTTTAAACATGGGTCAGTTTCTTTCCTATAAATGTAAAGTCACATCCATGAGGGAATGGCTTACCATACGTATTTGATAGTCAAATGTGACCTGAAACTTGGGTTATGTATTTTCCAACAACCTAAAGTACATGAACAAATAAATATATTTTTTTTTAAATGAATTTGCTGTGAGAGTTTTTGTTTCCAACTAATAAGCAATCAATGACGTGCCATAAAAGCATATGGATTGTGAGTTTGTGTGTTTGTAGCCATGCTGGCAGTGTCTCTAGGGATGGCAAGGTCAGTCTGTTGGGCCACTTTGGTCCAGCTTAAATATATATTATTATGGACAGCCATACAAAATGATGGGTCCCAGAGGATGAATCGTAATGATCTTTGGTGATCCTTTAACTTTTCGTCTAGTGCCATCTTCTGGTCAAAATATGTCCCATAACTTTGATAAAAACCTGCAAAACTAATGACATTCAGCTGTACTTTCTGTTTAGCACTTATTAGCATACTAACACGCTGGACTCAAAAAGTGAGCATATGGTAAACATTACACCTGGTTAGTATCAGCATGTTAGAATTGTCACTGTTAGCATGCTGACGTTAGCACAGGTAAGTTACATTAGTACAGCCTCACTAAGACTCTTGGTCTTGTTTAAAAGAGACAATATGCACCAGGCAACCATCGGACAAATTTAATTCAATGAAACTTTTATACAATTTTAGCATGTTAATTTAATAAATATGGTTTACTTTTATTTGTGCAACAATTTTCAATACTTATGATCCAACAGGCTACAAGCAAATCCACAAAATAACATAATAATTGATATTAATTTCAATAAACCCTGCACTGTTAAAAGTAAAATGAATATTTACATTGGTTAAGAACTATAAAAATTACACATGTTCCTTGTGAGTGGCTCAGTCATCTGTCTATGAGAAGGCCATGAGGTTTCTCAAAATGTTTAAGGAAAACAAAAAGACTGGGACAGAGGAAGCTAATCTTAGCAGCTTTGTTTACCGTTCAAATAGACAACTATGCTCTTAGTTTCGACCGTGACGCCCAGCGGACTCTCACCATCCTGAAGACACTAGAGTAAGGAAATGTCAGCAGTCAACTCAAAGCTTCTCACAGTTTGACAGGAAGTCAATCACCACCAAGTTGTAATGAGGTTCCCTGATGAGGTCGCTGCCCACTGCGTGTAAGGCATTTTCGATTCTCTTGGTGTGCTGCAGAAATACGTTCCAATTTGAGTGGGCTCCGACCGATTTCTTCTAATTAGATTCAAGTACCGACGAACCTGTGAAAAAACAAAAGAATCCATGAGAGTTATGCAGCCGTCACTCTACATGGGATGAACTCTTATTGGATATCTAAAGTATACATGCACAGACGGCCAAGAAACTTTTACACAAATTATTCATTATCACTTGTAACTAAGTAAAGTTAATTTACATTGTACTTTAAAAAAAAAACAGTTACAAAGTGCTTCACACACACACACACACACACACACACACACACACACACACACACACACAATTACACATACAAGTACAATATAAAAACACAGAGACAGACCAAACAAGAGATCTATAAAAAGGCTTGCATATAGTGATGGGTTTGGAAGCTGCTTAAAACAATCCAAAGATTCAGCAAATCTGATAGATTGGAGAAGATGATTCCAGAGGGTTGGGGCCGAAACAGTAAATGCACGATGACATTTTGTTTTGCGGTTGGGGCAGGGGATGGCTAAAAGGCAGAGATTTGAGGGTCGGAGTGGTCGAGAAGTAGAATAAAGAACAAAGAGAAATGTAGCTGGAGGCAAGGTATTCTAATTTTACAGTAGGCCAATGGAGGAATGCAGGGTTAGGGTTAGGTGCAGGGGTAATGTGGGACCGGCAGCTAGTTCTAGTAAAGAGCCCGGTAGCTGCATTTTAAACCAACTGTTAACAAATCTAAAGAAGCTTGACCGAGGCATGTTTGGAGAGAATTACAATAATCTAGACCAGGGGTCTTCAAGGTTTTTTTTTTAAGCCAAGGACCCCTTAACTGAAAAAGCAGGGACCCCCTACCACTAATATTGTAAAACAATAAGTTGCATATTAAACTGGGCCTACAATAAAAGTGTAGGGCAGCCTAAAGCCTTTATACATACCTTTTTAGCCCATAGAATACTAAGCTATTAAAATATTTGTTGGCATGATTTTATAAATCATCTTTTAATGTTACACATACATGTGGAACAGTGAATCCTTAGTATGAACTGTATCTGTGGAAGGCCTTGGTGACTACCTTACCTATAGGGCAGTAAACCTATCATCAGTGGGTTTTTTCCACAAATAGGCTAAGTTTATATTTGCTAATAATATGTTGGATTTGTCATATTATAAAATAATTTGGAGGACCCCCTGTTAAAGATCTCTGATCTAGACAGTAGAAAATAAAGGTGTGAATTAATAGTTCAAGATCCGTAGAAGACAAGATAGATTAGATTTTTGAAGTGACATGATGGTCAAAAGTAATTTCATAGTGCATCACATGGTAATGCAGTTGTTAACAGGACCTGATTTAAAAACTCTTGTTAGTGCAGTAAAGTGCCCGTCGCAAACCCCCGACATCTGAGACAACATAGCTGACTCTTAAATATCAGGTGTCAGTCCCTGCTTGCAACTGCATTACCATGTGTCAATAAGTTAACGGACAAAAATAAAACTGACTAAACACTTGCTTTAATGGATTACATATTAAAGGAACGCATTTTTATTAAAAACGAATGGAAACAGCAGCCTGAAAAGTAGCAAATTAATACAAAAACCTTTGTTATGCTTTGGAAAACTGTCAACTGTAATGAAGAGTGATGTGTACATAGTGGGATAAAATACACACAAAAACACTGGAGTCTTCGCAGTTCATGTATTGTATACAGTAGCAATTATACTGTAATGCCACATTACAGTACAATTAATAATACATTACATTGCAATGTAATGGTTGTGGCAACTTACCCTTATGTGCGCAAGTGGTTTTTAGCCATCCATTATAACCTGAATCTCAGATAGTCTGGAACAGCTGGGAGTCCCCATTCTCTGTGCCCTTTGGTACAACTCAGAATCCCCAAAGTAACGAGCACGATACAGTAAGCCCTCCTCTGAAAGTACAAGAGTGTATTTCAGTACGCAAGGTCTCAATCCACTACTCTTTAAATATGACATATGTAAATTAACCCTTTGTAAGCTGGTGTAAGGAACTCAAAAAGGGATGTTATTTCAACACCAATTTTCATCACCAATGAACTAAGAACACACCTCATTTAAAATCAAGGTGGCATACTTTACAGTTGCAGTACTGTAAAGTAGTAATAGTTAACTAACAACTGATTATTTGAGAAAATACCTGGCAGATTAATCAATCAAAATAACTGTCGGGGGCAGCCCTACTGTAAACTTACTCTGCTGCTTCTCCTTCCAACAGTTGTTTCTGAGGTTAGAGATGTAGTCTTCTTCTACACTTCTCTCAACATTCTTCAGGTTATTCCCAGAATATTCTTCATTGAAACGTTCGCCCACATAGAAAAGCACCTTCAGATTCGATGTATGCCTTTTGTGAATATGTCCAGCAGACCTGATGTACAGAGAAGACATAATAAGAGTAAGGCAGATGAGACATTTTATGCAACCTCAGAAAGCTCTCCGAGTGGTGCAACACTTACGGGCGGTAGCTAAGGCTGTAGGGAGGCTGGGTGACCATCATCTGGCTAAGAGCAGAAACAATGATGAGGATTAGGATGGGCATCAGCTGGACAAACAGCGCTAGACCTCCCTGTCCAGAGAGAAAAAAAAACAACCCGATTGCAGTTTCATTACAGGCCATACAGTGCATCAGATGGTATCAAATTCAAGTGTGAATAAAGTATTACAGACAGGACTTACATCTCTCTGCTGCTCTCGTCTTTCTTGCCTATTATGGTGTGCAAAGTGCATTCTTCCATTTCTGTAAACGTGTACATTGCCTGAAAACAATTTAAGAAAATAAAAACAGATGAAGATAACATAGCCATGTAAAACCAATGCCTATGAGTATGATAATCACATATTCAACCAGAGAGAAAGAATTCTTTAGAAACTGTGTTTACAGGCAGAGTTCCATTTTTAACAAAGGTTGGTCAAGCAAGCCAACATGTTATATGGTTAGACTAATCTATTTTAAAGACTTTACCTTTGGTTTTAGCCGCTTCACTCCAAATACTGTATACATTATATTACTGCAGTGCAATGGATTTAGTAATTATAGAGGAGATGAAAGGAAATAACTACTAAGCAGTGTGTATTTTCACAGAGAGGCAAACATAACAACTAGCTAACCACATTCATGCAACTGTGAATCTGATAAAAAATAAAAAGTCTTGCCATTTCCTCATACTGTACAATATTAATGATAAGATAATGGCACTATACAGTTGTGCTTAGCCTGGCTTCCCATTGGGATCTGCCTGTGTTTTTATTGTTTGTGGAAGATGAAAAGCAAAAGGCAAAGTAAAAAAAATAAGGAGATTCACAAGGCTGAACAGCCAGTCAGACAGCTGCTCTGATTGGCTCTGAGAATGATTGCTGGTAAGGGCTGAGAAGAGCCAACGGTATATGTTTACTCCAAACATGAAAACCAAAACACTCTTGGGCCTCCATAGCACTGCACCAAAGTACAACATCATAAATGACCAGGGGTCCGTTTCAGGAAGGAGGTTTAACAAACTCTGAGTCTAACCCTGATGTCTGAGTTGATTTACCCTGAGACCCTGTTCCAGAACAGCTGATTTGAGTTGGTTCAATCAACTCGGGAGTAGGTTCACATGGGGTTACGCGCGTGCACCACCACTATAAAAAGACAGCATGAATGGAGCCATGATTCTACGATTCACCATGGTAACAACCACAAACAAACGGGTCGGCGGAAATACTCATGAGCACAAACAGCGAGTTTGAACACGCATTTCGTTAAAAAAGCAAGACAGCGGTTGCTGCTGCAACAGAGAGAGAATTGGTGTGGGAGAAAATTGCTGCTCGAGTCAATGCGTAAGCATTAACAGTGTATTCATTTCATATTTAATCACAGTTAACTTAGCCTATAATATTACTGGTGAAAACTGGAATTGTATTACACCCATTTCATTTGAGTGCAATCCTGCGGGCGAAAAAGTAAGCTATAGGCCTACTAATCCCATTCTGAGGCTGCAGCACCATGATCATTAACAGAACTATGTTTCTCTCAGTCTCCTCCCTCGAGTTTCTTGAAGAAAACCTGCTCCCGACCAGGTTAGGTTCACAGACTCAGTTACCATAGTAACTGACTCTGAGGTTAAGTTACCTCTCTTTCTGAAACGGAAAACCCAGAGTTTCTCTCATCTCAGGGTTAACAAACTCTGAGTTTTCACTAAACCTGCTTTCTGGAACAGACCCCTGATCATCTGGCATCTACTTACTTGATGGGAAGCCTCCACCAAAGAACATGTTGAAGAGGTCCTCAGGTGAGATGTCTGCTTCAAAATCACGATGGTGTCTGTGTCTGTTTGTGTTTGATCTCTCCTCTCCATACTGGTCATACTGCCTTCGTTTCTCAGTGTTACTCAGCACGGCATAGGCATTACCAATAGCTGAAAGACACACAAAAAGCCCCCCACAGATTTGCACTTAATGAACTTACATTTAAACGTCCTCCAGAGAACAGCACTTGAAATTACTTTTAATTTACCTTTAAATGCCTCTGTGGCTCCAGGTGCGTGATTTTTATCTGGATGAAATTTTAGAGCCAGCTTTCTGTAAGCCTTTTTAAGATCCTCCTCAGAGGCGGTCTTCTCAACCCCCAAAATTTGGTAATAATCTTTACAGCTCTTAATCCTGCAGTAAAAACAAAACAAATCAAACACCCACCAGAGATAGTTAGCAGATTGCGAGGGAAAAAATGGAAACAACATATACATACAGATATTAATGTGACATAAAATACCTCATTAAGCTAACAGTAATGACACAAACACTTTTTATTGTATGAGCAAACCAAATGATAATTCTGAGATTATTACATTCAATCTTTTTTTTAAACAGTATTTCTGAGGATTGCTCTCTATAAACAGAGGACAACTTCAGTCTCACAGTGAATGGTCGGCCAGCAAAAAGAAAAGGAGTAATCTGATTATATTGTGTGCAATCTTTGTACAGTTAATTTTGCCACTTTGAAATATTCTCATTTCACTGATGACAACTCGTTTTCAAAATCAATCCGTGCTTCTAGCTGCTTGGCAATCACACACTGGCAGTAATTATATTTTCCAGTTATATATTTATTCCCTACACCTAAATAGAACAAATGTACTGCAATATATAACCACAATGTCACATTATTGATTAATATCAGGGTAATGAGTAACACATGTAGTGTATATTAATTTCTTTCAGCTCTACTGTGTCGTTGGTTGCGTAGTAACGTTATTACTAAAACAAAGGAACAGATTCATATGTGCACTGACTTTCTGACAGCCTCCAGCTGATCTGCGGTGTAGGATTTAGCCGAGTCTGTGGCCCGCGGTGCGGACACATCAGGCTGCTCTCCGTGGCTGCGGTGCCTCATAGTTGGTCCGTCTCCGTTTACAGGACTGCCATTCTCATCTGGAGGCTTTCCATTATGCGCCAACGACTCCAATAAGTCTGCAAAGATATTAGACCATATTATGCAAGGATGACACTTGAGTCTTGCTCATAATCAGATAATTCACTGACATAGTGAGCTAACGGTTAGCACTGTAACGTTAGCTGCTAACAAGGACGCCAATGCGAACTGCGAATAAGTAAGCACCCATATAAGACATTAAGTAACCAGCTATGTTGCAGATATCGCGGGTGGGGGCTGAAAAAAACTACAAATACCAGTGTTGGTTAGGAGCAGCTGGTGTAACGTTAAGGCGGTTATGCTAACGTTAGCTTATTTGGTTTCAAAGCGATGGCCCACCATCCGAGATAAAATCCCTGACGAAATAGACGTTTATTCGACGTACTTTCGGCCTGATCTGTCGGAAAAAGGCGCTGTGCCTTCTCTAGAAACTTCCTGGCTTTGTCCGGCTGCTTGTTGTTGATCGCAATTAGGGCTATTTTAATGCACCGCTCCGCTTCGTCCTTGTTTGAGTCCATCGCGACACAGCGGAAATGTTTACTTGCCCTGAGAGGCGCATGGACATGACGTGAGGCTATGTGGCTCGTTAATAAAACGTCATAACAGTTGAATGGGACCGAATGTGGACCGCCAGCATGCACTCGGCAGAAAAAAAACGTTTTAACCCGTAAGTGGTGTTCATTATATATATTTAGTCGGAGGTCGTCGTAATTTCCCAGTTGAACGCCGAAAAGCCCAAAACGTGTATTTCATCATCCGCATTAACAAGTCAAATTTGTACTTCCAAACATAGCTAAACTTCCGACCTCCAAGCTTCCAGGAGCACGACGTCAAACGTACCGGCAAATGAAAAACATGGCTGACAGTGAAAAACCATAGACAGTATATAAGAAAAACAACATCTTATAATACATTCATGACAACAAACTGATATCTTTGGCCAGTGTAACGTTTACACACATTAACTCTCAGCAGCACAGGCCCCTTGATTATAAATCATAGATATAAAGGAAAAATGAAGACAATGGACGTATGAGGTAACTTTATACTTATACTTATCTAAATATTACATAAATAATAATTTACTTAAATACAGGCAAATACAATTTTTTACGTTGTCTTTTAGTTTGTTTACCGCAGATATTCACAAATGCCTTCCAGGGGTGCTGCCATTTTTGTGTGACGTCAAATAACGGACATCGTTGTAGATGGATTTGCCCCGAGTTTACAAGTAGAAACCATGAATGTATTAAGAGAAACTATCTTTACAGTCTGTGGTAGGAAGTCCGACTTTGATTGGTGTTCTATTGTACTTTTTCTAGCAAGAGTTCGGAAATAATCAAGTTCCGAGTTGTCTGGAACGCACCATTAGCTTTACTGATCGTCTTCGTGACACTAGCTAACACCTGCAGCACCCTCAGCCACAATAGCTACTTCTTTGAAAGTCAAAATGGCTTTGGCAGCTACACGCAGCAGGTCAGTCATATTTGTCAAACACAAGATTCTGTATCCTGTGAGGCGAACCTGTCTGTTTTCAACTAGTGACACTATTCTAGCTGACCAGAGGAAACCACCATCAAAGAAACAGTGGAGAAAAAGTCACAAGAAACCTCCCTCGACTGATCATCTGTCCTGGGAGGAAAGGCTAGCTGATGTGGTCACCCCTCTGTGGAGGCTGAGTTATGATGAGCAACTTGAGCTCAAGCAAAAGCATCAGGAAAGGATACTGTCTCAGCTCTCCAGGAATCTTTCAAGTGACTTACAATCACAATCCCCATCACCTGTCAGAAGTAAACTCAGCTTTCCTGTCTTGCCTGTTCTGCCATCACCAGTTAGGGATGGCTACCGCAACAAGTCTACATTTTCTGTTAACAGAGGAGTGGATGGAAATCCAAAAACAGTTGGATTTTACGTGGGCACAGGCAAGAAGGGAAACATTGTCTGCGTCAATGGAGATCACCTGCTCAACATGCCAGAGAAGCACAAATTGGTAGCCAGATGTTATCAGGACTTCATCCGCCTCTCCTCCCTGGAGTCCTGCCTTCTGTTCCACACTGGGGGTCACTGGAGAGAGATCACAGTGAGGACCAACGCAGAGGGCCGCACCATGGCTATAGTGTACTTTCATCCACAGACACTCACCCCAGAAGAGGTGGCAGTCCATAAGGCTAACCTAGTGGATTATTTCACGTGGGGGCCTGGATCACTCTGTCAGCTTGATTCACTGTTTTTCCAGGAGAGCACCATGACTCGCTGCACTCATGAGGAATCCCCCTACCAGCTCCTGCATGGTCAGCCACACATATACGAGGAGGTAATATACACCATCAGGGCAAAACTACAGAGAATCTGTTAGGGACTTCACATAGCATACAGCAAACATTGTAATATTCCAGCATTGCAACTTTATAATCTTGTGTCCAACTGCAGCAGACAATGGTTTGTTGTCAATGTTAATTGCTGCTACAATTTTGTCTTAATGCAAATCCAGGTGCAAAATAGCTTTTTCCTTTTTACAATTGCCAGTAACACTGTAATTATGTGTTTTTAAGATGGTGATACTTTTACTCTGTTGCTAATTTAATAGTGACATTAAATGGCATAAACCTAGATAAAGAGGTTGGAAGAAAATGTTTTCCAATATCAGCCATTTGTTAGCAGTAAAAATAACACCAGTTATTCAATATCAGACTTCCATAAAGTTTGTGGACTAGCGTGGGACAGATTTAATAAAAGAATGGTCAAAATTGATGCAGCACAGTACGGAGTATCCTGAATTTTATTTGCCAATAAATAAGGGTCATGTTCCAGAAACACTGGATCCTACAGTTCCCATAATGCAATATGATAGCAGCTCTTCCGTTAGACCCTCCTCACCTGGTAAATGCCCATATTCAAACTTCCTTTAAGTTCTATTTTTCTGTAATTGAGAGCCAGTAGCACAACATCCATGAATGGGTATATTATGTTCTTTTTAAATTGCTGTTTTGTCATTCACAGGTCCTAGGCTTCAAATTCCGCATTTCTGCCGATGCTTTTTTCCAGGTGAACCAGGCAGCTGCTGAGGTGCTGTTCAGCACAGTGAGACACCTGTGTGTCCCAAACCCTGAGGAGGGTGGAGGAAGAACAGAAGTTGGTGGTACTCTCCTAGATGTATGCTGTGGGACAGGTGCCATAGGCATTACTATATCTCCCAGAGTGGACAGAATTATTGGTATAGAGCTCATAGAACAGGCAGTGGAAGATGCTCGACACAACGCAGCTCTCAATAATGTACTGAACTGTGAGTTTGTCCCTGGGAAGGCAGAGGTGGTGCTTCCTGGCCTTATGTCTAAATTAAGCTCTGCAGGTGGAGGCCTTGTGGCAGCGGTGGTAAACCCTGCTCGAGCTGGCCTGCACCACAGAGTGGTCCGAGCTTTACGAAACCAGCCTGCTATCCGCAGGCTGGTCTACGTTTCCTGCAAACCGGATGGGGAGGCTATGCGGAATTTCAGGGAGCTTTGTTGTGCTCCTGACCCGCAGAAGAAACTCACAGGAGAGGCATTTTCTCCAACTCTGGCTGTGCCTGTGGATATGTTCCCACATACTCCTCATTGTGAAGTGGTGCTACTTTTTGAGAGGTAGCAGATGCTTTTTGTTCAATGGTGGGCTTCAATCCTTCAACAACTCCGGTTGCTTTAGGTAAGCTAATGGGGCATTGAATAATGATCTACTGGAAAGGGCTGTGCCATATCATATCTTGATAATGGCACTATTCCAAATTGTTGATGTAATTGCCTGTTAATTTGGCAACGGTTTAGATGTGCACTTGGTTCTATTTATAATATATGCAGAATCTGGATCTCACTCTGTGTTCTTGTTCTTTACAAACTAAAGAACTGGGAGCTATGTTTTTTTTTTTGTTTAACAGTTAGCCTTTTATTTGAAGGCTAACTGTTAATGTTTATGCTGACATACTGTATAAAACTATAACACTTTTTTGTTGCAATTGTATGTTCTTGAAATTAATAATAAAATATTGTTGGTATTTTGTCATATCAAGAATATCATTATTGCAGATATACCCTATAATATCGTGACATTATTTTAGGGCCATTTCACCCACCCCTAGTACTGTATGCTAAATGATAATGGATTATCTTACACCCATGGTTCACCCATGTGTTTTTCTTTATTTGGTGGATTAGATTTCCTTTAAGGACTTTGTTTCTAGGCTGCCACAAATGTTATTTTGATAATCGATTAATTTGTCAATAATTCTTTTGAGTCATCTTTTGGTGTATTAAATATCAGAAAATGGAGTCCAAGGTGATGCTTTCAAGTTGCTTGTTTTGCCCAACCAACAGTCCGTGAGTCTGCATCGATGCAGACTTCACCAAAGGGAATTACCCACTGTTCAAAGCGTTGTGACGTTTACCGCGGAGACCAAAGGGAAATCAGGAAATTACAAAGGTAAACAACAGCACAACACACGGCCACGGAACACGCCAACCTGTTGTCCAGCTTCTAAAACAAGAGTTTGACATTTTTTTTGAATCAGGCAGCCGTCTCCTGTGCCTTGGCCGTGTGAAAAGCAACAAACTTAAAATGAAAATTCCCAAACCGGCAAGTGTCAGCAATATCTTTGTTATTAAACATCACCAAGGTAACGTGATCTCGTGAAGCGCTGTCCCACTTATACCTATCTGAGCCCAGATATCTGAGATCAATTAAGTCTGTGAGTCTTTAGTCCTTAGTCCTCAGGGCTCACATTGGGATTGGGCCAATGTGTCTATTGCACCACGGTTATCTATTATAGGCTTCACAAAATTATCATTTGCTGCAGCTCTATCACATTTGATTTCATTATATCTTGTTAGATGTTCATATTATTGTGTCCACCTCCTGTCGCTGTGCCTCTCTCTGTCTGCCCTGCAGTTGCTATATTTGTGCAGCAGATGGTGCCATTACAACTTATTTGGGGTCATCCTTCCAGGAGACATCCCATTCATTCCAGTTCACTAAAGGTCGATAACATGAGAGTACAGTATGAGTGGATCAAGTTTTGTTCCTGAGAGGTTACCGCCGTTTATGAGAGGTCATGCAAGGCGGCCTTGTTGCTATATTTGTGCAGCAGATGGTGCCATTACAACTTATTCGGGGTCCTTCTTCCAGGAGACATCCCATTCATTCCAGTTCACTAAAGGTCGATAACATGAGAGTACAGTATGAGTGGATCAAGTTTTGTTCCTGAGAGGTTACCGCCGTTTATGTGAGATAATACAAGGCAAGGCCACCTTTTAGATAGGATGTTCTTTTATCTCTTGAGTAAAGTAATGGGATGATGATGAAAGACTGGGAAATAACCTTTTTTTTTCTTCCACAACACTGCCAGGGTGCAAGGGTATATATGTTTATGTGATTATTATTCACATATTTTACTGCTCTCTGCTTTTGTTCTGGCTAACTTAACCAACATTCGAAAAGACTTTTGGAAAAAAACATTTAGTTCACAATACATGTATGTGGTTGATTGACCAAAAGAATGTGCTTGAGAAAATCAAGTAAAAAGTCTGTTACATATAATAATCACACCCTAGCTGCAAAGTTTCACACCAACTATCTTTGACGTCAACGTGTTGATGTCAACATTTGAGGCATTTCTTTTTTTTTACTGTATTCTACTGGAAAGAAATCACTAAAGGGACATTTTAGCCACAGTTTACAAGTTAGACTAGACTTGTTTTGAAATTAACTGAAGCTTGCAAAACAACAAAATTGCATTTGCACTGCACAGTGTCTGTACTTGTTTGGAAAAGAGTAACATGCCAATTGGGCTAAAGGGTACAGTCATATGAATGCAAATTCCTTGATGAAGACTGTCATTGCTGTATGACATCATGATGTGCTGATCTGTGTTTACAACCTCTTGCAACGTTTCATCAGATTAAAGAGTCATATTAAGATCGATGAGGTTGATTTGAACGGTTGGGAAATGGGCTTTGGATTGCATATATGATAAGACTGTTGGATGGTGGAACAAAACAGAGGGTGGTTATTATTAGTTAAGCAAACAGCCAATAGGATATTCAGAGCCTGTGGCACCAATTTCCTCATCGACCAATTGCTTTAAAACGACCTCAGATGCAATAAGAGGACTTCAGAAACCGGGAAACAACGCACCACCAGTGTTAACTAACGCGTATTAATCTTCATCTTTACCAGCATCTCACGTGTACCCGGATTCCCTGAAGCTTTGGCATCTTCCTCTATAGTGAAAAGCGACTGGAGAGCACACGGTGAGTAGGCAATACAATGTATTGGAATGGGCATTTTTGTTAGGTAACGTTAGTAACCCTTTTGACTAATGATGTCGATGCTGTTCATAATTTACGACTCTGACGCTGCTTTAACTTCTGCCTGCGTAGCATATTACTGCTGTGACACTAGTGTATATACCACGTCTTAAATTCACCTAAGAGCTTAAATTAATTTGTTAATTAAACTTAAAAAATGACAAGACATCACGTTCATTGGTATATTTGTTCAATACGCCCACATGCGGCTAACGTTAGCCCTGCCAGCTTATCCACGAGAAAAGTTTGATGTTCAACTAGCTAGCTCATCAGTGCCACCGTGCCTACTACAGGAAGTGGTTATCTTCGAGTGTAGTATTATGGTATTAAGCATTAACATGGCTACAGGTTTTTCTACCTGTAGTTGACAGTGGCATCTTCCGGTACATTACCGTTTTCCATGTTAAGAAGTTTCATAAACCGCTAACGTTAGTGGTGTGTGGCAGTAGAAGAAGTGCGACATGCCGTAGACCTACGCAGATTAAAAAGCAGCGGCATAGTCAAAATGGCATATCACTAAGAATCGGTATAATGAGTCATAACACTCATAAGAGGGGCACACAATCGGTGAAAAGTGGTATATAGTGAAACATGAGTGACGAGCATAGACTGTATATTATTAATATTAACAGTATGGTGACGAGCCGTAAGTCACACATAGCTGCGGCGCATATCATAAAAACCATAACTGGGATATGCCAACACGAATCTGTATGGCGGTGAGAAGGGATTTAACTTCTGACAGTGGAACCTGAGCTAACGTTACATACCGTTTATCAGAAACAGTAGAGCGGCAGCGGCATACCATAAACCAACAATGAAATACTACTCAGATTATGCCACAAGAGTGGCACGCTTTCAGCCACTTTTCGATCTCGGCGCTGCTGGAGAGTTTCCGCAGACTGCTGCATGTACACAGCCAGCCGCCGTACTTTTTTTTCTCTGTTTCTGCATCCCGCCGTGCGCATTTAACTAAGCAACATCCCTCTTTTTTTATCCTGCTGCGCACTGCTTTTACAGAACCGGGACCCTTTCAGCAAAATGACCGAGACGGAAACCAGGAATCATCACGCTGACAAGCAACAGAACGGAGTTGCTATGGCAGAAACATCGACAGTGGAGGATGTTTTTGACGACACCTATAAAATGAAAGAGGGTCCAAAACCACCGAGGATGCTGGTGTGGAGAAATATCATATTGATGTCCCTCCTACATTTGGGTGCGCTTTATGGACTGACTCTCGTGCCCTCCGCATCGGTTCCAACTCTTGCATTTAGTAAGTATTTACTATATTGCAGCAGGCTTAGCTGTGCAGCATTTTTTCTTCCTCTCCCTGTAGGCCACAGTCAGAGAACAGAATGTGCTGATGTTGTGTGATCATTGCTAACTACAATACATACAGCCTGAGGGGTCATGCCTATGGGAATAATGGAGAATGTGTCACTGGCCTTGCAATTTTGATTGTACACATCCATCCAAATCTATTTTGTGCCCCTTTTTTTAAGAGCTCAAACCTGTGGCTGATTGTAAACTATTTGGGCTTGTTGGAATGTGTTGCATGTCCCAAATTGGAAGTATTTTAATTTCAGTTTTACTAGATACTTTGTTAGCTAAATCAGTTTATGCCCTGTATGTAAACTATTGAGGCATGACTTGAATTCTTGAACAGTCTCAACTTTGTTTCCACTCTGGCACTGCATAATTTTCCCCTCTCTTTGCAATGCTGAGCTGCATATTATTTCACCGTGGAAGACAAAGCACAATCACCATTCCCATAGACATCCCATTGTGAGCTGTGTGGCACCACAACAGAATGCTCTTTGCCAGTCAGAAGCCCCCGGGTCTCAAATCCTGGGTAGTCTTGTCTAGGCCTCACATAGAAACACATTCAGCAGTTTTAGAACAACAGTGTGAGGGCAGACCTGCATGCTCACACTGCCCATCTCCCCACATAGATAACTTTTCTCTGAATAAATCGGTCAGGGTGTAATGGAAAGAACATGCTGTCCCAGTGACTCTGATCTCATGTGTATAAAATCTCAGTGTAGTGGTGACAGTTTCGTCAGTTTTGTTTGTAAGATATCTGTCCTTTCCACCTCTCTTTCTTCCAGCTGCATTGTTGTACCTTATCAGTGCTCTCGGTGTGACTGCTGGTGCACACAGATTATGGAGCCACAGATCCTATAAGGCCTCCTTTCCCCTGCGAGTCTTCCTGGCGTTCGCCAACTCCATGGCCTTTCAGGTAAAATAGGAACAAATGTACACAAGATGCACCTTTAGTAATCACAAGAGGGGAAGCAGCCCAAACATATGGGCTTTGGCAGTTGCTACTTCATTTTTAGGTTGCCCTCCACTCAACATGTTTTGATTATTGTCCCTTGACTAAAGTTTGAGCTTCAGTATTTTTTTTAGTTTTAGTATTTAATTTATCATTAAACTTGCCCGGAGGGATCTTAAAGCTTTCTTAATGCTTAATATTCATCAAATGTACTTGTTACAGCATTTACTAGCAATAATAAATGGCAATAGTATGCTTTTCAAATAAGTGCGTATGATGATTTCAGTAATATTGCGCAATCTGAGTGATATGCATTTATTGTTTTGTTGTTACCACTATTATCTCTGACCTTAATCTGACGATCTGAAACTCCCATGTATATGTATCTGTCCCTCATGTAATCATCTCTATCTCTGCCTGTCTCTTTATGAACAGAATGACATATATGAGTGGGCGAGGGACCACCGTGTCCACCACAAGTACTCCGAGACAGACGCAGACCCCCACAATGCCACTCGGGGGTTCTTCTTCGCCCACGTTGGTTGGCTGATGGTTCGCAAACATCCCGATGTTGTTGAAAAGGGCAAAAAACTGGAGCTGTCAGACCTGACGGCAGATAAAGTGGTTATGTTTCAGAGACGGTGAGCAAACATTACCCAGATTTGTTTTGGGGTTTACTGCTGCTGTTCTTGTCAAAAGTGTCTCTGAAAGGAGCTCAAAGATGCAGACTAAACCGATGCTAGTCGGCCATAATGAGAGTCCAAATGTAGTCAAAACTTAATTTTTGTTTAATCTTTTCTCCTGTGCAGCTATTTTTCATTAGCAAAATATGATTATTTGAGGAAAACGAAATGCTGCCTGGATTATGATTTTATGAGACTTGAATACTATATACAGTACTACTATTTAATGTATCAGACAAAACGCTGATACAAACTGCAGAACAGCAAGCACTTTTCATGTGGATAGCCCTTACCCCTTTTGCAACTAATTTGTGGCTGAATTAATGGAAATTAAACCACTAGGAAAAAGATCATAGTCATTGTTCAATTTAGCACACTGCTAATGCCCATCCATCTCCTTGTCCTTCACACTTTTGCTACCCAAAAGGATACATGAATATAACACTACTTCCTGCATTAGTGCTGAATGTTGCCACTGAATATATTGCTAATGCAGTATAGATATTGCAGGGTTTATTTAGTGTCTAGCGTTTAGTGTTGTTATTAGAAGGAATTTCCCTTTGGCCCAAGCTGTACAGTGTGTTGTAGTCTGGGTTGTACAGACTATTATAACACTTCATATCCATGATCTACTGATATAAGATGCTTTTTGGACCAGGGATCAAATCACAGATGTGTCAACATATCTACTCTTCTGGACACAGTCCCAGATTTTCACTTCTGCTATCAGGCAAAGGGGGTTAATAATTTATTTTTATTTTATAATTGCCCTCTTAACAATGTATGATTAGATCTGTGGCCTTTTATTTTTTATATGGGCGGGGAAAGCAATATTACATCTCATGTGTTAGATTTAGAGTGTTTTTTGTTTTTTTTGTTTTGAAAATTGATTAAATGTCAGTTTAATCTAAAAATACCATTTACAATATTTCAAAATCAGTTTTATTTCATTTAGCCTCAGATTGAATTATGGCCAAATGAGAATGGATCTGTGTGAGATACAATTTGTTTTTTAATTTCAGGTACTACAAGCTCTCTGTGATCCTCCTCTGCTTCCTCATGCCCACGTTGGTACCCTGGTACTTCTGGGGTGAATCCTTGACCGTGGCATACTTTGTCCCTGGCCTCCTGAGATACGCTGTGATGCTCAATGCCACCTGGCTGGTCAACAGTGCGGCGCATATTTGGGGCAACAGGCCTTATGACAAGACCATAAACCCGAGGGAAAACCCACTGGTTGCTTTCAGTGCCATAGGTAAGGAAACCGCATGTACATTATTCACTATTATTTGTCCTACAGTAATGTACTTATACTGTATTGTGACTGCCTAAGCATTTAGTGTAATTTAGTGTCTTTATCTGCCTGAGGGATATTTGAATGATCTTTTTATCACTTGTTGAAAGCTTGTCTTGTCAAGTCAACCCCGGTGGGGGCTCTCTGAATACTGATTCAGTCTGGCATCTGTAGAAGGACAGTGAGCTAATCCAGTGGCTGATGTTTATTTTGTCCCGGCTGTGCCAGATTTAGCTTTGAACTTTAGAGAAGGTCTGGTTTTGAGCTGTGTATTTAGTCATTCTTTAGAGTTGAACACTATGTGTTATTTCCAGTATTGTTTCCCACGAGTCAGGAAGACTTTATCTGTGGTGGCTGACACCACGGGGTGCAAACAGCACTGAGCATTGTTATCTGCAAAACAACATAAAATCGCAAGATAACTAGTGACTGCACAAGAATGCATTATTCTCGCAGGCTTTCTTTGCTTTCAACTGTATTCCCATGTAATTGAAAGTAGTGCGGTAGCATTGCAGCAACATTTTATTTATCTACCAAGTTTAAAGCAAGATTGCTTTTGCTGTTGTATGCACCTAACTCGCTAGGAACTGTGAGAGCAAATTGAAAAAAAAATTATTGGAAACAATTATGTTCAAAAGTCCGTTCCCACCTTTTTTTTTTTTTTTTCTTTTTTCACTTGTTGCTAAGCAGCTGTAGTAAACACATTCATAGTACATGAAGTAGTACAGCATTTTCCACTTGAGTTCACATTTGAAAGTTTTCTGATGGTCAACACAAAGGAGTCTCTTGTTTACTACTGGGTACCAGAGGTGTGACTGACAGATACATTCTAAATTTATCCAACAAGTTGTGAAAAGTTCACCCTGTAACGTTACTAGCATTATTGCCTGTGTGGGCTACATCATTTTAAGCTTGTTGATTAGATGTTTTCTACTGCAATGCCCCATGAGAGGAGTCATATCTCCTATGGCTGTGGGCACACCTGTGCGGTTACCATGGCAACCAGTGTGTAACTAATTTAGCTCATCTGATAGCTTGGTACTTGGTAGCTTGTAAATTACATTATAGATAGTTGGCCTCTAAGATATATATATATATATATATATATATATAACTCCCTAATTCACTCTCCACTTAGCATCGAATCACATTGTCAGTCACATGCTGCCGATATCTGTTTGTCACTGTGCCACAATCCTGTGATGTGTTCAAATGAGTGGAACTTTCCCATGTGATTTTGTTGCATGCATCTCTTCATTCAAGTGATGAACTTGTTGACATTCAGCAAAACACTTAAGTCTTTCTTTTTGGTTTTCAGGGGAAGGCTTTCACAACTACCATCACACATTCCCCTTTGACTACGCCACGAGTGAGTTTGGCATCAAGCTCAATCTCACCACTCTCTTTATAGACACCATGTGCTTCCTGGGTTTGGCCAAGGACCCCAAGAGGGTGTCGAAGGAAGTTATCACCGCTCGCATTCAGCGAACGGGTGACAACAGCTACAAAAGTGGCTAAGTCACACTAGCTACAAACTCTGCAACAGACACCGACGTGTCAAACCAAGACAGAGTGTAGCAACAGATATAGCAGCATTTCAGTGGTTCTGAATATTCGTCTGATTTATAAGTTAAACCTCCTCCTGAGACTAATATTGACTTTAAAGAGTTGTCAACCTTTCCATAAATTGTGTGGGTCTCTTAAGTTTTGAAGTGTCCTCACCGACTATTAGCCACAGCCCGCGACTTGGCTACATGTGCAAGCACAGCTTTTTCATCATAATATATATATATATATATATATATATATATAATGGGCAGAAAGAGAATAAAAAAAGGCTAATTGGGATTTAACTCATTTGGAAGCAGTAGGAAAACTAAACAAGTCTATTTAAGCGGTCTGTAAAAACAGTAATTACGGATTAATTTACTGTATTTCTTATTTGTTAATGTGCTATTTATTAATAGTTTTTGGCACTCTGGAAGCTTTATTGAAACCCCTAACAGTGAGGTTTTTCTACAGGCAATATAGAGGGCTTTCGCTCTAACTTCTGTCGGTAGTGCTTTGTCTCTTTCCACAGGGAGTAGAGTTTAATCTTGATTATTGTTTGTCAATTTTAAGCTACGGTTTTCTTTATATTTGGTAAGATAGTAGTCTTACTAAACCATTAGCTGCTGTGTTCAAGGCCAACACAAAGACAGTCAACACTCTATTGAGCTGTCCCCATTTACCATACCAGAGTAATTCTGGGTGAATAATACAGTTCAGATGTGTTATACTTTCAAACCCACTGTCTCCAACTGTATAAAAGAGGGGTTCTAAATAAGGATTTAGCTCTTTGGTGTAACTCAGTCTATACCTTGAGTATTGAAGCCGCTTCAGACTGAAACATAGAACCAGACTTCTCACTCTATCTGAAAAGAGATGATTATTTTCGATTATTTTGTATTAATTTGAAATACATTCAGAGATAATGTCTCCCCCTCTCTCAGATTAGGCCAATGAGTCATGAGTAGGAGGTGCATTTTCCTTATGTGCTGTGTGATATTATTGAAACGTGTCAGGACTATTGCCCAAATGCCTTATGAGGGTTGCACACCTGATTAAAAAAATTTAAAGTGCAAGCAATGGAAATAAATTGGGGCTTACATTTTCTGTCACAGTTGTTCTGTGTCTGTTTGTTTTTAAGGGAACACTTCAAAAGTTAAAATCCCTTTTTATTTATAGTGAAAACGAGGGACCACTTCAACAAATCCTAAAAAAAATATATAATGGGTTACTATGATTTAACTTTTCTGTAACCAAATAAATTTTTGCTCTAAAACAAGATCCAAACTTGTTATATCCATAATTATAATGTTGTTATATTTGTCACACATTCTCTTTTACAGAGCAACACTTTTTTACAGTGTTAACTTCTCGAAGTTTAAATGCCTTAAAAAATTGGCACATCTTTTTAAAAGAATGTTTTTTCCCATTGTATGTACCGTAATTAAACCAAATTTTCTACTTATTAAAATATGTCATGCTGTTTTTGTTGGAATTCTGTAAGACTCCTTAATCATATACTGAATAAAAAATATGGTCATACCATTTCTGTTACATTCTTTATCAGTGACTTATGGATACTACATAACAACAACCACTACTGAATGATGATAAACTATTAAAGTTAATACATTAACTATACTTTAAAGAACTATTTAAAGCCACAAAGTGCTTTGCAATGTGTGCCATAATGAATAAAACATAAGTCACTGTCAAAAATGAAAAGAACCGTGGTGCTTAGTTATTAAATGGAAAATAAGAGGTTATAATAAATGAAACCTATGTTGACAAACTGCACTCTGAAATAAAATATTTTCAAAAGGAAAATATATTTCATATGTGAAATGTCCTGAAAGCACATGCGCTTGTATGTAAATTCATCATGTAAAAGCTGTTTTCAATGGTGTATTATTATTTTACATACATTCCCATAGTGCAGTATATAGTGACTTCTGGTATTTTGTGTTTTCCCCAAACCTTTAGATCTTTTTTGACAGTTGTGTCTGTCTACACAATGTACTTTTCTATACTGATCTCATGAGTTGGTTCAACAAGGGTTAAGCATCTCTGACTGATTTTATCTTCGTCTTGCGGCTCCTGTTTTTGGACATGTTAATTGATATCCTTGTCTCCTGTCTACATGCCTATACTGATGGGCATCTACCTCCGCTGTTCATGCGTGGCTCACTTGTCTCATACGCATCTAACATTGTTGTAAGGTCTCTGCTCTTATGACACCACCATACATATTTTAAATAGCTGCAGATATTTGTTTGAACATTCCTAGAGGACATACTTCTGTAGATACAGACAATGCTGAATGATTAGCATCTTTATGCGTCCACTCATGCAGACTGAAACAGCCTGATTATCTCAGGAGGGTGAGGAAAAAAAATTATTTCCTATCAACAACATATTTTAACAATTTGAAGGATCTGTGAACGTGCTCCCTCTGCTGGTGAATATCTTTATGGCAAGTCAAAGAAACCTCAAACACCCCCATCTGCTTTGTGTAAAAGCAGTGCGATTTGCTTGTTGTAGTTGGTGGTTTTTGGCAGATAATCCTGCAGTTGTGTGTAGCCACCAGTCCAAATGTACTGAAAGTGGTCCCACCACTGCTGATCTCTATTGCCCGAACAGTGACATCAGCCCTCTCTCCATTGGCTGCTGATTGTCAGGCCATCCTCTTCACGGCATGTAACACCTCGCTGTTTAGTCCCACTGCCAGTCAGAGCTCAGTCACCTCACTGTGGACAGTCAGGCACTTACAGCTCGGTTCTTGCAGACATGTGCAACATGTCTGCAAGGACTTGTTAAGTCTGCAGGACTTGTTAACTAATATAATGCTGGTGTGCTTTTCAGGGCATCTGATGTCACAATTTAGTAGACATGAAATGATTCAGAAAATGATGTTGGCCTAATGCACGCAGATGTTTAAATCAAAAAGAAAGTTAAATCAGAAACTTAATGTGTATAACAAGATTAATCATATCTTTCCTTTTCTGTTTCTGAAACCTACCTACATGCAATTGTTTTTTCAACAATGTCCTACTGTCCTCCAATCTGGTTTCTTACCACAAAGGAAATTACTGAACCAATAGCACGACTATACAATCGTGCTTTCAAGATCCACAGTAATCTCCCAAAGTGGTCTCACCATTGCGTTGCACTCACACGCTCAAACGCTCTGACTTATCTGAACTACATAAACAGCCACGCTATTGCATTTTATTTTCAGATTCAAAATAGCACTTCACCAACACTTGGTGCACTTCTCCCGACAAACGATATGAGACCAGTACGCATTACTAGGTCAGTTTCACAGGTGTTCATTCCAGTCCCCCCATAGAAAAACAACTATGGTCAGAAATCCTTTTTTCATACATACACCAAAATTTGGAATGACATTCCTCATCACATCAGAACACTACCATCCATCACATATTTCAAAAAGGCATACAAACAGTTCCTTTTCAACAGTTACACTTGCACACGTTGATTGTTCATGTATTGTCCAAGTCTTGTTTGCACTGTTTGTATTGTTGTTTTATGTGTTTGCATCTGTCTAGCCCATGCTGATGTCCTGTACAAATGTTTCTGTCCTCCTGTGCTGTAACTATGTTCAATGTTTTATGTTTCTGCAGAACAGGAACCTGCTGCAAACCAGTTTTAAAACTGAGTCAGGCCCGTTTATATTGTAACTTAATGTTACTTTTAAATGTTCCCTGTATAATAAACGAAAAATGAAAATGAAATAGGCTATCTGAGGTTTTTAATCCCCATTATCTCCAATTAGACTCACATTTCAATATGCTCAGGCGATTGTGCAAAAGATAGAAGTGCCGCTATTTTTCACATTTATAGAGAATTATGGAAATTTGCTGACACCTTGCTCTTATGACTTGTTGCGATACTATAGGCCTAACTGTGTGCTTTTGGTGATGCATTATGTAAATGAATTATATTGTATTAAAAATGCTAAAACAACAGAATGGATCCTGCTGTTGTCTCATTTAACTTGTCATTCCTCTTTAAATCTTAATCCAAAAACATCCCTCAGAAGTCTCCCCCTTCCCCTCCAAATCACTTTTTCTCTAATCCTAATTTGCACTAAAGAAGATTGCTAAAGGGCTGCATGTGCCTAAGGAAAGGGTCCTAAGGGTCAGACGAGGTTATTGGGGAATAACCCTCCATGCAGTGCAGTAGGGACCGTCTGGATTAGTGATGCAAATGTCCCATATGTGATCAATGGCTAGGCCGTCACTCTTCAATCCACCTTTGTTGGGGGGGATCAACACACGGAGAATTTATCTTTGCCATCTTAATAAATGAAAGTCATGATTGAAATTGCAGGAAAACGTGAAAATAACAATAGGCCAAGTCTCAATGAAGTGAATACGATAACACTCTTTAACGAAACACAAGATAACTATTAACGTGACGATTGATTCCTTATCATGACCTAAGACAAGTGTATCAGCGACTTCTTCAAATCACACATTGTATGAAACAGAAAACTAGACAATAGGTTTGGCATTTTCTTATTTGCAGGTGTCCTAAATAATGACGAAATGTCGTGACATCCAATTCTGTGACCGTAATGCGCAGATAAAATGATCAAAATCAAATGGTTAAGATGGTAGCTTACTTTTGAGTCGTCTTCCGTGTGAGTAATAGTCCTTGTATTTCAGGGTGATAATTAAAAACATTGATTGAAACATTGATTGAATCACACCTTTTGTTAAATCACGAATGACTTCCTCGAGAACAAACACTATTTGTAGAGCTATCAAACTAACCATTCGTCATCCAGAGGACTCTTCCACTAATCCCTGACAATCAGATGCGTGTTAGATAGCTTAAATAAACTTTATTCTCTGAGCAGAAATTCAAGGGATCAGTGTTACACTTTTCCTATAGGATTAAACAGATCTTCATTTGCTCTTGAATGGAGGCAGGGAACCTACCGTTGCCCAGCCCTGAAGGCCCAGGGTACCCTTTTGATCATTTCAGTCTCTCCTTGGTGCAATACTTCTGATTGGCCAAGAGAGTAAGAAGGGGGAAAATCTTTAATTAAGCAGATAATCTCTTGTTGGGCAAAGAGCAGCTCCATTTCAGAGCGCCCTCCTTGAATCTCGGAAGCCCTGGTGAAGTTTCATGTGCTGGTAGCTCAGTCACCTCTCCATCGTTAGACTGTCTGCAGGCTTTGGATCAGAGTCACCGCCACCCCCCTCACCTGTCAGGATGTTCATGCATTTGGAGGTTTTCTATTACATTTTCATTCTCCTGGCTCACATGAGGTCGTACTGCTGCTGGTGAGTTTAATTTAGTATTCGACATCACTTTTTTGCAGATTAGTTTTGTGTCCTGATGATGTTCATCTCTAAACAGTTCATCTGTGGCAAGTGTTGCAATATGCAACACAAGCATTTATTTTTGTCAGTATAAAATAGTTTGAATGCTGTATGTATAATAGTATTATTCAAAAGTCATAACATGACTCATACAATCACTTAATTGAACAATTGGGCAATTGGAAATAAGGAAACCTAAATTAGGGACTGTCTGGATTTGTTTGCATTTCTTTCACCAGTAGGCTTCCACTTTTGTATAAGGCACCTTCTATGAAGGATTTGTAAATTGTAATTAATGGTTTTATTAATGATGAATAAATCATTTACTAATGATTTATAGATCAGTTGTAAGCCATAAGTAACAACAACTTTTGGGTTGCTGTGAGAACTCACCTCTACCATCTGACTGCTTACTTCTAGGAAAGAGCTGCAGACCAAGATCCATTTATTAATGTATCAACACTAAAAATTGCAGACTTGATAAGTTAAAGCCATGTATTAATGACTTATTAACATTTATAACGGCAGACTTGATAGCTTATTAGAAAATGACAAACCGATGAGCATTATCAATGGATTTCCAACATTTATAACTGCATTCATTTTCAAATAGAATGAATGGGATTTTTCACAACCTGGCAACCCCAAATTTCAAATAATCAAGTGTTAATAACATAGTTATTGCCCTCAGTTCTTACATTTCTAGAAACTTTAAAAAAAAAATATTTCAGCAGTATTGTTCACTGAGGTTACAAAATGCACTAATGAGAGATGTTATCAGAGGAATTTGTGAAGGACACTGAGCTTCCCTGAGTGAATAAGCTGTCTTCTTTTCCAGGTCAGTGAATAATTTCTTGATGACTGGACCCAAGGTAAGCCAACTTTCTTTTGATCTGTTCTCCCTGTCCTTTTCCCAAAAGAGAGAAGGAGAAGTTTCTTTGTTGCACTGTGATATCTGAACTCAAGATTATGGACAAGCTCTTGTACCTGTATGTTTGCAACGATGGCACTAATGATATATCAGTGATATTCTAGGCCCTTTGTGCCCCCCCACCTCTGTACACTTGATCTTATTCAGAGGCTCTGCGTATCTGCGGGTTGAATGTTTTAAGGGGCGAGGGAAGGCATTGCTGTAGTGGGTGGTCATCATTAGTGAGCCAGGCCCCTGTGAAAGAGGTGGCACTCCATCTCCCCAAAGGCCACTTGAGACATATTAGTTATATTATCTTTCACACAGTGTGAACAAGCCGCAGAGAGCCAAGGACAGAGCGTACTGGTTTAGGAGAGCTAAATAGATCAGCGTATTCACTGCGGCTGATAGAGTTAAAAAAGTAGAATCATGTTTGAATTGGTTCACATTGTTTGTGTCATTAAACGGACAATGAGCATACTCTCAATCTCCAAAACATTAAGGACTTGTTGATATGTTTTGCACTTTGCAATTCTTGAGAAAGAAAAGTGGCAAGACACATTGAAGAGTAAAAATTTGACACCAGTAGGAAGATATCAATGTAAAAGTGACTGAGACTGGTTCACATCACAATTCCTAGTTTTCTTGCAGATGTAACATTTGATTTTCTTAAATTTTTTGCATCAGGTAAATCCTCCCTGAAGACGATACTAATTTTTATGGTGGATATATCTTTGTATCAAATCATGCCAGATGCTTCAGAACCATCTCAACTTCTCGAATCATGTTGTCATTGTTGCATGATGTGGGGTGCCTGTGAGTTATTCTATGGGTTTAATATTACCTCTTTCTCTGCTGCTGCAGGCGTACCTGATCTACTCCAGCAGTGTGGCAGCAGGAGCTCAGAGTGGCATAGAGGAGTGCAAGTATCAGTTTGCATGGGACCGCTGGAACTGCCCCGAGAGAGCCCTGCAGCTGTCCACACACAGCAGCCTGCGCAGCGGTAAGTCCAGAGTTCCCAGACACCAGCTCAAACATCTCAGCACTGCAGCTAGGCTGAGAGAGAGAATTTCCACTTCTAGATGGGAAATGTGGCTAATAGGTTTCCAAAGATGTTTCAAAAGTGTTTTGAAATTGTGTGCTTCTGTTTCAAGATTCTGTGTTAGAGGGGAGTTTTCTTTTTCCCTTTGTGAAATAGCGATGTTGGCTTAGTCCAAACATTCATCACCCTTTTAGATGGGTACAGTGGGCACGGTCGCTTGAGGCAAAACAAACACCCTAATCCATTTCCCAATATACCCCAGAACCACTACCTCTATGTGCATCTTATGAAAGCAATATGCTGAGATTCATTAGACAAAGAGTCAAATGTGTTTGGCAATACCAAATCCACCTCAATTAGGCACAGTTTAGAAATGTAGATACCATTAAGACTGGTTTATGGTCCTGAACAGAATATAGGATGTCGACTAATTAAGTCACTTTTTTTTTTCAAGACGTTTTATAAATTAAAAATAGGAAAACATATGTAATATGAGATGCAGGTAATTGAACTTATTAAGAGATTGTCATAGAAAGTATACGATTCCTAACCTACAATGAGGGATCTGTGTGATGAGACAACCTCGTTAATAAGTCTCTCTGCTGACAGCAAATCGGGAGACAGCGTTCGTTCATGCCATCAGCTCTGCCGGAGTCATGTACACTTTAACCAGGAACTGCAGTCTCGGAGACTTTGACAACTGTGGCTGTGATGACAGCAGGAACGGACAACGAGGTCAGAGAAATACACAAACGTGTACATAAATACCCATAGATCAAACAGTACAGGTTATTTTTATATTCAATCTTTGTCATTCTCCAAGGTGGTCATGGTTGGCTCTGGGGAGGATGCAGTGACAATGTTGGCTTTGGCGAGGCCATCTCCAAACAGTTTGTTGATGCGTTGGAGACTGGGCAGGACGCACGGGCAGCCATGAATCTCCACAATAACGAGGCTGGGCGCAAGGTACAGTAGGTGCTCTTAATTCACTCACATCCACTTGGCAATGAGAGATGAGCCCTTGGTATAAGATGAAGCACAAGTATGTGATGTTAATGCCTTGATTTGAACCATACAGTATTTAAACTGGGTAGTGGCTTGCTTGACATTTTAGGAATCTCTCCTGGCCCTCCAACTGATTGCCCAGTCTAAAGCATCTTTTGAATATTGTTTTCCTGCTCAGAATTACACTGAGTGTGCCACCCAAGCATCCCTTTCACATTGCTATAAGTGAGGTGCCACTCGTCCCCAATAATAACAGTGTGTTCGGTGTACCAGAAGGGCCTATTTACCACTGCTGAATGCCCCTTATGACAATACCTCAACTCGAGAATCTCAGGATCACTGGTGCAAGTTTAATTAGAGATCCTGGGGAGCCAGACATTGCACAGCATTCTGTATTATGCTGCTTTTTAAAATAAGTGTTTAGTTTTATTCTTGCAATAAGGATCCCACATTTATGTTGGTCTTTGTTTGGACCCGAGGGAGTCTGAGGGGACCACAGGCGTGCAGCTGAAGTGCTCTTTGTTTACGGTGCCTTTGCTCCCCCCTGTTGGGCCCTGGGATCCCCATGGCACCTGGAGCATCATTGTAACAGAAAAAAAATGGGGATAGAAAGAAAGAAAAAACTCCTTTTTCATTTCTCCACTCAATGGGACACTCCATTGGGTCTTCTCACACTAGAAAACATGTTGATAATGAACATGCTAAATAAATACGCCTATTTCTTCTGGGGGGACAATAGGACTCAATGTGAAACTTTGATTCAGCCTCACCTCAACAGAAAGTTCATCCCCTCCTCGCGAAAAGAAAAGGTCCTCTTTTCAACCGACAGCTGTTTTGTGTCGGGTAAAGTCAGGAAACACTGAGGAGGACAAAGAAACTCAGCTATGGACCTTGAAGCTATAATTTCTTCATTTTAGTATATTCATCCCTTTTTTAAACTTAGAATACAATCAGTTAATTTGACAACACATCAATCAATCAAGAGACACTGGACATCCTGTCTTTTACACACATATACTTACATAGACACACATACATATGAGTGCAAATGCATATTCACAACCACAGAATCAATTTCTTTGTTTTGACACTTGTTTTTCATATGAAACTAACATTCTTTAACACACTATGAATACATTTTACAATAATAAAGTCTCTTTCCGTGTCTCCAGGCTGTGAAGGGGACTATGCAGAGGACATGTAAGTGCCACGGGGTGTCTGGAAGTTGCACCACTCAGACCTGCTGGCTGCAGCTGCCAGAGTTCAGGGAGGTGGGCAACTACTTAAAGGAAAAGTACCACAGAGCTCTGAAGGTGGATCTTCTCCGAGGTGCGGGTAACAGCGCGGCCAGCCGGGGGGCCATCACCGAGACCTTTAGCTCCATCTCTCGTAAGGAGCTGGTTCACCTCGAAGACTCCCCCGATTACTGCCTGGAAAACCGCACTCTGGGCTTGCCGGGCACAGAGGGCCGCGAGTGCCTCAAGAAGGGCAAGAACTTGAGCAAATGGGAGAAACGGAGCTGCAAGAGGCTTTGCGGAGAGTGTGGGCTGGCTGTGGAGGAGCGCAAAGCTGAGATGGTGTCGAGCTGTAATTGTAAATTCCACTGGTGCTGCGCGGTGAAGTGTGAGCAGTGCAGGAAGACAGTGACCAAGTACTTTTGTGTCAAGAAAGGAGGTCAGAGGGTAAGGAATGAGAGCGCTGGTAGCCGCCGGAAGAACCTCAGACTGAGGAAGAAGCACTGAGCATCTTCATCACTTCTCCCCTGCTGTCATCATATTTGTACCACCGCAGCTCCTCTCAACACCCAAACTCTCTGTGCATGTTCAGATAGTGTTTTGGATAAAAGCTTAGCAAAAATACATTTTCAGAACATCTTCATTGTCTATTTTGTATTAAAGATGTTAAAGACAGTGGAATGTGCACAAAGGCACATGCTAGATAAGTTTACAACTTTGTAGAATTTTTGGTATAAATGTATTTAAAATATATTTTTATACTTTTTACAACATTTTGAAAAGTCACTGGGCATTTGAGGAGTATTTCTCCGGCTTCAAAATTCTCTGATTTATTTATTTTCATACATACGCATAAATCTTCGGGAAACATTATTTTACAAATTATTAGTTTTTGAGTGATGGATGATCTGACTGTTAAGCAACGGCATAATTCACTTTTTAAATCACAACTTTTGAGAACCCGTTGGTTATGTTCCCATGAATACTTAAGACTGTCAGCCTATAGCAGTAATCTTCATATATATTTCAACCATCACTGCCAAGCTTTGAATTTATTTGGAAGTATTTTGACATTTTTGGGGACAGTCTGCTTTCCCATCATCTGGCTCGCCCTGACTATGCTGCCCTCTTGATGTATTTAATTGTATATAAAATGAAGCACTTTGTACTGTACATTGTTAATTTATTGCACAGCCTCTCTTAGTTGTTCTTTATTGTTAGTTGCCATGTATTGAAAGAATAATAAATCCTTCAATCTTATATATCATTGAGCCTGAAGAAAGTGTTCATCCTTCTTTATTCCTTGTGGCAGTGATACCTTTTGGTTTGCAGTAAACACAACCTTCCCCTTCACATTGTTCACATGGGGTTAGGATACTCTGGGGCAAACCAACAAGAATATATAACTTTCCAGCGTACTCTTCGTTCCATCACGCCTTTCTCAATTTCGCCTCAACAAATACCTCCCCATTCTCTCTCTCATCATGGTAATCCTCAAAGAGCCCCCTAACTCCCAAGCGCTTGGAAGTTTCTTTACTGTTTAATACTAGTTTAATTAACTTTGTCCAGACAGAGTAGGGACGTGGGGGTGGAGGGCATGAGGCAAGTTGCCCTTAAAAAATCATCCCGCCTCTAATTTTGTATGCTAATCTCCTTTTTCACGCCGCACCTCTTTAGGAGTGGGGGAAAGAAATGTTGGGAAAACTTTGGTTTGCCTGTGCAGGGCTTCCTGCGGCTGTTTTATTTCTGGGCCCACCTATTTGGGTCCTTTCACTCCTCTAGGGCCTTCCTTTGCTCGATTTAACAATGAATGCAGAGCTAATCAGCTCTCTCGGAAATGCACCACTGTCGAGGAAGGTAATCCCTTCTTCTCTACTCTCAATGGGCTGTCGCCTTCTAAAGGACTTTGGGAAAAGGCTTTGCACAGATTCACACTGTTCTCTCAAAAGAAGTTAGTTCAAGTATTGTGCCCAAACAAGTGGGTTTTATAAACACATGCTTGCCAGGATACTCACCCCACCTGCAAGTAAGAAGTGCCAGGCCCAGGCAGACTAGCACATGGCAGCCGAAGCTGAAACCCTTCAGACGAGATGGGACATGAAAGAAGAGATTAGAGGTCCCATTGAGAAGGGGGCGTTCATTTCTGCACCTTCCTCCTTATACTCAATAAAGTGTCAAGGAAACACCTTGTTGACATCTTATTTACCAAATAATGATCATAATCAAAACTCCTCCCTCTTCTGGTGACCCCTGTGGGCTGCCTGGATTTCTCTGCCTAGCATGCAGCAGAACCCTCTCAGCAACAAAAAAACAGCATACCAAGTTTTTGCCCTGCGGCTCTGGGGAAGTTCTGCAATTTACTGTGATAGGGAGTACGACAGGGGCACATCAAACATGTTACTTCACAGGATTTTAAAGGTAATGCCAAATTATAATTAGGACATGCATTTTAACAAAGCCACTTTAAACTCGGCATGCAGAGTGCATTGATTCTTCTTTAGACTTTTTCTCGGGTTTAGTATGTGAGTCATGCTGTTGTGTATTGGCTCATTATCAGCAGAAAATTGCAGCCTTATACCCACATGTAAAAAATATATCACAAAAAAGAAACGCCTGCTGACACAGCTGTCAGTTAATGTGTGGGAAAGTCAGACAGAAAAACACGTTTGGCTGTTTTAGAGTAAGACAGCAGTTAGACACACCTGGAACACCGTTTGCCCTTCTTCAGTCAAGATCAGTTGTGCATCAGCAGCAGAGATGAAAGAGAGGGCATTGCTCTAGTAAGCAGTATATGAAGACAATACCGTGCTTAACCTGGAGACCTAACATCAGGTGCTGGACTGCAGGTTTAACTAAGAGAAGCAAAACATCTCAGCTTTAAAGAGTGGATGCTTATATTGTACAGAGTTGCCACTTACCCTTTAACCTGCTTCTACTTTTCTTTCTGTCTTTAATCACGGGTGGGTTCATAATGGACTCCTAAAGGTAGGCTATGAGATTCACATGAACAACTAGAGGCCACAGTTTGAGGCAAAAACCTGAATTGCAGACATACAAAAACATGCAACATATCTTTATCATCAGCAGTCTCTGTCAATTGTATTCCCTCAAATAAACAACCACACAAATGCAAAAAAGGGAAGGGAGGTGAACTGAATAAAAAAAAAACACGGCATGTGAAACAGCACATAATATCAATCATGACACAGAACTTCCCAGAGAGTGACACGACCTCCGACCATGGGGTCTAAACTTCCGTCTCTCGAGCTGGCCCTGCCATGTCCAATTTGGCGTAACACATGAGCCCGAGGTGGCGGCGACACCACAGAGGAAGAGTGTGGTTTAAAGCAGATGCTTTCTCACAGAGCTTGAATAATCGATTTAAACTTCTGTGGGAACACCAGAGATTGTTGTTAGAAATGTGTACATGCTTTTCTACTATACAGTACTGGCAGTATAAAAAAAACAATTATCAAATTTTGAGTTTTGGTTAGCGGTGGAATTAAGTTTTTATGTTTAAATTACTTTTGTGGCTCTGCAACATACCACTGTGACGGATAAATAATATAGGAGAAGATTTATCTCAGGTAGCAAGTGATAATGCAGTCAATGAAGGAGGGGAAAACGACTTATAATGCTTCAGAGAATCCTTGACTAATAGGATTTATGGGTTAGGGATTCTGGACCTATAACACCTAGAGGGGCGAGGGTCAGTATGAATGTGAGAGAAAGCCAACACAGATGAGTGGGACGTCCACCATTTGCTCCTAAACCAAAACTCAGTGACATCTGTAGTTACCTGTGTTGAATCTTTGTGACAATGTGTTAGCTATAAGCTCAAGAAACATCAGATGCTGTTCACTGTTTCATTGTAGCAGTAGCTCCTCAAGAAAGTCTTTGTTTTGACAGCAGCCCATCTGCTGCAGTGGTGTATGTGTTTGTTGCTATCAGCAGGATTGAGATGCAAGCTTCTTGAGGCTCACCAGGGTGATCAATCTCGTGGCTCTATCTGCAAAGAATGGGGAGAGGGGAGCATCAGGGGGATCAGCTCAGCTCAGCTCACTGATCTGCACAGGAAACAGAGCATGGGAACCCACCAGGGAGCCCCAAACTAGTCCCTGCAGTGGAAATCTGCTGATAAGGCCTGAATCAAGAGAAAACATACAAGATGTATCAGGTTTTACAAAAATGTCAGGAAATGCTTTTGAGACCCAATTCTGCCTGTCTGTGGCTTTAAAAAGCTGTCACACAGAGGTTAAAAACCCAGAGTGACAATAATCTAAGTGATAAGATGTACTTGATTTCAACAGTAGGACATTGACGAAACAGGGCTAGGCTCCATCAGCTGATCAGTCCAGTGTGCAAGGTACAGCGTGCACTGCTATCTCTTGAAGAGTGATCGCCCAGTGATCAATACAGTGATGCTGAGGCAACAATGACCTAGTCAAATATTGTCTCTGGATTTCAAAAGTGTTTGCTCAGTTTTTTCATTACCATAGAGAGGAGAAAAGACAAAGAAAGTGGGTACAACTTATTAACCTGTCTGATGAAAAACTGTCTGATGAAAAAACTGAAAAAAAATTACATTACTCTGCATTTTTGCTACCTACTGTACAGTGCATTGTTCAAACAAGCACTGGTGGAAAAAAAGTATTTAGATGGTTTACTTAGGTAAAATTACATGCGTATTATCAGCACAATGCAGCGTCAAAAGTAAAGTATGTATGCAGAATGACCTCTCACAGTGTTATACTATTATATTGTTGTACTTTAATGTTGTAGTTGGGCATGGTGGAACTGATTTCAACAGCTTCATATATTTTTGGGTAGTTTAATCTAAGACAATGCTTTAAAAGTAACTTGTCACTTTAGTTGTGCAATGTAGTGAACATACAGAATGTCCTTAAAAAATGTAGTGAAGTAGAAGTAAAAAGTAGCATAGGATGGAAATACTTAAGTGAAGTGCAAGATAAGTACAATAATTGAGTGAATCATCTGATATAATTTGAACCCCTGCATGCAGCATATGCTCATTCGGAGTGCAATGTAATGTTCCCTAGAGCTGTAGATGGTTTTATTTTTTCAGTCATTCTGACTTTGAAATAAGCATTTATTGTATTCCCCTGCCAATTACTCTGATTTCTAGATGGAGAAAAAAACAGCAGTGTTGAATTTGCCATTAGGGATGTGTTGTCATCCAAAGGCAGTGGTGGAACTACAGTGCTGTGAGATCAACCAGGGACCAAAGTGGCACGTTGTAGAGGAAGAAGGCTACTCTAAACTGTTACTTAAGCTTAGAGTACTTCCCATACTTCCTCAATCAATACTTAAGTAAAACAACTAATACCTATACCACTGTGTAAAATACTCTGGTACAGGTAAAAGTCCTGCATTCAAAATGTTACGTTGTAAAATTAAAAAAGCATTATCAGCTAATTAAAGTATCAAAAGTAAAAGTACCTATTATGTAGAATAGCCACGTTCAGAGTATTATGTGCATTATACTGTTATGTGTGTTATATTATATTGTTATCATTGATGCAGACATGCCAGCTGCATTTTAATGTTGCTAATTGGAGCCGATTTCAACTACATAATATAGGCTACTGCTGGGCATTCTACTCTCTAACAATACCTCATATTTTATAAGATGATCGTATGTTTTGTTTAAAACAAAACTTTATCTGCAAAGTGTATTGATGTAAGATAACTGTAGCGGGATAAAAAGTACAATATTTCCCTCTGAAATGTAGTGTAGTAGCTGAATGAAGTAGGTTAAATATTCAAGTAAAGTACACATAGGCCTATTGATTAATTTTTACTTGAGAAAATATACTAAAAGACTAGCTGAGATTTAAAGACTGACATATTATGACTTTAAATGTATCAGTAATGATAGTGTCTGCCCATGGTTTTTCTGAAAAACTACGAGAAAGAAGAATAAGAAGAAGTGCAATAGCGCCATCTAGTGGTTAAGGCAAATGATCATAGTATGAGCATTCTAGTCACCCAATGCACTAGGTGTCGCTGTGCGATATTCTGGACATACAACTATCGAAATGTTTCCCTTCTCTTCCTCTTCCCTTTGTGTCGTTTGTTTTCTGTCTGTAAACACAACCTACACACGGAACAGAGCCGGGGACAGGGGCTCTTGCAGGAAGGTACATCAGTGTGAATGGGAAAACTTGTATGATAACGTACATAGTCCCGCGGCTGACTCTTTAGCCTAGCAGGGAGAGTCCGGAAGAAAAGCCAGTGTCTGGTTGTTTCATTGTAAGGAGGACGGAGACATCCAATCCGCGCTTGTCGGCGACCATGGCAGCGGCGACCGCTGTGGAGGCTGATCCGTCAGCAAACGAAGGCGGCGCTGCTTTTACCGGCGTCCCGAACTGGGACTGGGATGAGTCTCAGCTCCGAAAATATTCATTTCCAACCAAGCCCATTCCGAGACTGTCTCATACGGACCCCAGAGCAGAGATGTTAATAAGCAACGAGGTAAACCGTTTCGCTTGCTGAAACTTTTTACGTTAAACATACCTTACCCTGCCCGAAGAAATCTCAGACCTTTTCATAGTAGGAACTTAACGTTACAAAAGTAACGTTAGATCTGCACCAAAAACCCTGTTTTGATAACACTTTATTGGTCAAAAACAGTCATTAGTGTTCATCATCTTATTCACGTATAGAGAGGCAGTGAAAGTGAACTGTAAATCATGTTGTTAAGGTTTATTTCTTAGCCTGGTTTTGAGTGAAGGTTTTCATCGTAACGTTAGGTCATCCCAGGGAAATTTATTAAAAAATGTACCCTAATTATAGAAGGCAACTCAATTTGTAATTTGCATTTTTAACATTTGATAATCTGTACAATATAATAAGCAGCCTAATTGTACATGTTTTGTATAAGTGTGACTTTGCTTGCTATCATTGTAGTTTTGGGAATGACTGCATAATAAAACTGCAAAGCCCATTGGGATTTATGTTTAAGGGTAATCCAATCAGCGATGTCCCATCAGGTAGTTTGCCTTTGGCATCTGGTTGGAAACACCTGCTGATATTGTGGCTTACTCAGAAATGCAACATAACCCATAACGAGCAGTCAGCAGCAGTTTTTCTACTGTATGTGATTTATTGTGGATTTTCCCCTTTCACCTTTTTGATGAAACAGCTGTAGGTTTCTAATCCAACTGAAATGCTGGCCCTACTGTCAGTGCTGGGAAGGATACTTTCAAAACGTATTCCGTTACAGAGTACAGAATACATGCCCAAAAATGTAATTTGTAACGTATTCCGTTACGTTACTCAGATTGAGTAACGTATTCTGAATACTTGGATTACTTCCACATTGAATTACATTTTATAAGTAGGAAGCGGCCATCACATACAGCAGTTATATTTCGTTCTCTCTTTCTTTAATGTGAAATGCTGTTTGAATTTCCAAGATAGATAGATAGCTCCATCTTTACCTCTATCAGTGATCACGCAAATAGCTAGTTTTTTCGTTTTCATATTGGGGCTTCTGGGAAATGCATGGAGTTGCGAGAGTGAATAAACCCGTGAAACAGAGAAGTATAGTCATGTAATCCATTGATTTCAACAATGTAACTGTATTCTAAATACCAACTATTAAATTGTAACTGTAACGGAATACAGTTACTCATAATTTGTATTCTGAATACGTAACGTACATGTATTCCGTTACTCCCCAACACTGCCTACTGTACAAGTACTGGGATTGAGGCAGTACTAACCTACTGCATGGGTGACATATTTACATTTCTGAGTGGTATTTGTCTTTCGAAGCAGTGGACAAGCTTCTTTCTCTTCCATAAACCTGATGAGCAGGCGTCAACGGCATGACCGTATTGTTTTTACACTTGTGGAGGAAAACCTCATCCTGCTTCTCATTATTTTTTATTCAGTGTCAATGTCAGCTGGAGCATTTCCCAGCAGGGTTGTATACCTGTTCAACATTGACATTAGGTAGCCTTTTCAGAAATCTCTCCTAATAGGGCAATGAGTGAGCATGCAGGTGGCTTACATAGAAGTGCATGATAATGTGTTGTCATTAGTTATCATATCCATTTTAAAGGAAGTGACAATTCACCCCACTCTTAAAGGTTCCAGAAAATATCTACAAATGAATTGTTACTTAAAGCTCACCTTTGTCTCGAAAGTTAAAGCTTTTAGTTCTAGAACTCAACCAACGGTCTATTAAAACACAGTGGAGCCCTGGGGACACATAAGGTATGTCCCTGTCGCATCTAGGCAGAATCATGATGTTAAGATACATTTTTATTATTTAAAACGACAGACGAGTTTACAACCAACACAACTTTATTTTATCTCTTCGGAAGCGCGCGCGCGAGAGAGAGAGAGAGAGAGAGAGAGAGAGAGAGAGAGAGAGAGAGAGAGCGCGCGCGCGCGCGCGCGCCCATCGGTCTACGTTCAGTTAGTCACGTAGCCCTCGGAGCTCAGTGTATCAAATGCCATAAACTGCACTGTTGATGAATTGCGCTGGCGTGTCTTGGGATTTATGTTCCTTTTTTTGCATAAAAAAGCTATTAATAAAGACAAATGTATACCAGTGGTATCAAAAGAAAACGACGTACACAATCAAGATGATACACATGCAGTAATGTTTATGTAACACGTCTTCTACTTTAAAAGAATTACAAATAGTTTTAAAGGAAATGCCCTACATTATATTCCAGGCTATTTTATGAACCACATTAACAGCAATAGATGTTAAAGTAGAATTATAAATTGCAGTTGTATTCCATAGTGCATTATTCTATAAAGAGATTTGATTGTTTTTCTAAGTGTATAGCCTAATTCTCTTGAAATAAACAAATATCATATGAAAAATAAAAAATATGTATGTAAATAAAGTAGCCTAATGTGTGTATGTTAAAACATGTTTTGTTATATTACTGTATTGAAATTTCTTTATCTGTTTTCAGGAACCAGTGGTTTTAACAGACACAAACCTTGTGTATCCAGCTCTCAAATGGGACATTGCATATCTGCAGGAGAACATTGGAAATGGAGACTTTTCTGTTTACACTGCAGAAAACCACAAATTCCTCTACTATGATGAGAAGAAAATGGCTAATTTTGAGAACTTTGTCCCCAAGTCACAACGAATGGAAATGAAATTCTCTGAATTTGTGGATAAAATGCATTTAATGGAGGAAAAAAGTGGAGAGGAGAGGTAAGATATATTTATAATGATATTTGAGTTGGAACAGGAATATGATATAAACTATGTTATTATTAATCTAGCCTGGTTTGATGCTCAATCTAAACAAAATCCTCTGTTTTTGAAGCTAGTGTCTGGAAAAAGATGTGACTGTGCTGCAGGTGTGCTTGACAGGGAAGGATGTTTTTTTCTAATGTGGTGGAGCAAAGGACTAAGCATCTATACAGGAGAATCAAGGGGGGAGCTTATTATATGTGCACCAACACCAAAACAAATTCCTTGTATGTGTTAAAAAATGTACTTTGCAATAAAACCCTTTCTGATTCTGATTATTACTGTGACACACACACACACACACACACACACACACACACACACACACACACACATCACTTACTAAAGTGAAATCGCTGTTTGACTCACTGACGCGTTATTATGGATCCCACATAACTTCTAGGCAAGTCCTGCCCTACGAAGCAGCTCGATTGGTTGAGGTTAGGCATTGACCTCGAGTGGTTAAGGTTATAGCCGATCGGTCAGGGTATAGGACCTGAACAAATCGGGTTACGTTACCTTGCATACATGGAGGCCTGGCCAATAGTAGTGTGTGAATGCTATTGAAGGGCGGGTCTTGCCTAGAAGTTGCGTGGGTTCCATAATAACGCCTCACCGGCGCTTACAGTGGCTCTTATCTGTTTGCATTTTACTGTCCACTTCCTTCAATGTCATATTGTTCTTCGTGGCTTAAAAGAGAGGTAGCCTGCTGAAATATAATTACCTTGTAAACAATCTTATATCCTGCAGACATACTGTATTAATTAGCATATTTATAGAGCTGTGTTGCCACTTGTTTCAGGCGTCAGAGAGTAGAACAAGGTGGCTCATACATTTTGCATTTGTCTTTTCTAATGCATTTCAAGGGTATATTTGCAGCAGACCCTGAATGACACGGTAGGGAAGAAGATTGTTGTTGACTTCCTTGGTTTCAACTGGAACTGGATCAACAAGCAGCAAGCCAAGAGAAACTGGGGACAGCTGACATCCAACCTGCTGCTCATAGGCATGGAGGGTAAGGGCTCTTGCAGTAGTTATCCACTGCGAAACAAATCCAGTTTCACAGTTTCTGCTGTACAATGTTGTCCTCAATGTTTTTCACACAGCACATTCTGTTAATATTCTCTTACCACAGGCAATGTGACACCAGCACATTACGACGAGCAGCAGAACTTCTTTGCACAGATCAAAGGCCATAAGAGATGCATCCTCTTCCCTCCAGACCAGTTTGAGTGTCTCTATCCATACCCTGTGCACCACCCCTGTGACAGACAGAGCCAAGTAAGCCACATATATGTAGATGTTCACCTATGGTATAATAATAAAAACTTATAACTTAGCACATTTGTGATTTAGTTCTGTTGCCGTAATCTATAATGTTAGAGATAATTCACAGTAAATCTCTCAGAAAGAGAGAATCCCCTCAAAGACATTATACAACGATGTCTTCACTTTAAAAAGTGTTATAAAGGTTACTGTGTTAAGATTACTTTGAATAAGGACATACATTTTGTTAAAACTGGCACATCAAAGCAAGACTCATTTGAAAACAAATGTCAGAAGTAGGAAGGAATTAAAAATGTGTTTTACAGTTAATAAATTTCGATGCATGCAGGTTCAGTATGTTCATGTTTTGTAATACATCCATATTTTTTATTTATAGGTTGATTTTGATCATCCTGATTATAAGACGTTTCCCAATTTTAAAAATGTTGTTGGCTATGAGGCTGTTGTGGGCCCAGGAGATGTGCTCTACATCCCGATGTATTGGTAAGAAGTACTTCTGTATGGCCTTTTCAGAGACATTATGTAGAAATGATTAGCTCCACCACTAAATCAGATGATTATCTCCAGGGGCCTCAGTTATCAACAGCGCATAGAAAATGTTCTAAATTCTGTCTTACGAATGAAATTTAGTATGTGATTAGGTAAAAAAAAAAAAAATCGGCATTTATCAAATGTGCACAAGCCAACTGTACGCACATCAGTAAGTAATCAATCTTGATAAATCCCACCTATTCTTAACGACCATGCTCGTTCACGGCCATTTCCATTCAGAAACGCCTCCAGTTAACTTTATATGGTAACAGCACATCCCTTTATCAACCACATGAATGTGTTTTTTCCCTCATGGCAAAGAGAGCAAAGAAGAGGAACTTATAAACACAGAAATGGAGGTACTGGTAGACGAGGTTGAATCCAACCAACAAATATTGTTTGATTCACTCAGTGCAGGAGGGATTACAAACAAAAGAACAAATGCTGCATGGGACAGGGTCACGAATATCATGACCCAAATCCAGTAGTACATTTTTGGGGAAGCTGTAACTACTTAGAAGCCACTCTGTCACCGCTGTCTTATATAGGGTTTGACACCAATTAGGCAACTTGTCTGTTTAAAATTAGACAAATGACTAATCGAGTGTTTTCTAATAAAAGGCAACACAGGACATATGTGGATGTTGATTGCATTATGCATACTGTGACACTCTTAAATGCTTTCTAATAGTAGTATTGCTATTCTACCACTAGATTCTGTTCTGTAGCATGGCCAGACCTGTGCTTATATTTACACACATTCCTATGTGTAAGTACAAGTTGATAAATTCCACATTTTGCGTGGCAATGTTCTTACGCATTACATACGCACACATCATAAGGCCCCAGGGCTTTGAACTTCTTGGATGCACTGCCAGCTGATGTGTGTTCATGCTCCCTGCATTTCAGTATGATATTCTTTTGATTTAACTTCTCAACATGCAAATTAGTCATCCAATTTTTTATTTTTTATTAGCATTGATTGTTTACTGTACCTTGTTGATCGTTTAAGTAGTAATTGGTAGACATTTGTGCTGTCAAAAGTAACCACAGTATAATGCAGTTGTATTTGTTAGTAATAAAGCCAATGTGTTGAATGAATCCACACTGAGTGCAGGGCATTGGTGTTATTTTTATAAACTACTCGTAACTGGTAAGAACGGCAGAAAGTTGCTCTTTGACAGCCAGAGTTTGATGAATTTAGTTATTTATATTTTTCGTCTTTCCTCAGGTGGCATCACATTGAATCACTGTTGAACGGTGGAGTGACGATCACTGTAAACTTCTGGTACAAAGTATGCATATTTGAGTCTTCACAGCCGTTCCTTTAACATTTGTGTTGTCTTTGCCACTACATGTTTCTTTGTGATCACTCACCTATTTGACTCACTTGGTTAGGGTGCCTCCACACCCAAGAGGATAGAGTACCCCCTGCGAGCTCACCAGAAGGTGGCCATCATGAGAAATATTGAGAAAATGCTGGGAGAAGCTCTTGGAGACCCACATGAGGTAAAAACACTTGCTTTTATATCCTCTTTACAACACAAACTCTTTCCTATCAGCAGTTACATAAGTCACATGTGGATGTCACACTGTCACTTTCTAGAACTTAAATCAGATCCACATTTAGGTCACTTGTTACATGAAATCCCTGGGGCATGCTGACCCTTCCAGCAACCTAATTACTGCGAATATTTATGGCGTACGTACTTGATTTAGTACAAAGGAAAGACATATATGCAGTCTGGGACAGTGAGTAAAATAATGTAATATGTCTGACACTATGAGGGCAGCTTATCCTAACCAAGAGTCCTTTTGTTTTTTCTGTAGGTTGGACCTTTACTGAAAACGATGATCAAGGGGCGATATGACCAGGATCTCAGTTAGAGCACCACTCTTTAAAGAGTTACCTGGACTGCGGTGCAATCTGTTTGCCGCGTAAAAGTGAGACTGCTGCATGCGTAATGCACATTCTGGCTTTTTTAAGCTACGTATCACTGCATGGCAATAAGCAGCCACCTGAAAACCATTCTGCTTCAGTTGTCTCTGAGTGCTATGGTCATTGCAAATACATCAATCACAGAAGAAACATCGGACTAACTCACTGGAATTCCACCTACTTTAAGAAGTCTTTTTTTTTTTGTTTTTTGTAAATCTTTTGTCTTTGAAAAGAAGGCCTCATTTGGATTAAGTCTAGATATATTTATGTAAATCAGTGTTCTCTCAACATTCTTAATTCAAGCTAGTGGGTTTTTGGGTGCTCACCCAGTGAGTAGAAGTTGTCTGCGATCGGTACCTTTGGAACAACCTCAATATTTTGACCACTAATGGATGAGTCAAAGGGTATTACATATACAGTACACATCAGTTAGATACTTTCTTATATACATGTTCTAACACAGTTATGGATTGATTCCTTAGTGTGGAGTGATCATATTGTATTCCCCATCTTTATCACTAATACAGCTTTAAAACTGATTTGGCTCATACCTCTAAAGTTGACATGTCTTTTAAGGGTCTTGTATAAATATATCCACATAACCTGCATTATCTCCACGCCTACCTACATGGTTTTGGGGAGTGATCAGCAAGAATATTCTGTTGCAAAGAAGACAGCATAGGCACGGTAATAAAAGATAAGTACAGTGATTTTAAAACTGTGATGAAATATGTGTGGGCTGGAAAAAAGGGGGCTCATATATTTAGCTGAAGGAGTATGTGACTGCTTGCAGCTAAATTGTTTACCTGAGCGATGCTGCTTTGTGTTTATACATGCTCTTGCTTGTTTGATTTGTTTGACTTTATTGAATGTGCTATTCTGCGTACCAGTAATAGATGAGGGGCACTGAAAATAAATGACAATACAGGTAACTTAAATAAATAAAATACAGTAACTCACAGTTTTTGGGGAAACTTCTCAGAGTAATTACCGGTGATGTTTTCTTAGGAATAGGATGGTTAAAACTGTAAAAGTGGTTAACTCGAACTGCTTAAATGATAGATTTATGTAAAAATCTTATCAATGGACTGAACTAGTAGGACCATCTGCTGGGATGTAGCTTATGTATCAGCCATTGCAGCACAACACAATGTACCATCTAGTGGTGAAGTTGTATTGTTACCTGGTCCATGCACTATACTGCTGCAATACAAATATTCAATGTGCTATATTGAACGCAGCAGATCTGGGATGAAATGACAAAAGTCTAATTTCAGTTGGAAACCTGTACTTGGTCAGCGATCCTCAGACATGCACTTATTTTTTACTCACATGCAGCCATATTTTGAAGACCTTAAAAGAGAGCAAGATGGCTGTTTCTGTGCTAATTTAAAGTGCTCTCCTGAACTATTGTAAAAAAAAAAAAAAAAAAACATTGAACAAAAAGGGAGGATAATTTCATGTTGTGCTGTATGTGCCAAACCAACATACAAATGAGTAGATGGGTATCTATATTCAGAAAGGAATATCCATGCACTATATTTACCAGGAATACACATTCAGGGTTTTGTTATGATTAACCTTTAGATTGTTGATAATGTGCATATCTATTTCTTACAAATTGCACAATGATGGAACAGAGATACTTCCTCTGTAAAATAATGACATCTCTTCAATTGCTAGGTTAACCCCGTTTACTGTATGTGCCTTGTTTAACAGCGGCATGGCACTAAATGTTGCAACAACTTGATTTTTTATTTTTTATTTTATGGTCAAAATGTTTTCACTCTGGCATTAAATAGCTTTAGAGGTAGGATTGACATGGTTCATAGAGATCGAGGCATGTTTTTATTGATGGATGCCCGTTTTCTGTTTTGAACGTACAGTATGTGCTCTCCTTGTTCCTCTGATTAAAGTTTGTTTGCAAAGTTCTACACTGCCGACTTCTGAATAATGTGATGATTTCTTATACACAAAGCTATGAAAAAATATTTGGTACTTTTCAACTAGTATCTTGAGTAACATGAGTGAACAATTCAAAGAATGATGTGAATGATCTACAAAAATGTGTATTTATTTACTACAAATTGTGCGTCAGCCGTTTCTTAAAGCACAGGGTTAAAACTGACTAAACAGCTTCATACGGTAATTTAAGACGACATTGCTGCTGATAATCAGTAACATCTTTTCAACACTTGATTGTGTTACACCTACACTCAAAAAATACCAATTCAAAACAATTGCTTATACAGTACAGTTGTTGCTTGAAATGGATGCAGACAAATAAAAGTATATATTAGTACATCTGACCAACCCATTTATCCTAATATACAACTAACAAAAATCAAATAAGAATCCAATCATAATCAAGGTTTCTACAACCAACAATCACAAGCGAAGCAAAATTCACAACACACGAGATGAAAGGAGCTGCGATAGAGGACCACTTCGGTAACATGTAAACAGACCCTGAAAGCACACAGCGGCCCTCTTCACAATAAATACATGATTGGAGACTTTGCAGATCTATACATCTATATCAAAAATAAAGATAATGCTGTTGGAATGAACTTTAAAATCAAGTCCTCACGCAGCATGTTTCGCTTAACATTTAGGGGGCAACCACAGTCCTCCATTACGACTGAAATTACAGCGCTGTAACCTCTTGAGACTAGAATTTGTTGTGCTAGAAAATGTATTGCAAATTAATGTATTGACTGTTATATAGCGTTTTTCATTAAAGTTGAGTAATACAATTACATTTTAAGCTGCACCCGTTGTTTGATCAGAGCTCAGCTGTGCCGCTGGCAAATATTTACCATTTCTCTCAGGTTGTAGCAACAGGCTGACAAATCTCACTTTTGGATGACTTTGAGCCCAGGTCATTATGTTTAAAAAGAATTTAAGCAAGTGTATTTCTGTTTTTCATTTTAGAAATTATAAACAAAAACATAATTTTATAAAGTGTAAAACTTTGCATATTATCACATACACTTCCTTTATTTGCTCTCAGGAGAGGGAACCCACATATCAAACCCTGCGTGAGGATTGCTGTGGCTACCTGCTGTACAAATGTTCATAAAAAGATCTATAGGTCTCAAAAATAAGTTTTCAATCAAAACCTATTTTGTAGCACAACAAATTGTCCAAATCACAAGGCTTGACCAAACAGCACTGTTTTCATGTATGATGTAAAAATAGAACTTTAAATGAAATTGGCATCAATGATTTGATATGTACATACAAAAGCAGTTGAGACTTGTAACGTCCAGAAGAAACTACAGCACCACGAGAACTTATTTACAGAAATGACAATAGATTCATCATACAACTTTATGTCACAGTTATGAATCTATAGTTTCTATTGTAAGTTAAAGAAAATAAAAAAATAAGAAAATTAAGAGTCAGTAAGTCAGTGCAACATCAGACCTGCTGAGATGGCAACAAGTAGATAGGTTAGGCTGCTACACAAACAAGAACACAAGTTACAACATCACCAAAATATCACACATGTCAACTGAAACACTGTAAAATGTTTTAACCAAGGCATATTTTTATGTTCCTTTACTTGAGAAAAATCTAACAAATTCAGGCCAAATGAAAAAAAACAAAAACTTAAACAATATTGTCATTAGCTGCTCTTACACTGTGGTGTGCATGTCATTAGTGGAATCTGTACTTTCGTGCAGGCTTGAGGTTGACATATGTCTTCTTCATGTCCTCTGCTTCGTCTTTCTTCACAAGGTGATATCGCTCTCCTTTTGTGGTTACCACCTGGTTACTGTGGTACCGAACTAGCTTCTTTGGAGCCTGTAAAAAAAGAAATGGAAGGTTTTATTGCATGAAACTTATACAGTATATATATATATATATACACACACACACAGTCATGTGAACAAATTAGGACACCCATGCTAAAGTTGACTAAAAAGAGGAATAAAAAAATCATCAATTATTTTTATTAATTAAAAAAAAAATGAGGAAAAATCCAACCTTTAAGGACACCAATTTTCTTTGTGAATGAAAAATGTATCGTAAATAAATAAATGTTCTAACTTAAAATACAGGGAGCATAAGTGAGTACACCTCTATGTTAAATTCCCATAGAGGCAGGCAGATTTTTATTAGTATTTTATAGGAAGAACATTTCTTTATTTATTCTATTCTATTTTTCATTCACAAAGAAAATTGGTGTCCTTAAAGGTTGGAATTTTCCTCATTTTTGTAATTAAGGCATTAAGATCAATTTCCTAAAGATGATTTTTTGTATTCCTCTTTTTAGTCAACTTTAGCATGGGTTCATAAACTTATGAGTGCCACTGTATACACATTGTGAATATGAAGTATAACTTACATCTTTGGGGGTGACAGGCCGGTGTGTTTTCTTATCTTCCTCCCTGTCCACCAGCATGTACCTATGGAGATGAAATGTGGTCATGAACATAGAAACAAAGAAGTGAGGCCAGTTCTGCTCTACAAAAGATAATAGCAATCTTACTTACTTCTCAAGGATGCTCTCTTTAAGTTTCTGGTCTGCCAGTGAGGAAATACTCTTCCCATGGTTTACCTGTGGCAACACGACACCATCAAATCAGACTGCTAACATACACAAAGTAGGCAGCGACTGACAAGAAACAGTGTGTTTCTGTGTGTAGCAGAGACTCACATTAAGAGGAGTGGGGCTGAGTTGGACATCACCCTCTATGATAAGGCGCACAGCTTCCTCCATGTCTCCTTTGGCAATGGACAGGGCGCTGCGAGCCTCGGACAGACTACACTTGGGAAACATCTCCAGCAGATGCTGCTCCTGGGACTCCCACTCAGACACTGGTAGCTGAACATGTACACATATATATTAGCTCTAATTTAGGTGGATGAAAACAATATCAATAGTAGGAACACAATGAGCACAAGTTAAATCATAGTAAAATGTATCTAGAAAAAAGAATGTGCTGAAATTATAACCTTGGCAGTGGCGCCCTCTGTTTGTGTTTTAAGGCACTGAGTTTCTCCTGGTGGAGGTTCACTGGGCAGGTCGGTGAGTTTCAATGAAATCTCTTCTGCCCTTGCTTTAGGCTCAACGTTTGCTTCATCAGCTAAAAAGGACACAAATTAACATCAGCACACTGTAGTGTACATGTGTAGCTGATGATCCCCATCTTAAATGAGTGGAACTGCCAAATAAAGTTTGTTTTTGTGACTCCTTTGATAGCATTATGAAAATGAAGACACCACTTGGAAAGGGTAAGGCTGCAACAGTACTGCATGTATTAGAAATGACAATTAAAGCACTACCTGAGGTCCTAGCAGTGGCTAGTTTGGAAGCCAGATTGAACATCATTTCACAGACTTTGACACTGCAAAATGAAAAAAAAAAAATGTAATAACAAATGCCTAAGTAATGTCGTTGTCCAGCTGTGGCCAGAATAGAGGGAAAAGTGTGACTGTCTGTTTACCTGTCAATTTCCGCAAAACCAGGTATGTAAGCTTCTAGCATCTCTGCAAAGACCTCCACATCAAAGTTCTCCTCAACACTCTGCTGGGAGCCAAGATCCTCCAGGACTCCAGTGATGTAAAACAGAAGAACATCATCCAGTGTGCTGCATTGAGTGGTAAAAAAAAAAAAAAGAGGTTACTGTAAATCTGATGGAACTACAGTTGTTGTGAGGATACAAAAAAGCTGTAAAGTTGTTTACCTGAGATCTGCATCAGGAATGTAAGCCTGAATAAATTCGTGCAGCGCACTGTGGATGATTTTGTGGAGGTCCATTGCGTTCTCCTACTGCGCAGTAGAGGAAATACAGAGTAAAAGTGCTGGAGTTGGGGTACAGCATATGACCAAACAGTTGTCCCCCATGTACCAAATATGATACACCACCATCAGGCATCAGCTCAGACCTACATGCAAATTTTACAAAAGCATTTCTTACGAAAGCTTGGTTGTGAAAGCTCAATACTGACCACCACTAGCGTCCTACCGCTGCAGCATCGGTAGGACGCTAGTGGTGGTCAGTATTGACTTTTACGACCGACCTGTAGTTAACGTCAACGTTACATGGACTTCTTGGTAGCTAGCTAACGATTAATTTCAACAAAGATCGACAGTCATGTTAACGCTAACCATAATGCAACGGTGAAACATTAATTGCATATCGCCGTCTTCACTAAACAAAGTAAGTTAATTGATGTCAAAGTACCTTAGCTACATAATATGTAACGAATGTCATCAACTAATGCTTAGCTATGCATCACACTCAAGTGCTATATGATAACGTTGCTAGCGTTGGTTTGTTGCCCAGCATTAGCAGTGCAGCTACTCGGACATTTCCGTAGTTATCAGCAAACATTAATTACTAACAAGGAAACTTATAAATCCATTAACGATATATGGTTCTTTGATTACCATCATCACTAACGCCACAGCTATAAGCTATCATTAGCTAGCTAAACCTTTGCAGGACAGCCGTGTTATTATCCACCCTACACAGCCAGTTATTCCATGCCCTGTCATGTTTTCAACAGTATCATTGTTCATCTTCGTATCCTCTAAGAAATAACGGTAACATTAGCCTGCTAGGTTGTAAGCGAACTAGCGCTAGCTAAGTGGGTAATCATTAGCTAACAACAATTGCAAGCTAACGGTTAACGCGTCATGCCAAATCAACCTCGATTATTTAGAGTTATATCGGAGAGACTTTTAATGGAGTAAAACTTACTGTGACAGAAACTATGGGGACATGAAGCTCAACGTTTCCCCCAGATGTATCAGGGGGGATGCTGGTCACTGCAGTGGTTACTAGCTAGCTAGTTCGTTAGCCCGCACGAATCAAAACATTAGCACGTCATTTCCTCTGATTGTAAACAGCCTGGTTAAATGTATGTAGCTATTATTTTATGAATGTATGCTACGTGTGTGAAACTTTCTTTGTTTAACATGGATTTGGTAAGTCTGTGTGGAACTAAGAAAGGGGAGATGTATGATGTTAAATGAAAAAGTAAAAAAAAAAAAAAAGTAATGATTATTCTATTTTTGATATATTGTGTGACTACACACACATACATTCTGGGATAGGAGAAAACTGGGTTGTTTGCATTTCTTTAAACCAATCACAGTCCTAAACTCCGGACACAGCGACAGTGCCTCAGTGCAAAATAGTCGGAAAGGAAGTTGTTTTGGTGGAAAATTTGCACCCTGGAAATGAAATGTGTGAGCTATTTAAATTAGCTGGAAACATGGTTAAACGTAATTTGCTCAGTGTATCGCCATGTTTACTTCGTCCACTGCAATCCCCACTAATCAGTCCCAAAACGGCCCAGTTAGATAGTAAATGGTGTAAACATATTCCTTGTAAATCTTTACAATCATTCCCCGACTGAACCAAGCAGGCCTGCCTTATTGCACAAGCCAAACTTTCTTAAAAACTTGCCATTTTCAGCTTGTAGCTTGCTAGCTCAAAGTTTGTTGTTGTTTCCCGACGCGAACATAGTTTGAGAATGGCAACACACAGAGAGCAGAAGGTGAGGGACATCCGCTGCGTGAGCCACACACCGTCAGGCAATTATCCTGGAGATGTGCTTCCGTTGATCCAGACTACATGGAAACAAATCTGGCTATGGGCATGCGCTTGACATTTTTTTTCCCATCGCCAAATTCCCTACTTTTGGCTTTAATCCTTAATAAACTAACACATATTATTAAAAATGCAGCTATTATGGTTAACCCTTGTCCACATTATAGAAGTTTTCCACAATATTTCATACGTCACAACATTGTTTACAACATATTACACACACCACCTGCATTTCTTTGGGGAACATACACAGACATATTTTAGTGAGACTACAACAATATGTGTGATTATCAGAAAAGTATTAACCTTTTCCCGGTAAGTCAAATAAAGTGAAGCAGGGCTCAAAACAAAGTAAAATAAAATATGGAGGGATAAGAAGGGACCTCTGCGTTGATATGGCATTCCATAATACTTTCTACAATCAATGAAAGCTGCATCAGAAAACACATATTAATGACTTTATATATGTGGTGTCTAAACATTCAAATCTTTTTCATGTATCCCAGCTGTCATCAAAAATTAAACTGATGCTTTTACAATGAAACATACAGCTATCATACAGCTAACATGTTTGGTTCAGACTTTCTCAATAAATGTTAAGCTTTCTGTGACCCACATTCTTGACTCAGTGTGTGAACACTGGTCTATACTGTACATTAGGCCAGTAAATAGTCGTCTACTCTCACTTGGACATTATCTTATCTTTTGCCAGATCCATACATAGTTGATGATCAAGGTGTTATCTGAGGCAACATCAATGATGTCATCAGATCCTGCTCTCAGTTACCTCCGCCTGTGTTGGTATTATAGCAGATATGTACCTGTAAATCATTAATGCCCATTCAATTGTTTCCCTGCTCCCTTGGCAGTATCTCTTGCCGCTGTAGTATTTCATGGGGGGAATATGGTACACGCTGCTGATAAAACAAGCACGAACAATTCTCAACTTGGCTGAACTCTGTTTCAACTCTGAGCTCATGGCTAGACTGAGGCATCAGAGGAGAGCGTGTAAAATCTACAGCAAAGGAGAGCATCTCGGTTTTCTCCATGTGTGTAAACAGCTGAGCCACCTGCAAACAATAATGAATGATCTAAAAGCCACCCTGAATCCTGTATATAATCATGTTTTTCATCCTCTCCAATGCAAAATCAGTGGTAAATACTAACTCATGCTGACAGACCTACTAAAGCGGAAACTGGTTTCTTTTTTTTTTCCTTCTTCTTTTTAAAGTAAAAGGTGTCCCAACACAAGGTGGCAGCATTGAGTTACAAGTGACAGCAGTAACTCATCCACAAGATGGTATGCTAGTGACACCTTCCAGTAACAACAAAACAACAAAAGAGATTGTCAAACAAACATCCTGAGAAACACACAGACATTCAGTTGTATATTCATTGTATAATCACATGTAAACACACACACACACACACACACACACACACACACACACACACACACACACACACACACACACACACACTACTTTAAATCAATGCATATGAACGTCATGTAATATATTAATATTAAATAGTAAATATTAATAATAAAAATAACAAGAAACATGTTGCACCTTTCGCCTCAAGCAGTGTTATTAATACAAATTGCCATTGAGGGAGGCCCAAACAAGTACAGTAAAGTGGTTGAGTTAAAACGGTGTGACTAGGGCTGGGTTAAAATAATCTTTCAGTGTTCTGATATCAATTAATACAATCCTGAAATCGATCTTTTAATATATGCCTGTTCAATGACTGTCATCTTAGTCCTGTTAAGTAAAAAGTACTTTAAACAAACTTTTTGGGGGTCAATTCCTAATGTAAACATTAACCTGGTGCATTATTTAAAAAAAAAAAAAAATTGAGGCTTGCTTCTTGCTTGTACAATTTACAGCACAAGTTCTCTGAGAACCTCTTTTATATCCAAGCAAAATTGGTATTGGTATTGACTGAAATTTCCCTAATGTAATTGATATCGAATCAGAAATGTAATTGAATCGGGACATTGTGAATCAGAATTGAATCGATTCAGGAAATCATTGGCGATACCCAGCCCTAGGTGTGACAGAACCGTATTCTTGTGATAGTTTTGTGTGTCTGATCTGTGTGACAGTAAACTAGATAATTAAATATATTTACATACATTTTTGTCAAATGTATTTAATGTAAGTTTAAAATAGACCATGCTTTTCCAAAGCACATATATGAAGGGAAACCAATATGGAAATGAATGCATTTCTTCTGCTATAAGGCATAAGAACGGACTGTTCTACAAATGTCAAAGAGGTATTTTATTCAAACACAAATAATTTAAAAAACTTACAAACTCATACATTACACATTAATATAAGTGGAGGGCAAACCTTAATATGTGCTAATGGTATGTTTACACATTTCCGTTCTTATATGCAGGGTACAATCAAGCATGTCATGCAACAATGTCGAGGCAGGGCACATAATGTGGATATTGTATTGGTGGCACAGATTTCCATTTTCACACAGACAATGGGGACTGGGGGGGGATGTCTGAGCAAAAAAAAAAAAAAGATTACAATTCTCATCAGTCACCAAAACACTGAATGATTTACTGCCAAATTAATTACCCTTTACCCAACTTTAGACAATAATGCTCGGAGCTGTCTGTCGGAACAGTATTATTCTATTAACGTTCGATTTGCAGTTCAGCCACAGTGACTTCATATTTAGATTTTATTGTATTTTCTTAGTGAATGTGTAGCATTGCATCCACAATAGAAAGGCACAGAATTATCTGATACTTTCAGTCGAATCACCTGTGCGGCAGAGATGTGATCAGCACATTATTTGGAGAGAGAATTTGTTAAAAAATTCAAACACTTAACATATCTGTTCCAAGGCATTACAAAAGGTGCATTTACAGGGTGAATTCAAGCACAGTACAGTTTAATTAATTGAAACTTTTACAATATAAGGCCTCCTTTACAATCATAACCCATCTTTAATCAAATCTAATCATGGTACCTCTCTCTGCTTGGTCTTGAAGGTTGTGTGATTCAAAGCGTTATTGTCTAGATTCTCACACAAATACAGTATTAACAACACTTGTGAAGTCAAAGTTGGCATATGTTTTTTAATTGAATTTTACCCGTACACTTTTTTAAATTTATTTCTAAAGAGCTGCAGGTTAGTGACTTGAGGCATGGAGCATGGGCATGAGATTTGCTGGCTGGTTGTCCGAAGGCGCGGCTGACCTGATCCAGATCCGGGCCACCTGTGTGGGCTAGCCTTCCCTCCCGTCTGTCTCCAGGAAGTGGTCACCAGGCAGCCCATTGCCATTTCCCCCCTCCACTTCAACTTCCAAGAGTGCGGGGTTAGACAGGACGTGTAGACCATGAAGCACGGAAAAAATTGTCTCAAATCTAATCAAACAATTATATATTTAATGCAGAAACAGATAGATCTTTAAACAGTGAATGGATATATAGTAGATACATATATGGAAGTAAACAATGTAAGATGTTGAATCACAGTTTTGCAGTTAAAGACCTCTTTTTGAGCATCTGTGTCATTTGGACCCTCCTCTTCATTGGATGTGTATTCTTGTTCAAAGACTTACCTTTTTCCTAACCTAAATCTACACGGGTCCATTTTTTACCCGTGACACCACAGATGTCACTACGGTTAATAATATTAAGTTGAAAAAATCCCACAAGCAAATCGTTTTATTTTTAGTCTAGTATAGTCAGATAACATAATTACCCATTGTCTTCATTATTGGAAATATAATAATTAATAATAATAAAAAAAAAAATTAAGTTAAAAACGAGTGGTATATTTTAAGATGAAAGGTCCTTGGGGCCAAAAAAACATACATAATAAGTTAGCTATGAGGTGAAAAACAATGTTGGATCATAATTATTGTTTTATGAGTATTTTGGAGTTAAATCATGGGTCAAATTTTACCCGCTAACACAAAAAAATGTGCGCAGCTTTCTAAGACATTACAAGGGTTAAAAAGAAGTTTTGTTAGGAATACGGCAGGTGCCAAGTAGGACGAGCTAGCTTAGGTTCATCTCAGTAAATGGTTGGTCTCCCTTGTCTTAGTCTCTGTGTCTCTGTTCAGCAGTCGATAGGTTAACCTGCCTGTGGCATCCATCTTGTGTGGCCCGCCTCGCATTACCATTGATCTGAAGGAAATAAAGAGCACACGTGTTATTATATACAGCCCAGAAAAACACCCTCTCACATTGATGGAGTGAGCAGGCCAAATGTATGAAATATTGCCCCTCCGACATATTTTGTCTTCCTGTCAATAGTGCAGTCTTTGCCCACAACCTGGATCAATAGGGACTTATCTTTTCATGATAACACATAACGATGTTGTCTGTTGTCTTTTTCTGATATTGAAGTTCTAATTCTATTCCTCCGCCTTTTCAAATCATCCACACTGATATGTATATTTGGGCATGCCTTTATAACAATTTCTCGTTTTTCCTTGTTTTTTACCCCTAAAGAAATGAAATTGGTGTGGGCCTGCTAGTCTGAGACATGGCAGTTACAAATTTACATGTTGGTTTTCTGGACGTTTCTCTGAAGCTTTTGGGGGTCTCTCATGTGTGAGACTGCTCAGCGGAGAGAAGACACCCCTCTGTAAAAACATCTGTTGTGGAAATGGCTGTCAGACTCCCTTTTGTGGGCTCCGTCTCTTCTGTGCACAGAGAGTGTCATTTGTTTTGATCATTTATGTGGGTGAAAGCATAATGATAAAAAATCTGGTGAATGTACCCATGCAGTTGAGCAGTCTACAGTTGTGCTGTTTTTTTTAATTTTTTTTCATGGAAAGGAACATTTCGCTTTGATTTAGTAACTTTGTGGTCACACATTGAGGCATGTCATGTAACTATGTTTGTTATTTATCGTAAAACTACAAAGCGTTGTGAGGGATATGACGTTTTTAGAAATATTTTGCAATTAAACATTTCAGTTTGCATACATTCGCTGTACATTAGTGTACAGGCGCAAGCTGCCTAAAGATGATAACAAAAATACTCTTTAATTATTCATGATGTGGTGATAGTTACTGTGTATGGAAGAAGTCACTGGAAAAGAGAAACTGGCATTGTTTCTTATTGCTTCGTGGGATTTCTTTGTGGGAAAATGCAATTTCTCTTTGCACTAAAAATAATACCCACTGTAGTCTTTTCTTCTGTCAGCTTTGAGTGAAGGGAGCAGTCAGTAACTTTATGTAAATGCTGTTAACAAGTAAAATGTCATTCATAGAAAGTGATATAAAACTATCTTTCTTGGTCCTTGAAATGTATAACCACAAAAACTTTTCATTACGACTTTCTCTCAGAATAGCCCAGGGTGAGCCACTGTTCTCCACCTACACAGGAAATGTTTTGAGAGTACCTGTCCAGTAGTGCCACAAGGCAAATCACTTCTTTGTTCTCCCAGGTCAGCTGCCATTTATCTCAGTCAAGCTGCTCTTTCAGCTAATTCCTTCTCCCTGCTCTGCTCAAAGCATGAAACCAATTCATTCTGAAATAAGTCATTGCTTTGTATAAAATTATAATGAGCGATTTCAGACAAGTTAAGTCAAGTTTAAAACAGATTGTATTTCCATGCTTGTATGTTTTCAGTGTTTTAGTGGCCCTAATACAATAGGAAAATCACTGCATTGTTGAATGATTGGCGCCAATTAAGGAATTTGTGTAAGTGCATTGTGACAGCCGACTAATCCAGGCTGAATTGGACAATGTATCTATATATCTTGAAGTGACAAGTAAAAAATCTAGACATATAACTTTGACAATGTCTTCTCATAAAATTAGACAACAGTTCTGGGTGGAAATACTGCATTCCTTGTGAGTCCCAGGAGCCCGGTCTGATATGTTTTCACTTGTTTTGAAGCACAGCATCAATTTTAATCCATGTTAGATGTGATGCTTTTTCTCAGATTACACACTGGCTGGAACCAGAATGGGTTTACAGTGCGAAGTCTGAGAGTTATGTCAATTATGTGTCTGACTATTCTCTGTTTTCTTCATAAACACACGTAAATTAAATATAAGCAAAAAATGTGTTTATGTAAAATACTATTTTCTTTTAACAAAATAGAGCTAATTATGTGTAAAAGAAACCAAACATTGTGTATGAGACCTGGTTTAAAACATGTAAAAGATAGGCTATTTATATGATCCATAACAGCAAGATCCCTGCATGAATTGATGGGACGCCTGTTTGTGATTCCTGCAGAACAGGTGAGTGTTTAGGCAGAGTGTCACCTCATAAACTGGCTGATAACCTGTTCCTGTGTCTTCTTATCTATCTTCCAGACAGTCCCTGGTCCCTGAGCATGTTGTCGTTTCCCCTCAGGCCCATTATCAGATCCCCTCTGTAGGCTTCCAGCAGCTGCAGTTATTGTGGAAGACTCACCTTTTATAGCCCCATGATGTCTGTGAAAACATCAGCTTTTATGAGTGAGTACATGTCGTGTGGTTGTTGGGATGGTAGTTTCCTTTTTGACGGAGAGGCTTCTTTCTAATTTGTTTCTTTTTTCATTATCCAACACAATTTTAATAAAACATCCTTATTACAGTCTTTCAAATTTACAACACACCTGATACATTAGTTGTTAACAAACAAATAAACAACTACAGAAATAGAAACATTTTTCAGTTTGTCAGTGGCTAATGTTGATCTGAAAAGAGTGAATAATATAACCGCATAAACAGAAAAAGGACAAGGCAAAGGTTATTTTCAAATAGTATATCCTTAATCATCTTTTTCCAATTGTGTTTCAGCACTGATCGGCCCCTCGCACTATCTCTGGTAAAGGCGTTATCTCCCTCTGCCATTCATGTACACATTTATTGGATTCCAAGTGTCTGGGATCAATCTTTTGGCCACCAGAAGAGCATAACTAATGGCAACATTAGAATGGCTTTGTGAGAGGGACTGGCCGGATGCGGTTTAACCAAGCAGGAAATAATCTAGGATTTTATATCCTGCATGAATGGCCATAGGATATGCTGAGAATAAATTAATCCCCCCCCAAATTTAAACAGTGAGGTTATCTTTTAACAATTTCAGAGGGGTGGACGGTTTGTTCTGGGGTGGTGGTGTGTGTGTGTGTGTGTGTGTGTGGGGGGGGGGTTTGTTTGCTCCCAGCATGCACACGTGGAATTTCTTGGCAGATAATGACCGTCATCTTAATACTCAGCTAGGGTCACACTATCTATTCTGTGTCTGACCGCAGGTCTAGACGGCCTTCCTCTGGAAAGACTTTTTTTCCCTTCCTTTTAAAGAACCCACTTCTATTTTCCTGTTGTGCCCAAACAAGGATTTTATAAAATGGGTGACATCGCCACACAAGCTGTCTGCTGAATCCCCCTTAATTAAAGTGAAGTTTAAAGCCTTCCTCAGACACTAATAAACCCCCTCTCCATTAAGATCCTCCTAATTACTGTGAGCAAAGGAAAGGGGGACACACACAGACAGACAGCGTGGAGGTAAGCCTGCTGGCATTTGGCCCCATAAGCCACACAAAAGAAAATGTCCCCTGGGTTACCCATCCTACCAGAGAGATTCCTTTTTTTTTGCAACCTCTCTCCCCCTCTCATTGTTGTCTTCTTTATGAATGAAAGTATATGACATGTAGGGCTGAGTGTCCATTCATGGAGCTGGTGGAATGTGTGAATAAGGGCTTTGAATGAGATATGAATCACAGCCACCTGATTAGTCATTAAGCAGTCTTTTGACATTACCATTGTTTAAATGTGCATGGTGGAAGTGAGAGTGCTGTCATCTATAAACACCCGTTCAGTCAAGTGAGGCTGATTAGAAAAGATGGATATGCAGTGTAAACTGAGAGATGCAGGGATCTTCTCAGAAAACGTTATCAAGCATTTTTCCTGGTGAAACTTTGGTATCAGCAGACCAATTAAAAACATTTTGTGAAGATTATTTTGTATAAATCTTTGCTATGTTGGATGTTAGTCCCACATGGCTTTACCGTGGCTTAAATTGATTTGGACAAGAGAATCTCATATCGTTACACATCACACTGAGCCACAAGTTCAGAGTGTGTGAACAGTCACTACAGCTTTGATGGCAGAGGCCTGCCCAGAAAGGTTAAACGTGTTTGGTTCATGTCCTGGTCTGCAGATTAATGACATTAACAAAGTTTCCATTAGTCGTGCAACTGGGGGAGACATGGGCGTCCATGCGGAAAGCCACATGACCGAGGCAGAGATAAGAGAAAATGAAATACGTCTTCGTGGAGACAGGAGGGGCCAGGAAGTGCCACTCCAAATTAGCCGCAGGCCTAGTTTGTTGTTACTTCATTAACCCAACAGCCCCGGGAAAAATAAAAAGAGGGGTCACAACCTTAAGCAACGGGGAGGCCCGGAAATTTGCAAAGAGAGGCTCCTTCAGACTTTGGCTGGATGCAACTATTGACAAAATACAGACAAGTGTTTATTAGGGAAAGTTGTCATTTAAAGGAAATCACACCATTGTTACATTTTAGTGTTTTACCTCAAAAACGTCTTTTTGCATTAGTACTTAAGTTTTGATTAATTCAGTTGTATTTGCTACAGTACAATGCCATATATACCCTAAAGGAAAAAACGGATTAATTTACTGCAGGTTTAATGATACACATGCATTTCAATATGAAACTTTTTTGTAAGTTTTTAATTAAATTCAACATTAAATGCTACTCAATTTAGCATTGTGGCATTAGTATAGTGACCGATTTCTTTACAATGCCCTGACAGGTTGTTGCAAAAGAGCCAACCATTTAGTCAGTCTCTTATCTCAGTCTGATATTTTACTTCTTTCAAAAATGTTAAATGTTAAAAATGTAAATGTCAATAACCCAAAAGCATTGTTAGTGTACCAAATGACACTATCCAATCTGTCTGTGGAAGTCTGTGAGTAAAGGTTAATAAAATGATTCAGATCTGACAGCATATGGGGGTAAAGGTTCACACAGACACTGTCATTCTTGAATCACACCAAAACACTGTCTGCTAGTGCTAAGAAACATGAAAGTATCAAACACTAGACAGTAGCATCAATAATATAAATTCATTGTTAGCTGTTATACAAATAAGAATAATATAGGGTATTACTGGATCATCAATATTAGATAATGTGCATTGTGCTGTGTTTGTTGCTCTCGAACATTTGGTGGTGTACAAACAAGAGCTGAGTTGTATCATGCTGTCCTTGTTGTAATGCGAGCTGTGCAGTGGCTCTTTATTTGCAGGCAGTGACTTTTTCAGAGTCTTTGGTTACAGACCCTTGGAAGGAGGGCTATTGTATTCTCACCCCTTCTCTGGCAAACATACCTCTGCTGCTCTCTTCCTTTGTACACTCCCCATAACAAACAGGCCTGGTGGATTCTGGGGAGTGTGAGTAGAAATCTGAAGTTATCGGTATTACTTTGAGTTATTGTTTTATTCATTAAAAAGGAGGTGTATTAAATCTCACAAATGTGTTTCCTTAGATCTGTATTCCATATTTATTTCTGAAAAAAGTCAACTAAATTACTCTTATTTTTTATCTAGTTTTGTTTCTCCCTCTCTCTCTCTCTCTCTCTCTCTCTCTCTCTCTCTCTCTCTCTCTCTCTCTCTCTCTCTCACAAACAAACAAACAAACACACACACACACACACACACACACACACACACACACACACACACACACACACACACACACACACACACACACACACATACCTACTCAGCAACATGGATCAGCAGCAGCTGACTTGGCAAGAACCTCTGTGGGACAGGTAGACAGAAGCAAGGTCCAGCGAGTGTCTACTGAGGCTGCAGACACATCTGCCTGCTTGATTTCACCTGGTAACTGAGCATGTAGTATTTACTTCTCGGCTAAAATGCAATCAGGGGCTGGTAGCTGGCAAGGAAGCAATGAGCCTGCGATTAGGTGCAGTTTTTTTTCCCCCTTTCTCAAGAAGTAAGGAAGAGTTAGAGTTGAAGAAGTGGCATGGAAAAAAAAAGTTTGGCAACTCAAGCAAAACATGGGGACATTTTTTAATTCATAAACTTATGATACATACATAACAAACCCTGATATGTAACCATTAAAAACTGTAAAATCAAATAATGAACTTTACTCTCAAGCCTTAAGTGTTTTCAAGTCATGTCCAATTTGTCCGTGTTTTCCTAGAATTACTTTAAATAGTTGTTATTGCACCTAAAGGTAAAACAAAATTTTCATTGCATATTTTCCATGACTTTAAACCAATTTCCTCCGACATTTAATACTAAAGCAGTGGTTATTATAACATTTAAGCTTAAGGTGTAGCTTAAATGTAAACTTAAACTTGTAGAATGAAATGCATTATTTTGAGCGTCTTCATTGCTGACGGCCAGAGCTTTGCAAATATCTGATGATAAACGTAACAGTGACACTGCTAAGGTTCCTACGGTAGAGTGCTCCCCATGTGCACGTATAAACATTTACATCCTCGAGAAAAGAGTCACCTCTCTAATCTGGCTGAAGAAGTGTGTGGAGAGGCCCTTTATCTTGCCCTGCTTTAACCGGTTGCACACAGAAGAGCCATTTACCTCCACTAATGGGGAGTGAGTCTTTCACTGGGGCCTGTTTGCCTCTCAGCCCTCTAAAAGAAACTTCGCCAGAGAGGCGACATTAAGAAAACCAGTTAATCTGAAGCATTCTGTCTGTGTCTACCCAGGGAGTGGGCCGAGCTCCTAGGTGCCTTCTTAAGAGGCTTCTCCTCACAGCAACTATGGGAGTGTTAGATCAGCACTTTTCTCAGTCTCCCTGATGAAGACACAGTGGTTAAACAAATAAGTGGTTAGCCTTTTTAGTGATTGTTTATTGAGTTTAAGGGCTTTAAACCATGTTCTGTGTTTTGCCATAGTACCTTTCAGACGAGTCGAGTACTGAAGTAACATGACAAATCTGATATTTTGTTAACAAGAGAATCTGCACTCTGCAGCCATGCTACTGGCTCTGTGAGGCTGTACTTAGGCACAGTGCTTTGAGTTAAATGCTAATGTTTGTGAGCATGCTAAAAGCTTACAGTGAATGAGATGCTGATGTTTTGCAGATCTAATGTTTACCATGTTCACTATCTTAGTTTAGTTTTGGTACATTTGGAACATTTGCTAATTAACACTAAACACAAGGTACAGCTAATGCTGATAGGAATGTCATAAAATAAGTTTTGCAGTATAGTCATAAACCTGATGATGGTGCTGCATGAAAAGTTGAGGGAGTTATTACAGGTTGTCCTGAACATGAATGTACCAAATGTACCAAATGTATGGAAATCCACCCAATAGTTGTCCATGTATTTCAGTGAAAGCCCCAAATGTAAACCTGCTGGTGGCGCTAGAGAAAAAGTCAGAGGATCACCAAATCAGTAGGATTCACCCTCTGGGGACTAGAGCTGCTAAGATGAATCAATTAATCGATTAGTTGTCGACTATTAAAGTAATAGCCAACTATTTTGATAATCGATTAATCTGTTTGAGTTATTTTTTATGAAAAAAAAGTAAAAATTCTCACTTGCAGCTTGTTAAATGTGAATATTTTCTAGCTTCTTCACTCCTCTGTGACAGTAAACTGAATATCTTTTTTGTGTTGTGGACAAAACAAGATATTTGGCGACGTCATCTTGGGCTTTGGGAAACACTGATCCACATTTTTTTTTTTATCATTTTCTGACATTTTATTGACCAAACAACTAATCGATTAATTGAGAAAATAATCGACAGGTTAATCGACAATTAAAATGATCGTTAGTTTCAGCCGTACTCGGGACCATAAATGTTTGTACAAAAGTTCATGGCAATCCATCCAATTGTTGTTGCGATATTTCAGTGTGGACCAAAGGGCACTAACATCCATCTTCATCCGCTTATCCGGGGTCGGGTCGCGGGGTAGCAGCTCCAGCAGGGGACCCCAAACTTCCCTTTCCCGGGCCACATTAACCAGCTCCGACTGGGGGATCCCGAGGCGTTCCCAGGCCAGGTTAGAGATATAATCCCTCCACCTAGTCCTGGGTCTCCCCCGAGGCCTCCTCCCAGCTGGACGTGCCTGGAACACCTCCCTAGGGGAGGCGCCCAGGGGGCATCCTTACCAGATGCCCGAACCACCTCAACTGGCTCCTTTCGGCGCAAAGGAGCAGCGGCTCTACTCCGAGCTCCTCACGGATAACTGAGCTTCTCACCCTATCTCTAAGGGAGACGCCAGCTACCCTCCTGAGGAAACCCATTTCGGCCGCTTGTACCCTGGATCTTGTTCTTTCGGTCATGACCCAGCCTTCATGACCATAGGTGAGGGTAGGAACAAAAACTGACCGGTAGATTGAGAGCTTTGCCTTCTGGCTCAGCTCTCTTTTCGTCCAACGGTGCGATAAATTGAATGTAATACCGCACCTGCTGTGCCGATTCTCCGACCAATCTCCCGCTCCATTGTCCCCTCACTCGCGAACAAGACCCCAAGGTACTTGAACTCCTTCACTTGGGGGTAAGGACTCATTCCCTACCTGGAGAAGGCACTCCATCGGTTTCCTGCTGAGAACCATGGCCTCCGATTTAGAGGTGCTGATCCTCATCCCAGCCGCTTCACACTCGGCTGCGAACCGATCCAGTGAGTGCTGAAGGTCACAGGCCGATGATGCCATCAGGACCACATCATCTGCAAAAAGCAGCGATGAGATCCCCAGCCCACCGAACTGCAACCCCTCTCCACCCCGACTACGCCTCGATATCCTGTCCATAAATACTACAAACAGGATTGGTGACAAAGCGCAGCCCTGGCGGAGGCCAACTCTCACCTGAAGCGAGTCCGACTTACTGCCGAGAACCCGGACACAGCTCTCGCTTTGGTCGTACAGAGATTGGATGGCCCTGAGAAGGGACCCCCTCACCCCATACTCCCGCAGCACCTCCCACAGTATCTCCCGGGGCACCCGGTCATACGCCTTCTCCAGATCCACAAAACACATGTAGACTGGTTGGGCATACTCCCAGGCACCCTCCAGGATCCTTGCGAGTAAAGATCTGGTCCGTTGTTCCACGACCAGGACGGAATCCGCATTGTTCCTCTTCAACCTGAGATTCGACTATCGACCCGAACCCTCCTTTCCAGCACCTTCGAGTAGACTTTACCGGGAGGCTGAGAAGTGTGATACCCCTGTAATTGGCACACACCCTCTGGTCCCCCCTTTTTTAAAGGGGAACCACCACCCGGTCTGCCACTCCTTAGGCACCGTCCCAGACTTCCACGCAATGTTGAAGAGGCGTGTCAACCAAGACAACCCCTCCACACCCAGAGCTTTAAGCATTTCTGGGACGGATCTCATCAATTCCTGGGGCTTTGCCACTGTGGAGTTGTTTAACTACCTCAGCAACCTCCACCAGGGAAATTGATGCCAATCCCCCCCTCATCCTCCAGCTCTGCCTCTACCATAGAGGCGTATTAGTCGGATTTAGGAGTTCCTCAAAGTGCTCCTTCCACCGCCCTATTACCTCCTCAGTTGAGGTCAACAGCGTCCCATCCTTACTGTACACAGCTTGGATGGTTCCCCGCTTCCCCCCCTCCTGAGGTGGCGAGCGGTTTTCCAGAAGCACCTTGGTGCCGACCGAAAGTCCTTCTCCATGTCTTCTCGAACTTCTCCCACACACGCTGCTTTGCCTCTTTCACGGCAGAGGCTGCAGCCCTTCGAGCCCTTCGGTACCTTGCAACTGCCTCCGGAGTCGTCTGGGATAACATATCCCGGAAAGACTCCTTCTTCAATCGGACGGCTTCCCTGACCACCGGTGTCCACCACGGTGTTCGTGGGTTACCGCCCCTTGAGGCACCTAAGACCCTAAGACCACAGCTCCTCACCGCAGCTTCAGCAATGGAAACTTTGAACATTGTCCACTCGGGTTCAATGCCCCCAGCCTCCACAGGGATGCACGAAAAGCTCCGCCCGGAGGTGTGAGTTGAAAAGTCTGTCGGACAGGGGCCTCCTCAGACGTTCCCAATTTACCCGCACTACCCGTTTGGGCTTACCAGGTCTGTCAGAGTCTTCCCCCACCCCCTGACCCAACTCACCACCAGATGGTGATCGGTTGACAGCTCCGCCCCTCTCTTCACCCGAGTGTCCAAAACATATGGCCTCAGATCAGATGAAACGATTATAAAATCGATCATTGACCTTTGGCCTAGGGTGCTCTGGTACCAAGTACACTTATGAGCATCCCTATGTTCGAACATGGTGTTCGTTATAGACAATCCATGACTAGCACAGAAGTCCAACAACAAACAACCACTCTGGTTTAGATCAGGAGGCCGTTCCTCCCAATCACGCCTCTCCATGTGTCTCCATCATTACCCACGTGCGCGTTGAAGTCCCCCCAGCAGAACTATGGAGTCCCCAACTGGAGCCCCATGCAGGACTCCACTCAAGGTCTCCAAGAAGGCCGAATACTCTGAACTCTTGTTTGGTGCATATGCACAAACAACAGTCAGAGTTTTCCCCCCACAACCCGCAGGCGTAGGGAGGCGACCCTCTCGTCCACCGGGTTAAACTCCAACGTAGCGGCGCTCAGCCGGGGGCTTGTGAGTATCCCCACACCCGCCCGGCGCCTCACACCCTGGGCAACTCCGGGAGAAGAAAAAGAGTCCAACCCCTATCCAGGAGTATGGTTCCAGAACCAAGACTGTGCGTAGAGGTAAGCCCCACCAGATCTAACCGGTGGCGCTCCACCTCCCGCACAAGTTCTGGCTCCTTCCCCCCACAGAGGTGACATTCCACGTCCCCAGAGCCAGCCTCTGCTGCCCGGGTCTGGTCCGTCGAGGCCCCCTGACCTTCACTGCCACCCATGTGGCAGCGCACCCGACCCCAGCGGTTCCTCCCACAGGTGGTGGGCCCATGGGATGGAGGGATGTCCGCCACGTAGCTTTTTCGGGCTGTGCCCGACCGGGACTCCGTGGCAAACCCGGCCACCAGGCGGCTCGCTGGCGAGCCCTCCATCTGGGCCTGGCTCCAGACGGGGGGCCCCGGGCTTCCTCCGGGCAGGGTCACTTCATCCCTTCCTCGATTTTTCATAGGATTTTTTGAACCATTCTTTGTCTGGCCCCTCACCTGAGACCACTTTGCCTTGGGAGACCCTACCAGGAGCACAAAGCTCCAGACAACACAGCCCTCAGGTTCATAGGGACACACAAACCTCTCCACCACGATAAGGTGATGGTTCCCGGAGAAGGGGGCACTAACATGACTTAAAAAAAATCATTTGAGACACCAAAAGTTTGACAAGAACACACACAACACCACTATACTACACAAAACAAACAATGAACACAACGAAATATGTCTCTTTTACCTCTATAGTGTTCAATTCTTACTCTAGCCCATTTAGGGCAAACAAATTATTAATTTTAGAGCCCTGGGTAACTTTCTGAATCAGGCAATAAAGCCTCACAATCCCCTAAAAGGAACTTGAGGAAAGAGTCCTACCAGAAGGAACAGAAGCCCTACTACAATCACAACCAAGTCACTGTTAACTTACCCTTTGTTTGTGACAGTGGAGGCTTTTAACCCCCAGACACTAAGTCTTTACTCACCGTTTATGGAGCAATCCTACTGTGGCAGGAGTGCTAGAACAAGGTCATCTGTGGCTGAAACCAGAATGACCTGTCGTTAAAGATGGGACAAATAAACACAGGAGGAACTCTGGACAATGGGGCTAATCAGGTAGGTAGCCACAATAGCAGGTTGCTGGCAGGTTAGGAAGAGCAGAAAAAAAGTGTGTAGGGTGGGTGTTGGAGTTTGGATGAGGGTATAGGAAAAGCATTTTAATGAAATTCAGCATCTCTACAAGATGATTCAGCAGGCATAATCAGAAATGCACAACAAAATGCATACCGTTACACACACACACACACACACACACACACACACACACACACACACACACACACACACACACACACACACACACACACATATGCTTGTGTTTTAGTGGGTACGACAGATGCCGTATGGACTGTTGTATTCTCAGCAGTAAAGGAGGGCCCTGAGGGTCTCTGCTGTCTGACAGTACACCAGGGATCAGCTGTGACACAGTGACACCGATCCACTCATGTCACACACCATGCTGTCCTAACACCAATGTGTGTGTGTGTGTGTGTGTGTGTGTGTATGTATGTGTGTATGTGTGTGTGTGTGTGTGTGTGTGAGAGAGAGTATGTATGTATGTGTGTTGTGGGATTTCATCATGTCAAATGCACTACAGCAGATTTATTCATGTCAGTAGAATGACATTGCCTTGTCTGCCTTTATGCAGCTTCCCAGTGTATATCACACTAATATCCCTTTTTTCTCAATTAATTCAGTTTTGAGAAATAAAATGCATCAAAAGCATTTTTGTTTTTATAATTTGAAAGCTTTCATACTGCCTGGACAGTGTATGTACGAACAGAAGGAAAGCTGGGATGTGCTGTGGGGTGTATTGCTCATGTTTGGCCAGTTGAGGCCATGCTTTCCTCAGGGTAAGCAGAGTCTGACTCCAGCCTCAACATATACCATTACTCTGGCCCACTTTTTTCCTCATAGCTGTATATATGGGTCATGCAGTTGGAAGCATTTGCACAATCATCTTGCATTCTATACCTGTTCGGCAGCAGTGGAAAGTAAGAAAAAGTATATATGTATGTATGTGTATGCATATATATATATATATATATATATATATATATATATATATATATATATATATATATATATATATAAATATATAAATTCTGTATGGAATTTTGAGGTACAGTATGTGCAGGTGGGGTGTTACCAGTGTGTGTGTATTTCCTTTTACTCCATTACATTTCACTTATTTTTTTGTAATCTGCATTTATAGGTAGAATATGTTTTTATCTGCAAAACATATTCTAGGCTAGGCTCAGAAAATAAGATGCTTTACACCCTCAAATGCTTCTTGCAGGTCAATGCGTTGATAATTTAAAGATCCATATGGGGCCATTCTTCATTCTTAAATGTGTACATTTACTTACATTTTACTGCAAATATGTTTACACTTTTACTTAAGTTAAATGTTGGAGTGTTCTTTTTATTGTTTGTTAATTTGACTTGGGTTCAGGATTCAAGCATGTTTATCACTGCTGTCCTTTCATAAGTGAAGAAGTCATTACAACAAATAATAAGTTGTGAGCAAATTACCTTTAAAGGAGCATACAAATCTGAACAATCTCCACATTTAAACCAGAACTGTACAGTTTTTGTTCGTTTTTTTTCTTCTTAGAATTCAGTCTTTAGCACTTTAAGATCATTGCCATTCATAGTTAGTGTGCTAACATATCACATATATATATATATATATATATATATATATATATATATATATATATATATTTATATCTATATATTTATATAGATATAAATAGGTTAACACCACAAACATAACATATTTACACATGACATGCATAAGACTACCTATGAGACTGATACTGAGTCTGCTTTCTGCCTCTCCCCCAGCAATGGTGGTCTATGTGCCGTGCTGGTCAGCCTCTTTCCAGGTGCAGACCTTCTCCACTGAAAACCACCATGAGCCTGTCAAATAAGTAAAGCCAGGGAGATGTGTGCCCTGTGAAAGGGATATGCTCACCCTGCTAGTGGGCGCAGAGACGCTCCTTTGTTTCCTGGCATGTCTCACATACTTTCAGAGCCCAGATAAGCCCCAGCACCATGAAACACTGCTTTATGTTTGGCCTCGGTAACGTACCAGAGAGAGCAGCGTGGACTCAGAAGAGAGACCAGTCAGTGAGCAGGTAATATGTCCTCAGTGTCACACCTTATTAAAAGGCCAGATACATATAAGAGCCCTGGTTATGTAGTCCTGAAGCATTTAAGTATCTGCTGAAAAATAATAACCAAACTTCCTGTTTAAATATTCCTCCCTCCAACTCCTTCACTGTCACTCATTTTTCAGTTATTTCCTTCCCTCTCTGAGGAGAAGGGGTAAGCTGGGATGGTGAAAGGCAAGGGGGTGGGTTGGAGGGTAGAGAGGTGGGGGCTTGGCTGTTTCCTGAAATCGGATTAGCAGCTACTCTACACTTTGATTGCAGGGACTGGGGCTTTAGTTTAGCCCAGCTCAAGACCACCCAACAGGTAAACAGGTACATTACTGTGGAGCAAAGAGGAAAGTGAATGGTGAGGGGATAGAGGATATATTTACTCATGAGAGATGGATACACAGCGAATGAAACAAATACGAGACTAGCTGGCAGACTCGTGAAAGTGGATTCCTTAGTGCAGTTAATCTGAAAATAATTCCAAAAAACTGCTCAATGAAGTGGTGGAAATTTTACAAATTGCAATGAAACAAACAAAAAAGTAAAAAAAAACAAAACATGCCAAACCTAACTTTTGAAATTTATTCTGAACTACCAATTTGTGAACTTCCTCTGTTTTTGAACCAACTCTCTGGACCTTCACAAAAGACCTACATATCTCACTCCCAGCCCTCCCCGCTCACCAAGATATCGAAACCTCACACTGTCATGCTGCTGCCACTGCATCCCACAGAAAACCTCCTGAAAATTAGTTTTTGGCAACCGGCTCGCAAACACACTCTCCTGTCTGCTGCAAGCCACCAAGGCTTTGTTAGGCAGGCCTGCTCTGAGCCCAGAGCCTTCAAGACCCCCATTATGCAGCAGGACTCAGCGGGGCAGAAAGAGCAGGAGTGTTTTCGCCAGTCATGTGGGCACACAGGCATTATACACTCTTCAGTGGCACTGTAGATATTTTGTGAGTCTTACAAACAGAGGGGAGGCCTGCAAAGGCTGCAAGAAGTTTTGATAATTGGGAGTTATATAAGTTCTCAAATCCTCACAGGAGGATTTTAAGTTTTCCCCCTTCCTTTTCCCCTATTGTATGTTTTGAAAAGCTGTGTGTGAAGGCCCCACTGCGAAGGTGACAAATCCTTTGACATAAATCGTTGTGTAAAGGTTAAAGGAGTACAGTCAAGTGCGCAAGAAGAGCCTCTAATTGCCTGCTTTGCTCTAGCTTTGCAGAGCAGTGTTTTACAAATTAAACAACAGCTCCTGCGCACTGCAGAGCATTTGTCTGTGTGTGCACGCACCTCACGCACGCGTGTTTGTGCGTCTTTGTTTACATGTGCCTTTGTGTGTGTCCACTTATGTCTTATTGTTAAAATAAGCTTGTTCAGAACTCGTGTCAAGATCCGCAGATGCACATATCAGCTGCAGCTGGGCAGGAAGAGCTGGAGTTTTTACTAATCAGTGATGGACAAAGCCAGGGATCCCTGCATCTCAAACATCACTGCTTCTGTCAGGGGCCCCGAGTGCAGAGCAGGCGGGCTGAGCAGCTCTGATCAGCAGTGTTGTGTTATTTTTTTTTCTCCCATTGAATCACACTGGGGAACGTGTGTGTGTTTGAGATGCAGGGATGCATGGTGCTAACCCTCCCCTGAGTAGTAATGCATGAACTGTTAGCAAAACATTGTTGCTGCTGCTGTTGCCTTCTATGGTAATAAGACGTGGATTGGGGTGCGGGTATGGGGGGTGCACAGATGTAATTCAAGGTTGACATCACAGGATTTGTAATGCACCTATAGTGAGGGATGTTATTATATACTTAGGCGAAGTTTCAGAGTCAAAACAGAAGACACCCCTGCAGTCACTCACATTAGGCAGCTCGGATAAATGATGACAACATGATTTAAATTAGATATTTCGTATATTTTGTATATTGGAAATCAATCTTTTGATAAAATACATATATTCAATAATATTTTGAAACAGAAAGCCCTTGCAGCTCATTACAAACCCCCTGCATTTATATCGCTGTGCCTTTTATGCAGCATTCCAAGCTGTCAAGCCGCTCGCTTTCGTGACCCCTTATGTGTTGTAGAGAGAAGAGTTCAGGATGTGTAAATGTATTTATGAATGCATGATTTTGTGAAAGTGTGTATTTGGCTCTCTCCTCTTGCTGTCTAATAACTGGTAACCCCAGCTGTGAGTGTGTGTGTATTTGTCTGCCTGTGTAAAGCTGAGGCTCGCCGGGGCACTGAGGCGAAACCTGGCCCCAGTCAGGCCAGTGCGCAGAGGGCAGAGACCAAAAAGCCTCCAGCCGTGCTTTCTCTCTCTCTCTCTCTCTCTCTCTCTCTCTCTCTCTCTCTCTCTCTCTCTCTCTCTCTCTCTCTCTCTCTCTCTCTCTTTCTCTCTCCCTCCCTCTTCCACTGGGATTTGGAAATAGGTAGCTTGGAAGATGTAACATGTATTTATTTTGTACACTACACTCAGGGATTTTTTGCCCTTTTGTAAATGCACACACAGCACATTTTAGTGACCGTGCAGCTTTGTGGATGATTTGATAAAATTTGTCAATTTTACAATACTGAAGCAGACTTCAAATTAAACGGCAAAATGCATTGATTGTAGCTGCACTTACAATGACACAGAAGCTTTTTCAGATTTTTAGATACATACCTGCAGGATGATGTCATTTGTCTGTGCCTCCCAAAACAGCTGAAAATCCCTGCAGCAAAAAGAAAACTGTTATTTGGTTATAGGACCATATACTATGGTTGAGGTTTGGTCAGGTTTAGGTAGCCTACAAAAACAACTTGGTTAGCATTATGATACTCATGGTTTGGTTTATAATTACCAACAATAACCACTTGTTTAAGGCCAGGGAACAATTGTCATAGTTAATAGAAAGCAACATTGACTATTGGGAGGAAACAGCAAGCAAACAATTCAAAGTCCGAAGTTTTCTTGACCCATCGTCAACCCTCACCACCTGCCTCTGCCACCTTTCCTCTTTTGCTCCTGACGAACAAGAGTCATACTACCTACAGCCTCTAGAAGGCTATGTAACATACACAAATTATTTCTGGGCATTGCATGGACTGATGCTGTTTCATTGGAGGTCAGTCTCCTTTTTCTTGCATCTTTTCACTGTGTTGCCTTCTCACCGCCTTCCTCTCTCGCAGGACCCTTCAGTAGCCTAAAGAGGAAAAGCAGCATGGAGCCAGGGCCACTGGTTAAGCATTTTCATGCTGGATTTGAAATCAGATTATATGTGGGCCTGCTCAATTGACTTAATGGATTTGAAGAGACTAGATCCTATTAATAAAGGAATAAAAGAGATGGAGGAAAGTACAAAAGGGGTGACTGTGGCCCCTCCAGTGGGACTAGAGGACTAATCTGCCATGCAAATTAAATCCTGCCTCTATGCACTGGGCCCTCTAATGTCCTCCATTACACACCTTTTATTTGTTGTGGTCTAATATTGCAAACAGATATGGTTCCAGCGACAGTCAGGGAATCACACTGGTATGGGAGTGATTACTGGGGAAGATGGAATTTGCATCATTTCTCATCCCGGCAAAGTGCTATTTGCCTCGGAGGAACAAGCAATGGGAATATTCCAAGATGGTCCAAGATTGGGACTGACACTCGTTTGGTACCACCTTTTTTCACCTCCTAAAGAATCCACCTCCATGAGTTCCTGGCAGGATTATGATGCAGTTGAGACTGAGAGGTTTAATCAGTGAGAGTGGCAGTATTTGGGCCATAACAGAGCTTACCTCACCGTTTTCTCTTTTGTCTTAATGAGGTTGTACTTTGCTTCATTCCTTGGAAGTCTACCTCTCACACTCTGTTCTTGTTGGGCTGTCAAAAGTAGCTGTAAAAACACACATATGTCACATAATGCTAATCCGATTTGCTCAGGGATCATGACAGGGATTATACTGTACGTTTAGTAGCCATAAATCTGTGAAACTTTTACTGTTCTTATTGCGTTTTCCAGCAGCAAAGTTCATCTGAGTCTGGCACAAGTTTGCAGGGCAGACAATTTCTCTCTGATTAGGAATTAAAGCTACAGTACAGTAAACAAGGCTAGGAGAAGAAAAATCCTAAGAACTCTTTCATAAGTAGCTTTCAAGGCTTTTTCTTTGACTAATCGCCGCAAATGAGTAGATGAAATACTGGCTCAAGTGTTTGTTTGTGCATTGGCTAGTTGGTGGGAAAGTTTGCTTTCTTAGCTTGAAACTGATTTCTTCTGTGTCAGCCACTCAGTTCAAAGCAGATAAAAAGAACACAGGTGCACATGAATACAAATTAATACCTACATCCTTCATATAAAACAACATTTCCTTAAACTGGCACCCAAATGCACATTAACCTATGTTCCAAAATAAATGCATGTGTCCTCACAGATGTTTCATTATTGCAAAGTGTAAAACATATTAGGATAATAGAAATGATCTCCAAATAATGCATGATGATGCTAATTTATCAGTGTAGGAGGAGCATTGTTTTTGTCCAATCACAACCGGGAAAAACACAGAACTGAAGCTAGCGTTCGTCAGCCTTTTATACGTGTTTGACTGTTTGACCAATCACTGCAAGAGAAACTGCTTCTGCAGGATAAACATAAACTAAATATAGAATATATCCTGTGTCTTTGATATCAACATCCTGCCAAATAAAAATGAATATCCACCTTTCAAACAAAGGTATGCCTGGGAGTGTGGACCTCATTTCAAGCACAATTAACTTGAAATGGAGTGCTGCAAGATCAATAGTCCCCAGTTGATCCAGAGGGAGCTGTCAGTCTATGGAAATGGCACACATATGGTAATATCCCCAGCTTAACAACAACTTAGAGGATTTACTGTTGCTGTTTTCAGACCCACATGAATAACAAACAGTGGGCCACCCCCTGGGAACCATTTTGTTTTATCCCAGCTTCAATTAATCTTTAAGGAGGAGGATACCATTCGGGATAAATGGCAGGGGGGAAATGAAGAGGGCGTCTGTAGATGTGGAAGGTATACTGCTAATTATGAAAATTACAAATAGACAATCCACTCATGCAAATTCATTGATGTGTGTGTTCCATTGTTCTTTTCACCTAACTAGCTTTTCATCATCTCTTTATCGCTCCCTCTGTCACACACACACAGACAGATAAAGTGTGTTTGCACTTTCATTCTCTAATTAGGACACTTTTATCTCAGTGAGAGTTGCTATTGACAGGCATGCAGACATTAGCAGGATTATATGAGTTCTTACACTGATGAGTGTGATGAGATCTCAGGAGATGTGTATGGATTTTACCTCCTGCTGACTGCACTTCTCTCCTCTTAGCCTCAGGGCCAGAAACCTGTGGCATAACGGACTCTCCGAGAAGAAATGAGAGTGAGGATAGCTGGCAAGCACGGTAGTTATACGGTCCAGTGTGATGTCATTAAGTCAGATTCGTTTAGCAGAGTCAGGTGCGGACAGCCAGCACGTATAGACAATGCAGTGTCACCTGAGAGAGCGCTGGGGCTTAGGTAAATTCGAAATTGATTTACCTCAACTCTGCGATTGATGAAGTCCGTTCAGGTTAAACTCCAGAGTTCTCGATTGGGCATGCACTCGATTGGGAGTCGCTATTGAAACTTACTTCTGTGTGTCGCCCCTTAGCTCAAGCCAGGTGGGAAATTGAGTTACGAAGCACAGTATGAGAGGGATAGATGACCTCTGTGACAGTTGTACAGTTTGTGTCTGTCTTTCATAACTCCAGCTGGAGAAAGTCTGTTGATTGAACTGAAAAGGAGACTAAGGTAAAAATCCATATTACTCTTTTCATACTCTAATCTTGTGGCAGGTTGAGTCCTCTTGAAAAAGAGCACTAGAGGAATGGCGGCATTCAAAACCCAACATGGGAAGCCCTGCTATTGGCAGATCACAACCTGCTGGGGCAGCCAGAGGTATGAAAAACACTCTCCCTCCTCTTTCAGGAAGGCGAGATGTAGGTGGAGACGTCATGACAGGCACAGAGGCAATTCCCTGTCCTGTTTTCCAGGGAGTGTGTTAAACTAAATTTAAATTGCTACTATGATTTTCGTCACTCGCCTCTGATGAAGGAGAAGTGATGTTGGTAAAGAAATGAATAAATGAAAAAAAGCACCACAGCCCGGGGCCTGTGGCTCTTCCTGACTCCAGCTTTTATCATGTAAATAAGGCGAATGGGACTGGGTTAGGGGGACAATTCCCCAGTCGCCACTTGAGCCAAATACAACTTTCCTGCGCTTTAGGCCCACAATGAGAAATGTATTTGGATGCCTCAGTTTTAATTTAACTGGAGTGGCAGCTGAGGGGTCACCAGGGACCTCATCTCATGGCTGCTACGATCACTCGGGTGGAAGGAGGGGAAACCTCAACCTGGTGCCGTACATTTCAATGTGCAAGATCTCTTCCACAGCTCCATCACTGTTTGTGTGTGTGTGTGTGTGTTTATGCGTGTGTTTGTGTGTTGCATCTGACTGTTGCACTCGCTCTGTAACACTTCTTTGGTTTCCCAGGGAGGAAACACGCTTCTTGCTCCATTGTAACATTTGATTCATTACGATCTGCAACAGCACATCAGTTCACTTATTATGTCTTAAAAAATCCACCCAGCCTCCCAAAGAGCAAGGGGGAAAAATCCACCGAAGAGGCACTGCCTTGCAATTGACAGCTGTTATTGTGCTGTGCCATCTGGTGCATTTGCCAGGGAACAGAAAAGGGTTAATATTCTATGATGTGTGGTAGCAGTGGCACAGGCTCTTTTGCACAGCCAGAGTGAAATACCGGGTGCCAGGAGTCTGTGCACCCGATGGAGAGAAACCCTCAACATTAGCATGGCACCATATCAACCAATGTGGCTAATTTAATGGGTCAAATACGGTTGGGAGGGTGCCAAAATAACAGACGTACCAGGCAGAATCTCTAACAGGGTGGAGAATCACAAAGAAGAGTTACAGCTCCGCTTGGCATTATGCAGCTTTTAATCATAATTCTCCACAGATAAAGCATAGCAACCCCAGAAATTTTATTTTCCTTTTTCTTTAACCCTACATTTTGGAAATCTTTGTTCAGCTTGTGTCTATTCTTGTCCCTGTACATTTGTGTGCAAGTATGTGTTTTGCTGTGTTGGAGCTGTCATTATTCATTGACCACAGATGTAAATGGATCTAAACAATGGGACGCGCGTGCTGTGGGTAGCTATCGCCCCTGGAGAGGACAGGGCCTGCTGAAATTAATAGGCCTCCCGTGGCTAAATAAGCAATGTCGAAATAAGCCTAAATGTCCCCCAATCGCATGACAGACAGGGCCCAAGAATCCGAACAGCAGGTAGTTATTATATGAATTGCTGGAGAGGGACATATTGCAGACCCAACATGCCACATCAAAACCATCACACTGAACTGGATTTGAATCATTATGTGTGAAGTGAAGAAAAAAAGCTCATTTGCTGCACAATGTTTTTAAATAAATTCTTTCACAGCATATAAGCCTTATGTGGAAAGCCAAACCTTACATTCCATTATAAGATTGTTGTTAAACTTTTTTTTTTTTTTTTGAAGAGGGAAGAGAGGCAAATCATGAAAAATCAACCATTACAATGTCTTTCACATATGTGCACTCATATGTTCGAAGCCTGGTTGCCATGTTGAAAAACACACAAGAATATGGGTATAAATATGCTCCTTAGCTGGAAGACACAACTATTTGAGCCATTGGCTCATTTCTAATTCTGAGTGCTGGTTCACAAAATGGTCCAACATTTAAAGCGACTGGCAGGGGGTAAATTAGTGCTCCGAGATGAATTATCATACAATTAAGGACCCCAGAATGTGCCAAAACACAAAACACACAATATGGAGGAAAGACCTACTTTCCCCCTAATTCATCAGAGACCGACCAATGTCCCATCCGCTTTTAAAGGAACAGGCATTGGCTTTCAAGCCCATTTACACTCATACTTGTTTGCTCTTCTTGTGTTCAGCATTCCAGAAATTTATATTAATTCTAACAAGCAGTCTAATTTTACGATATGTGGTAAGATTCTTTTATTATTATTATTATTTGATATTGTGATTCCTAAAGACACAATAATGAACCTGCATAGAATATTACACTGACACTTAATTTTAAAGTATCAGCTTTTCATTCATCATAACACATGTTCCTCCTACTGTTGCTCTCTTGTCTTTTCTTCTGGCTTCTGTGTGGCGATAAAGGCGGCTGTATTGGGGATCTGAGCTGTGTGGAGTGATGAGACTGCTGAGGTGGTCAATAATCTATTACGGCACACAGCCCTCAGCAGAGTGACAAATGTCTGTCAGAGAAATGGGCCCAGAGAGGTCAGAGCTGGACTACTGACCTCCGACCCCCTCTCAGCCACCGCACACAGATACTGTAGACCAGGCTGACAAAGACTACAGTGGCAGGTGTCTGTTTTTGTTTCCACCCACCTTTATCAAAACATACCAACCAAATTAATTTACCTTTACAGTAATGTCAGAAAACCTCCACATCCAGCTCATCATGATTGCACGCTTGAATAACTCTTGCAATCTTGTTTAGTGCCATGTAAAATGAGGCTTTAAAATTCATGAACTGGCTTTGTTTTTTTGGGAGTGGGACTTGAATCTCCTTCCTATTTAGAAACTCTCCATCACAGGAGAAATCAGACACTCTTTCACTGTGAGGAACTATCTTAATCTTAACCTTTCATACCGGAATAGTTTAGGAATCAAATTAAGTACAAAAGCAATCTGAGGCATCAGGGTTTCTCAGTCTACTAATCTGTGAAGGTACATTTTACATTCTGATTACAGCATAGATTTGGTAATTACTTTAGTTTGTGTTGCTGTGGGTTGGGCTACAGTACACATGTGGACACAGAGTGCATTTTAGACATTACCTATTTATGATCAGGTTTTTTTTCAAGTATTTTGGTTATATGTTGCGCATCATATCCTGGTTCCTAAAACGTGAATAAGCCCTTATCCCGATTTTCCAGTAGAAACTGGGGTACTTTAATCAGACACCCTATCCAGGTTTTGTGATCACTGACTGACATGTTTGTAGGTGCACCATCAATCCAAGTTACGTAGTAATAAATCAGTAAAACAAAATAAAAAAATTGATGAGTAACAATGTAATGATGATACTGAAATGAAAAGTGAAAGTCTGACTTTAGCAATGTAGAGCATACATTGTATTATAGCTCTTGTCTTTTTTTTAAGATCATTGTTGGGGCATTTTTAGGTGTTTATTTGACAGGAAAGCTTAAGACAGGAATGGGGAGAAAGAGGGGGAATGACATGCAGCAAAGTGCCACAGGTCGGAATCGAAACCGCGGCCACTGCAGTAAGGACTGAGCCTTTGTACATGGGGTGCATGCCAACCAGGTGAACTACCAGGGTGCACATTAGCTCCTGTCTTTAATTACCAGTGATCAGATGCTAAATCAGAGAAGCTAAATCCAACCGAGAGGTAAATGCAGCAGAGTTCAGACAGCGACAAACCAAACTGTGTTTATCCTGTGGCTGAGATGTTGAGGGCATCAGAAACATGAATACAGAGTTATGAATAACCAGGTTTCCATGTAAACATTATAGCCTGATTAAGATCAAAGCTGGGATAGGAGTCAAAAGCGGGCTACTTATACTGTTCATGTAAATGTAAATGTATGAAATGATAACATTGAAAGTTCCATGCCTATAAAACAGATCACATCATAATCCAGTGGTAATTCTCTTCAAAGCTGAATATACTTGGCATATGTGCTTGCGTCCTAATAGAAATATTTAAGTCCTTTTGGCCAAGTAATAATTAAAGCTAAGATCTAAATGGATGTACAGTATGATTTTGATTCTTAGGCCTGTGTTCCAGTCCTATACTTTTTCTGCCTCTAGCAAATTTCTACACAATATTTTGTATTTGTGTGTTGTATTGGCTTGCATGGTAAACATGTTTGTTTTGCTTTGATTTCTCAGTATGCGAAAAAAAATCTTTTTAAAGTGAAAATGAAGGTAGGCTTCCACGTTGTGGACAAAACCGTTCTGTTTCATATCGTATTGTATTGTATTTGAAGAAGGGCCGGCATATATGACTTAGCAAAGTGAGATTCTCGGAATTAATTTGTAGCTGAGTATATAAAAACTCCCTTACAGCCTTCTGGAGTCACCCTGAGAGGAGTCAGTGGTCTTTGTGTATTGGCAGCCCTGCTTCCATGTTATAATGATAGGAATGGACGTAGACCATTTAAGTATCAAATCAATAGCAAATTAAATTTTTTAGCAGTGCAAGCTACACTCAGAATCACCTGTAATTATCCTTGACAGACTTTGGTTACGCTGCTCTCGTGTCACTTTGCTTCCAATGCACACACTGCTTAGACATACAGCAGTTGCTGATTATAATTAATATCTAATTAAAATAGTGCAATTTCTAATATTTTCCATGCCATCTGTGCTTCGTATACGTTCTTTATGAGTGCAGACAAATGGCACATGTATTCAAAACACTACCTGAACACCTGAAGTAGGTTAAGCAGAAACACATGCGTTTAGCCTGGTGGTGTGGTTTGGAAAATGGGCTGGGACCTGATTTGGATAAAAACACGATGACCCACAGGCACTCTTATAATGAACAGTGTGTCCTCTGAGCCTTTCGTTTTCCTCCAGCTTACTACATTTGTCATCTTCATATGAATAAACAGGCCTGTTTAATCTCTCTGTCCTTTCATGGGATTTTTATGGCACATATACGCTAACAGCAAGCTATGTGCAGCCTACAAACATGCTTGTTTTGTCCTCTTTCCATTGAATGGTTTTCAACAAAATCTACATTGCAAATGAACTGCAGAGAGATGCAGTACCGATCCGTCATTCTCTGAATTTATGTGGAAACTTATGACAGTGTTTGGAATTAGATCAGACCTCTGCACGTGATCAGTCACATACTGTAGTTTTTGTAACATAAACCTCAGCAACAGCTGTAGCATAGAAAGGCCTTAAAGGTTCACCTTAGGCTGCTGTGAGGCAGGGAGATGGGAGATGTGTTGATGCTGACCTGTCTGTCTCCCTGTGCTCACTTCTGCAACACATCTACTGTTGATCAAGTAGAAATTAACTGCGCCTGAATGACATGCCATGCTGGGAATCTGCACATTGGCTCTGCCTTTTTAATAGACTTACACCTCATTTGGCCTCTAAAGCCTGTGAAGCCTCCCATGGGAAGGCCTGAGGCAAAGACACACACACACACACACACACACACACACACACACACACACACACACACACACACACACACACACACACACACACACACACACACACACACACACCACATACACAATACATTCACATACAGAAAACCAGAAGGAGGTATGTGTACACCAGAGGGATAGACTTAGAAAGATGTGGAGAGAGAAAAACAAGGGGAAGGCAGAAAGAAAGTAAGAAAGATTACTTGCAGGAGAAAGATGGGGGGGAGCGAAAGAGAGAGACAGAACTGGAGACAGGAGCAGACAAAGAGACAATGGTAGATAAAGGAGAAAACACAGAATAAGCTTGTGCTGTCTATGTTCGGCAGCAGCGACAAAGCCTGATTAGGCCATCCCTGTGCAGTTAGGGAGGGAGCGAGGGCTGAACAATGCAGCCCTTCCCCTTCATAACAACAAACCTTCCTGTCTGACCCCCTGACCTCTGTCACCGGCAATACGTGTCACAGCCGCGACGACACCCTGTCAGACCCACCCCTCCCTCCCTTTCTCCATAACCCACCTCACTCCCTCCCTCCAACCTCAAGTCCGTCAGTCCAACCTTGTCAGCTGATGAACGCCAAATTATTCACTTTTTGAACAGCAGTTGTGATAAAGGGGGATCTTAAGGTCTTACATTTTACTTACACTTTTAAAATGTTGCTCAAAAGCTCCACAGTGTTGGTAGAGGGAATAAGTTAGGACTCAACCCTCCACTCTAAAGTACAGAGGGGTTTCAAGTTTTATCATTGCTATGACCAGTATTTCTATTTTTGCTTCACATTGCTATTTTTTTTGAAGTTTTGGTAGCTAATTTGAGCTATAACTGGTGCTGGAGAGAAATATCAGTTTTTTAGTTTCTTACTTTGTGTCTCTCAAACACACATGAAACAACTAATTATAACATTGATAGAGCTGAAAGAAAAGAGAGAAAATTAATTAGCAGCTATTTAGTTAATCAGCAAATATACCAAACTGGTTCCAGGTTCTCAAATGTGAGCTTTTCATTTGAGTTGTATCGTCGTATATTTAATATGTTTTGTGTTCAGACGGTTGGTTGGACAAAACAAGTAATTTGAAGACCTTGGGTAGTAGTAAATTGCAATTTGCTAATTTCTGACATTTTAAAGACTAAACGATTAATCAAGAAACAATCATCAAATTAATCGATAATGACAATAATTGTTGCAGCCCTAAACATTATGACCCAATATATTCACTGACTCTGTCCTATAGTATCTTTAATTTGCTCTGTAGTACTACATTCACCAAGTCCCCTTTGACAGAAAACGTACGAGATAAAGTGCTTTCATGACTCAAATTAGAACATAGAAGGCGTTTAATTTGTACAACTTTATGTATTTTTTTTATATTTTGCTGCCTTAGCTAGAACAAGTCATTCGCTGATTCTCAAAATGTATTGTTATATAATACGATATGCTTTTATAAGTGTACGACTTGAATAGTCCACTGGTGTCTGTGGTGGTACAGATGTATTTACTGATCTGGGTATATGAAGCTCAGGATGGAGAACTGGGTTCCTAACTCCTGTGTGTGGTTAGGTTTAGGCAACAAAAGCACATTGGTTAACATGGTTAAACGTTAATAAGCAAACAGGTCCTATCTCATCCTTCAAGTCCCTTTTAACTTTTTGAAAATTGAACCAAGACCATGATCTTTCCTTATTTAACCAAGTGTTTTGAGTACATAAACATAACCAAATGTAAAAACAAATAAAATATGTCGTCACTGAACTATAAGTTGTCACAGTTTTGCAGATACATTTATTTGTGAACTTGGCAGATGCATGCATTAAAAACACTGTGCATTATGTTGACAAAAACGTAAAAAGTAATTTGGACCCCATTACGTATCACTCAAAACATATGTAAGTGTAATTTCTGAATACCATGGTTGCAACTGCATAAAGTGCATTATTTTTTTTTAAAGATAACATACTGCTTACCACCGGTATGTTTTCTATTAATTCTGTGTATAATGTAATTCTAGCAGATGGTTACAGCAGAGTTAAAAATCTGCTGCAAAATTGCATCCCTCTATCAGAAGTTAACAGTTAACGATTAAAGCAATTCTCCAGTTAAACCAGATCTAATTAGCTTTTGCCAATTTCCCCCCCTCTCGTACCCCTAAACACTCCATCTGCTGTATTGGAGCTTCTGATAGTGAACTCCACTTCTAGGAAGAGGAGCCGCTGTAAAGCTCTCTCTCTCTCAGTTTTTTTTTTTGTCAGGGGCTGGTTTGAAGTCATCTATTGTCTGCTGGTGGGGGGGGGGATGGGTATTGTCTACATATTAAGTGAGGTTCTGTAAGGGTTTCAGCAGCATCTTGACTCCCCTAAGCTGAGGAGCAGCTGAGGTTAAGTGGTCTCCTTGCTCATGGCACCCATCTTCTTCTTCACCGTGACAGCTGGGGACCAGACCGTTGCCATAGATACACTCTCCACCCCCAGTTGACTGCTCATTTGAAATGAACACACACACACACACACACACACACACACACACACACACACACACACACACACACACACACACACACACACACACACGTATACTGTATCAGTTAATAGTGATTGATCTTTGGTCTTCTTCTGGCCTTTTGATCAATTCCACGTGTTCTTCTTCTCTTTATGTTCTCGTCCAGAAGCAACTAAACTAAAAAGTGAACAGTGAACAACCTGAATGCTGAATCTGAAGCAAAAACCGTTTTTCTTTCCTTCACTCTAAGGTCTAATTGTTATCTATTAGAACTGATTATGAAACATGGAAAGTCAGTTTTTGGAACAGTAAAAATAAATTTCAGTCACTGTACTTGACTGCATTTCTGTTTGTTTTGCTCAAATTGCAGAACTTTTCACTGAAGGTGGAAGAATTCCAAGAGATAAACCAGTGATCAGGAAAATAATTTCAAATATTATTTTCCAATAACACACTTCACAGGGCAACTTCTTGTGTGCCAGGCTACAAAAGATACAGGTCTTGTTCACTGATTGAACAAACTGGAAGTTGCTCTGTTTGTAGGAACATCCCTGAGTGATATGTTCTATGTTTGGAAATATGAATACTATAGTATAATTTATTTCCAAAGCCAACATTATTTATGTTTGTTTTCAACTGAGGATGCAAACAAATCTTTAAGAATAAATATATACTTGGGGAGGGTTCTCAATATCTTCAGGTAACAATGGAGCTTTTGTTTGTTTGTTTCATTTAGAAACTTATGAGGACCAAAGGCCTAAAATACCTCAGACTCTCAGACTGCAATATTGGCATGATATATCATTCTCATAAAACGTCACAAATAACTGTTATTATTGACAGATTTAGCTCAGAGCATAATATTTGTGTGCTGAATTTATGTTGTGAATGTTATTATGATCACACAATGCTTTCTTTGAAAAAACATCTGCTATATTTTCTTAAAAGAACAAACTTCTACCGATGTCATTAACTTAATAGGGTAATAATGTGCTGAATAGCCTAATAATTACATATACAGACCAATGATGGCCTGTAACGTCAGTGTACATTAGCCTTTACATAGTCTCACTGCTGTGTCAGCTAATGGCTTGTATCCAGTTTTGTACATAAAAGTTATAATTATTGTATCACATTTCAGTCTTTACTGAACCTGCCAGACTTAGCAGCTTAATATAAACATCTTTATCAACTATATATATCTATAATCAACATTTTGATTTAGAGTTTAGCTACAATTCTCAATTTCTGCTTTTACAAAGCCAGCTTCAAGCGATGCATCAAAAGAATTAACATGGACTTAGCATGTTAATGATAAATGAGAAATTACCTGGAGATTTATGAAGAGATGTCAATATTTGCTTAACCTGCATGCATCTCTTTGCCAGGGTGAATGTAGACACGGAAACCCACTGTGTTACAGTTTTTTCAAGCCTGAAGGCTGTATATGTATTTCCTGTAAATGTCATGTGGAAATGCACTGTATTTCTAACAACAGTAAGCGCTGCCAGAGCAGTGGACGTCATGACTCCATATGATAAGCAAATCAATATATTTATAAACTTTACAACAGCGAGAATGGACATCTTTGACAATGGACACTTTGTGAGGTATTATGATAAGTAAAAAATAGAAATCTGTAAATGCCCTCTTCAAAATGTATGCAAAAGACAGCAATTCTACATTTCTTCACAAAAAATATGAATTCCTATATCTATGGACTTTCTTACCATAGAAATTTGACTGATTAATTACAGAATGTAGTATAAAAGTCAGCAACCTGCCTGAAAGGATTTGCAATTCCGATGAAACGATACTCCTATGCTTTCTGAGATCTGTCATGTGAACAAGTGCAATGTTTTACTGCTGTTAAATCATTTGGCATAAAGTTATTCTAATTATTCATTAAAATATAATTTAAGTCAACAATTCTACATTCCTTGCTGATATAAACTATAAATATATCGTATTTATCGTAGATCATTCGCACCCCATTACTGCTGGTCAGTAAAGACGGTCCCATCCAGACAGAGCTGCTATATTCTGATGCTACTGTGACACCTCTATGTCCTGTGACCACCATCTAGGGTCAGACATTAAAAGCAAAAAGGCAAAATGTTCGGATGTGACAACGAACAGGCCCCACCCAGGACCCCAGACCAGCAGGCTGAGATTAGAGGACATTTGTTCCACAATATTGCTGCCTCCTGGTTTCCTAAGGCTGGTGCGTCTGCACAGAAGGTGCAGGCAGATATTTGGGCAGCGGCCAAAGCCTTTCCTCGCTAGCGGGCCACCTCGCTAGAGCTGCAGGTGCTGAGAAGGACTCCCCACTGCTTCCTAGTGTGGTCTGCGACCCTACAGGCTGATGGAACAAATGCTGGTCTAGGGAAAATAAACTTATCTCATTTGGATGACAACACATAGCCTCAGGTTACTGTGTTGTGTTGCACCAGTTTTGAGAAACAAGTCTGATGGGGTCAGTGGCTCATCTGAAGCAGAGAAAGCAGTTTTGCTGTAAAAGGATTCAGTTTCTCTCTGGATTTGCTCATCGTATTAATATCTGAACTTCTTTTGAAAAATCAATATACTGTTACTGATTGCTAATGCAACAATCAAATGGGAAATAGTAATGATTTTACTTTGCACTTGGGGAGCCTTTGGTAGGTAGCTGGGACTGTTGGAGGTATTCTCTGTGGAGGGGCTCTCTTCTGGCTGACCTGGCCCTGACCTCTGAGGTGAACCCCATCACACAGAGGTGTTAGCACGCCACCCAGCGTGATGGATCACCCCTCAGATCCCTGTGATCTAACAATCGCGGCCAATCATAAGGACTCTCACTGTTACTATAATGATTGGCAATGATTTGGGTATTCAGATGATGGATGGAGGCTCGTGCCGGGTCCTGAGAGAGGGCGAGTCAGGCTGGATAGAGCCAGGACTGAATGTCTATTGATAGCGTTTGGTAGGTTAGGTAGCTGTTCACATCTTTATCATAATGAAGTGGAGATACTTAACCCTGGAGTACGTGGAGGTCTCTTGGTGCTGTAACACTGATGTGTAAGGTGACCCTCCTCAGGGAGACACCCACACATTGGCTAACCCCTTTTAACCAGATGATATGCTAATTTTTGTGACCTTAAATTGAGCTGGGTTACTCCCACTTCTGCTGAAAAAAGAGGATGATGAGCTCAGAACAACATATAAGGGATTGAGATTTTTTTTTACACTTCTTTAACATGAATTTCGATGTTGGTTTCAGTTGTTTGAGTCATTAAGCAGACACAAATCAGCCTGCACTGTAACTGAAATCCATGCAATGATTTTCTAGTACAATCCTTTCTAATATATACAGAGGATCACAGTAATACAACACTAATGTATACAGCATGAGCTCCATTTGTGTGGAGAAAAAAAGCATTTCTGCTGCAATAAAATGTTTGAAGCTGGGTTCTGTACTGTATCTCTATATAATACATGCAGCCTCTATGTCTGGCCTTGGATTTGGGTAAAGGCTGTCACAAGTCTCATGAGTGCATGCATCACGGAGCAAGGGTACTCATCCAAACCCCACCCAAAAACCCACTCCCCCGGTGCGGGGAATTACTGGGCCTCTCCCAGCTCCTGGTAACCCCTTCATTATCCACACACCAATGGGTCCGGATCAGATTCAGCCTTTCTGCAGGGGGGAAAGAAATGGAAATTGGGAGGCAGGGGCTGCAGTCCATGCATCTGAACAATGCCTCAATGTTTAAGAAATGGCCTCATGGATGGGAAGTGATAGGGTTCAGTTGTGCTTAGTCTGGACCAGGCAAACTTGTTTTCATTTGGTCATTTGTGAGAATCTGCTTAAATGGTTCCTCTTTGGCTATTTAATTATCACATGCGTAATTAGCAGCATTGCTTCACAGAGAACTACATTTTTAATATTATATTTTGCTTTTCCCATGATCTGTGTGGTCTGTACTCAACCCTTTCTGTGTACCCATCTCCTTTTCTTTCTCTATGTCCTCTATTTTTAAATTAACCTCCAAATAGACCTCATCTGTCCAGAGAGAGCCTATTAACTAAAGCCCTACTCTCATCCAGGATGACTGCCACCGAGGGCTGCAGACTCCACCCACACAAACCTGTCCCTTACTGCCCATCAACCGAACAGCCTCACATATCAGGAAACAAAAATCAAATGTGGAGAAGAGGTAACAAAAGGATTTCATTATGTATAATTAATTACCTACTGGCCCTTTCCGAACCGAAGAATTAGAGGGCTTTAATTGCTTTATCACCTGGGCCTTGTGAGCGCAGCAACTCAGCAATCAGCCTGATTTGTTTTAAATGAGCTGCCATGGGATGGGGTGGAAGCTTGATGCTCTCTATCTGCCCTCCAGCACCTATAGGTGAAGTGTTGGACTGAAGGTACGTAGAGTGAAGCTCCTGACTGGTAAATTGAATGTCTGTAAATGAATGGAAATCAACAGTGTCAGTCCTTGAAGCTCCATAACATTTTTTGCTGGAAACATTCTATAAGAAACAGTAGGCTATGTTAAAGGGGCCCCTTTTTTTGAACGGAGGTTTTAAAACCCCAACACAAACTCCCTCAGGATGTAGCGGTAGCCTTCGGGATTTGAACACCAGTGTTACTGAAGCAATTAGCATATTCCTGTATTAAAGGAGGGGAGCGTGACAGTGTTTTCCAGGATGTCAGTATGTATCATTAAAAGGCATATTTTAATTAGGGACATGTTAGTTTGTTACACTAAATGGATTAACATTGCTTGTCAAGGGTAGAGATATGTTTTACATTTAAGTCCACTGGGGAACAAGGTCTCAATTTAACAAGACATCTTTAGTTGAGATGGGTCTTGTTAGTGGGGATTCAGAAAATAGCACTTAGACAGTTTCATATTTTGAATATGTGTGAAAATGCTGTATCGCTGGGCGGCTGTTTGTGTGTAACTGGGTGTAAGAAGTCAATTATTATATCGCAAAAGTCTGCAGGCTGTGATCTGGAAACAATATGCTCAAAGGGCAGACAGTTTGCTATCATTTGCAAGTATATTATTACCAAAAGACAGACTTATACTCAAATTGGTTTAGTTTTACATTATGATTTGTAAAACAAACGATCTCAAAGCATGTTTGTCCCTTTTAAAGTTTATGAGGAGGGATTAAAAAAAGCGAGGAGCTTGACAGTACACTTTCTGACGATGCAGCGAGTACAGGTTCTGCATGACCGTTTGGATCAAAGAGTGGTTATCTCTCCTATTGAGTTGTTCTCACCTCTGTCTTCTTTCATTATGGGGTGGACAACAAGAATTTCCCTCCATTAATCAGAACCCAATTCCCGGGTCAGCCATCACAGAACTCCTAACAAGCCAAAATGCAAAAAGAAGTGTGGAAATAAGTAAAATAAAAACAAGACAAGCATCTCCTGAATGTCATAGATGCCCGAGAATTGATTTCTTCCCTGTTAGTGGGAAAAAATGGGCAAGAAACTATTGCTTAGCCAGAGGTTCTACTAAATTAGATTCACTTTGTGTGTGCAGTCAGCAATCAGTCAGCAAAGTCAACTTGAACTGGTTGTGAAGTAAGCACATATTCATATAAATTGGCTTTTTTTCTGCAGTGAATGAAATAATCCCCTACCTGACCACAGTGGATTGTTCTGCATACATATAGACAAGTTGTTTCCATCCATATATGAATAATGGCTTGTGTTAGAGAATGTCTTTCCAAGGTATCCACAAAGAGCGCGTCAAAGGATTTTGAGTCTATCAGGATAGTTATTGGGATGTGAACCCTGCAGCTGTGTTTTTACATTTCTTTCACATCTGCTGTGCTTACAACACCTCTGCAAGGATTATATCCAGAGGATTTGCAGGCAAGAGGCGTAAAAATCATAAGAAAAAGTGCCTGAATTCATGTGCTGTACACGTTCAAAAAAGCGCCCACTAAAAGATGGAATGAATTAAGACTTGTGCAAATGTAGAAAAGACGGCAGATTCGTTCTGACGAACACTGACAAACATGGAGCATTTCTAAATCAGATTAATAACAAAATATATGCATCCAGAACTTACAAACCTCTCTGTGCTGTGCGATTTTCCATGAGTAAAAGATGATCTTCAGTAGAATGTCATCACTCCCCTCTTCTGACTGTCACTTAGCCCTGTCTAGGTATAATGTCCTGCCCTACTTTGCCAGTTCTTGATTAAAATGTTGACTTTTTGCTGGGTAATAACCTGATTAATGTAATTGAATGTAAAAGGGCGTAGCTCAGCAGCATTGCTGATCACTGGAGATGGATTAGGAGAGAAGGCTTTCAAATTGAATACAGTTCTCCCTCCTCAGCTTGTTAATTGTGCCGTTTACCACTACCTGAGTCAGTGACCACTGCTATTTAGTCTCTCTAATGATGATGCACAGTCCGACCCAACCACAGATAATTAAAAAAGCCTTCCCCTCACCAAACCCCCCCCATCTCTCTCTGTCTTGAGTTTGGTGTTGCATTGACAAGCCGCACTAAGGCTAGATATTGAGCTGTCCGCTTCGCAGAGTCTTGGCTGCAGGACCACGTAGCCTTCTAAATGCTGTTGTGTTGTGTGTTTTCTACAGAGTGAAAGTTAGGTATAGATCCTTGGTGTTTGGCTGTGATTGATGGCAGAAAAGTCTGAGGTTTCATCATGTTCTTCCTATTGCAATGGTTTCCCCCCCTTTATCTCACCCAAGCTAAAACAACTGCTTTTGTGCTATCATTATTTCTAACATCAAAAAGAGAAGATTTCTCCTTTTGTTAAGCTTTAGAAATCATTGCTTTCCAGTTGGACATCTTGAAGAAATTCTGTTTTTTTAAATCCCCCTAATCCAATGCCATGTTTGTAATCTGTACTTGGGTAAATTGTGAACAATTTGTTTTTCTGTGCGGTGCAGGAGCTCACACTTAAACCTGACAATAAGTTGCATTATAGGAATTCCAAGCAGCATCCTGACATGTTTTTCTAGTTGGCAGGGACAGGTGACCTTTTTATTTGTGGCACTGTGCAAATAAGTACTTTACCTCATTGTCACGACCAGGCAGTGAGAGCAAGTACAAGCTCTTTTCATCTCTGCATAGTGTTGGTGTTTTTACTTCTTCTCTCGGAACAAAGACGGTGGTGAAGAAAATGAACAACCCTAAATGCTGGTCCTACAGTATGTACTCTTTCTAACTAGCACCACCATTTGTGACTTTACTTTGGTCTGCAAATAAATATTATTTTCATTATTAATTAATGTACAGATTATCTTTTGCATTTGATCAATTAATCATTTAGTCTATGAAATCTCAAAAATAGGGAAAACAATCCTGATTACAATTTCTTCACGAGTCCAAGGTGATGTCTTCTTTAGTCCAACCAAAAGTTCCAAATCCAAAGAGATTTGATTTACAATTATATTAAATGCAGAGAAACACATTTGAAAAGCTGGCACAAGCAGATATTTGGCATTTTTAGCTTGAATTTCTTCATTGAAATAGCTGCTGATTGATATTCTGTCAATCAACTAATTGTTTCAGCTCTACTTCGTTGTATCCTCAGTTGGATAAAACACAAATTATTGTATGATTTTATATAAACAGTATATTCATAACAATAATACAACTTAATTGTTTTGGCATGTAACAATAAGATTACTGCCACATCTACTTAGCTTTTGCACATGGGGTTAAGGCTAGGGTTAAAAATGAAGAAATGGGTAAGGATGTTTTTCGCTCACACTGTTCGCAGTGTTTGCTTACGTTAATGTAAAATAACGTCTTGATCTGCGCAGTGACAAATACAAAGACCTTTTAAAAAATGTCCCCTTCATCAGGTTCTAAATAAAAGATGCCTTCTGTGTCTTTTGTCCACATTCAATTTGATTAGCAAAATAACTATAGAAACGTATTCAATGTATTCTAGTTGAAAGTATTTATCCCTACAAGAAATGTTAAATTTTTTCCAATAGCTGTCTACCATATCAAATTTAAATGAATCCTTTTGAACGTACCCTGTTGCAGCAGCTCTAGAATGAGGAGCTTTAATAGAGGTCTGAGAGGAAGAAATTCAGTCTGTGAATTTACACTGCTTGCAGTCTGGAGCAAGTTCTGAAATAATTAGGGGAGAGAAATCTTTGGCTTGTGCAAACTTCTTTCCACCATTGCAGAACAAAATAATAAAGAGAATGTGTGCTAGACAAAGGCAAGAGACCCCCACGGTGCCTGGGTCTCTGCTTCCTGTCAGGAGTATTCCTGCGGGGTTTCACATGACAAAACGCAGAAAGTTGTTTTGTCCCTGTGCCTGTCACGATACACCCTCATAACTGCAGCTGTGTGTTTGGTTGTGCACTTGCACACGTGTGTGTGTGTGTGTGTGTGTGTGTGTGTGTGTGTGTGTGTGGCTGGCTGTGCTTTTCTTTTTTTTGTACTGGCATGTTGTCTCGCTGTCTTCCCTGTCAGCTCATAGCCTGGCACCTGCTCTCATGTTCCTAATTAGTCTCATTTAATTAATTATATTCTACAGCACATCTCCTCGCTGTTTATATGCAGTGTCTTTCTTTAGGTCTCACTCCTGTCCTTCTACACTTCTAATTCGTAACACCTTATGTGCAGAGAACATACAAGTCTTTCTCTTTCGTCTATTTCAGTAGTAAATGGGAGTTTGACGAGAGGCAGAGGAGGTTGTGTTAAAGCTAAAGTAGCAGGTGTCTTCTGGTTGAATCCAGTACTCTTTAAATACCAAACATGATATCCTTTTCAATTAATTGGAAAAAAATACTTCCATTAGTTGACCATGCTATCATGCTCTCAAAACCTGCAATTGGTGCACTTTTTTCACCTGAAATGTGATGCTAAATGATCGTTTTTGCCAGTGAGATACACTGACAGCCAGCTGACTCACAGACAGAGTCTCTTCAGTAAGCTGCAGGAAAACAAGTCAAGTTTCAAGCATGGTGAGTAAACAGAAATCAGGAAAGCACTTTACCTGTGACAGTTGGCCTAAGCACCTCTTTCTTCTCTGTTGGCTTTTCTGTTCCATTTGTCAGGTTCACTTGGCTTATATGCCAGTGTTGTCTATTAGGTGTATTTTCACTTTGCTTAGCACTACAGTAAAGAACTGAATTGAGAGAGAGAGAGAGAGAGAGAGAGAGAGAGAGAGAGAGAGAGAGAGAGAGAGAGAGAGAGAGACAGAATTGAGTTTATTAGCCACCAGAGTCCCTGGAGTAATTACTCATCACTTGGCCACAACAACTGTAAGATTAATGTAACAGTTAAGGCATATTTATAGTTTTAATGATTTTCAAGATTTTAGTACACATATATAACACTAAAACACCTTTCCTAAAATTACCTTTATGTTGCATAAGGTGTGATAATTCCTAAGGTGACGCTAAGAAGGGGGCATCCAAGGTACACAAGCCCATCAATGAACGACAGTGGAAACAGCGTTGAATTTCACTTCCTGATGTCAGAGAAGAGGGGCAGCCAGTCGCAGGCAGCCTCCCAGCTGCCCCTCATCCCGTGTTTTCCACTAGAGGATCCTGGGCTTACAGAAAAGATGCCGTTAATAATTCAGAGCCTTGATGAACACCACCCAACACCGCCACAAAAGACAAGATCAAACTTTTGGCATAGCCCGCGCTGCAGAGGGCTGATAGTGTTTCCCTGTGTAGCACGCTGTACGTTGACCATATGGACATCATAATCACCCGTGGGATGAATCAGCAGATTCTTGATCTGGAGCCCAAAATCACACGACACCTTAATTAGCTGGTGTTGATATCGCCCTTCACAGTACTAATTTGTTATCACCAACAAAACAGCTTCTGGCAAGCACGGTTCTGCTGAATTTTGTCGACACTGCTAAGGAAACAGAGATGGAGCATTTAAGGTAACACATATTTGTGAGTGAAATCCCCCCCAACAGGTAGCTCTACTTTGCAAAGCATTTCTTTCATCAACAAAGATTTCATATTTAATCATGTTACATATCAACAGCCAATTATGAGGAAATAAGCATGAGTTTGTCTCTGTTATATCCTGAATAATAATATGCAGCCATCATTAAATTATTTGGAACTGTGTTTATTCCAAATGACATGCGGTTCCCAATAAGGTGTAAATAATTGCTGCCCTCCTTGGGAGGCGTAGCCATCAGGAAGCAGTGAGTTGAAAAGGTCAGACGTGTTGTGCACGCCAGCTCTAAAGTGGTTTATTAGCATCCCAACGACATATTTAGGAGATCGCCTGAGACATAATTACCTGGATAAGGTACAGATGAATACTGTATTTGAGGGAGATGGCAAGGTTGGTTGGATATTGGCTTTGTCTCCATTAACCTGGAGCGTGGTGTTAAAGGATCTGTTTGTGGAGAGAAAATGACAGGGAGTCGGGCTGATGGGGCTGGACTGAGACAGTTAAAGGCCCCTCGCTGCATAGGATAATTAATAAATAAAATACCAGGGGAGCCCCTGCCATGCCTTCGTCTATGACAGGGGCTGTCTCCAGTGCGCTAAAGCATTAAATGACCAATTTCTGTCAGACTAACTTCCACCACGCTCTCTCTCCCTCTCCTTTTCTTTCTCCCTCTCTCTTTTACTTGCCCTCTCGTCTCCACTAGACTCACCCCTCTCTCCCTCGTTCCCTCCCTCGCTTCCTCGTTTCCTGAAGTGAGGCTACTTTGCTCTCTTTGCACTGAGTTTTTCAGCGACTGATGGCTCTAGTTCATTTCTGCTGAATTAATTGGTCCCTGAATGAATTCTGTTGACAGGGCAATTCATCATGAGTTTGGCCTGACAGTGACTGGGTGTTGGGTAGGGGAGGGGGCGGTGGCGTCGGAGAGTGTGTGTGTGTGTGTGTGTGTGTGTGTGTGTGTGTGTGTTGGGGGGTGAAGCGGTGTGGGGAGCGAGTCAGAGGTGGTGGGGGTTGGTGATTCTGGCCTCACACTTTTCTTTCTCCCCTCTTTGCCTTATCTCTTCTTCTTGCTCTGTCCTACTGGAGTTGCAGAAAGCTGGATGCTCTTGTTGTGATGTTTTACCAAAACAGTTAGGACTCAAACAAATTGACCCCCACCCCCAGGCTTGAGCTTCTGTCAGACAGAAGACCCTCTCTCAGCTTGAAGGGGGCACGCAGGTCAGTGCTACCCCATTTTACACATTTTGGCCTTTTGTTACACCCCCACACATTTCCTCCCCAACTTCAAATCCCTCCCCACCACTTGATGTGCACACACAAACACCAACTCTCGCCCCACAGCTCCTCAACTCTTTCGGAGAGTGACATAATCAGGTAGCAAGGCATATTTAGTGCATAATTACACAATGTGTCACACAATGGCCATTCAAAACGATAATTTAGCTCCTGAAGGGAAATGGCTTTGCACTGCTGACTGATTTAACTGGGATGGGAATGGTATAATAGCATATAGTTGGCAGATGAGACCTGGGTTGAGAAACGCAGCAACTGCATTTCTCCAGACAGCTCTTGAGCTGTTCATTATTCTAATTGCGAACTATGCTACAGTACCACATACACACAGAGCCCGAGCATCCTTTGAGCTTGAACATGGAGGAAACATCTTTAGGCTGTGTTGAGTCAATCAATGCTCACTCATTACAAACATCACAAAGTCATGTTCTTGTCGCCTGGATGGTCTCACCCGCCGACAGTGAAAATAACCTCATAATCATCATTCTGTCAGGATTGGGATCATCAGAGACTGGGCTTGAACTCTCTGACTCCCCCTGCCACACTGAAATAATCTTAGTATGAAATGATGATTTATTTCCCCATGACATTTTCACAAGCCTTTATTTTAATGTTTAAAGCCATTCATCCTTGGACCAGGATGATAAACACACAATTGCATCTTCAGGGACACTTCCAGACTATTAAAGACATATTCACTTCTCAAGATATAACCAACTTAAGAAAAAACTCTTTCAGTTTTAACACAAGTAGCTTCACATTAAACTTCTGGGCCGCTGTAGTGCTGCCTCTTCTCAATCCAAATCCATTTGGGATTAACAGAGTTAACGAAGGCGGCATTGTGAACAATACTGCACCCGTGCAGCCACTAATTAAAGCCTCTTCTAATGAGGGCTCGTTGATTGACACAGCAGGGTTGGCCTCTCCCCTCACCAGCATCAACTATGACAGCCACATGATGAGGCTGATGACAGGCTCCCATGCAGGCAGATGACAGGACGTCACTGCTAGACCACCACCGCTCCTCGTCTCTGAACAATACCGCGCTCGTGTCACAACTTGAGATTCACAGAGTCACACTCTCTGGTCATCTCGTGGATGTTAACACAAAGAAAAATCAGTATATATTGAATTCTAGGTGTTTTCACTGTACTTTGTCACTGTTTATTCTGTTCAGAGGAAACACTCTGTCGACCACTGGTGGGAATTGTATTCAACATTTTAGAAACACTCCATTACAAATACAAGTACTCCAAGTAAGTACATACGGATTAATGTACTTAAGTATCAAAAGTAAAAGGCCCCTGTGGCTGATAAATGATCAAATATCACATTATTGATTGTTATTATTAATGCATCAATGCTAGCAGCATTTTACTGTTGTAGCTCATCCAGATGCAGCTATTTTTAACTGCTTTATATACTGTTTGGTTTAGTCCAATGGTTGGGTTACAAGAAGACAAGGAAAGAAGAGCAATCAAAGTTCTGCTACACAAATTTGTACTCATTTTGGGATTTTTTCTGTAATCTGCTTTTTGTATAATATTGGATAATTCTTTGGGTCTTGAGTTATTTAAATGAAAACATCTGAGAAGGTTAAGGGGAAATGTGTCATTGGTTTGACTGCTAACAACTCATAGACATCTAAAACCTGTGGCAAGGGGCCCTGCTTTTTTGTAACAGGTTTTACATTTGTTTTACAGGCCTATCATATGTTTTTTTTATCGAAAAATCTTAATGAAAAATAACTAGTCACAACAGCTATCAGATAAATGTAGTAGAGTATGAAGTAGTGGAGTAGGATTTAAGTAGCATAAAAGGGAAATATTCAAGTAGAGCACGAGTACCTCAAAATTGTACTTAAGATAATTGTACTTTCCACCACTGATGCTGACCATTCATCTTATTTCAGATGCTTAAAAAGAATTGAATTAAAACATTTATAAATATATATAATAATAATAATAATAATAATAATAATAATAATACATTTTATTTAAAGGCACCTTTCTCGGCACTCAAGGACACTACAGGGATACATAAGACTTTGCAGCAAGCAAAGCAGCAAGCAAAGCAGCAAAAAAAATAAAATAAATAAAAATAAAAATAAAAATAAAAATAAAAATAAATATATATATATATATATATACACACACTGCCGGTCAAAGGTTTGGGGTCACTTAGAAATTTCCATTCCACTCCATTACAGACAGAATACCATCTGAGATCAGTTGCATTGTTTTTTTAACCAGGGCAGCAGTTTTCAGATTACATTATGTGCTTGCATAATTGCAAAATGGTTCTCCAATGTTTTCTCAGTTAGCCTTTTAAAATGATATCAGATTAGTAAACAGAATGTGCCTTTGGAACATTGGATGAATGGTTGCTGATAATGGGCAATGTAGATATTGCATTAAAGAGCAGATACTTCTTTCTACAACAGTCGAGAACCCTTTTGCAATTATGTAAGCACATAATGTAACCTGAAAACTGCTGCCCTGATAAAAAAAAACAATGCAACTGATCTCAGCTGGTATTCTGTCTGTAATGGAGTGGAATGGAAATTTCTAAACTTTTGACCGGTAGTATATATATATATATATATATATATATATATATATATATATATATATATATATATATATATATATATAATTCAATGCAATAAGTTGATGTCTGCATAAAACTTTAACTTTGCAAGGTATTGCTTCAGACTGTGTACATCTACCAGCTTTACAATGGGCTTATTTCCCTGTATATATTATCAGTGACAGACATGAATCATGCCAAAGAGGCCTAGCTGTAGGGCATCACCAAGCCAAGTTGACAATGAGGGTGAAGTGTTTGAGTAAATCTTGCGCGAGGCCCATTGGCCCCCGTGGCAGGGCCTCTCTGTGCGGGGTTTGAGAAGCCCTGAGGATGACAGGTGCTTTTCGTAATGCCTAACTGATGAGAGCCAATAAGCGTGCCCCATTTTGCTGGTGTGTGTCTCTTCTCCTGTTGTTGTCATCTGGCCCGCTAAAGTAAAGATGAGCTTGACTGACAGATGCATCCGGGTTCACAGTTTATTGGTTTCTACGAGAGAGCCAGATATGCCAATTTAGACAGGGTAGTGACAAAAAAGTTCCCATCTAAATGGAATAATTTTACCACTGGGAATTCTCAGCTGGGAGAGGAAGGAGTGTTAGTGTGTGTGTGTGTGTGTGTGTGTGTGTGTGTGTGTGTGTGTGTGTGTGTGTGTATGTGTGTTTTATCTTTTAACAAGCCCTGAATGACAAACACATAGGACAGTTAGGGGGCTGACAGAAACAGCAGCTTTTGATGCTTCACAGGGGATCCATGAAATAAACAATAGGCAGAGGAAGCAGGGAAATTGAATTACAACAATTGTGTGTTTCAGAGTAGAGAGTGCAGAGAGGAGGTGAGGCAGCAGCAGTGTGATATGGCAGGATTAAACCGATGCATCATTAAATATACTGGAGTCAGAAGCTGGGGCAACGCTTTCCTGCCTTCCCAACTGTCCTGCTTCTTTGTTTCTCCTTCTTCTCTCTCCCTTTCTTTTTTTTATTTCTCTCTTTCTCCCTCTGTTCTGCACACACACACACACACACACACACACACACACACACACACACACACACACACACACACACACACACACACACACACACACACACACACACACACACACGTGTTAACATAATGCAATTGTTCCTTTTATTGTAGGCTAATTTCAACAGGATTCATAATGTATATGATTTCTTCAGACACTGATACACACAAACAACATGCTCTGCATCTATCATGTCTTTAATATTTGAGAGCTGTAACCCGTATGAGTGCCTTCTGTCGTCCTGACTGTTCATAAAACCAGACATCAATATACCAGCAGCAGGAACGCTCCCCAGGAACCTTGAACTCTGAATCATTTTCTTATGGGGTTAATAATGAGGGGACACCGAGTCAACGACTGACATATAAAAGAATTTATTTCTCATGTGCACAAAAATAATTGGAACAGAACTGAAACAGAACAATGATTGAGGCCACAAGGCTTTCTGTATAGATTTTCACCAGAAATCCTTTTTATGTCCATGACACATCTCCTGTATCATCTTTACAACAGCAGAAGACCCATTCCTTCAGAGGTGCCCCGCTTCCTAAAGCAAAGACTCTGCCTGAATGACGGTGGCTTGCACTCTGTGCCGGTGTTTCATTTTCAGATATGTCGAGCTACACATAGACAGAAATAGGCAAATCCTAAGTGCAATTTGTAGAGGATAGCTTCTCCAGAAGAGCAGGAATGCAGTCTGTTTTTATGTTATCCGGTGCCCTCAGCAACAACAGCTAACCCTGTACCAGATGATGTATTTACTTGTGTGGAATTAAAGTCAATTTCATCTTGGATGCCCTGCCCTAAAGAGTTGTATTGGTAGAGAGAGTGGAGAGAGGGAGGAGAGATGGATGACTGGTAATAAGTGTGTTTCTATACATGGAGGCACAGATGACTGTTATTTGGATTAACATAATGCTCACAACATCTAGTAACAGCAAACAGGACAATATCTTTGATTGTTGCCAAGGACTTCAGTTTGATCGCATCTTTATTTAAGGGAATTGGTGGAGCAAAAGTGAAATGAGAAAAAAAACATTTCACACCGGAGGTTTTTTAACTTGTTAACTTTTATGCTGTTCTCCTTGGGGGTTACTTAATTTGAGCCCAACAACAAAAGATGATACAGAAAGCCATTTAACTCATTGCATAGTGACATAAAACATTATCATGACATTATCATGAAAACAAAATAAAATGACAAAGACAACCTATGTGATGTTAGCATCTGAAACCTGCTACTACAGTATATGTAGCCACAGGTTATACAGTAGTTGTGCTTTTCCTCATAGCACAACATTACATTAACACACAAATGTAATGCATGTTTTTTTTTCAGTCTGTATATCTACAAAGGGAGCCAGTACATTAGTATGATCCTGGAATGGTGTGTGTGATAATATTTACAGAGAAGAATTGTCTTCACGTTATTCACAAATCATTCTACAAAGCAGCATTTTGTTGCAACTGATGGAGTATTGAGTCATTGAATTTCACCTTTTTCATTACAGTCATATGCATCATGTTGTTCGCCTGTTGAGTTACGACATACATGTTCAGTGTTGACTACTTATTTAAAAGATAATACTGATTTATTTATGCATACATATACTGTAAATAAAATATTAAATATCAAACTAAGTCTTTGGCAAATGTAGTTAAAAGTACATTCACAAAATATTTTTTCCAAAAAGCAAACTGAATCAGTATTTCTTTTCAGTCCCAATGGAGAGTAGAACATAAATCAAGGAGGGAGGTGAATATGTGTTTGCAAAGGCAATTAATTTTGTTGAACAGGCATGAATTTACATTAAAAAAAACAGGTTTGTAAGGCAATTGTTGAAGCTAATTTACAGTTGGTTCGCTCAACTGTGTACAGCTTTCTAAACTGTGTAGGCATCTAGTGGTATGACTAAGTAGCTGAATGGATTATAACCCAGGAGAATTGAATTTGTTCATGTAGCCATAGGGCTATAGCTTACAAACTCCTCAGAAACTCGAAAGCATCGCTTTTACTCAGAAAAGGATGTTTACACAAAAAGATGTCTTCTGTCTGTCTGTCTGTCTGTCTGCCTGCTTTGTGTTTTAACACCTACACTTTCCAACATAAAGTATCAACGTATGTCTAAAATTGGTAGGTTCATTAAAATTAATTTTAAGTGAATGTACCAAATAAATTAACAAAGCTGAGGTTATAGTGCAAAAAAAGAGCAATGGATGATCATGCATGAACACGGACATTACTGGGAAATTAGGGAAATGTAACAACTACTCTGAAATAATCTTTGATAACCTTTTTACATTAAAAAATAGTGACAGAAAAACAAAAATTAAAGTATTTAAAATTCTGGCGAGGCCATTTTGTGGTCACCATGTTTTTAATACTTTGCAAAATGATTTACATTTTTACATCTGATTGTTTGCCACAGGGAGTGTGAGTCAGTAAACGTTGTAGGACATGCTGTGTTTATCTGATAATGTAGGTGGGACAGGAGAAATGGGAGCAGAAGACGTAGTCAAAGCACCAGAGTAAAGCCCTCCCTACAGTGTGGAGCCACAATCTCCTTAAGTGTCAAAGATGCCTAGCAACACTGGTTCAAGTTGCTGCATCATCAAGCTATGGGACCATTGTCATCTCCCCTGGACCTTATCTCTCTAGAGCAGAACAATACTGCAGTTCATCACATAAAAGCAATGTGAGGATCCATGAATAAAATAACAACAACAACAACAACAACAGCAATAAAGAAACAAAAATAAAAACCCACAACATTGTTTTCCACATGGTATTCTTCACACTGTTTTTCTTCAATTTATATTTTATAATATATATATATATATATATATATATTTATATAATCTCTGAAAGTCATTCTGGAAATGTTCCGGCCTGTGAGAGATTGAGGGCATGATGGGTGAGTTCTGAACGCCCGCGGGCCCTTTTGACCCAAGGTTTGTGACGCTGAAACTGGGCTAGATGCACCGGCGTCAACCTCGCCGATCCTTCCTCCACATCACGTAACATCATGGGGTTTCCTTTAGGATTCCACCTCGCTTCCCTTTGACTACAGTGTTTCTTAGACAGGGACAATGTGGAGGCCGAAGCCCTGGCCCTGCAGTTTGAACTGGTCTCCATAGTAACTAGTGGCGGTCGTAGGCAGCGGCAGCAGTGGGAGGTGCGGAGCCACGGGATGCGGCACTATAATAGTAAGGGGAACCTGAAAGTTAACAGAAGAACGAGCCGTTGGAAACCACGAGGTCAAACATCATGTAAGACGTGTGTAAAACTCCAAAGACAGAGAATACATGGAGTCAGGAGATTTATTATTATTATTATTATTATTATTATTATTATTATTATTAATGTTACAGTATGTTTAAAACTTTTTGATATATAACAGAAAGTTGCTTACTTAGTAATGCTGGATTGCTGAACCGCCATGCTTCGTTGTAAGTGGTGTATTGTGGATGAGAGTAAGGGTTTCCAGAAAAGTCCCCTCCTAGAGAACAAATCAATAAAAAGAAACATTAGCAAAGAGCTAACAAACTGAAATGACTGACAGCTTTCGTAAAAAAATAAAAATTGCCTTTACCACAAGTTACATTGCGGTTACATTACAATCTTGTCTCAAAATAATGTTTCTGCTGTTTATCCTGGCTGCTTGTATATATTGTCTCCACAGTCCCTTCAGGTGAATTGATTTTTGTTTGTTTTATTACTGTAATCCTCTGTTAGTCTTTAGGATTTTCTCTATTCTTTCCTTAAGTTAGGACTTCTGTGCTTTCCCCCTACTGCTTTTAAGTGATGATGCTTCACTTTAAAACTCCTTATAAGGTTCTCTGAGACTCTCATCCGCTCTTTGTCCTCCCTGTGTAGGTAGTGGTGGAAAGGACAGGACGCTGAGGGGATGTCAGAGAGCGATGCTGTGGGTCCACAGGTTTCCTTCTTTTACGAGACTATAAAGGCTGGGTTTTATACGAAGCTGCTGAAGAATGGCCTTTGCTTTAGCAGTGTTTGGGGCAAGTCACTAAATCTTTCACTACCAGATGACAAAAACTACAACCTCTGGATTAAAAAGGTAGCTGTGCTTGTGTGCATGTATGAGTATATCCATAGGCACTCTCCAGTGGCATATAAACCAATAATGCATAAGTCATTTTCTTAATTTCAGATATCAGCTTTTACCTCCATGTACATGTTAAAATGTTACCCTCATGCACACTGAGCTCACTTGTAAATACTGCACGCCTGCTTTGATTATTGGTCAGTGTGAAAGGAACATGTCTCAGAGCAATAAAGGGAATTGTGTTTTCAGTTGTTTGGAAGAGAGATCTACACACGCTGGCAGCTATAGCATCCCCACTGCTGGTCGTGTAACTTGAGCTCATCCCTGAGAGAGATAGTGATTTAAATATTTACAGGCCCTCCACGCCTCTGTGTTTTGACCCTTAACTGTTTGCTGTGAACCTGAACTGCAGGTTAAGTAGAGGGGAAAGAGATACGGTCTGCAGCCCTGGGTGTCCGGGGAGGCGAGGAGAGGAGCAAAAGCAGTGTTTATTGACGAGGCTGGTGAGAGTGCGCTGTGTGGACACGACGAGGGTAATGAGCGCTGGGAGCTGGAGTGTAACTGAGAGGAACTGTCCTATCACACGGCCACTGATTGTGGTGATCGCCTATCGAGTTCATCTAATGTCCTCGTCCGCAGACGCTAACCACGCGCTAACCACAGTCTAACCACAGTCTAACAAAGCTATAACAAGCTCGCTTCAATCCTTTGAGTGAAGAGCAATGCTTTAAAGTTTCTTCAGTATCTCAAATTTGTTTTTGTATGTGTTACATGCATACTGTTAAAGACATCACAGAAAAGCATTACCACTTGTTTAACTTAAAGTGACCTCAACAAGATCAACTGAAGGGGACTACCTGCTGAAAATGAAACCTGTAAAAGTCAAATTAATGGCATCGTAAAAATGGAGTAGTGCAACCTACCAGGAACCATTCCAGCGAGTGTGGAGGTGGGGTAGCTGCCTTGTCCTGTGGGGGGGACATGAGGCGGGTAGCCAGGTAAAGTGGTACTGGCCATGTCTCGACCTGCAGGCACACAGGAGGAAAATTATTACATGGATGCTTGAACACAGAAAAGTTGACAATGAATGTATATTTTAAAAGCTTTACTTGCTGGTAAAGCATAAAAACATGCTTTCTTTTTTATAGGTAAAAATAATTTCTCCCTAAATGCTGCAATCATGATATTCATATCATGAACAAGAAACACAGTGAAGTGATGCATATAGTCACAGAGAATACCAAGCAATGACAAGCTGTCACAATGCATCACACCATTACTTATAGTATGAAAGCTAATTTTGCAATATTCTAAGGAAAAATAGTTCACAAATGCTTAAAATGACCACAAACATGTAAAATGTTGCAGCATGTTACATGAAGTTGCATGTTGTCTATCCATTGGTGTCTCTCTGAACTGCTAATCCAGTCTGGGGTTGCATGGGGTTGGAACATGCATTGGGTGAAAGGTGCAACCCTGGGCAAGTCACCAGTCTATATCACAGGGTAATTTGCATGTTAATTTGAGGAAAGTTACTAACTAATTGTTTTTTATTAAATGTTCCAATCAGAGACTGACAGAGCTGTAACATTAATATACTAAAGTCCTAAGCAGCTTTTAAAACTGACAGGAGCATCGGGCCAATGAGAGCTCTGTCTGCTCCACATTCAGTCCTGTAATTAACAGTGGCAGCATCGGGTCTGGCTGGATGAAGGGGCACACAGGACAGGGACATAAACAGCCCTACGTCTCTGCCTCTGCCTCTGCACCCCCCTCTTTAAGCCTCCTCTGGCCCCTCAGACCTTGGGCCTGTCACGAGGCTGGAGGGACCAGGAGGCCTTTTGTTAACCCGAGAGATGAACAAGGGGTCAGAGCTGGAGAAAAGCAGGGTGGAGAGGGGGAGAGAGCAGTCACTGTTAATGAGCAGCAAACAGTCAGTGCTTCTGTATGCATAACAGAAGGGCCACAAAGCATGATGGGATTGATGGCTTTGCAACGTGAGAGGCAGACGCTTTAATTTGGTGTATATTTAAAAGTTATTAAAAATGAACACAGAGGTAAATCGACTGAAAAGAGTGAGCTTGATTGGGGTTTGATCTGGCTACAGGGCCTTATGGGTAAAGTTGTACCTGCTATAAAGGGCTGGCTGGCATACTGGCTGTAGCAGTGGCCGTGGGCATGGGCAGGGTAGCTGGGAGTAGAGGCATCTACAGAGAGGCTGGACTGGTGGGACAAGATGTCTGCTAGAGTAGAGTCTTCAACAGAGGAGGGGGTGAAGGGGGCAAAGGATGCCTCATGGGGCTCTCGCTTTACACACATGGAAGGTGGATATGATGGGTGAGAGTCTGCCAGGTAGAAAGAAAAGAAAAAGAAAAAAAACTAGATATAATGTAAACATGCAACCCCACACATACAGCATACATTCACTTCAGTCACTCAGATGTATGGAGGGATGAATGTATAGCTTTCTAAATGCCCAAATAACCAAAAGGAAAACTTCAGTGCAGAGGGCAAAACAAATCAAAAGTGTAACAGCAGAAGTTTGTAGATTTGTCATGCATATAGCAGAACACTACCACAGGGCAATAAATCAAACAGAGACGGGACTCCAAATCCTTAACAGATATATGGTATGAATTAAAGGAAGCCTAAAGGATGAGTAACACTAAAAGAAGTGCAATTGCTTTTATACATTTACTTCCTATCTTTTACCAACTCAAGACCAGACATTTTGTATGAATTCTGAATAGATAAGCAGTCTTAAGCAGTTGATTTGTTTTTTTTGAAAACAATAATAATCTCATATGCACCCAGCAGTAATTCATTCAACTAAGTAGAAACATACACCAGTGAAATGTTGCAACAACACATTGCGCCTGATCAATCAAGCTGAAATACGTAAAAAATTTCCCCAAGGTTTTGGGGAAAACAAACAACATAATCTCACGGCTGCTTTCTCACAACAAAATCACTCCCACAAATAACCAAACAATTGACTCGCAGACAGTTCAAAACTCTACACTTTGATCTAATTTGGCTGATGAGTCTTGGCATCTTTCATTTCACCGGCTCTGCCTCTTGAACCTATGCAATCAATGTGAGCTCTGTCTTCGGCCTCTCCACGTCTGCCGCAGAGCCTGTTCTGTTCACTGGGGCCTGTAGGGAGAGATGGCTCTTTCCCGACACCATGATAGCCTCATTAGCTGCTTCCCCCATCATTGTTACTTTACAACAGGACTGTGTGTTGCGATTCCTCATTAAGATAAGGGCTGTTTTATGAAAGGGGGATGCAACCCTGTCAGCCCTATGAACCTAATGCCAGGGAACGTAACTGACTGTTTTCCCATTGAAATCTAAAGCAGGTTCTACAAATCTCTTTGTCTTTGTGACAGCTGTAAATGTGGATTTAAACCGAGGTACTGCAATTACACAGAATACTTTCATCTTATTGAGACAAATAGGAGGGATACGGAGGGAACAGCACAATGTTTAACTATGTACATTTTTAACTTGTGATCAAATCATTAAAAAGATGGTTGCCACGAATTCCTGGAATGACCAGACATATTCTAATGAGTGGGCTTTGCATTTAATTGGATGGACCCTAAAGTTTGTCACATGCACTGCACAAGTATGTCATGAATTTATTGGAAACAAGGTCCACATATAGGGATGATTGCAAATGGCTGGCACTCAGTTCTGTACTTCAGTTAATTATATCCAACATGCACTCTGTTAAAGTCTTTAAAGTTAAAACAGCTTCACAAGTCAAGTTACCCTGAGGTTGATTTGAGTGCATAATAACCCCAATCACCCCAGAAAAAAGGCATTCATTAATATAAGATAATACAGTAGATACTTTTAGGGGTTAGCTGAAAAGCTCTATATTCAACTTACACCTTAATCAGCTGCATTACAGTTTTTACCGATGTTCACGATCACAGTGAGCTTAACCCATGACAAAAAAACATGTTGTACAAAGACATACTTAACAAGAGTTGGCCTTAATAAAAGATAAACCAATCACTGTCACAATTAAGAAAAGTGGATTGTATGAAGCTGCATGGCCCACCTTTAGTAAAAGACTGAGGGTGCCAAACATGAAGCCCAGGCCAAGTCTGTTTACACTGTATCTGAGACTTCCTGCATACTACTGTAGGCTTCGGTTTTCTCAGCGCCTGAGCAACCGTTGTCAAATAGACAGTGGTTACGACGCAACAACAACCGATACAAATGCTGCGTTCAAGACCACTGAACTTTGAAACTAATCAGACATGGTGTTGCTTATTGTCCTGGAGATGAGGCAGAGTCTGGCTAAAGGGAGCCTGTCAAATCACAGGCCCTGATGATGGAGATGGAAGATAAACTCAGGGTCCTTAGGGACTCTTCTCCCCAGCAAACACATCTCTGAGAGAGTGGAGACGCTATAGAGTTCTCCAACATCTGTCTCTGCTCCACCACTGATACCACATCTACAGACCCCATCAACCATAGAAATGGACTGTTAAGAACCTACAATGTCCCTCAGAGTGATGCGTCCAGATATAGCTACAACAGCCTTCTCTCAATTGAGCATTTCATTTTTAAACGTACACCGAGGAACTTTAGTGCGCAAACCATTTACTGGCAGAACTGTTTTTAAAGGCTGACACTCAATCTACAGAGAACTTTTTTTATTCCTACAGTATGTTCAAGATCACAGCAAAACTTCTATCTTGTGTAGGTAGGGCAAAGTCCTCTGGAGAGGAGTCTACAAAGAATGTAATGTTAAATTTACCTTGACAGAGACACATTCGTGTTCGCTTCAAGTACAGCCTTCACTCTCCTGCATTGTAGAGGTGGTCATTTATAACCACTCACACCAGAAAGGAACAAAAGAATGATTGTAAAAGGCTTCCTCCAGTTGTGAGTAAAGAATATTTGCAGGGCCAAATAGCTTGAATTCCCCATCCACATGGTTTAAAGTCATTCATTATCCAATGTGTGCTCAAAGGTTAGTGTGCTATTGTGGGGGGTGATATAAACATTCATTTCCGAGCTTGCCGCTTCTGAACTGAGACACGCCGTTTGTCACCAGGCCACACACCAGGCACCGCAAGTTAGGTGGCTGCTTGTTGTATGCCACCCAGCAGAGAATGGCTGGTACTGCCAAGTCATAAAAACGGCTCAGTGTGGTATACATTTCAGCTGAAATTTATCTGAAATAAAGCTGTGTTTTTTCACCTCATTAATACAGTTGAGGTGCAGGAGAAAGAGAAATAGATAGGAGAGAAGGTAGATAGATATAAAGAGAGATTGAAACACACGGGATCTTCGCATCTGCTCGAGTTGAAGAAGGTCAGAGGGGTGCCCATTTACACCCCAGCCTCCCCACATGCTCTAGTGAGAGTGATTATGGAGCCCCGCCTTCACAGAGACTGCTGTACTCTCATTTGGTGTAACTCTATTTAACTACTGATAAGTAGCTACAACATTATACAATCATTCGTCTCCCGTATAAAGTCTCAGGATTAGGATAACTAAAGTTAAGATGCACCAGATCTGCAGGATACTTCATGTTGCTTACTCTGTTCAGGTATCAATAAAAAACTGTGCAGACACATACATGCTGGACCAGAGCAAGAGACCAGGGGATAATCATGACATTTTGTTGCATCCATGGACACAACCAGTTGGATATGCACAATACTACTGTAATATTTGACATTTAATATAATCTCCAAATTAGCAAGCAGCTTCATTTATTATGGTTCTCTTAAGAGAAAATAATAAAATAATTTCCTTTCAAAGAATCATTGACAAATGTAGTCTTTTACAAAATGGTAACATTACAATGATTTGCATTTACATGTTGAGAATCTAAAAATAGTCATTGTGCAGGAGAAGAAATCATTTGTAAATGATTGGTGTTTCTTACTAAATTCCAGCGGTACGTTTCAGTGCCCTAAATCTCTCTGATTTGGCAGCCAACCTCCTTCCTAGGTAACCGTCTCTTTCACACATCAGGGTAAACAGAGGACACAAAAGATGGGCGACATCGCTTTTGCTCGCGCCCTTGGAACGCAAAACTGAGCACTTCATTAATCATTCATCTTTAATAGATTATGCAAATTTCAGGACATAAAAATCAACAAGATCAATAACTGTGTGAATTTTAATTGGGAGCAGAAAGCATTTAAAGAATGAATATAATCTCGTAGCTCCATCCAGTATAAGAGCGTAATGTATTGATAATTGGATCCCAGCCTAAGTGTGGAAGGTAATTTAGCATTTTTCAGCCTTGGCATACATTCCTATTTACAGGGTTTGCTAATGGCAGAAAAAATAATATTATGCAGTAACAACCTACACCCAATCAAATGCTTCATGCATTACTTTGCATAGTCATTAAAATGAAATAATAAAAGCTTACTGGATATTACTTTTGACTTTAATTGCTCAAAATACTCAGACGCATTTTCTAATGCTTGTGCTAAAGTGTGTTGTTGTCATATTCCACTCTAAGAAAAGTTTTCTTAGTTTGCATCCTCATTGTGCAATCTGTGGCCCTCACATGTAGCTTTAGGAGGCCCCCTGGCCCCCAGGTGGCTTGAAGGCCACCTGCTATGAGTGTGTTCCCCAGAGCGAGACCGCTTTCATAGGAGGAGCCCAGCATAAAAGACAAAAACACACCTTTCTTCTCTTGAGGCCCAACTTTCTGGGGCAAATCTACCTCCCACATATTCAGGAATAAAAAAGGGGTCTTTCTTTTCCCATAGCTCTGTGTCTGGGTCTGTGCTGGACTGTATGGATCATTTGAGAAGGTCCACTGCAATTTTCAATCATGCTGTCCTCCTCTTTACTTTCTCTCTCTCTCTCTCTCTCTCTCTCTCTCTCTCTCTCTCTCTCTCTCTCTCTCTCTCTCTCTCACACACACACACACACACACACACACACACACACACACACACACACACACACACACACAGTGGACTCATTGACTTTGATGCCCACTGCATAATTATGGGTGTTTTATTAAAAGACTGGCATATTACTCTGGAGTCAGTGTGGCCATCAATAAACCTAACCTCTCCTGGGAAAGAGCCTCAGCAGCCACATTGAAACAACATTTCAATTAGCCAGGCGGCCATCAACCTCGACAGCAGAGCAAAAGAAGCCATAGTGCAATACAGGGTGGGTGAGTGTGGGTAACATGATACAGATAGTTAATATTACGAGATATTCAATACACTGCACCTGCCATTACCTGTTGGATCTCAGTGGAAGTTACTATTGAAAACAGCAGCAGTTGGAAAAAACCTGTAATATCAGTGTTTCTTTCACTGTCTCATCTGTATCTGGGTCTCTCTCTCCACAGCATGAGGCAGCCAGGCAGCCACGGTGCTATTCCAACCGCTGTCAATCAACAGGCTATCATTGCCTTTGATGACAACGTCGTGTCGCGGCGAGAACAGCAGCTGTCTCTTATGAGAAATGCTCCCAGTCAATCTGTTAGCGGGCCAATCTGGGCTAACACAATAGCCAGTTAGGAGCAGCGTGTGAAAGGCCTGTAGGATTTAATGGGCTCAGATGATATATCACCTCGCTCTGTCCCTCAGAAATAAACACACAGTGCCTCAAAAAGTGGCTCAAGAGAGCTTTTTCATTTGGTGATAAGAATTTAATATCGCTGGAAAATGTGCCCGCCATCAGGAAGCGACAGTCAAAATCTTGATTACTCGATGATGACACAATATCCAGATGATTTTTTACAATGCTCCGTCAAAGTTGATCGAAGAACGTTTAAAAAAGTTAATTTAAAACAGTGGAGTTTTACATTTTAATACTTTAATCCACAAGAAAAACAGCTTAGAAGTGAAGGCGCAAACAATTGACTTATGATTATCAGTATTATCAGTTAGTATTATTAAGTGTCATAAAGTGTAATCTGGGTGTAAAGTGACAGCATAGGGCATTTTCAGTAAGTTCAGGTGCAGTATAGTCTTCTTTGTCAGCTGCTCCCATCTTTAACAGCTGCTATAGTGTGCATATATGTGTAGTGTATATATGTAACCTCTGGTGATTATGGGATTGATTGATTAGACTGATTTGCTTTATATCAGGAGGATGAGGATCCTTTTGGAAAACAGTGTGTCAGATTCACTGGTGAGAAGGGGTGGATGGGAATTTGGAAAATGGGCACGATATGCTTGGTGTTACTAAACTAAAAAACTTTTAGAGAACAGTTAGGAAGAGGCCATGAAACAATATGGAAAGACATTGCAGCAGAGCTAGATACACTATGTTTGTGTTCTCAGTACTTAGTCGACCACCTTGCTGCAGATGTTTTCGACCTGCTGCGGCTGTGTGTATTCTTTTAGGGATCAATGTAGCGTGAGTCAGATTGTACCTGTCACAACAGAGTAGCTCTGGGAGACACTGGAAGCGAGGTCGGAGCTGGCGCTGGTGGAAAGGCTCGGCTTCACATCATCCAGGCCGGCGTTCAGGGATGGGAGTGAGTACTCATTCGCCTGTAGACAAATAACAAATGCAAAAATATGTCAGTGGTGGAATGCACGTGTGAGTAAAGGTGGCAATCAAAAAGAGCAATTCACACAATTGTATACACAATTTTACATTAAATAATTTCACATTCCACCAGATTGTGCCATGATCTGGGTAATATCGCTCATGCACTGCACGCAAGCCCACTTTGTGTGTGAGATTTAGAGCCACTTTTTCAGTTATATATGAAATATGTCTGAAGGAAACCCCTAGTGTACTGAGAAAGCTGTCTGTGATCCGCTAAACTGTGTTTTCTTCTGAATATTTCCTGTATGTTCTGTGCCCCCCCCCGGCCTTGCCAACGTGTCCCAACCCTGCTCCCCATGCTTTAACAAGACCTATGATGTATGCATGCATTAGGGCTTGTCTGAGGAGAAGGCAGAAAGGGAGAGAGGGATGAGAGAGGGATTGGGAGAGGAGTGAAAGGACGGGGTGTCAGCTGGCTCTTTGTGCTCCACTGCAGTCATCCCTGTGACCAGTCAAGGGAGGAGACATTCAGGGCTTTGTTACAGGAGAGACATGTGGTGGTTTTTTAAAGGGGAGTACAACCTCAAAATGTTGTTTTGCCTCTAGGATGAACACATAAAACGGGGTTAATAAAATGATAAAATAGTGTGTATTGTTTTTTACGCCTTTCATACTTTTAGTAGTATTTTTTACTTTATATTGTAGGTTTTCATTGAATATATTTTCAACTGTGATAAAACATACTGTGCAGCTGCAGCCATCTTTCATGTTTTACAATTTTTGCAACACTGCTGCACTGCACCAGAAAACGTCATTTAAGGATCAACCAACAACAAGTCTCTAAGTCTTTATTCACTTTAATCTCAGGTTAAGACTCTGCTAGCAGCTGTGATATGAATCCTATTTGATAATGAGATGACACTTCCTGACCTGACTCTTCTTCTTGAAAAGGATAAGTGTGTTTGCACACCTTTGTGTCTGCAAGAGTTTGTGTCGGAGTGCGTGTGTGCATCTGTTTGTCTCAATGGGACAGGGGTGCCACAGGGGTGAGCTGGTGACCCCAGTCTTGTCTGCCTCTATCCCAGATAAACTCTAATTGTCTGCTTACAACTGTTCCCTGGCACTAGGCTGGATGTTCCACTCTATTCCACTGGGCCTCAGCGGCACAAGAGCCATTTTGTCATGCAGATGGGTTGTGGGCAGGGCTGGGCAGGGCTGGGCGGAGGGCGAGTGGCAAGCACAGAGAGGCCTGAATGACCTGACCACATGGCTGCCAGAAGTGTGGGAGGGATGAGGCCTATTCAGCCTGGCCTCTTCAAAATGGCTTTTTAATGCCCTGACGCAGACACCAGACAAGCCCCTAATAGCCTAATATCCCACCTTTTCACCAGTTTATGAAAAGGAGGGGGTGTTGGAAACAGGGAGAAAAAAGGAGGTGCACAGAAAGAGTGGAAAGCGGCCTGATTAATATTACATTAAATTAAAAGTGATTTTTCTGGACCATTCTGATGCCGTTTTTCTCACCCCTCCTCCACCTTTCTCTCGCCTTTTTAATACCTTCTCCTCCACTCTTTGTGATTGCAAGTCATTTCCAATTCGTTTTGGTATTGATCTTGCCGTAGAAATCACTTTGGTAATTAGCTGCATTAAGGGCTGTATAGCAGGCTGAGGGGCTGTCCCTCTGATTTATCGCCGCTGTAATTCTTCGCGATCGCGCAGAGATGAAAATGAACTCAATTAGGGCACTGCTAAGGCTGCATGGGCACCCACATAGAGTTCCAAAGGAAAAATTAATAGTCTCTTGTTGTTTAACAGTCTAATGAATGTAAATAAAGGTTATTTGCTGTAATAGGCTGAAGGCTTGTAGGCTGCTTTAAGCAAGAAGTTGTTTAGAGCTTTTTGTCACTTGTGTCAGTACGTGTACCAGTTTATTCTCTCTAAAAAGTAAAAAAAAATCAATGTAAATTATTTTACTACAACTAAAAGAGAAGAAAGAAACCAGGATGTCAGTGCAGGGCTGTACATTTCAATGTGTAGAAAGAAACCTGTGTAGCCAACCTGTTCAGGTTTGATGTGTTCTGAAGTGGGGAAGACATCAGGGTAAGAAGGACGTTCAAACACACGGTCCAGGGCCTCCAGCTGCTGCTGGGTGAAGGCGTCTGCTCGCAGGTGCTTCCTTAAACTCTCCACACTGCCCTGAGAGTCGCTGCCTGGGCCTGAGCCATCTGAGCCATCTAAAGAAAGAGGGAGAGGAATAAGGGAAGGGGAGGACAACATTCTGTATCAGGGCATAGCTCCAGTCTTTTTGACCTGATTTACCTATTCTAGCAGGCTAGCAATGTGACATAAGCATAAGGAGATTTTTTTGTTTGTTTGATCTCAATGGATGTGAGGGTGATAGCATGAGGAGCAGCAGTAAATTCAGGGAGACCCACCAGCATGTCTGCCTTTTATCTCCCTCTCTGTTCTTCACTGTCTCCCTTTCTTCCTCTCAACGCACATACACTCAGTCAGGCAGCTCTCTGCCTCCCCCCACCTCTCCTCGTGGCCACCATCAGCACGGTCATCATGTGATAGGTCTATGGTAATTGATGGATTACCTTCAGTGCAAATATATACTTGTAAGGGAGAGCGTGTATTTCAGGTTGAGAATGTAGGGCTGACGATTACATACAGAGCCTCTCATTCTGCCAGCAGGAAATGGAGGGCCATTATTTAACTGTACTATTTTCCTCCTGAACATATTACCCTTCCCTCTCTCTGTCTCTCTTTCTCTCCCTCCATCCCCCACATATTGCCTGTCTTCGGGAAAACAGAATGGAGTGGGGACGATACTCGGCCGAATGAGGACGGGGCGTCGAGGGCAAGCGTATGCATTTCCTCACTCGGTCGCACTCTATATAAACAAATGAGCCTATGCTTCCGTCGTTCCCCTGATCTCTGACCCTATCAACTTGGCCAGGGAGCCCGCTGCTACCGCTGCAGCTCTCCCTCTGCTCACTCATCAAGTCCTGAACACTGAAAGAAAAGAAAAAAATCTGCAACTAAAACCTCCAGCCAACATCCCAGGAACCTCCACTCCACTGCCTGCCTCCCGCCACCCTCCCTTCCTCCTTATACCCCGCCACCAACAGCGGATGAGGGCTTTAGCTCGCATACAAATCTGTCATTCTAAATTTGCAGCAGATTATGTTCTCTCCTGGGCGAGCCAGCGGTGATATATGATATGCAAGGCCGCTATTGATTGCCTGATCCGCCAGCAGAGGAGGGAGGCGAAATGAACTTGGAATGAACATCATGCCTCAACTCATTGTGCGTATAATACTCTACTTAATCCCACATTTTTCTGTGCTATGGAATTCAATTGATCAATCATGTTCCACTGATGGTACCATTTCAGGGGCGTTATTGCCATTCTGCTCGGCTGCTTGACCTTTTTTCAATGGCTGAGGCCAGAGGATGAACCCGACTCGCACCAAGAAATAGATCCATGGAAAGAATGGAATAGAGGACTGCGATTGGGTATGAGTGTGTGTACGTGTAGATGGGAGAGTGTGTGTATATGTGTGTTTCTCTGCTAAAATATATTGACTTTAGCTTTGTGTAACATTTGTGAAGGAATCAGTTTTTCCTACCATCAGTTAACCGAATATTTTAGCACATGCTTTATTTTCAAACAGCTCCCTTGGGTGAAGGGTTGGGGTTGCATCATTAGTGTTGTTGTAAGAAACTCAATTGTTGTTTGTGGTACAGAAGAAAATGGAGTAATTAATTACCTCGTATCAGCTGGTCTGAGAAAAGAGGCAAGCTTGATCAATAGTGTTTGTCATTCACTGTGGAGGAGCATGCTTATACTCAGCACCGCTCACAAACTTAATCAAGCCTTCTGAACTGGCTGCAAAACGACATAGATTCCCATCAGGACACTTTTCAGTGCACTTTCTGTGATCTTAGCGTAAAGAAAAGCTAGCAAAATTAAAAACCCAATTTTGGAACCCACTAATTGATTGACAGGCATTTTAACACAAGGACTAACAGTAAACAGCTAAATCTATATTAGCAACACTATGAGGTTTGTTTACAACAGTAATGTTTTAGAAATGTGAGTAAAACAGGCCTATATGTAATCATGGTTTCACAATTTGCAGTTATGTATGTAAATATATTTCAAATGTATGCGGTCAAAGAATTACTGATTTGGCCTTTAAATAGAAATAATACTAACTAATTTATTTTCAGAAATTGCCATTAAAGGTTCATGTTTGACATATATCACAAGATAGCTGCAATAAATCAGATTCATCCTTTGACAGTCAGCGTGTCAAGTGGAGTGTGAATCCCGACTGTCAGACCGCGTGTGCGTGTGTTTATGTGTGTGTGTGTGTGTGTGTGTGTGTGTGTGTGTGTGTGTGTGTGTGTGTGTGTGTGTGTGTCACTGACTGGCTTCATTTTCTCAGTGTTTCTTCAACCCCTTTGGGTGTCTCAGCAGGTATTCTTTTATCACTCCCACATCACCAGCTGACTGCATCTCTTCGTTTTAACACCAAAGTGTTAGGAGACAAACCGAGATAAAAAACAAGACTCTCCAACGGTGACATTCACACATCTACCCTAAAGCAATGTGCTTTCTGGTAAATACTTTCTTTTATCACCTTGAACAGACGGAAGGTGTTTGACCCCCTTCTAAAAGTTTTATATTTTACAATGATTTATTTAAACATTTTAAGTGGACTTTGTACGTTCGTTTTCTAACTAATATTCACACTCATTTCAGCCATTTGTACACACACACATACAGCGTTAATCAATGGCAGTAGCTACTGTGAGACAGACCACAATGGTATCAAAAGCTGTTGTGTTTTGCTTTGTCTCTAAGGGGGATATTAATGTCCTGCGGTGGCATAGTGGCACTTTATGTCCTTCTTTCATCTCCCCTGTCTCTCTGATAAGATAACTCAGTGGAGAGTAGAGGTAGGGGCTTGTTTGAAAGGCAAATTAATTCCTGCACACTGCCTGGCTCTCTCCGTAAATCAATGACACAGGGTTTCCTAGATCAGAGGCTGCGAGTCCTCTGCTGATAGGTGAAATGATGCTATCGCAAATTGTGGTATAATTTGTTGATGTTTTAAAAAATGCAGTTATGCTTGATAAAAAAAAGAGAGCACAAACAAACTGGTATACCCAGAGGGTGAACACTCCTTCCCTGTAAGCTAGCTATATTTATGAAACCTCTGAAGCGGAAAGGAGAGAGGTGGGGTTGGGGAGAGAGAGGGAGAGAGGCAGAAACACTGCCATGGCTGTTAAGATCCTGTTATGTTGTGGCGTGTTTAAGAGCTTTATTAATTCGATTTAGCATCACCAACCAGTGTACTGACTGTCAGCAGGCATAGTGATGCTTATTTGATATTTACCCTCACTGCCATCACTGAGGCTGCGTCGATAGTATTTTTGAAGCAATCTAGTTATTTTATTTACTTTCATTTAAAGTCTTAGATCCGGGCCAAAGCAGAACGTTTATAATAAATAAGTAAAACTATTTGGATACAGTTTGTGAGTTTATAACATAATTAAGAGGGTGGCTGTAGATCAGGTGGGAGAGAGAGTCGGTCTTTAACTGTAAGCAGAGAAAAGTGTAAAGCAGATTGCTGCACCACAAACTAGGAAAATGAAACTATTTGGTTTGCATTGGAAATAAGTTTAAATTATATTGTATCCCCCTTGATAAAAAAGACTTGATAGAAAAGATACGTTTCCTTTTTTAGCATGACTTCATTCCCATCTCTTGTTTTTCTTTGTCCTCATCTGCTTTCATCTCTACCTTCCTCTGGACCAGTCTGCCGTTTAGCGTTGCTACCCTGTGTGGGCGAGTATTTGTGGAAATGCAATTAACGTATCCCCTCTTTTCTCTTGCCTTTTCTCCCTCCTCAAGCTGAGTAATGCATCGCTCCATTAATTCTCGGCATCGCTGCCCGTAATTGACTTTTCTCTGACACGATTCCTCTTCATTGAGTGAATTCCCTCTCCTTATATTTTTTGTGACGGATCTCATTGTATATTGTTTACAACTGTACGTTGGGTCTCACGCTCATGCAGCCACGTTGCTGAATGCAAATGGTTAACCTGCAAGACTTGGGAAAGAAGAGGGGGACGATAAGAGGAGAGATGAAATGTTGAAGAGAAAGAACGACAGAGAAAGAGGAGAACGAGGGGGAGAAATGCAATGTAGACCCTTTTGTTTCCTCCTCTACTGTCGGGGCCCTAACAGCTTCTTGTCTCTATGTTACGCTCTGTGGCCCCTCTCAAACCTGGGCTTTTCTCTCACACACACACCCCATCAGGGCCATCATGGTGCTCATGATTCCATTTATTTCTGTCTCGCTCTGGATGCATTTATTTTCTAAAGTGATCCTCTATTGACTCATTGTCATGGACTGGCTTGACTAGCCAACCAGTGTGGGCTGGGGTTCAAATCCATAAACTAACTGATTCAAACTCCACAAATGGGTCATATGTGTTAAAAGATACACACCGGACAATCTCCAAAAGGGACAAATATCAAATTTGAACAAATCAAAACAGTGACTGTATTCAGTTTTTCCTCAAGCTATTGAACAAGGTGGATATGACTCTGGCTGCTGGGTCGATCGTTTTTTTATGTCAAGAATGAACAACCTGCAGGGCCATATTTTTTTCTCCACGCTCACACTCTCATCAGCTCCTTCTACACTCATCCCACACCCACGCTACAATCACAAGTTATGACCTTTGCTTTCTTCATCGAATTTATCACTGTAGCTCCCTGCCTGTCCTCCCCAGAGCTCCGCTTGGCTCCATCCAGGACATGGTTAACCAGCGATGAGAGAAACATACAGTTAGGTCACATCAACCTACCTGCATACAGCAGCAAGGTCAGGAGTAACCTGTCATTGTGTGCTAGATTAGTAAAACACTGAATTTACATAAAACTGCAGCTCAACTCAATCTCCTTTAAAACATTGGAGCAGGTATGTCTCAGAAAATTAAAAAAATGTTCAAAATCATCTTCGAGAAATGACTGGAAAGCCCAAGCTTTAGCACTGTAATACAAATTTGACAGCAATTGTCACCCAACCCTCTCTGTCTTTTCTTGGCTTTTACTTCCACCATAGGTTTAAATGACTAAGTGAGAGCATGCTGTACAACAGGCTAATTTCCCCACTTCACTATTAATGCATTTGGCAGGAACAACATTCCATTTCCTGTAATGAGATACACAAATAAATCTGGCTATGGATAGATTCGGGCTGGGGTGGTGGTGGTGATGGTGGTGGGAGTGTGTGGGGGGGGCAAGGAGGGGGCGCACTGACACGCATTCTCCCAGCACTGGCATAATTGGTATCGCTGCTTGCAGACATGCAAACCAATCTCTCCACAGATAGGGCTGAGACTCTCTCTTTTCCCCCCTTAAGGCTATTTCTTTTGTCTTTTCGATAGCTTGCACATCCAAGATAGAGGGAGGGAGGGGAGGGGAGATGTTAATTTGTGAATTAATAGCTTTTCTCTGCAGAATTGCAAATTCTTTTAAATGTCACTATGCTCACTGTGTGAGGAGCATCTGAAGCCACGGAGTTACAAACAGACACACGTAACACACATTTCCATGCATAGGTGTGTGTATATATGCATGCACAAATCCTAAAACTAATTCTTGCTCAACTCTCATTGAGGCTGCCAGGACCTCCTTCTTCCCTCCATAGCTCGTAAAAGCACGTTTTTTTCTCTCATTCCGCTGCTCCTCTATCTCTCTTTCACCTCCTCCCATCTTCACTCGAAGCCGTCCAGTGTAACATGCTACTTTTAATTTGCAATAACACATGACAAGGACAGATTAATGGCTCTTATGGCACCTATGTCCCTGAAGCTCGTCTTATGGGGACCCAGTGTACATAACGCGTGTCACACTACATTATCTCTACAGCCCTCCAGTAATGGGGACCTTTTTCTTCCTCAAAGGGCTAACGCTGACTTCAGCCACATCGGGATCACACCTCACCAGCATCAAAACACCAGCGGTACAAGGACTGTGCAATGCTTTTTTTCATGTTCACCATGGTCAAGTTAACACAATCAAGCTTCCAATCTTTGATTGGTTTACAGACATGCAACAAAGTCCAGTGAGTCATCTGTAGAATATTCTAAACCACATGAAAACTCCTTGTTGCGCTAGGTCTCCCCATCTTTTAATGTATTTATTCACGTACTTATCTATTCACGCATTTATGTATTTACTAAGTTATGTTAACATTTCAGCAGGTAACTTTTTGCTAGATGGGCCACTAGCAGCTTTGTTTTGTAAAATAACAACAATGCTGAAATAATTGAAGAAAATGTGGGCAATTGAAAATTAACATAAATAACTAATCACAAGGGCTGCAGTGGATCTCTTGACAAATTAAGGGGAAATGCCAAGGTCAGAATTATTAAAAACTAATTTTTTTAGTTTACAATAAAATTGTTGTTGAAAAGCTACAGCTATCTTTACCTAAAGGTTATAAATAAGCTAGCCTGTACATTATTGTATATTGAACTGCATGCCATTACATGGAAAACATGATTTTCCACAGTCACTTTAGCTTAATTCATTTTAATTTCTCGGGAGATTATTTATTGGAAAAATCTCTCCGTCCCCATAAACTCATAACCCTGGAAGAGTAAAAACAGTAATTGAGAGGAAAGTAGTGTGATCTGATTGACCAAAGCAAAAAAGAAGGTTATCTAACTTCAACTTACAATGTCCTATTTTCCTTCCATCCAAGTGGTTGCCACTCCAGAGAACTAAAGAGACAGAAACATAAAAGAAGGAAGTGGCCTGTTTTGATGAGTGCTCTTTGAGATCATTTTCAACCATTTCATCCCATCAGCCACCTCAAAGCAGTACCACATAATCACACACACACACACACACACACACGCACACACGCACACACAGGCACACACACGCGCACACACACACACACACACACACACACACACACACACACACACACACACACACACACACACACACACACACACACACACACACACACACACACACACACACACACACACACACACACATACACACACACCCCTCCCTGCCTCCACCGGTCTGTTCCTACACCTGTTCAGGCCTCCACCGGGGACATGTTAATTCATAGGCATTAAAAAAGCCAATTGTTTGCGAAACCGATAATCTATTAGCCCTCAGGCCGTGTGTGTCCACTCTATTGCCTTGCCTAGGAATGTGAAATTCTGTCTTGAACCGTATAGGCTTCCATTTAATCTTTGAGCATATCTAGGTCTATTTTCTTGCCCTGGTAGTGTAGTATACAGTCTTACCAAACTATTTCATTTTTGATTGTTTCAATGCTGTTCAGAATAAAATATAATTCAGTAAAAAATTCATCTACGCATCTTAACAGTGCAGAATATTAAATGACTGGTATGTAACTGATAGTATCAAGGCCAAGATTCACAACAGAGCTTCTCTTTCTGTCTTTTGTTAAGTTACAGAGGAGCAGCAGCCCTGATGCCTTGCCAAGGGGGATTAGAGTTGTATGACAGCTATATGTGATATCTACAGTACGTCTGAACATGGTTTAAAATTGAGATGCAGCTCTGTAGGCGTATGGTAAAACGCAAGGCATCAAAAAGCTGATTGAATCGCAACTCTCTCTCAACACTCGCCCTGTCTGATATACAACATAACAAGTCACTGCAGACAGCACACAGAAACACACATGGCTGCAGCGCTGTCATAAATGCCATCTTCACACACAGAGACAAAAGTAGGAGACGAGTGATGGAGAGAATTACTGCAAAAGGATGGAAAACAAAGGGATCTTGTGTCTCCCTTACCATCGTCACGTTTCCTCTTCTCGCCGTTGGAGCGGGGGATACCCAGAATGCCGTTGATGGAGTAGGATCCTACGGGATCGTTGGAGGCGCTGGTCACAGGGGGCGAGGCAGTGCTGGGCACTGATGGAAAAAGCTGAGTTAGTGTGTTGGTAAAGTAAGTGTGTTTATTCAGGTGCATGTGTATGTGAAAATGCATGTTAGTGTTCATGTTTAGGTGTTTTCCTCCTGTTTCAGCAGCTCTGTTCAGCTCATTTGACTGTGCTGTAATCTGTGTGTAGCCTTATTCACGCTTACCTATGGTGTGGCCGGGCGTGGAGAGCGGCGTAACAGATCCGTCAGGGGACGGGTGGAATTGCTGCTGGACTTTGGTGCGGATAATCCTGGTAAAGTGAACAACAGACATGGATCAATCAATACTGTTTCCAGAGCATGGAGATTTCACACCAGCCCGGCCGCCCCGGGACACTTAAACACAGCACATCACGTCCACTTACGCCTGTGCATGTACAAATGCTCCATCGTTTGGGCCGCTTGTATCCTGATATTCAGGCCCCTGTCACAAATAGCCAATCTCAGGGCTTTAGGGGCAATCTCTCTGCACCTGTGTGAGGCTGAATAGGGGCTGCCCCCTGAGATTGTGGATTCAATCTAGCTGGATTCTGAGGTTAGAAATATGATAAAGTCCCTATACCAGTAAGATGTGATGTGGCGGGAAAGTCTTCATTGCACTTTGGTCTGAATGATCTTGCAAACAAAGCATGAAATCACATCAATTCACCTCAATGATCAGCTTCACTGGCTCTACCTGGCCAACTCTAATAATCTCCCTCTCCTGCTCCCCACTCCCTTTTTTCTCCTCGCTCTCCCTTTACTCTCTCCATCTCTCACACTTGATCTTTCACTCCTCTCTCTCCCAACCTCATCCCCTTTTCTCATTTCTACTCCACTGTCCAATGTGCTCTCCGTTTTACTGTACTTTACAATGCCTGTCTTTTAAACCCCTCTTCTCTTTCTTTTCTTTTTTCTATCTTCACTCTTCTCTATTTAATTTCTTTATTCCTCCCTGTATTCTCTGTCACCTCTCTGGTGTCTGTTGTAGTTTTTGGTCTTTTTGTTGCTCAATGTAGCAAACAGGAATTCTCCAGGCTCACTGAGGATCAGAGCTATTGATTGGGACTCTGGGATAGAAAAGTTGACGACGAATGGCGGAGAGGAACAGCAAATGCAAATGGTGATCTATAAATTATATGTGACAGGAAAGCAATAGTGTCTTATTGGCCCAACCAGAGACCACTGCCACATCGATGTATTTTAATCTGTGGTGCACTTTGAAATAAATAAGCATAAAATAAAAGAAGAAGCATCACAATAATCTGAAAACTTTAAAGATGACAAAAATATGAGGCCTTAGAAATAATGTTACATTTTTAAAATTGAGGATTTTTGGAAAGGTACAGTGGGTTTTACACAAGCTCAGCTTTAGCTCTTATGGGACATGATCCTATTACATTAAACTATAGTAATCTTTTGATTGACAGATGAACGTGAGAACATTGAATAACAGACAGCGTTGTATACAGACAAAAATCCCACATGGAAGCCATCTTACTCAAGAGGTGTGACAAAAACAGACTTTTACAGACTGCAGATGAGGCAAACGACATTCACATGTGCATGCAGCATCCAGCAATGAGCTATCAATTCTGAATCAAGGCGGCTATGGAGTTAACTTCCTTGGGGGCAAAAATGTACATCATGCACTTTTCATTCCCCTCGCTATCTCATGTGTGCGCCATACTCTCTCCTTCAGGCAGGGCAACAAAGGCTAGCCTCCTCCAGAAAACACACATCAATATTTTATTTGAATTGCTAACATCTCACCACAACAGTTATCTGACCTCATGACTCGAGGGAGCCTCATAAATTCAAGGACTTTGTTTCAAGTCTATGTTGTTGATATTGAATAAGCAATTTGGATGGGTGAATTAACGACTTTGGTGTTTGGGTGTTGTAAAAAAAAACAAAAATCCCCAAAGAAAGATTAAAATGTGGATCAATATGATTGAAAGCCGCTTAGGACCTGATGGTTATGCCTCTGTCCACTGGGCATGTTGCAGAGGGGAGAAATTCCTTTCTGCGGCAACAAAACAAAGTGCAACCCAGTCTCTGTGTAATCTTTAATAATTAATGCAGGAAAAATGTGTTTAAAGCCAGGACATCCTCTTTAGAGCAGAGGTCATCCCGTTAACCACAGAGACCACCAGAGGTCTTTCTCTCCCCCTGCCTGCCTCTTATACTTCTCTTCCTCACTTTCTCCCTCCTCCACATATTTCCCAATCCTCCCTTGAAGACCAACAGTGAGAAACAAAGACAACCATAGACATTCAAAATAGCCTGTAATGTGAACATTAGAGTAAACTATTACTCAAGTTAAGGTTAGATTTCAAAATACTCATTTTGCATTTTGTTTTTAAATATGCTGTAAAATAAAAATCAACTAACCTTTCTTAAACGCTAATATACATTTTGGAGAGGAATTCAAGAGAGGAGCTAACTGACTGTTATGTTGTGATTTTTAAAGTTTTGTGAATGTTTTAAAAACAAAAAATGCAGTTTTGTACATTGCCACACACACTGATGTTAATTATTAATGTGCAGGCCAACTTTGTTTCAAAGGACAACATTTCTCCTAATAGTGCTGTTCCACACAGCTCAAACCAAACAGATGGTCAGAAATGTTTTCTAGTAACACATAAAACATTGCCTCCACACACCCTTAAATACATTTCCTTTTGGTTTTAGGAACAACAGGTGAAAACAGAAAACGGGCCAAAAGACCTGTTGAAACCATAATTTCCATATCTGATTTTAGATTTTTTTTCTCTCTCTTTTTTGGTAAAGATTCATCCATCGCCTGCATTTAGCTGGATGTGTTATGAGACTCTCTTCAGCTCATTAAAATGTAATGCTGATGACCAGCTCTCTGGAACAGTGCCTCCTAACCAAAGTTCATCACTCGCAGGCACTATGGGGATTTTTTTCACTTTGCACACATGCACTGGGGCTTTTCACCGGAGTCCTCTGTCTAAAGATACTTTGTCCACTGCTGTCCCGCTTCATGTGGTAAGGTGAAGGTGTAGGGTGTCTGCTGCTTTAGCTGCTTCAGTGGAACAGAAACTCTTTTAAAGTCCATTTACCCCTAAATCAACACTGCTGATTTTCTAGGGTCAATATTTTTCTAGATTCATTCCACTGTAATTAAAACAAATAATAATTATTAATATTATAATAATAATTATGTGTGATTAAAACCGGAATCATTTATAATATAGGCCTACATTATTTAAAATTGTCCAAGACTAAATGTGTGATCTGTTGTCGCTCCACATTCACCTTGGTGTTGGAAAACAGAGCAATTGGTTGGCAATAAAGAGGCTGCTGCCGCCTCTGTTGCAGTGTGGTCCGCCTATTGAACGACTTTGTTGGGTATTTCCCTCCGACTCTGGATCTGGTTACGCGGTATTGATCGGTTTTTATCGAGACAGATGTGATTCTTCGTGGCCCCATCCTCAGCTCCCGTGCTGGCTGTGTTGTGGAGGGCCGCACAGGAGATTGAATTGCACTTGTGAGACCACCAACGGATAGGCTCGGCTGGGACTGACTATAGTTCAGCCTTGTATGTGAAGATGAAATAGCGATCTGCTATATTTCAGAGCGGATTTAACCCATTTACGCGTGGGGTTTTCCCCCTTGTTTCTCATCTGATTTTCTTTTTGTATTTGGCTCACTCGAACATTTTCTCTTACGTGTATGCACACATTTAGAAATACACACACACAAAAAAAGCTCTGTTTCAGTGAGAATTTACGCACATTGGGACGATTCGACATATAGGCCTACTTTTAATGATACAATGCAATTATTTCCACCTACCTGTTGATGGATGAAACGCTGGGGACAGTGTCGTTGTCGCAGACGCCCTCAGCCAATAGTCGGTCCCTTATCTCCCAAGCGAACATGGTTGGATTCTGGCGCTTATAGTCAGCAATTTTATCCACCACTTTCGGAGTTGCAACCTTTGGTTTGGAGCCACCAATGACTCCGGGTTTAATACTGCCGGTTTCGTAGTACCTGCATGGGGACAGAGGGAATGTTCCTGAATGGATCCCTCCTTACAGTAATTCAATAATCCAGTCTGATTGATGGGAAGGTGGCTTAAATATCGTTTGTGTGGAAATAAATCTTCGCCGAGCTTCTGCAGTTATATTGGGCAACAACAAAAAAACTACAAATATGATGGCGGCTTTAATCTATTAATTGCTGTGGAAGTGTGCTGTAATATGGCCCTAATTGAGTGTCAGCTGGAAGGTGAACAGAGCGGATTTTCAACGAAAAGCAGTGTAATTAAAATCACACAGACAGAACAAAGAACAGTTTAGCTGTAAAAGGCACAGTTTAGACCTCATTTCCAGTTCCCATGAGCTTAGCATGCACGACATGCCACCACGACCTATTGGTAAATGTTGGTGACAAACATTCAGTGTGTGTGAAATGAAATACCTCTGAAATGCCTTCTGATAGCTGAAAAAAATATATTTCAAAATATTATCTCACAGCATTTGTGCTCTGAAGTAAAATAATGTAGAGCTAATTTATCGGGTTTAAAGTACCTTTTACACTGATAAAAAAATATATACGAACCTAACGTGTGTATTTATGGTATTTTTCCAAAGGATTATGGAACTTAAAGGTGAGTTTATAATGGCCGTAGACTGTGTTGTTTTTCTTAATCTGCTAGTAATATTCCACCATGTGTCTGTAGACCTGAAAAGTCAGTTTTCAAGTGATCTCATGCTACTTTATACACTTTCTTTATCACCTGTCTCATATAATATTAACACAGCCTCATATTCCTCCGAGATATTTTTTATCCTTAATGCTTAGCTGTTAACTCTCCTCCGAAAATGTATTTCATGATTATGATGCTTTTCTCTTGCAAGGCTGCAGGTGATGGATAGAAAATCTCGGACGCAGAACTGCTGTGTTCAAGCAGAAAGAAAGAAAGATAGAATAAAAAAAAAATGGCCTGCCTATATAACCGATGACTGAGGCTGAAATAGAGCTGGGTGCGCATATAGCTACGAGCTATAGAAGATTGATGTTTGACACACATAGGGCTCTGTTGCTGTAGTGGATCCCCCCTTTTACCTGCCGAGGATTTTGCTGACACAGCCGTGACTGACCCGTAGCTGTCTGGAGATGTCGCAGGGCCGGACGCCCTGGTGGGCCAGCTCCACGATCCGCTGCCTCACCACGTCCGGGAGGGGTCTGCCGTTCACAAACACCCCGCCGAGCTGGTTCACACCGCCGTGCCCTGCGTGGGACACAACAGCAGCACAGGGGAGCATAACATTACATACCTGCAGAAGACATGCCGTCTCTTCATGTGGATTCATTCATTTAGCTTTCTTTTCTTTGTTTTCTTGTTTTAGTTTTAGCGTAAAAGGTTGAATCACATTAACATAAACACAGTATAATGTGCATGTGTATACACACACACACACACACACACACACACACACACACACACACACACACACAGAAACAAACGCACGCATGCACATTTTAATTTCCATTCTTTGTTGCTGCATGAATTCTGAAATATCTTTAAACAGTAGTGGGGTTTTAAATAAAAATAACCATAATTATAATAGCAATAATAATAGGCCTAATATTTATAATAGTAATGGTAGAAATTGAAGCAGCCAAAGAGTAAAATCCAAGTGGAGTTGTGTTGCTTTCAAATACAGAAAATATAAAAACTAAATAAAACATAAACTAAAAATACCTCACTGGCTCTTTTTGATACCACAAAAATAAAAATAAATAAATGTAAACTCCTTTCTCCTTATACATTGGCAATAGGCTCTATTTTCCAAGAGCACATCCTCCACTGCAGCCTAACACATGTCGCAGATATTATGTTTCAACCTGTTTAATTTCCCTCGCACAATTATTGTAAATAATTAAAATGAGCTTTGATAACTCATATTACAAACGCGGATGGTGCGAATGAGGAGGAATAAATAATTTACACGCAGTCCGGGTCTTCTTTACCCATATCGTATGGAGAAGAAAACATGAAGAAAATGAACAGTTAGAGCAGCTGCGTCAGTTTAATTCCTGAATAAAGTGTGAGATAAATAAAGTGACACGTTTATTTATTTACACACAGCGTGTCCTTGGCTCTCTCTCGAACTGTCATTTCACAGGTAATAAACGCTTTGTATTTAAATTCGGGAGTTTCTATTTCGTCTCTCTGTCTCTTATTAGTAAATGCAACTCAAACCAGCCCACAGTTTTTTAATTTTTATTAACCTCTGAGTCAATAAAGCTTTACACAACAAATACTAAATAAAAACAAAACTCCTCAGTGACCACGTGCTCTTAAAAATAAGCCAGACATGTTCCTGTTTTAAAACATTTAGCAGCCACTTATCATGGTTCCTCTGCCTCTAATTCTCATTTTTATTATTACCAAAAATGAACGTAGGCTATATAATAATAATAATAATAATTTATTTTTAATTTAGGCTACTAATCTGGAGCTGCGTTCATCTTAAGTACAGTAAGGATACATTGGCAAACAACGAACCTTAATGGACTTAAAATGAAAAATATATAGGCTATATCAAAGGACCTTTAAAAATATCTAACTGCATGTTTTCTAAATTAGACCGCAGTCATTGCAAACATCTTCGATCTTGCAGGAGTTAAAGTCACAACACCGAAATGTAAACTAATTCAGTATACTCACGGTGCATCGCCGAGAAGGGGTCCGCTTTGCAGTGAATATCCATGGGATAGCAAAGGAACGAAAGGTAATCGACTGAGGTCGCCGTTTCGCCTCGGTGATGGAGCTTTGAAGCGGTAAAAAAAAAAAAGGATAGCCTATATAATTTGGTGTACAACACTCCGTGTGCGAAGAGTCCGCAGCAGTGGACAACTTCTTGGGGCGATGCTAAGTTTTCCTCCTGTTCAAGTCTAAACTCAAAAGTCTTGCAGAAGGGCTGTCAGGTGCAGAGCATGACCCACGCGTGTGCAGAGCGCACTAGTCGCAGTAACATTGACTCAAACCGGGTCACTGTTTGTGTGTAAAGGACATCATGAGGAAAACAAATAGAGTATAGCTGAGTCTCCACGGGTCCGCTCGGGAATCTGCGGCCGGAAAATCCCTCTCCTCTGACGGCGTGGAGCACAGGCGGGCTCTGTAGTTTAATCAGATAGGGGCGGAGATGACAACAACATGGACACGGCGAAGTACAGAGCAGTGCGTCCCCCTCTCCTCCAGAATGGGCTGTGCCTGAGCGAAGCTTTGGGCTGAGAATGAAGCCCCTCTCCTTGTGTGTCTGTTTCTAAAAGCTGCAGTCCCACAGATCAGCCCCCCCCCCCACTACCTCCATCCCGCAGATCCCCTCGCATAGAGATGGATGACTTGTCAGACAAAGGCAATAGATTCCAACACTTTGTGATTCGCCCACATAAAAACCTGCAGCTCAAATGAGGAGGTCCCTGCATCCGACAGCCAGGAAGGGGAGGGAGACGAAATGGGAAATGATGAGGCTTTGGGGTGAAGAATCAAGGAAATTAAAGGCAGGGGGTAGAAGAGAGGTAAAGAACTGTCAGGCTGGGTTATGTTGTTTAAAGCATACGCTTCTCAAATGTTGCTTATATGAAGGACTCCCAATAGAAACACATGATGAGACTGGGACCCACATGGGAAGATTCTTTATTGTTGGCACTACATTTTTAAAGTGATATTGAAGGACCTAAACAAGATATTTTAAACAATCTTAATTTTAAATTCTCCCAATTTTCTTACAGTTTAAATAATAATGAAATTGAACTATAGGTTTATTTTTTACAAATACCTCTGGCGGCCCAGTAAGTGAGCCTCTGGTGGAAAGTTTAAAGCCTGAAATATCACAGCTTAGTTGTTTTTTTTCATGAAAAAAATAAAATCTCTTTGGAAAATGTGTTTTTTTTCTTTCTCATTGCATTCTTTTTTTTAGCGTCCTGTTCATAAATCAATAAAAAAACACTCTTTAATAAAGAAGTCTTTGCATCTTCTGAGTTCAGCATAATGATGCAAAACCAATGTTCCGCTACTAAAAAAGCTGCTGTGCTTCATGTCTTGACTGCATTTAACCGTGTGTGGTCAGGATGTGTGCAAGGTGAGCTCGCAGCCTGCAGAGGGAGAGTCAGTCAGTAGGCCATCATCAACATCATCATCATCATCATCATCACCATCATTTTCACCAACAGCCTGTGTGCAGCATCGATCTGTAGATGGCGCTCATACAGTAGGTTACACAGCCCGCTGTGCTAATGCAGACAGGCAGGCAGGCAGGCCGGTAGGTAGGCTGATGCTGCTGGAGCTGGCCGGGTCAAAGGTTGGAGGTAAACCTACTGTAGCTGTATTATGCGCTCTTAATCTCTTCCGGTAGACCTCAATCCGAAAGGAAACAAAGAATAAAACACCCAATTAACTTCTGTATAACTGACTGTTTAGCCAAAGTAGCTGCAGCTTTTCCAGCATAATATATATATGTTTGTTTGTATTCATATGCACTGATGATATTAACAGTGTGTGTGCACAGTGTAGAGTGCAGAGTGTTTTGGTAAAGTCATCCAACGTGACGTATACAACTGCAATCTCCTTTCATTTACTACAATGTATGTATTTGTGGAAATAAAAAAAAAAAAAATAATAATAATCATAACAATAACAATAACAATAATAATAATAATAATAATAATAATAATAATAATAATAATAATAATAATAATAATAATAATATGTTATTTAAAGGATTTGTGGACTTCATGGCACAGGACTCCGTGTTGCGTCCAGCTGCCCTCTGGACAAGTTTGAGGACGATACATCTTTTTATTTTTGCTTTTTTTGGGGAGTGAGCTTCTGGTACAATATGTAGCACCATGGGCTGTAATTTCACACGTCAGTGCACTTTTGCCCTAAAGCTGCTGCTATTTCCCCCACAACACCCCGATTTGCCCCCCATACCTCTCTGCACTGCTAGGATGACGTCCCCGTGTCATAGGACTACAGCAAAACAAACGGCGTGATAATTAAGAAACTGTTAGTCCTGACTTCTCCCCCTTTAAAAACCCAGCCACCAAGGACCTAATACGATTATTGTTTTCGATTTGTTTTTTGTTGGCCTGCGTTATACAATGAAGAGCCTCGGCATAGTTGTCACACATTATAAAACAGTTGATTTTAATATATTTCAGACACTTCAAATAATTACAGCAACGTTCCAGCTTTTTAAACATAGTGTTGTTTTTAATTGATATCAGCATATGTTACATTTTAGGCCTGTTCTGATTGATGTTTCCTTTAAGAAAACACTATCCCCATTGTAGCCAAAGTGCAAATAAATAAGTAGGCTAATAAAAAGTAGGCTAACTAATAGACTGAAAAAGAATCAGTTGTTTTGGGGTATTTAATAAGAACATTGAGGTTGGAAGACAGCAGCGGAAGGGGCGGATGATGAATGGACGAAACAAATCTTTTTCTTCCGTTTTGTGAAACATATGGCCTGTAATGCGCGTTCACGTCAACAATCGATATTGCTGTTTTTTATCTTCCCGTTGTGTTTTTGCTGCGTGTTTGCGACGATGCAGGGGTTCCCACTAATATTTGTAGATGTGAGAGTTGTTAGAGAGTTACATAAAATATGAATAGAATCTTAACAATTTTTTTTAAACATTTTGCTGGAATTGCAATATTTCTGAGGACCCCTAATGGTCCCCTGACCCCAGTTTGGGAGCCACTGCAAGTTCAAAGTTGGACTGTACAGCTTGTTAACTTACGTTTTACTTCTGTCCTGTGCAAGCATTGGTGTATAAACCTTGGAGTATTGAGGTGAGAGTGTAATGATAGATTTATTTATTTTCAACAGTATGAGCCTTTTAGAAATGTAAGCAATTTCAATCTGTACTAGTCTACTTAGCTGTATAGACGCCATATAAAAAAACTCACCTGCAATAGGTGCAATGCATCTAATACTTCCACTCTCCACTCTTGTCTAATTTTACCAAACTAATTCTGAACACATTTCCCTTGGATCTATTTTTTACCTACTAGTCAAAACATCCGCATCATATCGGGAGTCACTTGTAATACCCCACAATGATTTGGTGTCTCGTGACACCCAAAGCCATATGGATAGGCTATGCCAAACTGCAGGATATCAGCTGCGTCCTTAGATTGCTTATTCATGCGCTTTATAACGGGAGCAGATGGATATCAATTTGACTCTATCCTCGACACCATCACAGATTGATTTTCTACTTGCTTTTAATTTTGCCATAATTAATTAGATCATTACAACTGTTTTCCATTGATCTTTCCATCTAAACCCAAAATTGAGAGGTGAATTAGATTGTGATCTATGTTTTTCAATTACAGCCTGCAAGCTTAGATGATATTAATAGGCTATTAAAAAAATGATGCAACAATGACAATAATAATAACAACAATAATATTAATAATAATAATAATACAAAATATCAAAATATAATGTATTGACCTTAATTTTTGACATCAATAACAAAACGAAGTGTAAATATATGAAGCCACTGCACAATATGAAAAAAAGCACACTATGCGTTGTTTGATTTTTTCTTTTTTTTAACAACAAAATAACAAATATATAAAATAAAAATCCAGACAAATAAGCAGAAAGCCTCCTCACAGTTTTGCCCCACACAGTGCAACCAACATACCTGCAAACAAACACTGCCATTAGTATGAGGCAGAGGGAGAAATCCTTACCTGGTCGACCAGCGCTGTGAGGCATGGCTCTCTCCTTGTCTAATGGTGCGTCTCCCCGATGCAGCCCAGTAGATCTGTCCGGCCTCCTGCGCTCCCTCCCCGGCTGGGCGTTGTGCTTCTCCCCGCTGGTTGTCAAAATCTTTGACCGATCATCCAAAACTAAACGGTTTAGGCGACAACAAAAAGCGGAAGCATCCCTGCTCCAATAACCTAGGAATTGATATAGGAAAAAAAAAATAGAAATCAAAGAACACAGATCGTTGCAGGTGCTGAATTAAAAGGAACTGTAAAACTGAATTGTGTTTAAAAACTGGATTTTAAACCGACTTTAAAAATAAAATAAAAAGTTTATTTAGCCTACAGGAAATTATTGAAAGTATTGAGTTGGTTTGTAGTTGTGTAGCTTTTCCAGTCTATTAAATTCAGTTTGCAATTATTAAAATGTTGTGAAATTATTTATGCCAATTTTTGTCAGAGAAATAATACATGCATGGTAATTATTAGCGGACAGACATCATAAAGTTAGATGCCCAAAAATGTCACATCCTCATGAACACTTAAGCGACACGACAATCGATAATAATGATTTATTAAAACGAGATTCATTAATTTGTATGAGCTATAACAGTTCTTGTGCAGGCTTATAACAAAATGAGAGTCTCTCTCTCTCTCTCTCTCTCTCTCTCTCTCTCTCTCTCTCTCTCTCTCTCTCTCACACACACACACACACACACACACACACACACACACACACACACACACACACACACACACACACTCACTCACACACTGGTGGTGGGGGTTGGGGGCAAGCAAGAAACAGGCATACAAAATACAATTGTGAAAATTCTGAATTCAATTAATACTTATTATTTAATTTCAGAAGTTATTTCAAGTGTACATTGTCATTCAGAGGTCCAATCACATCTGTTACTTTGAGGGTCGACAAAGTTTTTTTTTTTTATCAAACACCTTGACTATAGGCTCCAAGACAGTTTTCTCAAAGTGCTCCTCTCATGAGATTGAGTCTAGTCAGATATCACAGAAATACATAAACTTCACAAAGGAAACTTTCTCTGTGTGTTTAACAGTGTGAGGAAACACAAAAAAAAAGTATAAGGGAGAATATAAAACTTAGTAACTGGAACATTAACAGATGAATAACCAGTAAAAAAATGCAATATTACAATATCCACAAGAACGACAGAGCGTGGTAAAGCTATAAAATTCAACATTAAAAGATTATAGCTTCTCTATCGGCTATTTAACAAACATTTTGTATTATAAGACTCTTTACAGTGCTTGAAGTTCAGAATTGGTAATAAGGCTGCCACTGGACCAAGGACCAGTAATGGATATAATGGAACACTTTATATCTAAGATACTCAGCTTGTTCCTTACTTACTCCTTACTAAAATGTCATTTAAACAGTGGTCTACTTTGCAACTCTCAGTGCTTTTTTTAAACCATCAGTTCTTCACGAGAGGTGCATATTGTTATCAATTTTAGTGGTTTAAACGCATACTTTTGTATAGAAAATATATTATTTCACCTAGAATGTTACTAAAAAACAAATATATTTGAATAAAGTATTACAAACATTGTAAATACATAAACATGGACTAAAACAGTGAGCTTTACTTTTGTGACTTTACAATTTATATAATTATGAAATAGTTATCCAAATATGTGGTGCACAACTTCTCTACAACCCACAAGAAACAGCCAATGTGTTTGCAGGATTCACAGGGTGGTAGACACACACACACACACACACACACACACACACACACACACACACACACACACAACACGCTATTGTGTTGTTTTTACAGTGTTACTGTTTATCGCTGTGAGTATTAAAAATACATTTCCAGTCATAAGAGCTGAGTCTGCCTTGCTAATCTCGACATTAATGATCATAATAAGTGTTTTTTTTCCCCCTATCTGTTCAGGCGACACACTGGGGGTCTGCAGGAACATCCAAATGGGAGGAACCCAAATCGAGGATCTTAAATGGCCATAAAGCTGTGTGGGCTGTCAGTAATGGAACCTAAGCTCTTCTCAGAGCCACACACCACATTTATGGGTTATGACCGGAGTCTGCAGGAGAGGCAGATTGAAAATTGAGGGAGAGGAGTGATTTTGGTTGGACGCCGTCGTGGGGGAGAGAGATCTTATGGCATAGTCCATTAGACTGGTCAGTGGTATCTACTCTGTCCAAGATTGCCAGGGGGCTGAAAGGGAGGGAGTGTGTGTGCGGTGTGGGGGGCAGGTTAATGTTGAAGTATGTATCTTCAAACCCTCTCTTCCTGTCTCCTCTCCACGGACAGCTAAAGTTCTCACCTGCATTTCCACCCTTCATCATCCAACACACGTGCATGCATGCACGCACGCACACACACACACACACACACACACACACACACACACACACACACACACACACACACCCCTCCTCTCCCCTTTTTAAAAATAATGTCCCACTTGCTCATGGGCTGAACATTAAATAAACCTCCCTCCTTCACCCTTTATGCCCCCATCTCTCCCTGGCACCATCCCCCTTTCCTAATTCGGAGGCCACTGTAACTTGACTGTGCCCATCATTTATCACACCATACACCAGGGCTGAAGTCACATGTGTTTGAGCTTTTTTCCAGACAAAAGTTCACAAATTTCTTAATATTATATCCCTAACCCGTATATGAATCTTATAGTTGTATTGCATTTATTTTCCTCTGATGGAAAACGGATGGCCAAACTAAGACAACAACGGGACAATATGTTTCCTGCCTGGTGTCTGGATGGTTTGTTGGAAATCTGGGCTGAGCGACAGCCAGTATCATCATCATCAACTCTTGCCAGCTTTTCATATTTAAAGCCAGCAAGGGTTTAATTACCAAATGATGACAGTGTCATATGGTACCATGATGGCACAGAATGAGGGTGTGTAATGTGAGCGTGTGTGTGTGTGTGTGTGTGTGTGTGTGTGTGTGTGTGTGTGTGTGTGTGTGTGTTTGTGTGTGTGTGGGCGTGTGCGTGTGTGTGTGTGTGTGTGTCTGTCTGTGTTGTACATATTTGTTTGTGGCAAATGTCAGAGTCTGAACACCTTTGTGTGTCAACATCATGATAGTAGGTAGCTGAAGGGCCTGAACAGGGAGACAGACAGCGGGCAGGAGGTGTTGTAGGAGAAAAAAACACAGTAAAACATCTGTAATTTGTAATTCTCAAGTATTCAATGACTGCTCATGGATTAAAGATTAAAATCTATTGTCTTGACAGATGGGAGAGAGAGGGTAAGGAGAGGGGGACACTCATGCACATCCCATTTCCATTTGTATATGAGCAGCACAGTTTGGCTAATCACAATGGAAAAATAAGCTGTCTGCTTGCCTCACTCTGGGCAATGCCACCATGAGCCTTCATTCCAGCTGTGGAGACATTAAAGACGGAGGACTCTTTCTGTTGTGATGAGACTGTGTCAGCCGGCAAAGAGTATTTGTTTATTCATATTCCAGTGAGACTAAAGCACAGGGACACACTGTGAGCGGCAGATTGGAATGGCAGTACAATACAATAACCCCCGTCTTCCCAAAACATTAAACCAGCTGTGAGGAAACGAGCTACCAAGGTGCTGTGGATTTCATCAAAAGAAAGCACTTTAGTCAGATCTCAAGGCCCAGCAATGCAGCAAGTAAGGTCACTGTCAAACTGTGGGTGGTTACAATATGACAGAATTGCTTTTTTTTCTAATAAATTTGTCTTTGGCTTGTTTGAAATGTTAATTTTGTACATAAAGCGCACAAGATGCTGCATGGATGAATTTATTGTGTAGTTAGTCTGTGTGGTCTGCACTGAGAGGGCTGTGTGTGTGTGTGTGTGTGTGTGTGTGTGTGTGTGTGTGTGTGTGTGTGTGTGTGTGTGTGTGTGTGTGTGTGTGTGTGTGGGGTAATGGTCTGGTCAGTGGAGTGAAGCAGACCACCTGAGAGTTGTTTTTGGGCATCAGTGTGTGTTCTTTCTCTCTCTTTTGGTGTGTGTGTGTGTGTGTGTGTGTGTGTGTGTGTGTGTGTGTGTGTGTGTGTGTGTGTGTGTGTGTGTATGTGTGTGTGCGTGCATGCGTGCATGCATGTGTGTGTATGTGATATATGACACTGGCCATCTGAAGGAGGTGCCTTGCTCTCTCTCTCTCCATGCTGCATGAAAGGGAGCTGAGAAGCCTGATGAATTAAAGCCTCTCTTCAATAAAACATCAGAGTCTTTCAGTAACACACGCTTGAGATGCCCCAGTAATTGACTTTTGGACTTCAGGATTTACATGAACCCTCCAAAAGCAGCTTACCTGTGCAGTGATGCCCCTTGAGTCTGCATCCATTCCCTGCTGATGTGGATTTCCATAAACTCATGCAATTTTTTTTTTTTACCCCATCTCTGATAGATGCAAAACTATCCACTGTAAATAATTTGAGGGATTTATTAAAGTGTTTGCATTTATTCATCTTGAATAAGAAATCTTGCCAAATAAATCTTAATCCATCGATATTTGGCACAGTTGTATTCTAATAAAGTCGGCCTACAGATTCCACTCAATGGATGTTTTCTCATTTATACAATTAGTATTGACATTGCTCTAATTCTTTTATATACTTGAGAATATTCTATACTTGCAGTATAGTCAATTCAACTGTTTGTATTTTAATGTTTAACATCATTCAAAGGTAGAAAATGATCATGTTGGGCTAAATACAACTTAAATTAACACAAAAAAACTATGTATCTCATGAAAACATCTCATTGGACCATAAAATAAGACACCCACACTCATAGTGGACAAGTACAGTATATTGGATGTCAAACACACACATTTGTGACTGTCTGTCAGACCAAACATTTTTCATTGCAGTCGGTCAAAGTATTGCCCAAGAGGCTTTGGTACCTTTTTGTTCTCTCACAGCCAGAACCCAGAAGCTATTAAAGAGGGCAGAACTGGTGCGATGTACGATTTATTGGTCCATTCCTCACAAGTGCCAAGTAACATTTGCTCCTTATATCTTTCACCTTACATGAAATGTGAATTCTGGGCAGAAATGGGAGACAATATTACACATTAGATATTAGTTAGATATGTAGAAATCTGTGACTTGGAGAGATGGTGCTTAAAGTTGTGAATTTACTCCTCATCTCACGCAGCACATAATAAACTCTTTAACTAGATGGGAAAATAAGAATGAAGGGAGATCTATGGGAGGGGCAGAGTAGCTTGGCAGATTTAATTAATTACTGCGTATTAAAATGTTTGTTTACAGAAGTGAGCAGCTACAAGAGGTCCGATGTTAATTAATTTAAGGCGTACTTCCCCCCAGCCTCAGCGATGTGTCACAAGCAGAGCTACTCCCTTTGGAAGGGACTCTGCATCTCATTGGATATCCATCAATTGCTGTGAGGTGTGTAAGAAACAAAGATGCACGCTGCACAAATTAGACCCAATGTTAACATTATTGCATATTAATATTTCTAATTAGCAAGCAGAAGGTAAAGTTGAAGTGAGGAATGTGTGGTGCATGGATGGCCATTCAGGAGACACAACAGCTGATTAATGGATGTTTGTCTGTGGAGTATATACATTATTTTCTCTTTCACTATTGAAATTACTGGACCATGCTAAGCAGCCCAGACGCTTGTGTCCAAAACATTTGGTGACAGATTCAGTGGCTGGACAAAGTCTGACTGCTTAACACGTGTGCTGCTTCTGTCTGGACTCCAGAGGTTCCTCTTCGGACAATGATGTATCTGACTCCCCTTCGAGGTCAGCTGGACTGAGTCCAGAACATCACCTGCAATCAATAGTGTGGGTAAAGCAGGCCCAACTGAACGCATGTGAGGGCAAAGACTCCACTCAGAAGCCCACTGTGGGAAAAAAGGCCTGCATGGCCCATTGCCTTGCTAAAACCAAACCACAGTCAGGTTTGGATGCCTGACACACTGGTGTCTATAGAAAATAGGTGGGAAGATGGTGAAAATAGAGACAGAAAGAAAAGAGTGTGCTTTTGAGGAAACAATGGAAAAAATATATAGGAGGTGAGAAAGAAAACCAAAATACACTTCAAACTATCAAACACTGCCTTCTAAAATGTCAGCTGATAACATTGAGCATCTATTTGTTGCGGTGGGCTTCATGAGGACACATCAACCACACCATGAGAGAGAAAGACCCGGAGAGGGGGGGGGGTTCATTGAGGTGAAGAATGGCTTTATTTGTGGGGATGCGTGTACTTATTTCACTTCTTAGAGTAATTATTGGCCCTGCTTACTGTACTGTCAGCGGCTAAGAACCTTACATCTTACATGCGAAGCACCAGTGTAATGTTCCACTATGGCAATCTAACATGTGTTTCCCTCAAGTTGCTCTCCTACCTCTGATCATGATTATCAGACCAGAGCTCCAAATAAGGGGAAGCACCTCCTCCATCTTACACAAATAGGCAACAAGACAAAACATGTTTAGGAAAACTGTGAGACATGATTTCAAATTTAATGATGAAGACCATGAAAATAATGGTGGAAGAACGTGTCAATGCTTATTTGAATTTCAACTTGTCACATTTCTTCTAAGTAATTTATTCATGTTTTTAGATCCATGCCTTTAGTTTGAAAGTGCACAGTAGGAAGTGACAAGACATTAGGGCAGAGAGCGCAGGGCTAATGTGCAACAAAGATCCCTAGCAGTAACGATCCCTAGCTGCATCCAGGATGAGAGGTCAAGTTTTATTTGGAAGCAGATGAACCCCCAAATCTATGGCTTACAAACCCTTCATTGAGAGAAAGAAAATACAGCTAAGCAAGTTATTCTATACAACCACCTCTTTCTTGCTCACTTTCTCACACATATGCACACACCTTCTCCTGCAAAGAATGTGACAAAGAAAAACTAACCCATTTATCGAATATAGACTTGTGTTGCTTCTGCTCAAACAGCCATGGTGTATTTTTTATTCTTAATTCTCAGCTGCTGACAGAGCTGCGACTGCTTCCTCAATCAAGACCTTCGAGTGCCACATTGCAGACACCACTGAAGACACTGACGCCTGGAACACACTGAAGATGAGGGAAGTGGCAGATGCTCTGCTGTGCATGGTGTGTATGCGTGTGTGTTTGTGTGTGTGTTTGTGCGAACTCCTACTGTAAGTGGGATTTGAAGAATTGGCCCAGTCATCTGAGCAACGCTCCGCATGTCTCACAAACAAATGAAGGCCCAGAGCCTCAAAGTGAGATTGATATCTCTTTCTGAACTTCACAGGGAATATTCTGAATATGGAGAGGGTTTCCTTAATCCCAGGGGATCCAAAGGGTGCCTCCTCTCTTCTCTTTTCCCCACCTCCACGCCAACAATAACAGGAAAAAATGGCCCGGGTACATCTTTTGTGTTCATCAATATTCACTCATTCATCGTGTGTCCTGGCAGCTGAAATGTCGACAAGCGCGGTGCAATGAATGGGCCAGAAATCCACTTTGTCGCAAGGATGTCTGAAATTGCGTTTGGAATTAAAATAGAACAATCCCCAATTTTTCTGGACCGGAGCAGAGCCATACATTTCACTTAGCGACTGAAAACTTTTCAATTTGTGCGGCGGGTCTTCAACAGAACCCAGCCATTAAATAGGTCAAGGATGGATGTACCCAGGCTACATTGCTCTCTGAGTCAAACAAAGAAAGTTGGGAGCACGTTCGCAAAACATCATTTGCCTCACACAGAAGGAAATGCTTGCAACTAGGGGTTTATACACACAAGCAAATAATGCATTGAATAGATGTATTAGTTAGGGTTTTCTAAAACAAGAATAAACACTGTGCAGGAATAACAGCAAAGTCCTTCCAAAGCCAGATAGCTTTTTCTGGAAAGACGACTAAAAATGGAAAATCCAAATGCCACTACACATCTTTCCAGTATGTGTAGTCACAGGAAACAGATCCTTGGGTGGGATTCATCACAGCCAAATATAACGATTATCACCACATGGCGACTTTGACAAAGCTGGCCCTGATTTGACTCACTGACCTGATCATGCATGGGTCACAAACTAAGCAAAAGTTTACGACACTGAGGCAGCCAACCTCTGAATATGTCTCTGTTAAAACCTGTCTCTGGGAAATGTGGTGATATCTGCCAGGATCAATACAACATTGTGATATGTTTTTAATCATGCGCAATTGATGCTGATTTCTCTGTCATTTTCATGGTGGATGCACATAGCTGCTCAAAGCACATGTCCACTCATAGGGTCAGTGATTTCTACTGTTTCAATATTTATTAACCATACTGCCACAAATGATTTTAATCACAATTGTCATATCTGGTATATCTGTTTTTTGATTACTTATGAAGTGCAGTGTTTGTTAAGAATATTCATCATCAAAAAACATACATATACAGTATTATATAATTTCTCTTCATTTGGATTAGAGAGCTATTTTACTATTATATATACGTATTTATAATTGTAAACATATATTCTTGTGGCCACCTTTATAACATTGAGAACATGTACAACTGAAGCTAATCCCCTTTAGCCTACTTTAAATCCCACCCTCCCAAAGCCACTTCATAATGATCTCCCCCTGAAAGGTAAATCAATTATATAATGACGACAAAAGAACCGTTTTGTCATAAAATGGTAATTAGTTTGGGTCCTGACCTCCCTCTTGGCACCTCGACTCCCCCAGCTGAGGACCGGGGCAGGTCCGCAGTCCACACTTAACGACAGGCAGGCGTAACACACTGGCTGAGCATTGTGGGGCCTTTGTCTTCATTCAGGGGGAGATGAAGTTCTCGCCGCCACGTTTATCAATCATGGAGGGGCTCCAGCTGTTCCACGGGCTTCAGCCTGGCTTCAACAGCCGGCCTTACAAATTGTCTGTGAATAGCAAGGAAAAGGGACCCCCCCCTCCCCTACACACACACACCCAACACCATGCACACACAAACAACATTATCATCAACATACATGCATAGCCATATACTAATGCACAGACCAGCATCACATGCACACAATCACACCATTCACAACACAATTTGATTTACACCACCACAAACACATTGAAAAGCTTTATCACACATGCAGATGCACCAAAATAACATAATGCCTTCTATTGTTCACGTCTGGTGACAAATGTTTCTCCACAGCCTTTTCACAGACACGACCAACCCTGCCGTCTGCTCGTTGCAATTACAAGATGGATTAATAGCTCTTTCTAACACTGTCATCATCACCTTGCATGCCTTGGAGGAATCTGAGGATGCTGCATTCCTGGATGAGCATCACGTCCAATTACAGCTTAATGAATGAAGGAGAGACACATAGTACTGAACAAATCAGGCATACTGAAGCCATTCTGAAGTAACTTACAGTGTGGTTTCGAGGGCATTTTGTTTGTCTATAGATCCTAAGTATGGATGGCTCAGCATGTCAAAGATCAACTAGCCTGCAAAAATTCTGCAAGTAAAGAATTATGATTGTATGTTTGCATGAATGATTTGTAGGCTTTCACTGCAATGAAAAGTTACACATGTCAAAATATAGATAGATGAACATGTGAATTAGTTGTTCTCCAAGGTCAAATGGTGATTGCATTGTTACTTTCACATGCCATGGTGTCAAGGCGATCTGCACTCTCACTTTTTCATCATATTCTGCACACAAAATAGCAAGAGAATGAAGTAAAGGAGACAGAGAGAGAAAGAAAAGAGAAAATAAGAGAGAAAGAGAGAGAAGAAAGAAGGAGAAAGAGAGAGGGATACAAATTGATCGTTTGGTGGCAAGATCAGTCATAGTCACCCTGGGCGGATAGATGAATGTCTTTGATGGCCACTGCAGGTTCAGGCAGGGAGAGTGTCTGAAAACAAGAGAAATTGGTTTGGGCCCTTGGGAGGGGAATCAATGTGTGAGGGGCATGTAAGTGCTGTAGTGTTGCTTTGTGCAGGGCTATGGGGGTTGTCCAAAGTTGGAGGGGTCTTGAATGTGACAGCTGACTTCTTTTTTTTGAAATGTCCATGTTTGTTTGCTTTGTTACAAAAAACTTTCTGAGTTCAAATGTGAAGACTTTTAGGGTCAGTTTCCAAATTTGTATGTCTAATTGGGATGTCTACAGGCAGATTTATGGCATTTAGTCATCCTGCCTGCTGTTCCTCTAGGTTGTGTGTAGTTCTTCAAAATGTAACTATACAAAGGCTTACAGTAACAGTAAATATTATTTTGTGGTAACACAGAACAACACTACAGCTTGCCGTATGGCAAACATCTTGATGCTGAACCATGATCAAGCCAAGATTGGGTTGAGGCCACTATTTTCATATGTGATGCCCATCCTTTTGAGACTGTAACATATGGAACCTGATGTAATGAGAAAATTCTGTTTTTAATCTAAAAAGTAAATGTCTTATTTTGGTCTCTACATATCCAAAGAATTGTGGATTGTGTGGACTTGAGGGAAATACATACAATAACCCTGAATAAAACAGCCTAACCCAAATACAGATTGTTGCATCACCTAATAGCTAGAATAGAATTGACTTAAAATGATTGACATCGAGCATGTATATATTTTGACTTAATTTGAATGCAATGCTAATTCCAAACTAGAGACCATCTTGCAATGGGATCACACCAGGTATGACGGTGTGACGGGCCAGGGGTGTAAAATTGGGGGGCCAAGGCTCCTTCCTTACTTTCTACCCACCTACTACCACGCTCGGACCACACCCATCTTTGAACCTGGCCTTCATTTTTAATCTCAACTACACAACTGTAAAGATTTATCACTGCATTTTGCACAATTGTGACACTATGATGGTGACAAAATCTGGCCACAGATAGACAGACATAAAAACACACAAAAACACACACGCACGCACACACACGCACACACGATCACACACACACACACACACACACACACACACACACACACACACACACACACACACACACACACACACACACACACACACAGACTCACAAGGTGAAAAGTAATACCAGCGTCGCTGTCGCGGCTGGTAACTACGGCACTTCCACAACTCAGTTGTGGCGCAGTCACAATTCCTTTGCTGCCAGACTTGAGTGACAACCTCACAAGTGACTTCAGATTTGTTTTTGTGGTAACATTACTTTTACAGTCAGCAGCTGCATTTTCAAAAGACTGCAGCTTTACTTTTATCAACAAATTTTCCATCTGTGCTGTCAAATGAAAAAAGCTTCCACACATTACTTTTCACATGGTTTGGTCATTACCTGTTCAGCATGGCTCACTAGTTTCCACCATTTTGCGTTAACAATGACAACAACAATTTCCAAGGCATGCTCTGATTATACATCAAATTTTGAATTCATTTGGATAATTACAGATTGATTCCCCCCCCCCACACACACATATCTGAACAGTTATTAAATTATGAATATAAAATTACAGCCCTAAAACTTACATTTTTTAACTTAACCAAATAGGTTATTGTCATTTGACAACAAAACACATTTTTATGATAATATTACAAAAGATTGTGTCACCACCTTTTGTAGGTAAAGTTATGTTACCGGAGGAATTGCAGTTTTTGTACAGAGCAGATATAATGGCAATGACAATATGTTGATCTGTAAACTATAAATTATATTCATGACAAATATGCATTTGTAATGTCTATTTAAATGTATCTTATGGGCTGTAAAAGTATAACATAGACATTGGAGTTCACATTAACTTTTACTCCTCTGACACCTGCTGTCCAGCAGGCCTGAGGAGGTCAACAAATGGCACAGTCAACATATTTCATTTTTTCTCTTGTGGAAAATCTTGCAGCTCCAAATGATGTCCCTTCATCTTCACCCCTTGTAGGGCTGTAGTTTTTGGTCTTTGACCAGAGGTAGTGGGCGAGGAGGTGGTGAGGAAGTGTTGCACTAAGAGTGAAAGAGCCAAAATATAATCCATCTATATCTATCTATGTGGGAAGCACGGCTGTACTCACAGGGGTTTTCACACCAACGGCAGCAACTGTCTCATTCAGGGTGGCAGTAATAGAGTTTTATTAAATGATTAGTCTCTATTTTCAGGGTGGAAACAAGAATCAAAATCTCATGCTAGTTAATGGGGCCATTGTGGCTTGAATAGTTATATGTATTGGATCATGATTTTTCTGCCAGACAGTCTCTTTGAACGATGATGCAACCGGCTGTCAAGTCGACTGTGCTCTGGTAATGAGTCATATGACAACTCCTGGGGTTTCTCCTAACTATCCAGGCAAATGTCAGCAGTCTACCCCCCATTCCCTTTGATGACCTATTAAATATTATGAGGACCCCCTCCTGTGTGCACTGTAGTCTCACTCATATCAAGATGGTGTTTAATGCCCATGAGACAAACAACAGACAGATTAAAGCTATTATACCCTGCTGCACTCCCACATTCACCCTCTACAAAGTGGAGTTGTGATGAGTTGTTTAATAGTTTTGCTGCTTAAAACCAGTTTATGCCGTAAAGCACGATATTGGGTTATAAACGACGTCTGAGAAATTATAGTACAGTGATCTTTCAAAACAAAAGGCTTACTGACCTCTGCAGCAGCTCAATCTCACAGCTTGTCACTCTCAGATGTAGAGGACTTACCTCCCTCTGATCCAGTAGTTGCTATTAATGTAAAGCTACTGAAACCTAATCAACTTCAAATACTGCTTGTCAGATAGACAATATATTAAGACAAATGATGATTTTTATTCCTCGCCAAATGACAGGCTTCAAATTTCCCGAACATGGTCATTTTCTGGATTTTGAGTCAAGTATAAGGAGCTAATTACATGACGATCTGAGCAAAAATAACTTCTCATTTTCAAGAATAATGGGAAAGAAATGTTATAGATTAATGGCACTATTTATCTTTTTTAAATTTCTGTCTTTCTCTGGTGATGGCAGCGCTCCCCAAGGAAAATATTCATAAAGTGAAATTGAAGTCATAACTTAATAGGTTATTAAAATTTTTGAATGCATATCACTTCTCCTTTTGCGGCGCTGTAAATTTAAATTGAAGTTTGTGGCGTTCGGAGACACCGGCAGGAGTTTTTTATGGTGGCACAAGAGAGGGAGGACATGCATCTCTGTCAGTGGGGTATTTGCTATTCTAATTTTATAGCAGGCCAGATTATCAGGCAGGAATGTCAGTGGGCGCAGGCAGACTGCTGACAACACCTCAGCTCTCAGCCATGTGTTTCCATTAGAGAGAGCCACCGTCCAGGGGTTTGTTCCCTCTATTATTGTCTATTTTTGTCTTTTATCTTGATTTAAAGTGAGACTTTCTGCATATTTCTCTCCTGTCATTTCTCGCTCCTTCTCGCCTCCACCCCTCACACTTAGACTCTCGCTCTCTTTCTTCCCTCTTTCCCTCCCTCCTGATCTACTATTTTCTGTATTCTCACATCCCTTTCTGTCTATCTTTGCTCCTCAGGGGTTCAGGCTGAGGTTTTAACAGAGACGAGGGTGACAGAGGAGACGCTACAAAAATCTCAGGGGGCCGAGGTATAGAGCGAGTGACGATGGGACACCTATCTTTAGCCTACTATCTATGTATGGACACAGTGCCAAAGAAGGTAAGATGTATTGAGGTGATTGAAAGAGAGAGGGGGGGGAGTGATGGAGACACTCCCCCCACCTAGATGGATGAGTGGGAGGGGATTTTTTCCTCAAGGTCAGGGGGCAAATTTATTTATTTTCCTGGAAGTTACAATGAAATTTTACTGAGTACTTTGCTCTGATGATGAGAGAGATCAGTGGCCATAAATTTGTCTTGCCATTTGGTTGCCAGTGATGAACCATTTATAATGCCGCCTTCAAGGACACAGCATGGTATTTGTATGATAGTGCTATTCTATGTAATGATATCCATTTCATTGTGCCATATAACACAAATGAGAAAATTAAGAATAAAACCGCTCGCTGCCGAGCAGGTCTAGCTTTATTCATAGCTATCTAATGGGATATGTACAGTAAATGTCACATGATATTTGTGATGCCCTTGTCCTGGTTTTACAGTAGCGGTTAAAATGTTGGAAAAGTACAGAGAGCTTTTGGGAAGTGCAGCATAGGTTGCTTGAGTTTTGGAAAATGTATCTTTTTTTCACAGCCATAAAACACAACTGCTGCTGTGAATTTGTTCTCTAATAAATTAGATAATACAAAACTACTTACTCCATAAACAACACATTCAGCTCATGTTTGGTTTCTCACATTCATCTTTTACAAAGAATAGGGCTCTTGACTGCACGTTTTTTCCTTTTTGTGCTGCCTTTCAACACACAACAGACACCTCCAGGGTCCCTCAGAGGGCATGATGAACTAATGCTCTTTATTGATTGGCCATTTAAAAGCCTCTTGTAGCCTTGGGAGTATGTTAATGCCATGAGGCCCTTTCCCCCGCTGTCATGTGGTCCCCAGGGCCCTTGTGTGTATTCCTCAGTGGGCTATCATAAGGAGTTCATTAATGGTCAATTACTAATATCTGATGAGGCTCATTGTGTTACGATGCTGCCGTAACTGGGCATCTGTCTCTCCTGCTTTGCAAATAGACATAACAACAACACTGGGGCTTTTACTGCAGCGGGATCACACACTTCTGGCTAGAAACCACATGTCAAAAGGAACCTGTAAGGGATGAGGAGCAGCATGCTATTATTTAAGTGTCTTGGGCTCTTATGTGGATGTAATGTTGTTTATTTGACTTCTTATATTTCAAGTGATAGGTGTGTAGTTTTTGCACAGGGGCGTGCAACGATACCGCTGGGAATTTTTACTCAGTAATTTTCGATTTCTGTATAGTGATTGTGCATGGTGAAAACCTTAAAGTATAACATATTGGAGCACTCACATGATCCTGACCTGTTTATGCAAGCAGACTTGATAGGCTGTCAGGCCCCGAGTGGGAAGAGTCCCCTGAATGTGGCGAGGCATCCTTTGACTGCCGGGCTGATATTTGTGGATAATAAAAGGAATAAATCAGACAATGGGGCTGAATATTTCATTTGTTATCCATATTCCTTATGGGAAAATGATACAGAAATGTAAAAACAGCAATTTCCTACCAGCCCCTGCTGGGATTGTGCCAGAGCGGAAGGGCTGTTTTCATGTCTGAAGATAAAGTGTGTCTTTGCCAGCCTATTCTCTCTAGTATAAATCTAACAGGCAGCTTATCCATTACCTGATCCAATGCAACATGGTTCTGCATAAGTATGTTATTGTAATATGTTATTATTTCAAAGTATTTTCCTTTTCTCACTTCTTGTCTGTCAACATGCTTCTTTCTCTTTTTATAACTGTCCCTTCTCTCTTCCTTTCATGTCCTCTGTCTTCTCTCCAGAGAACAATATTCAATCTCGGGGACTTTGGGGTCAGCAGGATAACTTGTGATGACATTATAATGACCCTCATTTTTTGCTCCTTCTGGTGATAGATCCCCTGAGTTATCTCTCCCTCTGCTGAGAGGTGAAGATTATCTGAATGAAATGGGCCCGTGAAGTGATAACCACCGTGAATTGTAGGCACCCGGCTACTTTACAAATGGCAGAAAATAAACACATTAGGGTAGAGTAGAGGTACAGTGCTCAACTGGCTTTGGTCCCAGACTCAGTCAATGTTTGGAATGCAGCTTTGAATGTATCCCAATGCTGATGAGAAACTAATCAGAAGGTATATTAAACAAAAAGCAAATTATCAACATGAATTCATGAGCAATGAAACCTTTGCTAACTTAAATCATGAGTGAGTGGTTTCCCAGTTTCACTCTTCAACATACTGATTTCAACTTCATGATCAGTTTGCTCAAATGTAAATATTGCTATTAAAAAAGTCTTGATTTTATGTTGTTTTTGGGCTCCATGCCCATGATGAATGCAAGGCAAAATGTAGACAGTAATGATCCCAACAGTAAACTAGTTGTGCCCCTGATGCCAAGAAAAAGGCCTGTTTGGGGGGCTTTTTATGCCAACTCAGCACTCTGTCCCACAGCGCCCCATCCCATCTGTCAGTGGACCCTTTAGTGGTGGGGAGCACGGGGGTGGCAGGAGCTGAAAGCAGGGCAATTGGGATCAGTCTGTGTCCCACTGCCATTATCAGTTTTGCCCTGACAACACATCTACTTTTCACTTTCACCCCAGAAATGGGGGAGGAGGAGGGGGCCTTCACAGAGGCAAGAGCAGGAGATGATGGACATGAAAATGAGCTTCTTTTCCCCCCTTTCACTGAGTGGATGGAAGAAAATGTGGTGTCATATCTTGTCAGAGCTTGGCTCCTGGCCAAGAGGATATTCATGCATCCAGCCACCTTTCTGCTTCTGCTTTCACTATTAAACAAGAAGAACAGGCAGGAACGTGTTGTTTATTACACAGAACACTGATTATCAGAGGTTAGCACAGATTCAACAAAATACACCGTGTTGCATATATTAGAAACTACCATAAGAAAACTCGACATTGTCGGTTTGGTCTCAACAACATTTTAAATGGGATTAAAACGAGTTAAGTCTGCAGTTCTTATATGCACAAACATTACTGCAATGGTTTCCTCTCCCCCTCCAGCAGGCGTCAAGTGGGCAGATCGCTGTGTTTTCCATCCTCCTAGGCTATTATAATGGGGTTTCTGTTGTCCACCATGCAGACCTTGAATTGATAGTTTGCCTTGTTTTGCTACAAGTGTATCGCACATTTTGTTCAGGCTTTGATGTTAACTCTGGTACAACACAGCAAATGGAAACATTTGTGTTTAATATTGTACATGTTCCTTACAAATAAATGTTTCAAAACACACACTCGTCTTTCTTGTCCAGGTGTTGAGTGCAAAACACTGTAACTCCCTCTAAATTATGTATTTAATTACTGTACATTAGAAAAAGTATCAAACGTATCAAACAGACTCAGATGTGTGTAGTTCAACCCATGAGTGTGGCTACAACGATCAGTGTACACCTCGTAGCGAAGAGTGTTGGGACCCCCTTTACAAATAAATAAAATAAAATAAGCATGGCTGTGTGTCTATCTGTATACAACATAACAAATGTCATATTTTATTTAACACAATTAAGGACATTTAAATTTAAATTCTAAATGTAATATTAAATGCAACAATAATGGAACCAAAATTACTGTAAATGCAAATTACAATTAAAATAGAAAAAAAACAGTATCTTCCCAGTTTTTCCTGTTTTTTCTTACAAACACCACACCACTCTACAGTGGCAGAGGTGTGGGCGAGAGGCCGCTCTTCTGATCATTGATGACCGTCAGCCAGCACAGGCCTCTGGTGATATGTGGACCCTCCGAGCTCCGGTACCCCCACCACACCACACCCTGGGGTGCAACAAATATCAGCATTGTAATTTCACGCCTGTGATTATTATCGCGAGCTCTATCTCTGACTGGGAATCCTCCACCCATCCTCTTTAGTCCTCCCAGCTGAGATACTGTTTAACAGCCTCTCCCCTGGACCTGTGCACTTAGACACACACACACACACACACACACACACACACACACACACACACACACACACACACACACACACACACACACACACACAATGTTTTAATGTCTGCCCTCCATGGGCCCGTTTAAGGATTTCTCATTTCTTTTTCTCCCATCTTCTGTTAATTCACCACCATCTGCCTCAGCATCTGTTTGAGGAGCAAGAAAAAAAGTGTCAGCCATACCGGAGAAACTCTATGCTTTTTCTCGCTCTTGTTTTTTTTTCTCTTCCTTTTGCTTCTTTTCTCGATTCCTCACCCTCTTGCCCATTTAAATGCCAGTGGCCGCATCCTCTTCAGTCTTTGTCTAGCTTTCTGCTCCACCCCCTTTTCTGACTGGCCCTGATTTAGCATAATCTCCAAATCTTGATCCCTCCCCCTCCACCTCCTCCAAACACACTATCTCTGTACTAAAACTCTTCCTACAAAAAGGGCAGTCACATCCTCTCCATATCAAAGCACCTTATTAATGTCTACAGTCAACAGGAACATGCAAAGTTTTAGTTTTATCATAACTAAATATACAAAAATCCAACTCACCCTCTTGTGATTTTAAAAGAGCAAACAAAAAATATTAAGGATATATTACTGAATTTGGCAGATACCATGATAACAATGGTTTACCCAGGACAAAAGGGAAAGGTGAGTTTTATGAGGAGGATTAAAGATGCTACCTGCTCCTTCCGTCAACTCCACACTGTTAATCCATCCATCCCTGCACTATATTTAACTGCTTCCAGAGCCCTTTTTCTCCCAGTCTTTTCTTTTCCGCCTCCTGCCTGGCCTTCTATCTTCCTTCTCTCCTTTGAGGTTTTAGGCAACAATAGGAGTGTCCACTCCACAGTTGGCCTGAGCCACAGGATCCATCCCTGCCAGAAGAGATTACAAGCATTCTTCAGCCAGGCCGGAGTTGTCGGGGAGACTTGTGATGCTGGGAGCTTTCTGAGGACACTTTTCTGAACATGTCTGTCTTTAAGTGGAGTTTTTCATTGTTTACGATTGTGTCGGGGACATGGAGTCTATAAACTACACGTCATTTTTGTTGGAGAAGAAGAACAAGCCTGAAATGTTTTTATAGTACCAGTGTCAAAATTAGCACTTGGCTGCAGGGAAGTGAGCATCCTCTAACAGTTTGCCCGTAAGAAAAAATAATTTAATATTTTGTGTTTAGTGCTTCTTTCTCCATTTTAGACAAATTGTGATTTTTATTTTCAGTGCTTGTTACTTCAGGTTAGCTATCTAAGGATAATTATGTCGATAATTGCATGCAATGAGAGTGATAAAATACCTTTTCGTGCTTTCTCTGTAACTACCATAGCTGCAATTTGCATTTGATCTCTGCTTTCAATGATAATGATAGTATGACAGTGACAATTATTCAACACCACAACATTTATTATTATTATTTTAGTCTTTAAAACAAACACACATCCTCACCTCCTTCTATTGGTCCACCCTCATATTTTCTATCTAGTTCTGTCCCTAATTCTTGCAGTTTATTTCTGTTTTGTTTACATCTTGGGAGTGACATGCATCCTCTCAGGCCCACTGGGACCTGCAGTTTTTATTTAGCAGCTCTTACAGACGGCAGTAAAAATCCTCCACTAACACTTCAGGCCGTGCCACAGGCGAGAGGTATTACTGTCATTTAATTAAATACAGGCCTCTGCTCCCTGCCTCCCCTCAGGCCAACATGGATTGGACAGCTTTGTGCAATATGCTAAGACATATGCGACAATGCTTGGGACTCTGAATAGACATGTGATCTTTGACACTGCAACCACTTCAGATAATTGCGATTATAATACACTTTTTTCTTCTTCATCGTACTATTACCCGACAATGATGTTCTCCCTCCCTCTTTCTCTTTCTCTCATTTCCACATTCTCTGTGGGGAGCTTTTGTCTGATAAGTTGTCACATTAAGTGCTAAGTTTTGGGTGATCGCTGGGCTTTTCTCTCTCTATCTCTTTATGGCCAGACCCTCTAATAGCTGTCCTGCGGCAGGGCTCGAGGCAATCATGTTACAAATAAACAGGCTGACACAGTCATTTACTCAAATCGTCCCTATACTATTCACAACCCTCCCCTGGTGATGATCCTTCGAACAACAATTATTTCAAATGTCAAAGATCCAAGCCTTCGGGGCATAGACAAATGAACATTAAAAATCTATTACCAAACACTTTCAAATATATATATGTAGGCTTTCTTTATTTTCCTAATACAAGATTACATTAAAGAGAGCCTGTGTATCCAAAACAACCAAGCAAATATCATAATATAGTATTTAATGAACATCAGTTGTGGCAAATTTCTATTTATGATGCAATGTGGTCATAAGTCACTGACAATGCAGAAAGCTCTGAGGGGATGAGTCTGAGTTTGCCCACAGAGGTTTGTGTTTGTGTTTCATCTCCTTGTTTCCTTTTCTTTCACTTGACTCCATCCGGAGGGGTGGCTTCTGATTTGCTGTCACACCGAGCTGTTCTACATGACCTCTCATAACCTCATCTCTCCGAGGACTCCCAGGAACTTTCGGCCAGCCCTGCCGATGAGATGAAGATATTTCCACCTCAGTCTACTGAAACCTCAGGACGAAAATGGTTTGTGAGTAATCACAAAAGTCAGAGTTTGACAGTCTGATTCTTGAAGTATCACATTTAAAGTTAAACGATGAGAGAAATGAAGAAAATGCATGCACGAACAGGAGAAAAATTATAAAGTGTTTCTGATTAAAGTTTGTCTTCAGAGTTGCTTTGTTCAACCACTTCCTGTTTTGCCTTCTTGTAAGTGAATTGTCCAGTTAAGATATATAAGCCTAATATAAAAGTATTGCTTGCAGTATCAATCTATTCCATGTGATTGCCCCTCTTGATGGGCACAAAATCCATCCAGTGATAATGACATCCATCTCCGCCTTTATATTGCATGTATTTGTTACCTTTGGCCCAGTAGCAATAAATCCAATCTAGTCTCCTGGATGTGGACCGCTGACCACTGCGAACTGGTCAAGGATAGTGGCTACAGTTCATTTCACATCAACGGCCATCATGATTACGGAGAGATTAAATCCACCTGCCCCCTCTCCTACTTTGCTGCTTCTCTCATCCCATAAGCATACATATTTTAAATCTAATGTATATTTTGTAGCATTAGGAGCATCTTCTCAGAATTTTTAGAGTTAATTTAACTCTGGTTTGAGTGAAATCTGTCAGATTAAACTCTGTCAACAAATAGTTAAACACAATGTTAAAGCTTTTTTCTTGAAATGAACTTTGACATCAAGTTGTTTAATAACTCTCTGAAATGTAACCATGCATACCTAAACTGTGACATCATGAGTGTTAACTGGTTAACTCCTCTCTTCACAATGGAACAGAACCTCAAGAAATGTAACCCCAGAAAGACATAGTTCTCTTTGGACCTCCATTCCTATTGCATTACTTTGGTAAGTAAAAAAAATACAGTATTACTGTATTCTTGTCTTGCTTGTCTGTGATTTAACAGCATTTTTGGCTTTATCTCACTGGTGCGCTAACACAACAGGCGTCTTTTGCTAGCCCAACGGCTCAGAGGCTAATCTAAAGCAATGTCATGCATGTGTTTTTAAAGTTTTTAAATTTTCCTGATTTTACTGTCAAATACAGCTAAATATTTTTAACTCTATTTTTCGATTTTAAACTTTGACCCCACAAATTTGGATGGTCTTAACTCTCTCCTGACCATAATAATACAACTTGCAACTCTTGTGGCACATAATAGCTTGTGATTTAGATATGATATTAGCTCATGTTGACTATTTTCACTTTGGAAATCTGATATTAATTATACTAAGTATACAGAAAGTTAACCACCTCTCAGATCTAAAGTTGAGTTAAGTGAACTTAAAAAGATGTTGAAGGTCCACAGAGCCCAAAAAATAACCATATTGTTTACAGGATATTTGAGATTATTATGGAACACTTATGTAAATAAATGTATGTACATGTACTGGATTTAACATAAATATAGAATTTGAATGTACAGTATGTCATGACAAATACTGCTATAAATTGCTAATATATGAATTATGTGTTGCATGTTTTAATACAATGTGTTGATACGTTAAAAAAAACAATTCTCTTTGTTTTAGCATAGTTTACTTTATGTTCACTGTTTAATGCAATTTCTGAGATATTTTTATTAAAACCCTATTTAGCCCTTACAGTGTTAACATGGGGGCATGCTTTAGCAAAGAAATGACACTGCGAGGGAGTTTATTTCTAACATAGCATACTAGTGTTGAGTAAAGCTAACAACAGCTAACAGTGTCATGGGGTGTTAAATTTCAACTACACAAAGAGTCAGTGGTAACTGCACTATAGTGGCAAAATACCAACACCATGTCCTTCTGTCCAGCACCTATCGTCTGGATGTGCATGCTTTTGTAAACCTTTTTGGACACATATAAACACTTTTAAAGTGCTCATATTTGCTCATTTTCAGGTTCATAATTGTATTTAGAGGTTGTACCAGAATGTTTATTTTCAGAAAACACCATATTTTTGTTGTACTGCACATTGCTGCAGCTCCTCTTTTCACCCTGTGTGTTGAGCTCTCTGTTTTAGCTACAGAGTGAGGCATCTCACTTCTGCACCATCTTTGTTGAGAGTCGCACATGCACAGTAAGTACAGCTAGCTTGTCAGTTGCAGAGCATGAGGGCGTGCCATGCTAGCAGCTAGGCGAGCATTATAATGTGTGTTACAAAGTGACGCACGTTCGTCACGGAAGTAAAGGCTGGACTACAACAGAGCTGTTTGGAGCAGTTTGTGAACAGTGTTTTCTGTTGGAGATGGTAAGTCCCTTTGGGGTGGACTTTGGGCTTTTTCACTTTGTAAACCTATAATGTGCACAAAAAGATATATAACACAATAAAGGAAAGGGGAAAAGCCAAAAAGCACAATATGACCACTTTAAAGTGTTGAAATGACCTCTGATAGTGTGGATTTATGCTTAATTATTGTTTCATACTGAATGATAAATATTATATAAGATTAAATATTTAGTCTGTACAGAATATATTGCTCTCTTACAGAATAAACTCAACTTGTGAGCACCCAGGACTCTCATCAACAGTGATATCTGCAACCGATCACAACCATCCCCAGGGGAGCTCTAAGTGGAGCAGATGGTAGACAAATAGCGTGTAAGGGGGAAGAAATTAAGGAGTTTTACAGGATTTTCATCAATTACCTGGGCTAATGTATCAATAAAGTAAAAATTTTTTATTTGTAATGTTTTTGACAGCACCATCAATATATTAATAACAGCAATGTAAGACATCAATCTTCATTTTCAACTTCAAAAGATGTTCCTTAACAACACCACAGTAAAAGTTAGATTCTCGCTCTCGTAAGGGGCCCAGTCTGCATTTTCATGTATCATACAATCATTTCTGTCACAGCCCTCATGTTGGGGATCCAGTACATTCCATAATAGCAGGCAATGAGCGAGTCATTGTCCTGCATTAGCATGTTACGGTACAGGGAGTTAAAGAGCCCAATTTCATCTCTGCCCCACATTCTTCTGATGGGATTGGCTCTGATGGCCTTGTGTGTTAGAAGGCTGGTTGCTGGCTTCATAAAGGATGATATGAGTGTGCCATGGCTTCATAAAGCAGTAAAACATGCTTTTTGGAGCCTGGAGAGAGACTTAGACCTATTACAAAACAACCCCTCACTGTGACTTAAACATTTTAGACCATTGCAACCATTTCTTTTATTCTAGTGAGACCCTGCTGTAAATAAAGTCTGATTCAAATTAGTTATTACTTACGTGTCTGTGGCACTCAGCCTCACACCTGTTCATTCCTACTGATGACATACATATTAAACGTACATTATGTAACTTTCTGCTGCTAGGGGTCTCTCAACCAAAACAATGTATTGTAAACACAGACGTTTGATGACGTTTGGAAGTTGCGTGGAATTATGGGAGTTTTTATTGCTAAACACTATCGTTGATTAGAATGCATCAGTTCACGGCTGGTTTAGCTAGCTACCCATTCAAGTTTATTCACGTTACGTTTAGTAACGTTTATTCATATCATGCTAATAAAATAGCTGCAGTTTCCCCAACACAATTACGTTTTTCTTGATTCAATCTGTATTGGTAGCTAGCTGACCAGTTAGCTAGTGAGCCAGCAGGTTTTAGCTGCTGGCTAATGATTAGCCAGCAGCTAAAACCACATTATCACCGTATATTTCACATGCCAATGTCACCTTTTGGATTTTACGGGGTGAATGGGGTTTGTTGTAAAGCTACCTAGCTACTCAACTCAAAAACATATATATCATAGGTATGGTCGTTTTTAGACATTTTATAGCAGAAAAGTTACATATTGTACCTTTAAATAATAAGTCACAAATAAATAGTTTTATTTCTAAAACTATAGAAATATAATCATTTATTTATAGTAATTTCCTTGAAATTGTGGATAGTTTTACGTCACTCTGTGTAAATAATGCATTTGTTGGGGACTATTTTCAACTGTGGATGAGTACTCACAGCAGCAGGACGATGTAAAATAAAAAATAAACTACAGTTACCATGTTCATCATAGTGAAGGAACATGTCAACCAGTACAACACAGTGCCTCACTGATGTGCTTTTAAGAGTTCTATGGCACAGATGGATAAGCTGTGGATACACAGACAACACTGGTAGTATCAATTCATTGTTAGCTTTGGTCTTTTTATGGGATTTGGTAATTAAGAAGATACCTAGAATTATGTTTTAATCAAGGAGAGTCAAACAACAGCAGTGAAGCTACTACTCACGTTTTGATATACTAATGGAATTACTGGTGTAAATAAAAGAGAACCAAAGGCTCAAATGAAGAGGTGAAGAGGCGTCAGCTCACAAGAGAAGAAAACAGACCAGAAAAAGTTATTTTTAAGGTTTTTATTTCCAACTGTTTTGTTCCTTCCAAGTCCTAATTAATATGTTAAGATGTCTGTAATTAAAACACTCCTGGTGTAAATGCAATATTCAACAGTTCTCCTGACAGTGATATATTCTACATGGATTATCCTCAGTGATTTTGACTTGCTAATTAATCAACATTATTTATGATGATAAAAGAGGGGGATAAAAAAAACCTACTGATGAACAGGCTGCCTCAGCAATCATGATGTACTCAGTCAAGTAAACTTCTGAAATATTTATTATTCCATGTAAATGCTCTGGTGACCGTGGCTGAACTGGGTTGCTCCTGTGGATTTATGTTTAAATTACTTTTTCCTTCAAAAACAGTGTACTGCAGTCTTATATCTTTCAAGCAACTTTGTCTATGCTGTGTGTAACACTAACCACACATTCATGAGTATATAGACACCTAATAAAGGGTTTATAGAACACTATAATGTAGTTGTAAGCAGATATAAGGACATTTTAAATGTATCAATAACTGTAACTCCTTCTGCGAAGCATCTGTATGAATGATTGATACCATAGTTTAACAAAGCTGTAAACATATTTAATTATATACAGTAATTATAAAATGTAATGTATTCTAAAGCATTTATAAACTGTTTATAAACATGCACATCATCAATCACATGTTTATAAGCAGTTATAAATGTGTTCAAAACTTATTAAGACATGAAGATTACAGATTCATTCTTGTCCTCGGAAATAGTAGTTTGACAAAAAAGTAGCAAGAAGTATTTAGAAATGAATAGATGAATACTTAAATATAATTATGATGAAGAAGAAGAAGAAGTTAATTTCATGACTGTAAAAACAAATAAGTGGAGTCCAGATGCGTCATATGATAAGATAAATAAGAAAAACAAATTAATCATTAAAGCCCCTCAACTACATTTTAGTGTGTTATAAACATTAATGAATTGTTTGTTTGCGTATAAATACTTAATATGGCGAGTTAAAATAAAGTGGTAACCTAGTTGGTAATACACAAAGAGTTTTTAAAATAGAAAGACTTTGAGTCACTTGTATGATCATGTTTCTCTGTTGGCCTTCCTCTTAAACCCCAAATTATTCTTATGAAGACTCATGATCTTGAATTATTCCAGCACAACAAGGGCTAATCTACCATTTTAACTTCTTCTCCCTGAAATAAAGAAATATGCACACCCACTTCCCAAGGCTTCCAGACTTAGCCCTGCCCACTGTGTTTTGTCCGCAGTTTGTCTCTATTCATTTGCATTTTTATGCAAGGTTAGTCGTGAGAGACTTCTATTACTGCCATGAGTACATTAAGAAAACCATTAATCACGATGTAATGCAGAGTGAATCAGCGACACACCTGTCCTGCTCGCTGGGGGCCTTGTTACTTATCACTCACACTGGGCAGGACAGGGACATGAACCTGAGGCGGACACATCCAGACCTGCCCTCTCCAACAAGATTGATACAGTTCAGTCAGGGTTACAAAATGTTTTTTTCAAAACTTGTTATGATATTCATTTTTTTCTTTCTCTTTCTACATTGTTTCTGTTTTAGTTTTTCACTTTCCTCTCAGGAGGTTTGAAGTGAATCTGGCATGTTTCGTTTTGTGGCCAAATTACAGCTTTTATTAGGCGTATATTAAAGTTACTATATGTAACTTTTCAATGTTTCTGAAACTGTATAATTTTTCATCTGATGATCATAAATGACCTGTAACAGCAAATGAGACTAACAGTGAAAAGAATGCTATTTTTTCTGCTCATTGCACAATTGATGTTGAATGTTTATTAGTGAGCATGTGGTGTCATGGTTGTGTTTTAATGTTTTGAAGAAGCCAAAGAAAAATGTTCACCAAGGTGGACAATAAAGTCTCATCTAATTCTCTTATTGCAAATGAATAATTTTCCATTTGAGCAAAACATTCATCGCTACTATATGACCTCCCCGTAATGCTAACTCGGTAATACAGTGGTCATACAGCACCGTAAAGAAAAGACCTTTACGATAGCAGGTGTGGTAAAAACACTACCGCTTTTGTCCAAAGCGGCTGCTCGAATCAACACAAACTGAAAGTTACAAAGACCCATTTTAAATGCTGCATAATTCCTGATCAGTCAAATTCCTCAATAAATACCACTGGATCATATGCAAATGTATTATTTTTGCTTAAATCTGGTTCATTAAATTGTTCTAATCTGCAGTGATGGGAATAACGCTGTTATAAATAACGGCGTTACTAATGGCGTTACTTATTTTCAGTAACGAGTAATCCAATTGATTACTCTTCCCATCTTAATAACGCTGTTACCGTTACTGCCAAAAAATGCGGCGCGTTACTATAATTGAAGCTGTTTTTTTCATCAGACCAACTAGATCTCTGAGTCTGAGCCGAGAGGCAAATACTTTTTTTTACTGTTCTTGGTTTGGTTGGTTAGTGGGCAGTGCACGACGCAAGCGCATAAATGCTGACAATTGGCTGAGGTTGAGTAAAATGTCATGGTAAGCCAATCAGAGGTAGAGTTGGGCAGGTGTTCGAAAGCACGCATAGTCGGACACAACGAACAACACAAGCGAGTCAGTCAACGAGAGAGAGACAGGTATGGTGTTATGAAATCAAGGAGAGGATTAACTTTTCCTGCTACAGATTTTCCACCGTGGTCAGAAAAAACAGGGAAGACACTTTGTTTCTCTTACTATATGACTCTAGAGTCGGTACTTGCTCGAAAGTACTTGCCCCACACACACACACACACACACACACACACAAACACACACATGCCGGCTCGACGCACACACCAGCGCGCAAGTATAAAGATCAGGCCATTTACATTATTTGCACTACAAAAAGTGTATATATTTGTTATTTATTTTTGGTATAGTGCTTAACAAGCATAATTTAATTTTGCCCAGTTGTGGCCTGTTGAGGTGTACTATATAAACATAATATCTACATACATGGCATTTGATTGGAGGCTAGTCTCACTTTGTCCCGCAGCAACATTAAAATAGTTTAGATTTGTGTACATTGTTTCTGTTAATAATATTGAGTATGAATATTGTATTGTATTAAGTGTCCACTTCATTATAATATTCAAATTGATCATAAATAATTGAACATGCACATGTATTTTAAGTTCCATTAAAGAGGGGTAGGTGGAGGTGGGGTCACATTTGAGCATTTAAAAAAATACTTTCTGAAGTAACTAGTTACTTTTATAATTTGTAACTGAATAACTAATTTAGTTACTTTTTGGAAGAAATAACTAGTAACTGTAACTAATTACTTTTTAAAAGTAACTTGCCCAACACTGCCAACTACATCCTTAACCTGTGGCTAAATATAGCCTTGATGTTTGAAGCTATCACCAAACAACCAAAGCATCAATTACAGGTTCCTTAAATGCACTAATACCAAAGATGAGCTATAATTCTACAAGTCATGAGAAAAACAGTAGGAATTAGCCAATCATCAAGGAAATAAGCAAATAAACAGACAGCATAATGTAATCGTTGTGGTGATGCTCCTGAGGTTGATGTTCCACCTACCTTTTCTGTTTTTGTGAAAGGAACATTAATCTGACGCACCACTGGAGCTCTGTCTAATGTGAAAATGTAGAGGTTTTTTTTTCCTCCTGCTGCTGCAAGGAAGAGGCTTCTATCACACTAATGATAATAAATGGCAACTAATGGGATGACCAAACATAACAAATGGAAAGTTTTAAAGGTATGGGGCAACATTAAATCTGCAATGACATCCGCAAGTCAGAGCTGTGTTTTTGCTAAACAAGAAAAATTGATCCAGTTATTAGTAAAGTTTTGAAATATCACTGTTCATAATAGCGTACATCATATACATCCCATAAAGTATATTTTTCATGTGTCCTAAAATTGTAATATATTATAGTGTTCTTCATAATGTGGTGATATACTGAATGTACACTGTCATTTAACACTGTCCACTTCAGGTTGTCCTCATTTTAAACCACTGCAGACAGGAATGATTTGTCCTCAGGCATTAATGTGCCAGATGAAGACTGCCAACTGTATCGAAACTAAGATGAGTTTCTGAAGATGGCTAAGAAAGAAAGTGGGTGCAAATCAAAATTCAAACTGCAACATTATCACATGTCTCTCACAAGTGGCTGTTTATTGGGATCACATACAACAGACCTGCAGATTAGATTTATTGGTTTTTTTGTGTCAAATTTTAATGTGAGTTACACTTGTGTAACTAAGTTCATTTACTCAAGTAATGTACTTGAGTGCAAATTTGAAGTACTTGTACTTACCTCACTTACTTAAGTGATGTTTTCAATCCAGGACTTTTACTTGTAATGGAGTATTGCAGTATTGCTACATTTACTTAAGTCAAGGATCTGAAAACATCCCCCACCTCTGAGTCAGTCCCTTGTGTCATTTTTTTAATGTTTTATTAAATCTAAAGAAATCCCAAATGGACAAAATGGGATACTCTATATAGTATTTTATAAGCAAATGTTCTTTATAGACTCTGAAATATACCCAAAGTGCATAGAGGACTGGTGTATCTTCTGATACTAAGAAGTCTCAGAGAATGTCAGGTCATTGTGCGTTTGGCATTGAGTGCAACTGCATTTGTCTTAATGATTGTGCTCCTTGAGTTGATTTTTGTTTCACAATAATCAATATCAAAGTCGCTAGTGGCAGCAATGCCCAAGAAAGGGGGAGTAAATGTAGAGAGGCATTCTTTCTCTGCACTGGCCTTGTCAATGTAACAGTGCTTTTAGAGATTGGCCCTGAGCCTCTAAACACACTCTCAATCACTTCTGAAATCCTAGTAGGCCACACTTGGCTGCTGTTGTAACTTAGATACAGTCTCAATTTGTATGTTGTCTCTCACTAGACGTGGGAAAAATGAATGGATTGATCTCTCGTGCCAGTCCAACAGTTACAGCACATCTGTTTTCAGACAGGATTTATAAAAAAGTGTCACTGCTGACAAATAAACAGGTATGTTTTGCAACTTTTGGATTATATTGTTATTATACCTGTGTGATGTCTTCGCACTTCATTCATCTAACACACCATGAAAACACAGCTTCAACACTCAACTGTCTTCATTTGACAAATGTGAGAAGTTGAGAAGGATTTGGGTAAATTGTGTTTATCACACAAAAAAGGAAGCAATCATTGTTGGAAACCGGTGATGCAAAAGATAAATATGAAGAATAAGAAAGAAGGTACAATTATTTGATTTACAAAGCTACAATGGGCCTATAGACAACATGAATTTGTCCGATATACTGATTGGCTCCATCTAAATGCAGAGTAAATTCAAGGATGTTTGAAACAATTCAATACTGGCTGTGGTTGCTGAAAAAGCAGAGCCAGTCTTGCACACACAATGAAATTCAGATACATTTCTTGGCTTTCTTATTGTGATCAGACTTAGTCAGATTGCGGTCCGATGAAGCAAAGGGAGGGTGTGAGAGGCATGCAGCCCCGTTTGGCCCCTCAGTGACCAGAGAGGAGGTGATAAATGACTACAACACTCGTCCCTGTCAGTAGTGTGAAGGGGGAGAAGCACCCCACCTACCGTGAGCTACATCATCCTTACAACATTATTCTTTTCATGCGGCTTGTCGATAGTAGCCCTGTGTGATTGGCATGGGGATCCGCTCAGGTTAATTGGAAGCCTGAACTGTGTAACGGCACGGGAAGCTGAGCAGACATTGTCCCCCTTGTAATAACACAGGAGGCCTGTGTGTCTGTGTATCGATTACATCTTAGGTTCATGGCACTCGTATGGGAATGAAATATCAGAGGACAGGTTATGGATGTTGCCATCAATGGCACTGAAGGAGCGGTGATGGGCTACTTGTATCAAAGGAAAACCCCTAAATTAAACACTTTAAAAGATTACATTATAACATCTTTGATCAACATCCCAAAGCATCTCTGATTTTGTTTACTTCACAGCTCAGAAGTAAAGTTTGAAGTTAAAGGAATATATCTGATCTGTATGCACTTGTTTGGCATGTGACAGGTGTATTTGCTCTAATGTCTGAGCTCTGAGGGCAGAGAAACGCTCTGTTTCTTCCTCTCATTTTGACCCCCCCACTTTTTAGTTTCCTTTTGATCAAAGGCCCATAGCTTGCATTAGATGAGGGACACATGATACCCCATATAGGAGGTAACCTAACACATAGCTCCCTACTTGGAAGCATAGCTTGCAATCCTATGGACCAGGCCACCCTGGTTAGCGGTGAGATTAAGAAGACAGAGTGAGTGATAGTGCTAATATGTAGGAGAGGTGAGTAAAGCTGTGTTATTTTTTGCTATTCTCAAAGTTTTTAAAATGAGAAGTATTTTTTTAAGAGATAGATCATCTGTAATCTACTAAAAGACAACCTGTCAAGTTTGTGAAGTATTCATCTCTTCCCAGAGTCACATTCTTATTATCATCTCGATCATTCCAGGTGGCACCTTGAGGCATTGTTTAGCGACCAAGGTAAAAGGTTTGATACCATAACTCAAAGATTTTGCTTATTAATTTAGAAATTAATTACAAACACAAAGTGACATTTTACAAGAAATGTTTAGCATAGCATGAATTATCGCTGCTGTAAATTGGATGCAAGCGATGGAGTGCAAAGCCTTGACTTGAGCTCTTTGTGATTAATAAAAGAAGCTTTCACTTCAGTTTTAAAGCCAGTCATGATGAACGATACTAAGAGATGAAACAAAACTCCTCCTCCAGCTGAAGGACAAGCTATTTTAAGGGTGGATGTACATTTTAAAAGACGTATTAGATTAAGAGGAATCAGGGCCATCATTTATTGTATTTGTTGTCCCGTCAGACAGTTCAGTGACTAATAGCCAATGAAGGACATAACTTAAAATGGAGGTCACACATTTATTCAGTAGATTGCAATTTCTGCCTTTTAATATGTTAAACAAGTCAGTATGTCAGTAAGTTTTCTTTTCTTTTGCTGATGATCATATTATTGTGTGACATTTTGTCATAGATAAAATGCCCGCATTAGCAACTGCACAGGCAAGCAATGACTTGGACACCCTCACTCTGTTCTGTGGAACACAAACAGGAGGTCCAGCTCCATCTCCTGTGGAGCAGAGGATCTGGATTCTACATGAGTGACTGAGACACAGCATCCCCCATCCTGCCTCTCATAGCCCCCTCATAGAGCCCCACAAGGCCCACCACGTGGCTCTCAGCGCTGAGGTCCAGATTGTGCCACTGGGCTGGTACCGGACTGGAGGTGGGCGATGGAGCCCTAATCCATCTCCCGCAGGAACCCGGTGACGGGAGCATCGGTTGCCCACTCCTCGGCTCTGAGCACACTCAGGAAGATGGATTGGTTGGCCAACTCACCAAAGGAGGCAAAGCATGCCGTTAAGAGCCTGTGCAGCACTTGGCTGCTCATATGCAAAGTTTGATGAAAGAGGTTTTTCTGGGAGCGATGAATTAGGGTTCCGTTGTGAAATTAGATTTCTGGTGAAAACCTTGCAAGGTTTAGAAGTAGCATTGTTTCTTCACTGCCCTCTAGCCTAACGGTAATTATAGATAGAAGTGAAATGTTGGGAATTCAATAAGGAATTATAAAGATAAATGTCAGAACAGCTGACGGACCTGTAGAAACAATAGCTTCATGTAGATTTAAATGGTCCAAATGGTAATCGACGCAAAGATGCTGCATGTTAAATAAAGTACACCTATGCATAATATGTACTACAGAGAAAAGAAAAGGCAGAAGATATTGCAACTGAGATGGAGGGTGCCAACTTAATGTTGTACTCTGTTTATTTGTCTCAATTAATCAGGTGGAATAAGTAGCTAACAATTGTCCATCATTGTTGAACTATATTGCACATATTACACATTGTACAATATGTGAGGGGAGAATGGAATAGGACACATACAACAAACAAATGGAGAGCATATTAAATATTTCCCTCTGATGAAATAAATCTTGTGGAAAAATGGTCTCATCTTCAGAAACAGTCCAAATTGCTCAGCACTCTAACTTGATACACTAAAGATCCTGCCTCCTCCTCTTTGTGAACCAAACCTAAAACGGCGGCATGAACACTGACAAATTTGACAAAGGGAATTTGCTCAAAAAACACAGCCTCTATTTGGTCAGCCAAGCGGCAAATATGTCGGATGATATGGTTTATTAGGCAATCCATTTCTCCACAATAGTGGGGCCATCTGCAAAGGTTAGCATGCATAAGGTTCTTATGGCAAATTCTATCTAATCTGCCTTCGAAGTGCCGCCCGCGTAAACTCAGTGGCACATTTTTCATGTACGTACGATTTGGAATGCAAATAGAATAGCTGATGAAAGAGGTGACCTTCTAAGTGCAGAGCAGTGGGGGCTTTGTGGAATATGCAGAGGCAGAATAGAATAGAAAAGAATGAGTTACTGCCACTGCCACCTCAGCTGCATTGTAATATATGACTGTGGCTCAGATACAAGTGAACCTGGCCTCAAGAACATCTAGGTTAATCTCTGAGGATGGCACATCATGTACTCAGTGCAAAAAAATAGCTGGCTCGCAGAATTAAATGCATTTATGCACTGAATAAGGTCTCCAATGTCAACCAAAATACCTAAAAAAGAATGTATTTCATAGTATTGTGCATTTATATATAGTATTTAAGTTTTAACAGATAGTCATAACAAATATTGCATAGACTTCTTACTAGATTTATTTTTTTAACTTTTGAGAAAAAGTTGACTGACATTAATTTTGATTTATGCCCTCATAGCGCTTTCTGCATAATAAAAAGCAGCATGTATGGAACATTAAGTGACCAATCCAGTTGATGGATGCTCTAACATACTCAGAATCTAAGTCAAAATGAAAGTTGGAACAAGATATTCCACGATTTAAAGGTGAGACTATATGTCAATAGTGTAGTGTACAGACTCTTTGTCATACATAGTGCAAAGCTTGAACACATAGACAAATGGGTGAGGTGTACCATGGTCAGTCAGCCGTGCATGTCTCATCTGTAGCCAGCTTTGGCAGAGTAGTCATCTTCATTCCCTTTGTCCTTAGTGCAGTAGGTAATCTATCAGCCTTGAGACGTGCTGGAGAGTCCGACTGGCCTACTCGCTCTCCCATTTGAATTGAGAACCCAGTTTCTGCTTTACCCATGGTCCCAGTTAGACCAAGCTGCAATTGAGAGTGAGTGAGCTGTCCTTGATTCATATTACTGTCCCAGTATGATTGAGCTTCTTTGGTATCACTGGAGAATGGAGCGAAAATTTAGCACTTGACTTTGCAGGGCTGAAATCCCAGTACTGCATGTATGCATTTTCTCAGGGCTTTTCATGGGACACGCTTGAGGTGCGTTCTTTATGTTGAGCTCAATGAGACAGAAGCACAGGAGTGTTTAGGTATTTGGAAGTTAGCACAAACCACTTTGTTGTTTTCAATAGGTATGAAATCAGTTTCAGCTGATTGAAACCAACTTTAATAAAAGGATAAGGCTGGCGTTATTCCACATATTTATTTATTCAACAAATATAATTATTAAAATTCATGATTCATTCAAGTCCCATGAAATAACCAAAACAAAAAATATGTTAGTCAAATTCTCATTGCTTTCTGACTTCCCCACCCTGTCTGTGGCTCTCAGCACCAAGCCCATTCGATCCTGCTGAAGATGTAAATCTTTATATATGGGTCACAAATATATAGTTTTGTTTTTAAATAAGTGGTTACTAATGTCTTAAAGCAGCTGGGCACTGTAGTTGTTAGCACAGTTAGCACAGTAGTGCAGTTGCACACAATAGTACGTTTTTATAACAGGGCTTTGTATGTGGGATTAAAAATAAACCACAATGCTCTTGTTTATCGTAAGGAAGGACCATATCACCCAAAGCATTGGTGGGGGCATATTATTGTGTTTTGATGGTTTCTAAACAATGGAGGTCTTTGGCAGATATCACACTATGTCCCAGTCGATACTGCCGTCTTATCCTTTAAATAATGTGAGCAATACAACTGGAAAAAGGAACAACTTTTTAATCCAAATATTAAATCTGCCATGCATGTGGTAAGTATGCAAATGTGCAACTACTTCTCAAATACTTTTGACTATCATGTAGCAAGAGAACAATATCACTAATGCAAATGTCTCCCTGTTATCCTATGAGGCTTAAAAAGGTAGCTATTGCCGCACATCATGTGACCTCATGCTGTGTAAGCCAGAAGATCTGTTGATGATTAAATCAATAGAGATTTGACACAAACTTGTGGAAACATGCCTGTCTTATTTCAACCAGTTCCTCCCCTTGTGGTTGGCTGTGGGGGATTCATCCCCTGACTGGTCTCTGTCACCTGATGGAGATGGGCCTTTAGCCGTGGTTTGAAAGAGGGAGTCGATTATGATGCATGTCGATCGTTCTAGCAAATATTGACATGGAAACAGTGAGAGAACAACCCCACGGCTCATAGCCCTTTCCTCCCATACTGGCTGCTTCACTCGCCAACTCTGTACCGCACAGACGCACACACACAAAATATAGCATACCTACAGCTTACAGACATTTTCACAAATAAAGACACACTGTGTGCACACAAGATGCCCAGAAACCAATCATCCCAATCGATGGTGTCTCAGCAGCTTCTCAGGGTAAATCCCAGCTCCATTTGGTATTAGTACTCTGGTGTGTGTGCAGGAGGCTGATTAGTTATTTCTGTTTATTTACTTATGGGTGGAGGAAGAGGCCATTTCCCCTGCCACACTACACTAATACTGCCTCTTAACCACCTTGCTGTCACCTACGTCTCCAGAATCATACTCCTCCTGCATCTGTCCCTGGGAACCAAGAGGGTTAATGAGGAAACACAAATGTTTGCTGGTAGAGAAAAGGCAAAGGTGGTCTATCAGGACATTGAAGACAGTGGAAAGAGATCGAGTGAGAATTAAAAGAGAGGAAGGGGGGAGGTGCTAATGACAGGTGTGTCTGTAAATTCTTCATCCTGCATAGACTGCTAGGGAAACTGCTTGGCAGGGCACTCAACCACGACTTTACAACTAATCCTGTTTGTAAGTTATTATTTATCTTCAGCAAAGTTTGTCAAACTCAGGCTTTGATTTCTCCCCCTGAGTTCCCTCTCGTGGCCCGCTCCCGCACATGCTCCCCACATAATTTATGACTGCCTCTGGTCCTGATGACAGATTATTAAAAGTAGAATTCGTTTTTTGCTGGGGATTTTTCCTGTGGGAATTGGGAAGGCAGGGCTCTCAGAGGAAGGTCTCTGACGAGGTCTCCATTACTAATAGAGGCAGATTTTTTTTCCTTCCCTGTGTGATGGCGGAGTGAGAAGACTAATGATTTGAATTTACTGTGGCAGCAGTCACGTGGTCTGGAAGCCAGCATCAGAGGAGAGGAGAGGTTAAGTTCTTCCCCGTGGAGAGGTTTATTGGATTGTTTAGCACCAGAAGGATAATGTTTTTGTCATAGACTGCTGGTGCTTCTGCTACTAGGCTAGAAGGAGGCAAGGAACAAATCCTCGAAGTGTGTGAATATGAAGAAGACAAAGTGAGTGATAGTGCTAATATGAGTAAAGCTGTGTTATTTTTTGCTATTCTCAAAGTATGAGAAGATCAGAGAAGAGAAAAGGAGGTATGTAGTTTTTTGGAGTTGTGGGACTTAGGAGGAGGGAAAATGTAGCAGTTACTATGTGTGGACAGAATTTCAGATATTTCCTTTGACTGCACCCAACAAACCGATACAAACACCCCTTCCTTTTCTTTCCTTGAAGTTGGGGCCAACTCTCTGATCCTCCCCTATCAACAACTCTTGTGCACCAACTCCACACTTTTCCTCCTTCTTTGCTGACACACAAAGAGGATGTAGGCTTCCCTTTTCCCCTGTTCACCTGATGGCCGTTTGGAGCCTGTTCCCCCAGCGTGTGTCTGCAGCCTGGGAAGCAGAGGGGAGTCTCAGCACAGCTGAGAGGCTCGGCTTAATCTTATGCATCATTAAGCACTCAGCGGCACGCCGCAGCTCCTCATATACATCATCCACGCTTAATAAACATAATGATGACATAAGATGTAATTCCAGATGAATTTTCATTTTATAGGGAAATGGAGAATTCCTGTAGAAAGGAGGGGAAAAAGAAAAGAGGAACGAAAGAGGGAGAGAAAAAGTAAATTATCTGGGAAGTACAGAATAAATGATGTTTTTTCTCCACAAGATGGATTGTGGGGTTCTGGGAGCAGTTGAAGTGGGAGAGGAGTGTTAGAGGGAAGGAGGGTGAGAAAGGTGAGGGGGCAGAGGGCTGCAGTAGTGGTGGCCTGAGAGTGAAGGGGTGGCATGGGGGGGAGAAATGTTGGTCATTCCAAGTGTTTTAATCGCAGGGCTTGATGGACAGGCTGAGAGGACCTGAGGTGCGGCCATCCATCATGGGCAGGCTAGAATGGTGGAGCGAGGGGTAGAGTTTCAGAGGGGGCTTTCAGGCTGTGGGGAAATGGCCTTGTGATGAAAGTGTAAGAGAAAGGCAGCTGTACACACAGTAAAGGCCAATGAAGGCAAGAGGACCAAAGATTAGTGCTGCGCTTCTGCAGCATCTTGGGAATGGCATGAGGAAAGGAGATCGTAATAGCACTGCTGCCATGTGACAGTATCACCACCCATGTTTTATGTTCATTTGGCTTTGGACTCCTGTTTATGGGTTGAAAACAAACAAAGAGCCAAAGAAATGCATTCAAAACTGCATTCACATTTTCACAAATGTACTGTATGTGTTAGTCTGTGTGTGCGCGTGTGTGTGTGTGTGTGTGTGTGTGTGTGTGTGTGTGTGTGTGTGTGTGTGTGTGTGTGTGTAGCAACATTTTTTTGTCATGTTTACGTGTGTCATACATAATAGTGTCCCCTCACCACACTAGGTCAGGGTGAAGTTGGATGACTGCCATGTTAAAAATAAGATATGGTCCCGAGGGTCTCACCACCCCCACCCCCCACACACACACACACACCTTCTGATGCACTTTTCCTGAACTCAGCCCTCACCCAGACATTTCTTCCTGCAGACACCACAGCTCAGAGACACATCCAACAAACTAACTAACCAGCCAGCCAGGCTGAAAAGAAACAACAAGAGGGAGGAGAAGATGAATAGTGAAGTAAGATTTTAAATCAGGTATCTTACATTCCAATGGGAATATTGCATATTCCTCCTCCATCTTATCAGTGACTTCTGGCACAGGTGAGATAAACCTTTGAGAGCCAATCTACAAATCATGATATAATTACGACTATTGAGGGGGTAGAAACCACAAGTAAAAAAGCAGTCCAAAGATTTACTATTAAATATTGCATTTTTCTTCCCAATGTTTTTCCTCCTTTTTATTGACCATTTGGAAATGAGAAACTATTTAGCTCTTGCCAGTGAAACCAGTTTTGTCGCGGGAAAGCTGCATCCCATGCATGCTTCCAGCTGGAACCTGTCCCAGACGGCCATGCCTGGTTAATGTGGCCATTCTGTGCTGCCAGAATTAGAATTCATGGTTTATATTAAACAAACAAACACACAAACAAGAAAACAATGACACAAATTGACCTTGCATGAACTGAACGTACTGTGACTGATTCTCCAAATTGGGACAATTTTAATGTATGCAAACTGATCTTTAATATCGTGCCTACTTACTTTGGAAGATGAATCACATTTGAAGCATATGCTCCTCAGGTATTGTAGATGTACTGGAGATCTGTGGCTTTAGCTATGGAGTCTTGACTGATGCGATACAGTTGGGGATATATTAATGGAGCCTCCCACGTCTCCTCTGGTGGCCTGTGCTGCACAAAGGCATTTCTGGATTCAAACCTCAGCATGTTCAGGGCCAGTGGAGCATGCCCAGCAGTATGCCAAGGTTAGATGGGTGCCAAGGGTGCCACTAAACGGAACCTCATCCTCTGCTCTGTCCTCTCATGCCCAACAAAAAAATGCTGCAATATAACACAATGCCATATAAAACTAAATGCAATGGACATACAGGGAAGGACATAGCACCAAAACTAAAAGACCACACAATTTATCAATGGCGTAACACAACAACTGTTATTAACACTTATTATGTGTGGATTTTCCCTTTAATTCACAGCACTCAGACTAATAATGTACACATCAGTGACTAGCCTTGGCAACAGCAAATGCCCATTTCATCCGTCACTTTCTCTGTCTTATGGTTCCTATTCACTTCTCACTCCCATTGTCTGTGTGGGTATAACTCACAGATAATGTCTTAATCAGTGACGTACTCACGGTGCTCTGTTTGCGTTGACTTACAGGCCACACTCCCTCTCTCTCTCACACACAGCCCCGGTCCGCTCCTGGCACCGAACGCAGATTACATCTAGTTTCCCAAACTACTAAAAGTGTCAGAGGCTGTCTGGCTTGCTTTTATATAGTGTTATTAATGGCAGTGAGCACCCACCGCCCCAGTCATTGTGTATGTGTGCTTGTGTCTAATTAAAGGATTGCTGCTTACAGAAGCAGAGAATGGGTTTGCAAGATAGGAAATAATAATCGCAAATATTATTATTATTTTCACGGTTTATAGAGAAATGACATGAGGTTGGAAGACTGTATTTGAACTGTGAATTGTGAACTTGCTCAGTGATTGTAATGGGCTGCTGATAAAACCATAAGGGCCAGCCATAGCTATTATATAATCTCTTACCAAGACTCTATAATCTGCTCAATTGAAGAAGAATAAGGCTGTGAATTTTCTAGGTGGAACTTTGCACTAACTGCTTAACTAACAGATTAAGTCTCCCAACTAGAGGATTTTTCACTGAATTTAATTGACGGTAAATAAACTGCAAATATTATGGACACCATCCGTTCCTACCATACATAAAACTATGTGAAAAGAACATTTTCATAGGAAACTGCTCAAAAACTGCTTTTTATGCAGTGATTGGCAATAGTATATGTTGTCCAAAATGTAAAAAAAATGGAAACAAAGGTTGGCTTTGCTAATATTTTAATATGTGAGCGGATGTTTGCACATTCACAACTTATTTAAATGAAAAAGCAGCACATACAATCAGTCTGGGAGGCCTTTTGTTGCAAAAATTTGCACAAAAACACTTTGACTGAACCTCAGCTTATGACACTATAGAAACATTTTTATCTTTTTGTTTTGTTTTTTTTGCGACACGGTCCTACCCATTTTAGCTAAGCCTAGCTTATTGACAAGTTGCACAGATATACAATTTTATTTAGAATTATTCTTGACCAAGGTCTGGGACCTTAGGCCCATTGTGTAGCCAAGCCTTTTCTCAGACAGCTGTGGCTTGGCTGGCTCTCATCTCCCCCTGTCTTAACCTGAAGAATTATGTGCTCAGATAATTAGCTCTTATAGGTACACTCTCCATTTCTCCACTCCACTGAGCACATCATCTTCCTCGCCTCTTTATTGTTTGGTTTGCTTTGTCAGATCGATGTCTTGCTACTGCGTAACCAGCACTCATATCTCAGGCTGCATAAATCACAACAAGGTTTCTGTCGCTCTGGAGAGTGGTGTGGCTTTGCTGCACACATGCACACTCACAAACACAGAAACACACAAACACACACACACACACACACACACACACACACACACACACACACACACACACACACACACACACACACCACTTTATGCTCCACATCCAACAAACTCTCTTCACCTCTCTCTTTGTTACTCCCCTCTTCACTCCTCTCCTTCTTTCCTCCCTGCATCTCCACCACTGCTGAGTGACCACTGAAGAGGAACCCATCAGATTATCCTTTACCCAGTAGTGATGGGTAGGATGGGTGCAGCAGAATGGAGGGTAGGGGTCTGTATCACGGCTTATGATTGCAGTGCCACCCTGGTAATGAATTCGAAAAATGCAAATGGCTCTCCCCATGTAAAAGTTGACATTGTCTCCTGTGATAAATTTTCTGCTGAGGTAAGAGACAATTTAGATGTGAATTACAAGCAGGCTCTTTGTCACTCCTCAGTTCCATTTACATCCTTAATTAGCAGATTCCCTCCTGCTTCCATTAGAGGGTGAGAGAGAGGATGAAAGAGAAAGACACAGACAAAGAGACAGAGACAATGACACAGATAGAAAAAACTGACATCTAGTGCTGATCTCAGTTACAAAAAAGCAAACACACACACACACACACACACACACACACACACACACACACACACACACACACACACACACCTATCCAGGTACATAAGCCTTGATTATGGTGCAGGAAATGAGCCAGAAACATCATCCCATGTGTTAGGACCTCAGGGTTGATCAGCATCCCTGGGTCTGTGTCTCTGTTAATGTCATCCTTAACAGCAAACTAAACACCACAGGTTTGTAGACATTAGCTCTGCCTGCTAAAATACTCATTTACCAAGTCTCATCATCACACAACTCTCCCCTGCTTTGAATTAAATGACAGGCCTAAACATGCCATTCTATTAGGAGGCTTACTCAATAGAGCAATGTTCAGTCATTTGTGTCGCTACCAAGTGCACGGCTTGTCTGTGAGACCCCACAAAGAATATGCTCAACGCGAGGTCATATATTACAGTTTACAATATGTGCTTGGTCTCTGTGAATGGAAAGTCCCTCAAAGCGTCACATCAAAGCCAACATTGGCACACATGCCATGGTTTCTAACGATGTAAACTGAAGCGTGGTTTGAATATTCATGTTTCGACCTAAGAAGGATCATGTTCTGATTTCATGGCGCAGAGTAGGCCTTGCTGTCTGATTTTGTTCTGCTATCTTTAATGTATACATTCGAACAGTGGGGACTAATAGAGCATGTGGCAGCTTTACAATGCAAGGGATCTGTGGGTGGCCGATTCATTCTGTCCCTAAATATGGTCTGCCAAACACAGTGTGGGGTTGTGTGAATAACCTGACTTATATTTAATTTAGTAATAGATTTATCGTAAAAGGCTTCAGTGCATTTGTCCGTGCTCCTACACCCTAACTTACTGTATATTAATATTAAATTAAAGCTAAAAATGAAATTTGAATTCTCCTCACTTTTTGTGCAAGGAAATATAAACGTCAATGATACTGCAGCTATTGGCAGATTTAGCCATCAAGACGATAAAAACGTTTTTTGGACATATTTGTGGAAACACTGTTCAGGCTTCTGAGTGGGTGTTTCCCTCGATAGCAGTTGACTAACATTTAAAAGCCTGTGTTGCTAGGAGACAAACTGTCAAATTCGGTGGTCGTTATACTGACTAAGCTAGCGAGATATCTCTGTGCCCAAGTAGCAGTGCTTCGGCTGTAGCCTACTTCCACCCAATATAGTCCCAAGTCAATATGTGCCTGGAAATCGTCTAGTCTTAATCTGCATTGCTATTTGTACTCGTTGTGAATAGGCAGGCCACAAGAAGTAATTGTTTTTGTTTTTGTTGTTGTTGGGTCAGTTTTACTCATGACATGCTAACCGGCAACATAGGATTCCATTCACTACGCTAAACTAAGCTAGCGGCGGAGCTGCCGGACTACGACAATGCATGCTTGTTTGCCCACCTATATAAATATAGAGGAGACGGTGAATAACCCTATTTCAACAAATGGCGTATTCCTTTAAGCAGTGGCTAATTGGCAAGGCTTCCGTCAAAGCAAAATACCATCAATGGAGAAGAAAGTCTCACTGGCGGAGGCACTCTCAAGTCCAGTGACTTGCCAAATTTTTAGTGAGAGGTCGTTAGTTTCGTCTGGAATGTGCTGCTTCCCTCTGTAACTGGTAAATGAAAAGCAACTTGTTTGCAGTGTACTGTACACACAATTGATCAGTGAAACAATTATATAATTGACCACCCACTTGACCTGGCCTCATAGCTGTAGCAATGAGTTTCAATTTTTTTTAGACTCATATGTAAGTGGTTTATGAGTGTGGCTTTTTCTCTAATAGGCTGTTGATGGGGATGTTTGTGGGGAAACGACTTTGTTTATGCTAGTCGCTCATTGTGTGCTGCTTGCTAATTGATTCGGATGACCAGCGCGTCAAAATAATTAATTTGATTCATTGTCTCTGATAGATTGTCTCCTTCCAATCAAGGAAATATTTTAGTCAACGCGTATTTCTGTTTTGACTGAGCATTGTATTTCCTCCTTTATGTTTTTTTTTTTAATCTTCTTTTGTTTGTTTCAGGGCTCTGACATTTTCTTTTGTTAGGGACCTTAACAGTGGAGAAAAGCACACATATGATTTCACACTGAGAAAACACTGTCATTACCAACATCAATCATGTGCAATATTTTCAGACATGTTGCTTTAATGTACCATTTTAAATGCAAAGTCTGGGAGATATGCCGCTGCTGGCCTCTCGTGGTGTATGTATACGTTCTTCAGCCACTGTAAAATGTGTATGAACAGAGAAAAGCATGGCAGTCACGAGAGAGGATGCATTGTCTGTCTTTTGCTGTCATTAGGCGGTGTGTAGAGGATGATGTGAAAGCAGTATGGGGTCGGGGGAAAGTATTTATGACCCTGTAGGAAACTCGTTGGACTGCGGTGATCGCAGAGAGATAATGGGAGGGAATGGGATGCAGCGAGGTGTTCTGACGGCACCAACCAGACAAGAGCACATCCCGGATAAATCAATGTTGGTCATTTTCTCTCCTCCGCTATCACCCCCTACCCCACCCGCCTTACTGCACCTACCCCGAGTCATTTACACATTCCACCATTAAGACCCCTACAAAAATGTTCATTGAAACAGCAGAGACAATTGGAAAATAAAAAGAATATTTTATGTAAAATTGACTAGAGCAAAATGTTTTTACTTGAACAGTTTGATGTAAAATAGCAGTGTAGTAATGCTAATTTGATTTAATTCTGACACAGCCGCTTGAATGACTTTTCTGGTGACATTGGGAGTCATACAAACAAGACTTCACCTCATTAAACAGGAACAAACTGAGGGGAAATTACACTTAGTTATGGAAATGGATTTTAAGCATGCAAAGCATTAGTTGCACTGACTATAAGCTGGAATATGAAAAACATCAGTGTTGGTGTAGCTTAGCTGTAACACCAACACCATTAAAGGGAGTGAGGATCAAAGTACAATCTAACCTCTGATGATCAAAAGAGACAACTCATTACAGAAGTATATTGACCTTAAAGATGGCTTAATTAAATAAAGCACTGCCTCCGAAGGTAGGAGTGCATTTATGGTCGCTCAAGTACAATGCACACACCATATTACAAGCACAGCTAAAACAGATAGATGAACTACTGCAGTCAATGAGGAGTTTTTAGAGTCCTGAAATTTCTGAAAGTCTTGAAAGTCCTGAAAGAGAGGGTGAGAGATTCGACTCTCTGAAAACAATCTCAGAAACATGAGTGCAGGCCAGCAGAATGAAAAGAAATAAAGGGAACATACATTAACTTTCTGGCCAAATGACAACCTTACATGTTGATGTCTGTTGGATAGTCCAAGTTGGTTAAAGACTGTGCTTAAAGCAAGACTGTTCACTTTTTAAAAGCATGAGTAGCACATTAATTCTGTTACAAATGAAAAGGAAAACTCATAAACAATTGAACACAGCCTTCTCAATTCAATACACTCATGTGTTTAACTGCTACAGCCATACCTGGTCTGGTATGACCAGCATTAGCCATCAAAAGCTGAGGGCTAATGTTAGCTTATGTTATTAAACCTAACAGACATTGCTGTGTAACCTGACTGAGTCTGTTGTTTGATATTATGACTCTTCTCCATTTTACACTGGCATTTATTTTTATCCAGCAATTGCCACTTGTGGCCACAATGCCTGCTGTTCAGTTACAGTTAGATATTTATATGGCCTCACTTTAAAATGCACAGTATGTGAACTGAATGTAAACAAAAGGGTCACACCACCACCAAAATATGAAGCAGAAGTTTGGGACCTGCTATCACTTCCTTAATGATTGACCAACAGCGGACAAATACATTAGTTATTCATGTTATATTTTGTAATGCTGTTAAAAGTAAAATTTGTTAAACAAGCCAATTTTCAATTATGATTAATTGCGACTCACAAACTGATGATTTCCTATCAATGTCAAACTTTTCAATTATGCATGTATTCATATGTCAAATTTATATGGAGAAAAATGAGAGATTGGGCCTTTAAAATACCTCCATCACCTCTAAAATGGGTATTTGTTTCTCTTTGTGTCCTCCAGCTTGCTTTTGTTTTTCAAGGTACTTAAAGGTGACATTGAACAGGACGGGTGTTTATCTGTTGTCTGCAAACTAATCTGTTTGCATTACCGCTTGTATTTCAATGGTCCCGTTATGTATTAGGAAAGCAATTAACAGTTCATTAAACTTCGAAGGTGTTAATACAAGTCATAAGACTAAGCCATCTGTCGGATCCTCTCCCAAGCCCGACTTTGATACCATCCTCTAAACAACGTTTCTAACCAATTAAGGTTAGACTTGGTAATTTGAATTTGAAAATAGGACATCTTCTGCTGGTTGTCTAATAATAGGGATACATATGGTGAGGGTTTGGAGTGTGATCATGAGAGAGATAGCCTCCTTAATTTGTCTTATAAATATTAGGGAGGGAAGCAGATTGAGGCCTCAGGACTTAACATATGTCTGCTTTCAACCTCCATACTATGTTTCAAGTCAGACAAGGAGGATAAAAAAATACAGTATAAGGAACAGTACAAATCTGTGCCAGAGTATCACCAGCTTAATATTATATTAAAACGCCAGACACTGTATGAACAATGATGGGCCCACCCACTCAATTGCTATTTGTTGACTAGATAAATGTTGCATTTTGTCTCATCTGTGAACACGACAAATGAACAGGGTTAACATGATTCAATTCATCACTTCTTGAGGATTTAGTGAGATTTGCTCTGATTAGTGGCTCATCTGTCAGGGAGACACTCTGATCGTGAAGAAAAAAAAACTGCCTCTCCTCACTTAATTGGGAGCCACACACAGTGAAAGAGACACAGCAGCTATGTCAACCTTTTACATCCCAAATTTATCTTCCAAAATCAATCCGTCAACATCCTAATTGGCCCTCACTCTATGATTGCTGTGCTGGCTCACTCTCGGAGGATCTAAAGCTAAATGGAGTTATGCGTTCAACAGATAAAATGTTGAAATATGTGATGCTTAGCAATCATCCGTTTATATAAATCTTAAACTGAAAGATACGGATTAGATGAATGTGTCTGGAGATGTTCAGGGAGAGAAGACAGCTTTAAAACCTTTCAGACTTTCAAAGTTCGGCATTGAGCTTGTACCAGAGATGTTCACAAGTCATTTTTTGGAAGTCCAAGTCGAGTCTCAAGTCTTTGAGCTTGAGGCCAAGTCAAGTCTCAAGTCTCTGGCCATCTGATCTGTCCCTAACACTGTATTGTTAAATCTTATGAATTCAAAGCATGTCCTGTAGCTACCATCCAGACAGTACAGTATCAAAATCAGTTGTGGGATAACTTTATGGGGTCTACTCAACACATCCCTCTAGACCTCGGACCTGGTGAAATATTAACCTAAAGCTGTCACATCATATGGATACAACTATAAAGATACAATGTGCCTGTTCCCAGCATTAGCACAACACTTTGCGATGGTTAGCTTGTTACCTGTGATTATATATGCTAAATGTAACGTCTCTTTCACTCAAAAAAATCTAATGTCGAAGTGGAAATCAAGAGAATAGTGGCAGCGCCACACCAGTTACAGAACAACATGCATCTCAGTGTCAATCCAAATTACGCACAATAAGCAGTTTGAACTCACTGATCTAATGCAATTTATTTATTTATTTTCACAGTTAGTTAGTATGCTCAATGAAACTGAGTCCAGCGCGAGGGAGACCCGACTCAGAGGAGGAGAGGTTAGTGAGGCCAGCGTCTCCACGGCAGGTGACAGTGCGCACGGATCCGCTGCGCCACGCATGGATGAAATAATGAAATAGTAAATAGGACTACAGTAACAGAAATATGTGCAGAATTAAGACAGTCAAGACCGCCCAGTGTTTGGTGGACCGGGTACACCTTGTTCATTTAATAGCCTACAAATCATCCACGGGATCATTTACGCATCACATGAGTTTTCCCATCCAGCACAGCGTTTGTTCCTGGGGAGATGGATCCGTGCGTGCCGCCTCCTGTGCGCCATAGATGTCTGAGCCTCAGCAACCACTAACTATAAAGATACAATGTGCCTGTTCCCAGCGTTAGCACAACACTTTGCGATGGTTAGCTTGTTACCTGTGACGATATATGCTAAATGTAACGTCTCTTTTCACATTAGCGTGTGAGTGACTGACCTATTTGGGTGCGTTTTGAGATGCCTGATGAAGTTCGACGTTGTTGATCCGGCATCATTTATCTTGGTGCCACACACCTTGCATGTAGCTGTTGGCTTACTGACACTGTTTACCGAGTTATTGAAAGCAAAACTAATGACAAAAGGCACAACTCCGGGAGGACTTGGTGTCGCCATCGTCCATGTATTTTTATGTATGAGTGCGCGCACATAAGGCATAACGCATGCGTTACGTTGCACATTATGGCAAAGGGCAGGGGACATGCAGCTCGTCATACGTTTCCCCAACGTATATCCATCCATCCATCCATCCATCTTCATCCGCTTATCCGGGGTCGGGTCGCGGGGGTAGCAGCTCCAGCAGGGGACCCCAAACTTCCCTTTCCCGGGCCACATTAACCAGCTCCGACTGGGGGATCCCGAGGCGTTCCCAGGCCAGGTTAGAGATATAATCCCTCCACCTAGTCCTGGGTCTCCCCCGAGGCCTCCTCCCAGCTGGACGTGCCTGGAACACCTCCCTAGGGAGGCGCCCAGGGGGCATCCTTACCAGATGCCCGAACCACCTCAACTGGCTCCTTTCGACGCAAAGGAGCAGCGGCTCTACTCCGAGCTCCTCACGGATAACTGAGCTTCTCACCCTATCTCTAAGGGAGACGCCAGCTACCCTCCTGAGGAAACCCATTTCGGCCGCTTGTACCCTGGATCTTGTTCTTTCGGTCATGACCCAGCCTTCATGACCATAGGTGAGGGTAGGAACAAAAACTGACCGATAGATTGAGAGCTTTGCCTTCTGGCTCAGCTCTCTTTTCGTCACAACGGTGCGATAAATTGAATGTAATACCGCACCTGCTGTGCCGATTTTCCGACCAATCTCCCGCTCCATTGTCCCCTCACTCGCGAACAAGACCCCAAGGTACTTGAACTCCTTCACTTGGGGTAAGGACTCATTCCCTACCTGGAGAAGGCACTCCATCGGTTTCCTGCTGAGAACCATGGCCTCCGATTTAGAGGTGCTGATCCTCATCCCAGCCGCTTCACACTCGGCTCGTATATGCGCCAATAAAATAAAATAGAAATACATGAATACATTTAGATTTGAAAAGCAATAATTGCATGAAAACATGTTGTTGAGTCTTGAAGCTCGAGTCTGAAGTCTTTTGGGTCGAGTCGCAAGTCAAGTCTGAAGTCTTTTGGGTCGAGTCTGAGTCAAGTCTGAAGTCAGCTGTTTGTGCGACTTAAGTGCGACTCGAGTCCGAGTCTCAGACTCGAGTCCCCATCTCTGGCTTGTACAGTACAGGAAATCTGAATTATTATTACATTATCCATGACCTGGACAGTTTGCCAACTGCTTAATGTTCTCAAGAAATAAGGGAGTATCTGTATCACATCAAGTGAAAGTAAAACAGGTAGCATTAGACATAGCCTGAACAAGTATTGACATATTATTCAAGGTGCTGGCAACAGAATGGCTCATATTAGTCGTCTGTGAGTCGGTAATGGCAGATCACCTCTTAGGGCCACAGAATTGACAGGCTGTGCTCCCCCTCAGCAGATACCTGAGAGATTTGTTTTGGCTTCCCCTCCAAACACTCTCTTACTAATGCTGCCCGATGGCCTAGTTAACCTTGGTGATGGTTTCTGAAGCCGGAAATGTATCACACAAAGTTCACTCAATCATTAGCAGAACAGAAGAGTTCAATTATGCATGCGTGAACGTTTTATTGATATTCGGATGTGGGTTTTTGTGGAGCTGGGAGGTTTTTGTGGAAGGCTGAAATTATTCACTTTAGAATAAATTAAACATGTTTAACATTTGTATCATGGAGGCAGGAAAGCTTTTGAATCTACTGTTTTGTGTGGAATACGCTGCTGTGAGAAAAAAGTTTCTTTCTCCTACTTAATGAACAGGTGTCTACATAACACAGCCCACCCCACAGATGGCAGCGTAATTAGCAGTCATTATGTGGTCTTCAAGAAGGCCGGGATCTGTGCGGCCGCACAGAGCGCCTAACCTCTTCACCCCCTGACAGGGCCCACGGGGGGCTGCTGACACGTGTTGTTCTCCCGGAGAAGCCAAAGGTGGGGTTCCCCTTTCACGAGGTGTCATCCTGATGTGCTGGAAACCCCGAGACATGTGTTAAAGGATCAGAATGTCAAGGGCCTCTCTCTGGTCACAGCACCATAGGAACAATGAGCAGAAAAGTCCAGGTAATTGTATTGTTTTGGAAGGTTTTTTTATGAAGAGGTTTTAAGTAGTAATGGTTTATTGCTTACTTGTGAATTGTCCTGAGATTCTTTCTTTTTGCATACATGTTTTTAAAGTCAAACAATTTTCATTTTCCTGCTTAAAAAATTATTCCGATGTGCCTTCCATTGTTGCTGTGTATTCTGAGCAGCAGACGTATGCTTGTGCAACCTCAGACTGATCTGACCTTTAAAACAACACAGCTTCCTCCTGCCGTACTGAAGGTGGCTACGGGTGTGGTTTGTGGGGTCATTCCCTGTTCATGTCACTGTTCATGCCCGACTACCTCTCCGTTGTTGGGCCACTGGTGGGGGTGAGCAGAGGCTGCTGTCATGTGGGGGGGTTGCCAATAGGCTTGTAATTTTCCCTCACTTAGAAATGAATTCCATCTAATCTCATTCCACCATGTCAAATAGCGGCGCGACACGCTGTTTTATACTGTAACATTTGGTTATACTGAAGCAGCTGACTGCCTTTCGCTCCAGCCCAACACCCTCTGGATATTAAAACTCTGTATAATCATTCATTGAGATTGGATGTGGCTTAAACACAGTGCATTAGCGTGCCCCTGACAAACACTTCCACCAAGTTTGCAATCTTACATTTCTTATCCAATAAACCTGGCTGGCGGACTCTGTAGACATGATTTACTATGATCTCCTCACATTAAGAATCAAGGCTGGACTTACGGAAGGAGAAAATGACCCCTGGCTGTTTTTGACCATAACACTCTTTTTTTCAATTATCAAGGTCAGACAATCAATCCATTCAACTGATTAATGGATATATAGATTCACACACAAAATATGCTTAATCCTGGTGTGATCACATGTGGTTGATGCATCACCAACTTTAAAAGATAATGTCAGAGCTTGGCATGGTATTATTATTTTATAAATGGTAAAAGTAAAAGCACAGGGACAGCTTCTTCAATATACTGTAACTTGGTTCCCTTTAGTGAACTCTGCAAAAGTTCAACAACAGAATGCTGAAAAAAACACAATACATCACATAATACTTCACTGTCTTACTTGCAGTGGATAACTCCACCTATACGATTACTAACACCACAGGCAATGTGCACAGTGTTTATGTTGTGTTATGTTGAATATATATATATATATAATTAACACTCAAGATTATGTCAATCATCTCAAGCAACATCAGTAATTGCTAATGTAACCTACAAAACAAATCTCACAATGCAGAGGGCAGTCACTGCTAGAAAGAGTTAAGATTCTGAGGTTGTTTGCAGTAATAATGTATTCCCTTAAAGTCATAATCAGGCAGCATCAGAGGAATGTAAGAAGTTCAGCTCCATTGCTACCTTCCCATCAGTGAGTCATTATTACAATATTGCTGCTCTTTAAGTAGCTCACTGACTGGCTGACCAGCTTTGAAATATACTAAACCACTTGCAAGCCTGCTCAAAATGGCCGTGAAATGAGTGATGAAATGAAGAAACTCACAACAAGGAGATAACTGACACCTGCTAACACAAAGTTGTTTGTCAACTCAAACTCGAGGTATTTTTGAAGGAAAACCTTTCCAGTCTTATTTCAGACTTTGTATAAACATGCATTTAGTTTAGTTTTAAAAAATCACTGCAAATTATCTTTACCAGAAAAGGGCTCTAATTATAAATACTTACATATAAATGGACATATTTGCATATAAAATAACAAAAATAGGTTTAGTCATCATCATTTGAAAAATTACTTTGGAACCTGGCCTCCCTGTATACAAAAATGAAGCTCAGTTCACATCCTGTGTGGAAGTAAACCCATTTTCTGCAGACAAAGCAATTATGACAATGTTGTTCCAATTAAAATTAATCTGTAAACAATTCTTAAATGTAGCATTTAATCATATTTGACGACAGCTCCTTGAGGACAGCGCTCATTTAGTTTGTGGCCATTATGACAGTTGTGAGTGTAATTGCTGCTAAAACCCACTTATATGATTACATGCTGTTGATTATTACGGATTAATATTAAAAGTTGTAAAACAACTTGAGCATTTTGTATATGATATAGCATAGAGGCCCAAAACACACACACACGCACACTATGGATAGCCACTTAAATAAATCAATTTGTCTGGTGTTAAGCTCATTTCCAAGAGATGAGGAAATGGAGTGTTTTTTTTCTTCCTTTTCATCTTCCGATAGGATTTAGGAGACATGTAAGTGAGGTTTTCTTTGTTATTTACACCAGGGTCTGGGCCCCTAAGTTTATCCTGCCTCATATGGAGCCAGCTTAAGAGGCGGTGAGCCCTGGGAACAATGCCTCTTAGAGGAAACAAAATGACTCCTGCGTTTCATCTGTTGTTATGGTAAAAAGTGGTGGCTCTAAATGACCACTTCTATGCATATGTGGATTGGTGTTTTCCTTTGCTGTGGCAGGGAGCCAGTGGCTGATCCTTCTGTTCTCCATATGGCAGCATTGTGGTAAAAAAGATGGACAATTGCCCCCTCCCTGGGAGAAGCCCCCGGGTTTCGCTGCTGGAGGAGAAACTGTTGGTTTCACTTTTTATCAAAACCCCCGTAGGCGACCAGACAGCCTGCAGGCAGGCAGCCTCAGACTTGCACGCATTCATTGATAAATATACAGGTTATTTAACAAGCTGTATGATAGCCACACATGATTTGCATTAAAGGATGGGGGGCAGGAAGGTTGTAAAGGAGGCAGAAAGATAGTGTTGCAGTTCATGAAATAATATGAAATAATAATAATACTAAAATGATTAAAAGTCGTTCAATATACAGGGGAGTGTTGTTTGAAAAAAATCCTAATTCTCTCTAGCATCTCTATTTAATTCCATCATTGTATTAATCCACTTTAGGAGAGATTTGTGTTCAATTGAATCAGTTAATATGGCTACTGATCTGATCTGAGGCTTTCCTTTCCTCTGATGAACATCTAAATAAACACCTCATCATTACAGCACCTTTGTCTTCATGTAATAAATTACTTTGTTTCATTTGCTCAATACTTGATGAACAAAAAGAAGAGAAAAATAGAAACTATACAACTACAAGCGAGCTAAACCCCTGGTGGAAATACCCACAGGCTGTAATAGCTCACTTGACTAATTTGAAATGAATTTTAAAAAGTTCATTACTATATGTAAATGCATAGCCACGATGAAATCTGCTGAATCTGCAAATATGCTGATGATGCAGCAACAGACAATGTAGCCCGTGTTGTTTTATTTTAATGAACAATGCTTTCCCCGCAGACAGATACTGTGATTACCCATTGCTCCTCCTCGGCAGTTGGGTTGTCTCCGTTTGCTGAAGTTATCGCGTCCTCCCTGTCACTCCACTCTGTTTGCATGGCTGTCACATCGGCCACCCTTAATGGAGAAATTAATTACTACTGGTGTCATCTCTCATGACACAGGAGTCAATTTGATCATGTTAACCAAATGAAAGGACCACTTTATATACCCGTCCTTTGTAATCATGCTTTGATGGAGAGGATTAAAATGCATTTAGGCTATTTAACAGTATTCATTAGACACAACTGCCATTATGTGATGTGAACTATTAATTGATTAAGGAGGTCACATTCTCACTTTTTCACCTTGATAAAAGTACTGGAATTGAGATGTCATACACATCAGATATAATGTAAAGATATGAGGCAGTATATCAAATTATTTTTGGCACAAGATCACGATTAGCAAAATAAAAAAGGGAAAATCTTTGGAACATTAAAAATGTAATGATGTGTTTTGTCCAAGGAGAAACATCTAGGCAGCTATGGTTTGGTAGATTTGCAGTCAGTGGTGATTTACTCAAAAACTGTATTTAAGTCAAATTCTCAGGAACTTTATTTGAGTATTTCCATTTTATGTTACCATATACTTCTACTCCACGACATTTAAAAAGGAAATGAAGAAATTATTATACTGACCCCAGACAAAGTGTCTTGTTGGAGCCCCTTGTCATGTTTCAGAGGTCTATGAGTTCCACCACAAAGGCATTTCCCCTCCACACTTCTCAGATGGTTTCATTAAATAAAGGCCCAAAGAGGTAAAATTATCTATATTTCAAAGATACAAAGATTAGAAAAAAGTCAAAAAAAATTAAAACAGATTTCTGTATCAGAACTTTGTTTTGTTTTTTCTCTCCAATTTATCATCTCATGACCCCTCAGATTTAACTGGTGACCTTAGGAGGTGCCTGAACCCTAGGTTGGAAACAAACGGACAAGTACGAGCTCACCTTAAGTGGCTAAAATAGTAAAAATGCTGCTTGTATGTTGATGTATCAGCATAAACAATCTAAGAATTACTTTGACTTTGGAATGCAGGATCTTTATTTGTAATGGAGTATTTTTACTTTGTTGTACAGTATTGGTACTTTTACTCGAGTAAAGGATCTGAGTTCTTCCTGTGTTGAGTGCAATCCCAATGTATCTTGTTAACCTACCGCTGACACACACACGCACACACACACACACACACACACACACACACACACACACACACACACACACACACACACACACACACTAGACGTGTCAAAGGACTCCTTTGTTCGTTTCATCATTCATTTCTTTTTCTACCAAAGTTCACTCCTAAGCCTTCCCTGGACTCCCCTTACTAGAGCCATCTGAATGTTGCTTTGTCACTCCTCGCAGGTTCTTTATAGAGCTCAGGCGAAGCTTAACTAATCACTCATAAATTTTGCTGAGTGGACGACCACCGCACACAGCAAAACAAATCACTCGCCATGAACACCCTAATTGGCCTCAAGGTCAGAGGCGAGTCAGAGTTTCAAGAGAAAAATATAACACTGTTATTGAAGAAGAAAAAATGTATCTGTTTCTTCTATTTTCTTGCTTCCAAACAAATCCACATGCGCCCATGCAAGCATGTGCATGTACACATAAACTAGCCTGCAGTACATGCACGCTGCTAAACACTCAACACCCTTCAAAAACGACCCTCTCCACCACTGTGCGGGTTTGTGAATTGGCGAAGAGTAACAAAGCTGTTTTGTGCCCGGCAGATAAAAGACCTGTGTACCAGCGAGGTCGGCCACTCCATAAACATGTTGGCTCTTCTTATTACAAGCTGTGTCCATGACAAAGGACAAACAGCTGGGGAAAGAAATGCTACATGGCAGGAATGGACAAGGGCCATTTTCAGCCTGGCTGGTCAGACACCAGCCCCTGAGCTGTCCCCAGGAAGGCTGTTTACTGGACCCACAGGAGAGAGAGAGAGAGAGAGAGAGAGAGAGAGAGAGAGAAAGTTGACACAGTAAGCCTCTTGCTCTCTGCCCTCCATCTCTCCCTCTCTCTCTCTCTCTCTCTCTCTCTCTCTCTCTCTCTCTCTCTCTCTCTCTCTCTCTCTCTCTCTCTCTCTCTCTGATGACAAAGATTAAACCTTGGAACAATCTCCCCAATGCTGAGGAAGGGTCATCAATTACCCTATGATACTCTTCATTACCTTCCACCTGTTTCATTCACCACCTCCCCTCAATGCTCTGCCTGGCTGTGCAATGTTAGTCTCATTATAAAGGAAAGTTTAAAAACAATGTGCAGAGGTGTATTTACATACCCGCTTTAGCTGTCAGCTTTGCATATTTGAAATTAGAAAATAATTCTTCAGGTTTAAGACCTGAAGAGTTTGCATTCACAAGACTAAATCTGATATTTTCTTAGGGCCCTGACACACCAACCCGATTATTGGCCGTCGGACAGTCTGACGAGGTCAGTGACTCGAGTCTGTTCGGTGTGTCCCGTGCCGTCGTCCGTCGGAGGAACTGTTGGCCTTTTTTTGGGCCGACCCGACATGCTCAGTCGGAGACAGGGGACAGGGGACAGGGACTCACCGGGAATGGCGAGCGGATGAGCCTCTCAAAATCTGACGAAAATCTTTTAAACTGACCTTTGTCGATCTGAAATGAAGACAGATTCAGCAACTGCATGGCCTATTCCTCGCTTAAAATGTTTTCAGAAACACGTTTCGGTGAACTATTTTAGTACAATATGAGATTGTATTCTGAACAAGTCGCCATGACAGTCTGGCTGTGAATTTCCGGAGAAAAAAGACCCACGTGACGCGTGCGTCCTATCAGCTGCCGGTTTTCATTTTCTGGGAAACAATACAGAGACGTATATATGGAGACGTATTACATTTCGCGCAGAGCGTACACTCAAGTCGTCGTTGCCTCAGTGTGTTTTGAGGCATTTTTTTGGACTTCGGGGACCCGACTGAGTCCGTCTTTTCTGCCGACTGTCGGCCGTCCGGTTGGTGTGTAACAGCTCTTAGACTAAATATCTTTAAATTTGAATGTTTTAGACAAATGTTAATTTGGTCATTTTGAGCAGCATTTAGGTTGATAAAATGTACGAAAACATATAACTGAAAAGTTAAAACAATAAATAAAATTAAAATAAAATGTTGGTGGCTATAGTCAAAAATGTCTTCAGGGATTGTGGGAGAGCTTGAATGGGATGACCTCAGAATTTGTAAAATCCTAACCCTGAAGCCGTTTGCATTATTGCATTAATATTTACTACTACTACTACTATATACTTTAATATTGTGAATAAAGTTCCTATATATATGTTTGTTTTTGTTTGAGATATGACAGCAATCACCTTTATTATGCAAGAATTAATAGAGAGATGCAAATCATTATTTTTGATTAATTGTAATTTTACATTGCAAATCACATCATATTATTTGTTTCTAAATGTATTTCATCTCCCTCTGTGATTTCTGCTCTAAGGTTTTTCTCTGAATTAGATTATTTCTGATAGGTGGATCAGTCATAGTGGAGGAACCTGTTTGTGTCTGATAAAGAGGATTGGTTTCTGAGAGAGAACAAATAAATTGGCAGTGTGTGAGGTGCATTCAGAAAATAGCAAATGCTTTTATTAAACTAGACTCTTGAAAACAGAGCTGTCTTGAAAATCTTCTTATATGAGCATTCTTCTCTTGCCGTCTCAGTTCAACTCTGTTTTACAACTATGTTGAAGCAAATGTCATGTTTGGCCAGTTCATTAACCCACTGCTATTCATCTCCCATACTTTGATAGAGGAAATCTGGAGGATCAGCTTGAGCGGAATTTATATTTTCCCTCCTTACTATCCTTTAAAAGTCAAACTTATCCTTATGGGATTCTTAATTAAGCCAAACTACCAACAGACGGCCTCGACATAAAAACCATCTACCAAAGAGATGCATCTTTGGTTTTAATAGTGTAGTTTTAAATGGCTACTATTTAAAAACCATGAACATGACAGTGTCTATTTCTGGCAAAACTATTGATTCCTAAAGATTTTTGCTCAGGCACCTTGACTACTTCCTGTATATTGGAGGACCCCTGCTGAAGGCATAATTTGTGATAGAGAGAGGGTTTTTCTCTCATTATATATTCATATAAAGTACAGGATTTGTTATCTGGGCTGACCCTCTGTGCTTGCTGTGTGTCAGATTGGGCATGATAGTGGGGATTTGTTTGTTCAGTTTGGCTGCAGTGTTTCTCATTTTGTTTCTGATGGTGTTCATCAGAGCGGTGCTCTCTTGGGAATTGTGCCACCGCTTCTCCTCCTCTGAGATAATTAATATTTAAAAGATGTTTACCAACTTCCAAATTCTTACAAATGTTGATTAACCGTTCAGTTAGTGGAATCACTGGAGTTTTATTGTATAATCAAATAAATGTGCTTATATTGTGGATAAAAGTCAGAATTACATACAATATCTATTAAGGCCTCAATCTGATTATAAAAGTGCACACCTTTTATAATCACAGTGGAATGAGGAAGACTCGTATTGTCATTGGTAAGCATAATAGTCAGATTTTCAAAATGTCAAACTTTTTATTCATAACTTGGTGTAATATTTTATTTTAATGCACACAATTATTATCCTATTGAAATATTACCGGTTTCTGTTTCAACAGGCCTCATGCAAAATGTATTAAAGGGTATGTATAAAGGAAACCTAATTCCTAAGGGAGAGGGATTTGTCTTAGTGTATTTAAGAAGCAGTGCTTGTAATTTATGAGCTTATATTTGTTTTTGTAATTAAATATCACCTGAATATTTAATACCATAGTATGGCTCTGCAGCGAAATGGGCGCAATGCCGTTTGGACTATCAAGTAACTATTGTCTCACAAAATGAGATATTAACTGAATTGAAAACCATCCCCTGTCACATTTGATAATTTATTTGCATAATTAGGTCTTCATTTTAATTCAATATGCAAATATATGCCCCTTTTAAATTGCATTTAAATGTGAACTGGATCCAATGCCAGGCCTAATGTGAGTGTATTTAGTTGTATTATCTGGAAAACATTAGAAACTGTTCAGGGCTAAATAGGAAAAAAAGGAACCGCACTGAAAATACTCGACATTTCAGAACATTTTAGCCATGTCTCAGGATAAAAAACAGATTGTTTTCTCCTACAATAATCTTGTTTTCACAGTGTCCCACAAGAACTTTGTGTTGAATTATACAGTATCTGTTTCTATTTGGATGTCCCTTCCTTTCTAGGGAGTGTTATCTCTTGTTTCACTTTTTAAAAAGGAGTTGTGCTTAGGAGGCATGCATTGCCATCTATTATTCTGTGAATCAAATGGGGGCAGAGACAGGGCAGCTAAGAGAGAGTGAGCCTCCGGTCCAGTCCAATAGTGGCCTTTGTGGACTGAGGGAATACAAACTTCAAGACAGGACAAAGTCAGAGGAAATTGACCTGCTTGATCCTTTCCCTGAGAGGGAGGCGGCACTCGTCCTTTCATCTTTTCCCAAGGGCCCAGATCTTTGGGCTACACTTAACAAACAAAATACTGTCTGGACCTAACTCAGGGTTGTGGTTGTCTTTAGAGCTGGGAGATGCTGATACCCAGGGTGGCAGTGGGCTGGTAAGGAGGAGGAGGGGGGTAACCTGAGACAGACAGGCCTCTAGGGTAGGGAAGTAGCCAAAAGGGACAAATTAGCTTTAGACAATAGGGGACCTTTTACACCAGGGGGATAATTAAACGTTTCTTCATCAAAGACAGTTTGCAAGCTGCTCATTTTGTAATTCTATCATGTTTGCCCCTGAGATATGCTATCTGTATTTTGTCCACCCCCACCACTCAAATCCCTTCCTCAAGACATCACCATTGCCAATAATTTAGATTCTGTTTGATTACTCTCTTTGGTGTGTTAATTATACAGAGTTAGCACTGGTCTAATTGAGCTCAGTGGAAACAGAGGGTCTATCGGAGTGGCAACATGCATGCTTCCTCTTAGCATACTGCACAAAGACCTTTGTTTTCCATTCTTGCTCAATGTGAGAACCATTCAACACCCAATTGTGAGTCTTTTGCTACTCTTGCAGGGCGTAATCATAACACAAGAGGTTGGTCTGTCGTTGGCGATATAATAAAGTAGGGTTCTGTTAACCTGAAGTATGGAACATAACTTATGACATTAAACAAACAAAAAAGAATATCAAAAGTTAACTTAGAGCACTTTTATGAAACTGCTAAACTTACTTTTCTTCTCTGTGTGCATGCATGCGCCTGTGCTTGTGTATGTCCAAATGGGGGGGATGCATAATGTGCATGCCTCTGAATGTGCGTATGGGTAAAAGACATTGTGTGACGGGTCTTTTTCCTTGGCCACTGAGCTGTGGACCACAGAGTTTGTTGTGTGCCTTGGATCACACGGAGGAAGTTGAATGATGTTGCCCCAGCTCTCTGAAGGAAGGCCATGCTTGGCTGGCTCCAGAACAGCCTTAACAGGATATCACAGAAGAAACTGTGGCTTTTGTCCAGCTCTCCTTTAAAAAAAGCTGTGTCAAAGGGACTTGGGAGGGTGTTTCTTTTTCAACAGATGCTAGAACAGTATGTCATAGCTCTCTGGAAGCCCATATCTACAATGGCGCCTATCTAACCCTATGACATCATCAAAGAGTGTGCTGTGTGGGGCTGCCGGGCTGCAGTGTAGGATTCATGCCATTACAACACCAGCAACATGTCTCGTAAGGCCCCAGTGAACAACGCTGAGCGCCACTGCTTTTACCCCTGCTGGAGCGTTTTCTAACATACTGCTGCAACAAGGTAAACCAGGAGAGTTCAGATTTAGACTCGGTCCCGGAAAGACAGTAGACTTTGCAGTACAGTTGTAGTTTACCATCAACACAAATAAACTACAATAGTTTGCATTTGGAGGGCTAAGCAAGATCTTCATTGATATTTATTTTTTTGTGTTGGAGAGAGGAGTGAGACCAAATCTACTACATGGTAACATGTATTTTATTGTAAGATCCTTCTCTTTTATTGTGTCTTGTGTTCTTTATTTATCTCAACTTTGACTCTATGTACTGTATCTATTCACTCAGCATGCACACACTAACATATGTGTCTTTATATGCATGTGCTATATACTTCATATACAGAGGGAGTTACAAAGAACAGTGTTTGTCAGGGTACAGCCATGCTGTGAGCAGCCCATCTCTGTGAAAAGCCTTAGCCTCGGGGCTATAGACAGACCCCTGGGACCAGCCAGCACTCAAGGGTCTATTTGTTCAACAGAATGTGTTATTCTATCACAGCAAGCCTGTCACAGCAGCAATCATTCAAATACCCATTCATTTCTGGAATTCTGAATCCTCAGGCCTCCAAGGACCAACAAGACCCTGTTTATTTGTTTAGTTCTGGAGTGGGCTTGTCTCTTTGATTCGTAGACGCTGAAGTTAATATCGCTCAGAAAGACGTTCATTTGTTTAAGACCTGTGTTTTTGGTGTCCATGAACAAGCATGGAAATTACAGGAGCCTCTTTCTGTGTAAAGAATAAATGTATTAATGGTAACCGTACATTTTCTGCTATATCCCTAACCCAGTCATTCACATTGGAGCCACAGCATAGCAATCTTTTATCATAATGACATATACTGTACTTTAACCTGTTATCATCAGAGTTAAAGACTAACCTATCAGACCAGAAATAATGGCAACTATATTCAGTTATAATCACAATTTCAAAAGTATTTGAATTACTAGTAAAAAACAAAACAAAAAACACGTGGAATAAACTGTAGCATGTTTGAATCAGGAATACATTTACAGTAGATTATGAGATCCTGGATACACATGCATTGTGATAGACCTGTCCATGGTGCACCCTGTCTCTTGCCCAATGCATGCTGGGGTAGGCTTTGGCCTTGTGCAACCTGAACAGGATAAGCGGTATATGGATGAACTGACTACACAAGAATTGTGAAATAAAAAATCTTTGCCACCCTCTCACAGCTCTTAATGATTCACAAAGTAATCCAGAAATGAGTTATTGAGTTAAACCGATAACAATTTGAAGGTAACTTTCTCAAATCTGTCGTTACTGAAGCTGAACGCAAAAAGCTTAAATTAGCAGCCTGATGTGCCTTCTGTTAGTTGCAGCAGTCATTTCAAATCCACCTCCATCCCTGCTCATGAATGTTTTTCTAATTGAAAGTGATATCTTAGTGCTAGTCGTTGGTCAGAGCCTGTGAAGAGTAGTGGTACAATAGACCTGTCAGGGTTGATGGATCTCCAACACAGCTGGGATATGGGTTCCCAGACCGAAGCCAATAACAGCAAGGCTGGTATGTAAAAACAGAGGCTCAGAGCTGTCCGTCCACGACTCACACAAACGTACATAAAAACACACACATATGTGCACACAATCGGCCTGATCAATAGTATATTCTTCTGAGGGAAAGGGGGTGTGCTGAAATAAATAAGTGGGATTATAGAGTGAGTGATATTGGAGAGAAGTGAAGGAGGCTGTGAAGATAGTTTCTCATAATCAGTATTGTGTTGAACCACTGGATTTTTTTTTTTAGTTTGAGTATAATCAATGAGAGAGTCCATGTGGGCTCGGCTGGTTGAGGATAGCCAGTCATTACAGATTAGCCAGAGTGAGTAATGGGAGCCCCACAGGGCAACGCAATGCAATTCAATAACTGCAATGGTGGGAGGGTGTGTGGTTGTGGGATGTTTTTGAGTCAGGGAAAACCTAATCTAACCTGGCCAGAATTCATCAACAGAAGCCCACTTTTATACAGTGATGTTTCTTTTATCTCTGGTTATCTGTGAGACAGTAAAGGGGATTAAAATGTGTGAGAGAGTAAAGGGGATTAAAATGTGTATCGATAATGTTTCTTTTTATTCCATAACTTCATACACTAATCACCTGCTGTGGTGAATATTTCAGTCTAATCTCAGGTTTACATTACTGTTGTATTACTTGAAAAACAAAACCAGGCACCCCTCTGATGCCAATTAATTAGGATGATATGAATATTTCAGTGCTCTATGATACAATGGTGGCTGCAAAGAGATAGAATTCACAACAGCTCCTAATGGAATATTAATAATGTGGTGACGTTACCTTCTTCTTTTTCTCAGCTTCCAGTGAAGGTGTCCATGTGGAAAAGGTTCACATACTGGTCATCCTGCTTGATAGACAGTTATCAGTCTAAATGTGTTTTTTCTTCATGTGTCAAACTGAAAATTAAAGCTGTACTTACATTTTGTTTTGTTAATTCAGGTGATTGGTGCGAAACATCCATTCATGACCAAAAGAGGAACTTTAGATTGTATATAGGACTACAGCCAATAAGTGCTATAGCATTATAACATGGTTGACATATCTGACCTGATCGAAATGCTGTTTAATTAACTGACAACATTTTAAATTACATTTCACAAAAATGACTCAATACATACAAATACCACTAGGGAAATATTTGGGACAAAAAAAGCATTTCTGTGCCAACAAAACATTTCAAAGCTGTTGTTTTACATTTATTCATTTAATTATTCTTCACTTTCATGCCAAACCCATAATTATTTTCACATTACCACCTGCTGCATCTCCTGTGTGTGTGTATGTTTATTCTATCTGTTTAATCTTCATCATCAGGTGGGTTAGCCTGGGCTACGCACTGGTGTTTATTATACTAGAAAGTCAGCTTCATATACTATCTGTTAAAACAACTGCAGTAGCATAAGGATACACCTGCATGACATGAAAGAGAAGCAGATTTAGTTTTTTTTCTTTCTGGCAAGGATCACACTGGCAGAGCTTATGTTATTCATGGACAGACTCATTTCCTGCAGCAGCAGCAGCACGGTTCGATAGTGAAGCTGTAAAACAGTTTCAGCTAGCCATAAACACATTTGATGAAAACAAATTAGGAGCGAGAAATATAACTGACGGAAAACATAACAGCCGGCAATGGAATCACATTAGAGGGGACGCTGGATGTCGCAGCAAATAAATGTACATTTAATAAATGGATAAATACAACACATAAAGCCCTATGTTGCCAAAGCTCATTCATCATTTAAATGTCTCCCTCTTTTTCCATTAAATTCCATATTAAAACACCTTGCAAATAAATGTGAAGCTTTAACAACTTGACAGTTCACCACTGCAGTAACCTGTTGACACCCAGGTCCTGAAACATCGCTTAAGGGGAACTTAACGCCTTTCAGAAGAAATCACTAATGGCAATAATCTTTTGACAACATGAGATGAAAGTCTCTCTGATTTGTTGCTGTGACGCAGTACTATTCTTGTTAATGAATTTTTAATATCCTTAATGACAGGAGAGGAACGATGTAATTAAAAGAGCAAGTTAGGAAAAACGCTGACTCCAACTCTTTATGGGAATCGTTTTAATGTTAGTTTAATTGGAACTAACACATTATCTTAATGAACAGATTGCCTTCAAGGAGACCATTTCCCCTCCCCTATAGCAAGCTCAAACTAGCCACTATGCATATAAAGACATTTCTTTTGCAATCTATGAAACAATGAAGTGGAGGGTTTTAAAGAAAAGTTACACGTAAATAATTTTTTTCACTTTGGCATAATTTATTTTTTGGAAACACAAACTTGCACAAGTCACAAGGCAGGGATGAAGGGTTCGAGGTGGTGGGGTGGGGGATTGGTGGCAGGCCCAGTTGCTGCAGAAGCTTTCTGGCATGAAATACATGCATAAAGCCAAACATGGCCAACAAGCAGGCAAATTGACCACTCCACAACCTTGACACCGTTGACACCTGGAAACCTATCAGCGCTGTTTGTTTTTTTTACACCCTGTGAGGCTGAGAGGAAGACATGGGGAGACAGGATTGAGGTGAGGGTGTTTTTACGCTGGGGAGCTTTGGGCAGTTGAGTTTAATTTGGGATTTACAAGTGACATTGTGCCCCCATGGCTGTCTTCTTACTGGGCCAGGTTTATGGAGTGAGACAGTGGGGTCTTTTCCTTGTGATTAGCAGGCCTGCGACCAGCCATGCACAAAGTATTATAGCCCACAGCATTATGTATCAGAGTTTACAGACCCCCTCCATCTCTGCAGACCCAAACGATCAAACCCCCACCTTCACTCACACCTTTGGAAGGTCAAGCCTCTCAAACAAGTCAATAACTAATGAAGATGTGCAATGTCTCTTCGAGACACAAGGAAATTAAAACAAAAATTTGAGAGAAAATGTAGAAGCACAAAAATGGGACACACACACGCACACACACACACACACACACACACACACACAAAACAGATTAATATTATTAAATGATTTGGGGTTTCCAACTAAGGGGGGAAAGCGGAGTATGAACTGTGAACAGCCACATGACGACCCGGACGCTTATCTCACGGAGGCTGTTTGGCTTAAGCCATAGCATTAATACACTGATAGCCTACGGAATAGCCAAGCATAAAATGAATGTGAAAGGATGAAGAAACAACAAGAAAAGGGAGGAAGAAAGAGGATGAAAGTGGTTAGGCCTCCAGTTTAACAGACCAGAAATATAGAACTACCAGAAGCATTACAGGGAGGTCCTTATTGATATGAGTGTTATTTCTGAGACATGCTTTTGTCGCTGCTTTACAAACAAAACCAGGAAATACTAATAGAAATAACTTTTTTGGAAAGTTGTTTGAGGGGCCACAACATCTAGAGATGTATAAATATTGAAAGGCAAAGAAAAGATAATGAACTTGGACACATTTATCAACAAGACAGAATAATAAGTTGCACTAAGTGATAATTGAATTTGAACAAACATAAAGATCCGGTGAAACAGAAGGAATTGAAGAAAACAAATCCTCTGTACAGCCTTTGTAACCTAGCCCAGTGCTGAGGCTTTTATCCCTTTGTTTTATTGATTAAAAAAATCCCAGAGGCACTAAAACGTACAGTCAATGATTAATGTCCCTCTCAGAAAAAGAAATTATATGGAATAAATTAAACTACTGCAGCAGCAAATTGAAAAATAAGAATGTAAATGAGCTTTGAATACTTAATATCATAGAGAAAAATAGGCAATGAGGCCCAAAAATGATGAGGGATTAGCACAGAAACATGACATTAGCTCTAATGGCAGAGTAGATTTTCTCTCCTGTCAAAATGTAACTGTCGCATCTGATTTTCTGCCAGGTAAATGAAAAATGGGAGACAGTGTGTGGCAATCAAAATCTCTAACCTTGTTCACAGGGTGTTAAAATATGGACTCAGAGTTGCATAGCAGTACTTCAAGTCTGAATTAAGAGAATAGAAAAAGAATGTCTAGTTTGAAATGCAATTATAGGGACTAAGTAGCACTTGTCCATTGTATGATTCTACTGTGGCTTTTACAGTCATAGCTGTTGTTTGCAGGAGCAGGAAAATATCTTATAAGTAAATAAAGACATATCTACAGGCAGGTATAGAGTAACATTTTTACTAGAATGGAAGAGATATATAAATATTGACCTGTTGTAGCTTTATGCTTTCTCCCCAGTGCTGTACTCACATCTGCACAGCAACAAACAAGGTCTTAGACAGTACTTAAAATGCAGTTTTCGGGGTGCTATCCTGCCTCCCACATTACTCCTCTAGTTATCCTGCAAAAGAGAGGTAAGGTGTGAACTGCATCAAGCGAGGCTCTCTCAGTTGGAACCTTTAATTATAACTTCACAGTATCAGTTACAGCAACCTTGCACAGATGCTAAAACCCTCAGAGGCTTGGCTACTCTACCTTACTTAATCTGAGCGGTAAGCACTGAGACAGGGCTGTACCATCAGCCAATTCAATCAGAAGCCAGGACGGCACCGCATTCTGCATCAGCATCCAATCGCAGCGCAAAACAGTTCATGTCACATGACCCAGCTACTTAGCATCCTTCATCAACACCTGTTTCCTTTTTTTGTGTGTACAATATTGTTATTTTCCGCTTCCTCTCTGCCTCTCGCAGGCTCTCTCTTTCCAGAGGATATGGCGAGGTCTGTGCGTGCAGAGCTAAAGATGCTATAAAAATTGCTGAGGTATAAAATCGAAAGTGCTCAAGCTGTCTGCGACTGGAATTGCTGGCTGGCTCGGGCCTGTTGGAGGTGGTGAAAGATCCCCGGCCAAGACCTGCTAATGTTGTAAATCAGAGAAAGTTTGGGCTTGTTTGTTTACATATTACAGGCTTTACAATAGGTCTACTACAGTACACAAGGAGCTGTGCTTGGCCCAGGCTATTGTATGGGTCATAAACCTAAAGAATATAATGGCTCTGTGCAGCTTAAACCACCCACACCGGCACTTGTTCACTGGTAATAATGTTTTGTTCAAACTTGTGTTCACTTGTTCACTGGTAATAATGTTTTGTTCAGATGAGTGAAAACTTGTGTTACAAGAACAAACATTTGGAAAAGAAAAACAAGGATTGATTTCAGCTGCACACAAGGGCAACATTTTTTTAAATTTCAAAGGTTTTCTTCAGAATCACATGGGTAGAGTTAAGTGTCTGGCAAAGCACAAAAACACGACAGCTCCAAATGAGTTTTACACTTTTATAAAAGGGAATAAAACTGCATAACCACTCCAAAAAAAGACATTAATCATCTGTAACATATAAACATAACCACAACAAGATGAATAGCACTGGGTAAATAAGATTTTACAGGTAGGATGTTGAACAATTTTCTTTTAGATTTTCCTGTATTCTTCAATAATGTTAAATAGCATTTTAGAACTAAAAAAAAAAGCGAAATTAGTTAAAGTCTGTCTACAGTACAGTATGCTCAAAAAACGAGAACAGCATCCAAACCCTACAGGGCCTATGTGTGCATATATAATCCCCAGTTCAATGATATATACTGTGGAATCCTGGTATACAGTACATTTTAAAAACATCTACTCAGGTGTTGCCATGTCTATCCAGGTGCACTGTGAGCCAAAACACTTATCCTTAAGCGAGATCAAGCTTGCAAGCTATCTTATCAGTGCTTACAGTGCTACACGTACAGTAGAAGTACACTCAGCTAGTCATGCAGACCCTTCTTACAGGAGATCAAACGCAGGTCAGAGACTTGCTTATAATCCACACAAGTGCCTCTCTGTAGGTATGTGTACGACTGTGTGAGTGTGTGTGTGTGTGTGTGTGTGTGTGACAGAGAAAGAGAGAATAGAAAAAGTGAGGGAGAGAGCTCAAGGATTTTTCCGTGTGTGTCAACAGCAGTGGTCTGGTTGTTTTGTGACAGTCATAGGCAGAGCACAGGAAATGCACCACGATGTGGCCAGTCACAGTTGAATTTCTTCAGTGATAAGGATAGATTTTTGAAAAGCCGGCCAGTCTATCCTTGCAGCACCATAATGCATTTCCTGAGGTTTGATCAGTAAAGCAGAATTCACCAGTAGTGTGTATTCTTCCCGTGGACAGACTAATTATGGCTAGACTGTTTTTTTCGTGTGCCTTTTATATTTCTGCTGTTATTTAAACAGAACATGTGTCAAGTCTGACCTCTTACACATGCGCTCACAAAGTCGTACACACAAAAACACGTGCATGCAAAAGGGATGGGGGTGGGGGTGAATGAAGGATGTAGGAAGGGTGACAGGTAAACAAATGCAGTGTCATATTCTCCTGCTGTCTTCACTGTGCCACTTGGCATTTTAATGGAAGGGAATCTGATGTAACATATAGTGGTAACTACAACAGCAGCCTCGTACCAGAGGGAAAAACTTAACTCCTCAGACCTATGCATTAAACATATTGTAGAATAGAGTGTAACATTTATCACTGTCATTGCTAGAGAGTTTGTGTAAATTTAAATGCGCTCAAGCGTGCTGATCCCCCCCCTTTCCTCCACAATGTATGCGTACAATGCCACCCCAAAGCCCATTTTCCTGAAATCCTTCTCATTGTTCTGCACGACCATACTACCAAACAGCTATTCATCTTTGGGGAATATGCTGTACAGAAATGTCTTTGTATGTGGGACATTTTTCGATTGCTGTGTTCCATGTTTCATATAGCTGTCCACCTATTTTTCATGGTTAAATATAAATAAAACTTAAATGAAAGAAACTACAGTATATCCAACAATATTGCATATTTATTTCACTGTAAAGCACATTTGTAGGCTGATTTCAGCCAGATATGACTAAATGATTACCTAAAAATTGGTTTTTGGCAAAATGAATATTTTATACATATACTGTAAGTTATGTGTGGTATTTCTGATTTGGTCATTTTATAGAAAAAAAATAATTATTTTGCTATAATCTATTACTGGTTTTCGCTTTTCGCTCTGATCTACAGAAAATAGTATCAACCACAGAAAGGCCTGAAGACGATTAAATAAGACTTTGTAGATTATTCATGACAAGTACTTTTCCAGGATTGTGAGCTGGAGTAAAATGGAACAATAATGCCTTTAAGTGTGGAATATATCGGGACAGTAGTGCATGGCAATACCAGCTGACACATTAAACATTAAAATAAATTACCTAACCTTTACAACTTGCAGTGCCAATAACAGGAAAAATGACAGATCATGGGTTATTATTCACTGAGAGATCCTATACATAATAATGATGTCATCAATAATGGCCATGAAATCATGGCTCCTGCTGCTTTTAAAAAACATTTAAGGGAATTACTTTATTTTAAGTCATCCGTCCAAGTCCAGGCCTCGGCCACTCAACTGGAAAAAAAGGACAGAGTCTTTAAAGGACTGTAAGAGAGGTCGAAAGAGAGAAACAGAGAGAGAATAGAGGGTGCTGAGAGAGGAAGGAAGAAAAATGTGCCACATTACGTTCCTGTTACCAAACGGCACTCATGAGTCAATTTGCCAAATAATGCGAGCAGAACTTGACTGAAGAGGCACATCAGTGCTGTTAACGTGTTTGATTGTCAGTGACCAGCAGACGACAAATACATCTCATCTGACAAATAACATAATTATCCTGAAAGGGTTTACAGTCAGTGGTAGTCTTCAGGTTTTTTGGCTGTGCTGTTGGGATCCTTGCAAATAGAAGTCATCTTGATTGAAGCCAGAACATTAAGTCTTTAAATGTGAATATATATACATGATGTTTTGATGCTTGTGACAATCCATCTGCCTTTTCTTTGCACACAAAGAGCTCAACAAACTTCACTTCAGCCCTCTGTATAGCACTTCATGCATTCTGTATAGTGCACACACAAATGAACATAATTTGCTCACATTAAATTCTGTGCATAAGAAATGCTTCTTCTATGGTGTTTGTGCTGGACATGTACAAGTCTTTGTTATATCTATGGATCCTTGGGTGTGTTGTGTGCATGGGAATCTAGGTTTTCTGTGATGATATTCAGTGTTTTTACATAAACGTTTAGTGTCCAGTGGTCACTTGCCTGCATTTCTGTATACAGGTTCGGATTTAGCATGTACACAATGATTATTTCTATTTTTGTGTATATATTTCTTTCAAATTCTGTGTGTATATACATTTTGTATATTTCGTTCTAATTTGTTGTTATACTATTTATTTCTTGTCTTTTAGATTTAGATTTATAATACTGGGTGAACTGCTGCTAACAAAATTTTTCATTTTGCACAACGACAATAAATCTTCTATATAAAATAAAAATTCTGATTCTGATTCTGATAAAAAAAACATTTATATGTGATATTTTGTCTATTGTGACAAATGGAGGCATAATCTAAGAAATAATCATCATGAGCAATTCCGTATCTTGTGATCTTGTACACAATATCATTTGCAGGAAAGTATTAAGTTAATTCTTACTGAACTAACTGAAAACATGTTTAAGATTAACAGTTTTTAAATACGAGATTCATATTTTTCTACATATGACACATGAATATGACAAAATACTAAATTGGTGTCTTTTAATTTAGATTACTTCTGGGGGAAATCACACTTTTTTCCTTCCATCCTTGTTTGTTCGAAAGCCAAATCAGAACCTGCTACTGCCACCACTGCCAGAAAACATAGGCGCTATCCAGTCTCGTCTATGTAGAACTGAGTACTGCATCCCCATTGTCAGGGCTCATCAAACCCCAAGATATATCCAGATAGGTGATAGGCTCATATATTCGTCCCTCTCTTGTCCTTCATTGTTTAAAGACTCTCTAAAATATGAAAAACAACAATTTGTTCTTTACTTTCCAATGATGTCTTCTGATTGATGCTGTCTGTTCACACTGATCATACATCATGGAACACATTACAGCATATTGTGCATTTCAATAAGGGTCATTTTACAGAAAGCCGTTTACTCTGCCGCTGCAGAAAATCTTAAATAAATTTAATTGTCTGCATCCACCATCAGAAATGACTTTATGCGTTTTGCTTCATAATTAAGAGCTTTCACATCCATAAACTTAAATCACTGTGCACAGCTGTTGAGGTGTAATTAAAGCATTAAATATGTGAACGATCAACTCCCACTAAACAAGATGACACCATCACCCCCGGCACAGAACTTAGAGGTGAACTGCAAGCTGGCTGGGCTTTTTGTAAAACTAAGACCTGGAGTGGTTCTCTCTTTCTTCTGTTTTCCAACTCTTAGATGGCAGTCCCATAAATCTCACTAGTTCGCCACAGCATTAGTAGCTGAACTGATGCTAACACCATTAGCTGATGATTTAATGACACTGTAGATGAGGACAGTCATCCTCTTTCTATCATTCTCTCTTTTTTTTCATCCCCGCCTGCTGGCTGAGGATACAGGGAATCTGTGTGTTTTTGAGGATGAGGGTGGTGGCGCTCGTATCTCATCCACCTCCATTACGCCAAGGTCACTCCGTTGCTTTTCTTAATGTGATCAGGGAAAGTGTCACTTTTGCAATTCGGTGGCAGTAAATAAGAACTGGCTCTAATTTGAATGTAGTGTACCAGAGGCCCTTTATGGGTTGTTAATTTAGTGTTTAAATACATTTAACAGTTGAGAGAGAGTACTGATTAGACCGGCTCTTCAAGTGAAGGCTATTTTTCTCTCCGCTATTTCCACTGACTTGCTGTAGATTATTATTGTTATGATGTGACAGATGAACGGCAGGCTTATTTTGAATTAAGAGGAACTTCAAAGGCAAAGAGAGCAATAAAATCTGCAATTTTCCTAAATCATTCCTCCTTTATTTCTCCTTTAAATTCCTCATTTATTTATTTCTGTTAGAAATAAAAGGATCATTGTAATGAAAATGCACAAGTTAACATTTTAAAACTGTATAAGTTTTAAAGCGTAACTCTCGCCAAAATGCACCTAGGGTTTTTTTGTGAATGTACCCGAGTCAAACTGTTGTTTAAAAGCATAATTAGGACGGAAGCGCCACTTTTAAAGTGCCCATATTATGAAAAAAACATTTTTTCTGAGATTTGGGGTGTTCTTTTGTGTCTCTGGTGCTTCCACACGCATACAAACTTTGAAAAGAATCCATCCATGCTGTTTTGAGTGAGATACGGTTTCTGAATGTGTCCTGCCTTCAGTCTCCGGGTGAGCTGTTCAAAATCGGCACGGCTTGTGACGTCACAAGCCGAAACGAGCTGGCTAACCGCAACCGTTAGCTTGTAGCGTTAGCGTTAGGATGCTAACGCTAGCATGCTACCTCGTTCTCAATAGCAAAGCACTGCTACAACACACACAAGTTCACCATAATCTACAAAAGAACTACTTACATGTGCACCCTCATTTAGAAGTCTCCCCGCTAATCCTGCCTTGTAACTGACCGAAGTTGGAGAAACAGCCTTTCATTTACTGTCTATGGAGCTAGCTAGCTGACATGATCTACATCTGAGCTACTGTGCATGTGCGAGTGCAATCAAAGATAGTACAGAAGAAGAAGAAGAAAAGAGGTCTCACTCTGTAGCTAAAACAGAGACCAGCTGAAAAGAGGATCTGCAGCAGTGAGAGAGAGCTGTGCAGTACAACAAAAATAGGGTGTCTTTTGAAAATTAAACCATGTAAACCTATTCTGGTACAACCTTAAAATACAATTATGAACCTGAAAATGAGCATAATATGGGCACTTTAAGATTGACCGTATTTTCGTTTTCAGTCAAATGGCCTTTTGAATGGGAGAGCTAGGGGCTACTATGATCGCATCAAAATCACTATTTTTAAAACACAACATTTTTGCTTGGAAGTATCACCAGGGGCTCTTCACATGAACTCAAGCATTGAGAACATTGTTTGTGTATACAGAGTTTACTAAAAAGAAAGGTTTTGAACAACTCGCTTTAGCAGTTGGTTTTTCCGCTCGCCGCCATCTTGCCAGTCAAAAAGGGTCGATCTCCGAATGCACTGTAACAGGGAGGAGAGTAAAGAAGGAAAGCTCCTAAAGCTTAGTTCCATATAAATGCACGAATAATTTGTTGTTTTGTCGTTAGTGAAAATCAATATTGACCTTGTAGTTGAAAAAGGAGCCTCATATAAGAAACAATACTAAAATCAATAGATGCGTTCATTCACATTCGGAGATCAGTGTACAGTGTACAAGTGTACAGGAAAAGATTGTGGTTAAATACTAAAAAAGTAAAAAGTTACTCAAAGCATAAGACACAACATGTTTACTTTATTAACATTCAACCCCAACCCCAATTCTTTCCTAACCTTAACCAAAGTCCTTTTGTTGCCTATATACTTAACCACACGCAGGACGCAGGATGCGACCACCAACCTCCAGTGTCAGAGACCTGTAATTTGTACTGCAGTATAAAAAATTTGCACTTACTGTAAACTCAAGAGAAAACAACTCGCTACCAAACACAATGCAGCCATGCACACCAAAAAATGAGATTTATGTAGGTATAAGTTGTTGTTTTTTTAATCTACATCTCATCATCATCATCAACTGGCTATCATGACATAATACATAGTGGTAAATCAAATATGTACAATAATGGATAAGAAACTGATACATGGCTTCATTTGCTTAGCTAAGGCCGAAGGGCAGCCTGCGCTGCATGTTACTTCCATTGTCTTTTATTATTTTTCTGTAACTCCACCAATTTCCCCTACTTCCTCCACCAGCTGAGAGCACACAGTGGCCATGAAAGCCAATAAGGCCCAACCAGCCACCTCCACACTACAGATTTCTCCTGACACCTAATGCCAGCTCCGAAATTGGGGGATAAGTTAATGTGTCACAGTAGCATTGATTTTTCATTTGCTTCTTACTGGCCTCAGTCCCAGAGCCAGCCCAGGCCTTTCCTTCATTCTTCAGGATGGATTACTTTGGCCCCGTTGAAACAGAGCGTCGTGGGGTGACAAGGGAGCTGATGCGGGTGTTCATGATAGGTGCCACACCTGATTACAGGTGACAGGAGAGCTCAAATATCAAATATCAAGATCAACTCATTGTTCAGCGCAGTTGTAATCTGTGTCTAAGTACTCCAGTAAATATTAGGATTTTAAAGAATTCCTCAATATGATTTATTTGAAATATGTATTTATGTGCATATGTGCAGAAAAATATATTTTAATTCTGATCCATAAATTGTCAGAAATTTGAATTCAGTTCTGATGACTTTGTATAAAATAATAAGAGGCATCTACAGCCGGGATAAAATGAGTACAAGAAATCTGTGGCTGGTCCCTATGAAAGGAAAAATACGCTCACGTAACAACAACACGGTGCTCAATGAGCTATGTCCTCAGTTCCATATGAGATTGGTTAATACAAAAGCTTGCTGGTGAAAAACATTGTCCTGCTCCCAGTGACAAAGACAAAGTGCCTGTGTTTGGCGTACGCGAGTCAAAGGGACAGGTGACGACAAGGAGGGAGACCAGGGAGGGAATTTGAATTTCACATCTAGGAGGAGGCAGCATGTCATTAAAACCCCTAATTTCAGTGTCAGGTAGACTTACAGGTGATCCATCATCTTGTCAGAAGAATTTTATTTTATTTTCAAAAGAGTTCAAAGCAGGCTTTCCAGACTTTTTACTTCAGTTCCAATTAGATTTAAACACACAATTAACAGAAAAGTCTAGTCCCATGTGTATGTTTGAGAGATACCTGCCCGCTCAAGCAGATCTGAGGGAGAACGATTTATTATACAACTGAATACCAACCAAACATTCTGCATAAATGATAAAGGAACTAAGCTCCTTCTACAGTATGCATTATCCTCCACCGCAATGCAACAATATCATAATTAATAGATAATAACTACTTTGAAGTTAATATTCCAGTGTTGCACACATAGCAGCTGCACTGCCCTTCATATACCACCAGCAAACTGCATATCAGCACCCATGAATGCCATTTATTGGTACATTTCTAAATGTTAACGCCTGTCAACTCCAATCTCTCCAAAGGAGGCGCCTGGGAAATAAAATGCATCGGAGGGGACCTGAGAGGAGGACACACGTTAACCCAGATAGGCTGTGACAAAACACCATTACCTTTTCCTGTTCACACAGCAACGTACAGGACAGCTAGTAGTCCCCTGTCCCTGGGAGAAATCCATCTAAATGAGAGACACACACACATATGTTCTCTACTGTGGGAGAACAGTCTTTGAACAATTGTAAACTACTTTTCTGTTCCTATAATAAACAGGTGTGACTATAAATCTGTTAAGTAAACATACACTGGTATATTAAACTATGATTTATTGTTCTTTTAGTTGAGCTGCTATTCTTTAGTTTTTACTTGAAACTCTTTTACTTATGGACGCTCCATACTCTGTACACAGTTGTGGAAGTATCGGTATCACCATCACAATGCAAGTAAAATTATTCACTGATACTGTATTTTTTGTACATATTGTAAGTTAGAGCTGCACTACTTCTGCACTTTCACTATATTCTTGCAGTTCTGGTTAGATGTTAACTGCATTTCATTAGCTCTGTACTTGAAAATTGAATCTGAAAAGAACAAGTATTAAAGTATTAATAGTATTATTAAAAGTATTAATCACAAAGTATCATAAGTGAAACTACACGTTATGCAGTAATAAAATAGTTCCTGTGAGCTTTATAATATTTTATTGGATCAATTATACTGGTAAGTAATTTAGATAATTTAATTAAGTAGGACTACTACACCATAACCTACTCCATTACAGGTAAAAGTACTGCAATGGAAATGTACTTATGTAAAGGTACAGACCTATTAGCAACAAAATGTACTCAAAGTATCGAAAGTACAAGTACTCGTTATGCAGAATGTCCCCTGTGAGTGTTATATCATTATATCTTGGGATCATTAGTATTGATGCAGTACTGTAACATATAAGAGGAACTTTAATGTTGTAGTTGGTTGAGGTGGAGTTCATTTTAACTGCCTCATGTACTACTGGATAGTTTAATCTATAATAACTGATCATGTTTTATAAACTGATAATGGGTTTTATAAAAAACAAATGTGGAGAGTAACTATAGCTGCAATAAATGTAGTGGATTAAAAAGTAAAATGATGTTGTCTGAATTGTAGTGGAGTATAAGTATAAAGTAGCATAAAATGGTAATGTAAAAAGTCAGTACTTCAGTACTTCATCAGTACTTCAGTTAAATACTTAGTTACTTTCCACCTTTGAGTTTAATTTATAACAATGCATCATGTTTTATGAGTTTATATAATGTGTTTTCGATAAAAAAGTGACTATAGCTGTAAAAAGAACATTACTGTCCTCTGAAATGTGTTGGAGTAAGAAAATATGTAGTCATTAAAATACTACCATATGTCAAAACTGTACATAATTTCAGTGCTTTGGTATTCTCCACCACTGTATGTAGAATATGAATCAAGTGATAGCTCAGACTGCTTTCTCTGATAAAAGAAAATGCATGCTGTAAAAGACTCAAATCCTTTAAAGTGCGTAGACATTGAATGGTGACAGAGCGCAGATGGATGTGACACAAGAAGTCCAACCACAGTGTGATCCTGCTGGTGTCGTAACGTGGACATATAACCACTGTCGTCCTTACATCAGGCTGCCTAAATGGACGAAAATGCCAGGGCAGCAAAAAAATGGCGAACAAACCCAGGACTACATTAGCAGAACCTTCCCAGCATGCTTTGCGATGACAAATGATTGACTTGGAACAATATCTAAGGCGATCAGGATAAAGTACCAACCATTTCAAGGCTCAGCAAAATTCTAATTCTAATTAGACCATGCACCACATTCCAAATAAAAATGGGTCCCTAGGTGGTTTACCCTATCAGGTGTCTCTCCCAGACCACTGAAACAAAACGAATAAAGAAAATGATTAAAGCGATAACAAAGTAATAAAATTCAAATTATAGCAGCATCACATCTGGGATCTGTATGTCACTACACTACCATTTCTGCTCTCCCTCTCTTTTTCTCTGACTCTTACTTACCCTCTCTCTCTCTCTCTCTCTCTCTCTCACACACACACACACACACACACACACACACACACACACACACACACACACACACACACACACATTCCTTTCTTTCTGCATGAGGGCAATCAAAGAAAAAGGAAAAAAGACAGAGAGCAAAAGAAAGAGAGAGAGAGAGAGAGAGAGAGAGAGAGAGAGAGAGAGAGAGAGAGAGAGAGAGAGAGAGAGAGAGAGAGAGAGAGAGAGAGAGAGAGAAAGCAGGGAAATTAAAAGGTAGAGAAAGAGAACGCAAATAGGCTCTCAGCTTTAAGGTTATTAATGACTCCTCAAAAATGTGCGACTTTTCCAATCTCTCTGAGAAGCGCTTGAAGGAGCCTGCAGATGAAGCTGACCTTCACAATGTTCTTTGGTCTTTAGTTAAGAAATTCACTCACCATTATGGCATCATTAGGGAAACAAGGATAAAATTACTCCATGGTTAATGACCTATAAGATCCCCACCAAAATTTGTTTCAGATCTAATAAAAGTGAGCTTAACACACTTGAATGAATTATGAGGACTGCTACGAGGGGTATTAAAATGTGGGGAAATAGATTTTCTGAAGCTAGGAGGACTGGCCTTTTCAAATCAGATAGTAGAATGGAATTTTCTGGGCAATAAATTCTACCATGTCTCAATTTCATTTTTTTTTTACCTCACAGAATTTTTCAGGCAATGATGGAATCTGTGAGTGGGATGGCCTCTAAAAATTCATTGCCAATTGCCGTCTCCTCCTCTATCCCCTTAAGGTAGATAGATTGATGGATGAATGGCTAAATGGGCAAATAAGTGGAGAAAAGTATATCCGAACGAAAACTCAATGTATGATGGAAATAAATGATTAGATACACATACAGAAACTTAAAAAATCCCAGAAGGCAGAGCAAATACATGATAAGTTAAGAAAAAAAGTGCTTTCAAAAAGTGTATCAAAATCTGCATTGATGCTGACTATGTTATGTGTTTACATTATCTCTAGCTTGCCGCTAAATTTAGGACATGCCAAGCTGGTCATTAGCATAATTCATGGCAGTTGAGAGCACACAAAAAACTCAATAAAGAGGCAACCGTACCTCAGCAACATGCAGCACATACACATTCATCAGAGTGTGCACACTAATACATCTTTGAAACTTTGCATCTAATATGACAAAAATCATGGGGGAAAAAGTTATTTTAAAAGCAGCATTGGTTTAGCATGGTTTGGTTGCAGCCCCTGAGAAGGGGTTTGTGAGCTAATGGCATTTGCTCTCTTTAAACTTTAATCTTTCCTATTAATTCCCTGCAACTGGAGAATGTGCGAGAGTTAATGTTCCATGAACGTGTTTCTCACTCTGCAATCTCTTCAAGCTAATTACCTTCAGGTGCTAAATGGGGGGAAATTGCAATCCATTTGGAAGGGAGAAATTTCACCTCCCCTTTGCCTATGTAACACTATGGGTGCCGTTAAAAAGAAAGAAAATCAAACATAAGAAGCCAGGTCTAGAGTACATTTAATCAAAAAATGGACACTCTGCACAGGGCCCTGATTGGCTCGCCCATTCCAAGGTAGCTTTGGGAGAGTAAATTGCTTCCTGTAGTTTCCCGCCTCGCTGCTTATTTTGCAGGTCACTTGGAGGTCAGCAGGTGCAGCAGTGGACAAAACGGCGAACAGATGTTTGATTGACATGGATGGCGCAGATTGGCAATCAAAGTTTTCTGATGAGAAAGGAGAGGCTCACTGAATGGCCATTTCGAAGGGTGAACACCATGGAGATACAGAAGAAGTCAAAATACTAATTAAAAGCAGATAAAGTCAACGTGACAGATTCACGGTTGCTTGTATGGAACATTAAATCTCAGGGAGTGACACGGTATTCGTCAATGACAAAATCAAGTTGCGAGTGTACAAATGGTTCCCGAGTCAATCGCTAATCAGTAACGCAGAATGAACAGGCTCATTGCGGACAAATAGCTTTGATAAGTTTTACCTTTTAAGGGCTGGCCTGTGGAGGAGGGTTATGTGAAGAGGAAGTGGAGAGAGGTAGGGTCAGGGCGAGTGAACAGTGGGGGTTCTAAACTCTCCTCAGAGGAGTCTGGAGCGTGGAGGGCCACTTTGTCCCCTGTTTGATCTTTGTCTTCAGATGGCATGGCAGGAAATTAAAGATGAAAGGGGGTTCTGACTACTGTCTAATAAACACAGAGACAGAATGCCCTCATTTGCTGCCACATATCCGGTCTAAATATGTAGGATCTGTGGGTGATCTGCACACAGATCTGGATTAGCTAAGTCCTTTTGTACACAGTGTCCTCAAAAGAGCAGACTCATCACACTGTGTCAACTTTAAGAATGTGCTCTTATCAATACAACTTTATTTGGTTTTGAATCCATTAAAAGTAACCGATTAAAAGCTGTGTATGTGAACATTTATTGTTTTCCTAACTCATTGCCAATGTCTTTTCATAATAATGCACAGTAAATGGCCTTTTTCATAGTCATTAGATACAGTGGCTGTGTTTAATTCATCACTGAATATATTTTATGAGCATACTTAAGAGATAAAGTGATTTGCATTAAAAAAAAGTCTAATATATCTAACTAATTCCAATACTCAAAACAAATGGGAGGTGGTGTCATGATGTACAATGTAAAAAAAACATTTTTTTTCCCGGCCATATTTCTTGTTTGTAATAATAAATGAATTAGTAGTGGGGAGTACTACAAACAGTTCATATCTTAGACAAACACTCGTAGTGAAGGACCTGAGCTCCCACTGTGTTGAGGAATCTCTTACCAACAGCACTCCCACCCATTTATCTCCGTGGCTGAGAGCAGAAAAAAGAGCACAGGCTGAGAATACATCAAAAGAAGAGCATCCGAAATAACTGTAGTTTTTCTAGCGCCTTATGAAAAACACCTCCATGCTGGTAACTAAAACCCAAGAAGCAAGATAGCTTACTCGATTGCACTCCGTGTGGCCTTTTGCTCAATCATTCCATGCAGATTGCTTGAAGGCATAAGTAAACCTCGAACGGCCGTTGATGTTTTTCTGTGTTTTTATTTTTTCTGAACAATGGCTTCATTTTGTTTTCTCTATCTTCCTAAAATGCCAAAGCCATTTGGTTAAATCATTAGAGGTGTTATGGTCGTAGAATGGCTCAGGAAAGCAGCATCCCTGTGTAGTACTGAAAGGTTATTTTCTTCATGAACACTTGAGGGTCCACTGATCCCTTGTAAGTGTCTGTTGGAAAATGCATTGACATTTTACGTGAATGGAAAAACCCTCCTCAATAGACTCTCTTTCATTGCTCTTCAGGTTTCAGGTCATTATACCCGCAATAGGGGACCACTCAACCTAGTTTGGTATTACCTCTGAGAAAACCCTTATGCTACTTCACTTACTCCATTCACAAATTTGGTTTGGAAGTGAGAGATATAAACCTTTGACCTGAAGAAAGATTTTGAACATGTAAAGGTGTTTGTACGGTGTAAGCATCATTGATTATTTTTTATAGCTTGGGTTTATGAAAAATAATGCCTGATCAATGTCTGAGTTATTTTTTTAACTCACATAAACGCATCAATTACAATACATTCTGCAACACATTTGTCAGTGGCTACAATGTAACTTTGCTTCTCAGTTTCTCAAACATTTTTTTATAGAATATTAGAACGCATAAAAAGCATTTTCTACAGCCTCAATTATCACAGGTGAGTTGCTGCAACACATATACACATGTTTGTACTCACACATACATAAAGGGTGTAAATGTCTAAATATATCTGATTATATGCTGGGGGAGGACAAAGCAACAATCAGTGGTGGAATAAGTACTCGGATCCGTTACTTATGTAAAGTTAGCAATAACACAATGTAAAAATATTAATTTAAATCTTACTTAAGTAAAAGTACAGAATAATTCGTAATAAAGTGTATTTAAAGTATCAAAAGGAAAAGTACTCATTATGCAGAAAGGCCCCTTTCAGTGTGTATTAAATTATTGCATTATTAAAAATGATGTATTAACGTGTAACCAGCATAATACTGTTATAGCTGGTTGAGATGGAACTTATTACATACGTTAACGTGTTAATTGTGGTAGCTAATCTATAACAATATATCATATTGTATAATACCATTATATGTTTTGTATGTTAAGATAAATGTAGAGGAGTAAAAACTACAATATTTCTGTCCAAAGGTAATGTCAATTGGAAACACTTAAGTAAAGTACAGGTACCTCAGAATCATACTTAAGTACTTTGTTACTTTCTCCTGAAACATATAATGCAATCCAAAACAATGGCATGCAACAAAAGCTACATACTGTTATATTTTGTAAGTCTGCTCTGAAAATATGTTGATTCAACTACTTTCTTAGGCTATAAATTGTGTTACTGTTGCATTGGATTGCATTACATTCCTGATATTTTTGGAGAAAAAGAGCAATATCACTTCAACAGGAATATTTCTTAGAGCAAAGTTATTCCATTACAGTGTGTTTTACAGGTGCTGTCGTGTCCATTCCATGTGCATACATTTAGTGGAGGCAAAATACAAAGTTAAGGCACAGTTTCTCTAATCACACAGGATTCAGATGTAGTCATGGGCACCAATCTCCATAGACAAGTCCATTCAATGCAAATGCTGCACCTGCCATGACTTGTAAAAGCTTTTGCAATTTCAGTGAAAACAGGGTTCACATCATTTGGAAAGGTAGACTTGCCATTTCACGCACCAGTATCCCAGCAATCCGTAAAGACCAGGAGACATTCCTCGACAGGATTAGAATTTTACGATCACCAGGAAAACGACTTCACTCCAAAAAAGTCATCCTCTCCCTATCTGCTTTTCTTACTCTGTCCCTCAAATTTTGATGTTAACTGCCTATATTCACTTTAATATGTTGGTTTTTTTTCTATGTATCTTATAACATACATTGTGAGCATTAAATTCACTATTTTTCAGTGTTTTAAGGGATCAGTCATATCAATAAACATACAATATATCTTACAGCAAATCCTGAATAAATATCTGCCAATTAAATCAAATAAACAATAATTCAGCCCACCAGCACTGAAGAGAGCTGCAAAACTGAGATGGTCAGAGACTATATGGATAGCAGGTGGCCAGGCTTCCTAGTCTAGTCAGGCTGAGTCGGTTCACACAGATAACGTAGGTAATGGTGTTTCTGGAAGAGTGAGGCCAGATGAAATACACCACACGGACAGATACCACAGGCTACTGGCTCCTTCTGTTGGAAAATTTCATTTTTTCCAGCAGGAAGCCATGAATGCTGAGGCTGAATCCAAATCCGGTTTTCCGCACTTTATCAGCGTGTGGCCCACCAAGTGGTGAGATGGCGGGGGAAGTGGAGGGCTGAAGGGGGGTTGATCTACTCAGCCGAGACCCTCCACTTTAATCCAATTTACAGCCTCCCCCAGCAAAAGATAATTACAACCCTTAAACCAGCTAGGAGAGGGGTAGAAAGAAAAGGCCTCACTCACCCAAACTGTGCCTCTGGCCCCTAAAGTCTCCACCTAGAGAAAGAGAAGAGGGGGCCTCTGTTAGCAGGACTCAAGCAAAGGCATTGTGACAAACTAAGAGTGTGTGTAGCTAATGAGGCAAAGTGATTTTTTTTCCAGCAAATGGATGCCCGCTGGGCAGCAGTAGAATGCACCCCAGGACTTCTTTGCTCGCTGATGTTCACCACAGATGTAGGGGAGGTGTATTTTAGGTTGGTATTTCAATAAGTATGTATGAATCAATGTACTTCAATAACGTATATTTGCTCTCCAACATCTGTGGTCATAATTTTGTGTTTTCACACTATCAAATAATTGTAGTGTTTTGAATAAATGGTTAGTTTGTCAGAAATGAAACACCGTGTTTAAGTAATGTATTCATGGGGTTATCCTTATTTTATTTTGCAGCAAAAAAAAAGGATTTTTTTGTTGCTGTTGTTCACAACAAATTTGCTTTCAAATGAAATAGTTTTCAGATGCTCTTGAAATTAAAGCTTACTTCTTTTTTTTACGGAGACTGCATCTTTGTCAGAGGTCTTTGAAGTGCGAGCAAAGAAATGGGGTTAACTTTTGCAAAAGAATGTGAAGAAATAATAATGAAGGGGCTCACAGGGGAGCGGAAACGCTGGCCAGTCCTAATTAATAGAAGGAGAGACACTCCCAAAGTCTCCCATTCACAAGCTCACAATGGAGTTCTCCACCAAGCAGAACCTGGAATGGAATATGGGAGGAGTGAATGGAGAAAGGGTAAAAAAAAAAAGAGACTCAAGCCCCATTCTCTTCACACAAGTTTCTCTTATTGTGTATCTATTTTATAGCATTAGCCCTAAGCCTATAGTCCTATAGTCCACATTCCATTCAGTGAAAGAATCCCACTGGTCAGTTTTGTAAATACGCGTCCTGGCAGTGCGTATGTGGCTGGCACATTTCCAGAAATTATCCAATGTAGGCCTCTCCTCCTGCTCTTTCAAATATTGTTCCATCCCCTCCTCACCCCTATTACTGTCTCCCTCAGACCACCTCTCTCTCTCTTTCAGGTGCATTAACAGTGGCTGGAGTCAAGAGCATTGGTAGCCTATACGGGGTGGTGGGGGGTAAGGCTTATTTTGCCACAAGTCAAGTCAAGAGGGGAGGGGTTTGTGAGGGGCAACAGGAGAAGTGTGGACCCACCTGCCACTGATTATCTTCCCAGTTAGAGGGTTTAGCCTTGACCTCTGAACTTCAGAGCTGCCCCACACCACTAATCTGTTAATTAACCGAGAAATACCCTGGAAAAACTTTGAACAGCCATTGTGTGTGCGTGTGCATGTGTGCACGAAAGTGTGTAAAGGGAAGAGACAACAAGAGCAACTTAGAGAGAGAGAGAGAAAGAGAGAGAGAAAGTGAGAGAGAGAGAGAGAGAGAGAGAGAGAGAGAGAGAGAGAGAGAGAGAGAGAGAGAGTGTAATGTATTGAAGGAACAGACTGTGACATGTGGTTACTCCGTATAGCTGGCACATTCTCCTGCTGCTGTAGTACTGGATAAGTAGGGCACTACTTAAAGCCATAGATTTACATGGTCAGCAATCATCTTTGTTGTCAGCATATCCAGCCATCTGATAGAGGAGGCCACCATCTCTACAGCTTGATGACAAACATTTTACCCCAAAGGACACACTATATATATATAGTTTTATTCTTTATTGTTTTGTAATACTAGTATTCTGTTTGTAGTATACTCTATCAAAATAGTATTTTTATTCACTTGTTTTTATTATGATGGAGGATCTTTTTCTTTTGGTTATAAATGTAGACGCCAAAGGACACACTGTGTATATATTATGTTTTGTAATAAATTGTTGTTGTTTGTCTACGATCCCTAGGACATCACATATAAGCATTTCCTGATCTGATGCCACTATCAACAGGACAACATCGTTGTTTCAAACACTGCTATAGTTTAGGTGTGGTCAGGTTAGCAAAAGACCAATATTTGGTTTAAATAACTACTTTGCATAGATGACGGGACCTTCATTGTCATGGTTACAACAACCACAAGGTCAGGGAACGACCACGGTCATGGTTAAAAAAAAAAACATTGACTGTCGGTTGGAAACAGGAAAAGAACAGCTGTCTCATGTGTTAAAGTCCACCGTCCTGTTGACCCATCCATGCATTTTTGCTCCTGACGTAATTGCTACGGCCGATAGGGGGGTCACTTGAACGTAAACAAATGTCGTTTTGAGACAATAATTCTCTTGTTTTTCTTGGGAGGGCAGTCTCACTACCTTATGTTATATAGTGAACGTTGTAAACTGCACATAGTGAAGTGATGTGCAAACCATTTATTGACTTTATTCTCACATAATTATTTATTATACAAACACTGTAAATAACAACATGCTTCAACAATACTGTACTTAATTATTGTGATGCCAATAAAGAAAATTGTAATTCCATTTGATAAAACAGGGGCCATCATGTCGCAACAAGCAATTACTTTAGACCAGTGGTACCCAACCTGTGGGTCTCAATCCTCCTAGGACCCCTAGGGGGACAAGATAAATCTGAGGGGCCTGCCAAGCAAATTATGTTCTATTCTGTGAATTTTCTCAGATCTTTGTTTTTCTGTTGGATAGATGCTGGATATTTTTATATCTTCAGGCATTTAAAATTATGAAATTATTTATTTCTAATGAGATGCGTTATTATAAAAAAGAAAAATTGTATTTAAGGTACGCTTTTTAAAAACAAATTTATTTTTACTTTTTCAAGACAAAGTTCTTTGTTTGTAATGCAATGTTATATTTAAGATGATTTGTCCTTTTCAGACACGTTTTCCAACACTGCAACAGTAAGTTGATGTGGGCTGAGCACTTGTATGTGCATGACACAATAAATAATATAACTAAAAAGCCATAAAGTGTAAAAAAAAACATATTGATGACTTATAAAATAAACTCTGAACCTTTTTCTCATCACCCTGGTGTCATAAAAAGGCCTGTACTGTATTATTTTAGCTAATTTGTGATACATTGCTCTCCACTATAATGACCCCATGACATTAATATAAAAAACTATATTTTTCTTGGTTGATGAGACACACCTGGTAGTCCTGCTATAAGCAAACAAAAATCTCAGAGGTTGCTTTGACTGGTGAGGCAGCTGATAAGTGGGGCAACAAAGTCAATTAGTTCTGTGTTTATTAGTATGTGACAGGTGCTGGGTCATGCAGATTAACTCACAATCCTTGGAGGGATGGGACAACAATAATGGTGAAACATGTCCGTCCGACCAGAAAGTAAAGGTAGCAAAAGGAACATAGCAAAGCCTGCTCAATTAATTATGTGGATTAATGAAGTTATGCTTGATTAAATGTTGATGCCATTAAAAAGAAACGCCTGTTTTTTCTCCCCAATGTGACATAATGGACTCTCTTACATAAATAATGGAATCCTTCATGGTTATGGAAACCAACACATTATATGTTATAAACCACTCCTCCTCCTGAACCTAGAATCAATTAATTAAGGCTATTGCCCTTGATTATCCAATCAAAGTTTTCATCCAGGTTTGGCCCCTAACCTTCAACCTTCTCTGTCTGGAAGGATATTGATTGAGGGGAATGGGTTTTTTCAGCTACTGGAAAGGTAAGGTTGTTACCTTTAAAAAAAAAGAGTTGCTGACAAAGTGTCCTTTCATTGACCCCAGAGAGCTGTTGTTGTAGCTATTGTTTCTGTACACTTCAGGTTGAATGAAAGGTTCAAACATCAAGTTGCACCCATTTAGACAACTATTACATTAAATAATTGTCAAAATGAAGTGAAGGATCAATAACACTCCCTGTTCTCTGAAAGCTACTGATGCAAAACGTTTCCCATTCTGTAATTCAGACACAATCATACCCTGTTCATTTTTACTTTCGAATGAATTATTTCCACCATTTTATTATGTGGGTGCATGTGATTTGATTAATTTAAAAGAAATGTGTGTTGCTTTATGGTAAACATACTCTATTAAATAAGTGTTTAATTCACTTTTTTGTTATGATGAAGTGTCTTTCTCTTTTTGTGACAAATTAAGCATGTAATGTTTGCTATTGCAATTACAGCATAACTGATGCTTAAATAAATATGCAATGCATCAACAAAATGCACCAATCAATGGTTCACATCATCCTGACCTGAAGCTGCTCACAAGTCAGTGGAGCAGAGCAATGCAGGCATAATAAGCTATAGTGTGGTCAAACTATGGTCAGCCTCAGGATGTCCTCTTTATGGCAACACGTTGATCGGATTAACAATCAGCCCTGGACTGGTCTTTACTGTTCATGTCACTGAGTTTAATCTCTCAGGGTCGCGATAGGTCTGGATTTATTCACAAATCTGCCTTTGCTGCCAATTAGTCAGTGAAGTTAAGGTGAAATGGATCAAAATGTAATACGCAAAAACTAGTTCTGCAAGAGGGTGCAGTCAAAATTAGAAGGGAATCGTATGTGATACACTACCATTGTATGCATTTACATTGTTCTTATGCCTGTTTCTATGTAGGAACAACGTGCTTTTCTTTTGTAAAATATTGCTTATTATTACACAGCGATTCTTTTCCTTTCCACTACGTTGTCATTACCATGGGGCCCAACTGTAAACAGCAGTAAGAATTTGTTAATATTTAAGCAACTAAAGTCATGACACAAACTCAACAAGGTAACTAGAATCTGCCCTTCAAATATTACTTTGGGTAGATGATTAACTAAAGGTCAAGTTTGTCTTTGCTTTTTATTTTTAAATCCAACAGGTTGACTAAAATTGTAGTTCTACTGCACCTTCCCCAAGTGGATTTGAACTGCAAAGATTCATGTGAACAACTCTGTCCCCTGGCACAATTCGAAACACCCCTGATGTGTCAACATATCATATGACAGTTGTGAAATGCCGTGGCCGCATTCAGTCCTTGTTTTGGTGCTTGCTGAACAAGGTGGCGTGGGATTGCTCTCCCTCACCCTGTGGTCTATCCTCTAGGGTGCAAGGAATCTGAGTCACTCACTGCACATCAGGCTTTCCCCCCGGGGGCCCTGGCACTGGCAGAGGCAGGTTAACAAACTGTAAAGGCTTCAACTGAGCAGCACACAAACTGTTTTCGCTCCACAAAGGGATTGGCTCCAACAAATGTCATAAGCCTATAATGAGATAGCTGATCTCTGTAGTAAAGAAGAAAAGAAAAGAAAAATGCTTCCCCTCTCCAGTCAGCGGCTATTAGAGTCAGTGAGAGTAAAAAGGGGAAGCTTCCCCATTTTCTTAGAAGCCCTCTGGGGCTGGCCAACATGACAATGCTGGTCAATTAATTGGTGAAAAAGTGAAAATCCAATTAATGTGTATCAAGCTGGCAGTTTTGCATGATGATGGCTCATTAGGAGACCAAGCTGAGAGTGGAGGAGTAGATGGGTGGAGGGGCTTAAACCCCACTCATTAAAGCTCTGTCTTTCTCAGTGGGGTTTTAGGGACTTATTTATGCAACAGGTTCTAAACAAAACCTCAATGTAACGCTCATTTGGTAGATTTAAAAAAACTGATGAATTCCTAAATGGCATGGGTGGGGATTCTTTGGTTCTCAGGCAAAACTTACTTGTACAAAACTACTGCATTTATTCAACATATTTATGTGTTTCCTTTGTTACTTTAACCTGAATTTAAAAGCATAACCAGGGAAATTAGCTATATATTATATAGGCTGCATATGTTGCATTACTTTTTCTTATGTGATGTTTATCTGTGTTGTCCCCGTCAAATAAACTGACAAATAAATAAACATTCCAGCATCATCAACATGCAAGTCACCTTCAGTCCACACACAAACAATTAGCTGTTCATATAACTGTGACCTGAAGATGGTCAGTATATGTGTGCTGGAAAATGTGCAAATCATGCATCAGTGTTTGGGGAGAAAATCAACTAAAGCTGAAAAACTGTCCACTGGAATACTGATTGAAATATATAGCATTAGTAAAATGCACAACAAAGATATACTTGTTTCATTGTGCAACATTTACGCACAAGAAGATGGTACTTATTAAAATAGTTAAAAAGGAGCGGTATTGGCCCCATCAGTGCTTTACAAAATGAGATGATGGTGCTCTATCGGCTACTTCTGATTCTCACCATATCTTGACAAAATAAAGAATGCTCCCATACTATTGCAGCCAGCCTGTGTTTGTCTAGCCTCTGCCTCTATGTGTAAGATTAATACTCTTGCCACACTCTCATAGAATAATGTCACTTTAATCTCGTTTGGGGCAAAATTCGAAGTGGAGTGTGTCTACTTGTTTCCTGAGATTACTTCATCTTTCTTTCGGCAGCGGTGTGTGACTCTGCCGCCTGCTGTCCCCTGGCATTGGATGTCCCATTACCCTTCACACGCCGCAACTTTCTGCTGTTTGCACAACACTGGCCACAGGACCCAACAGGAGGCCAGTATACTATTGATGTTTTTAGTTTTCTTTACCACTGCCGAGCACATTCTAGTTGTGTGAAGCTTACTATAGAGGACTATTGCCAGTGGCTGATCCATTGTAAATATTTTAGATTTTTTGAAATGTTTTACCCAACAAAAATGATTGCTGTATCATGTGTCGCTGCTGTTTTCTGCTTTAAACGGTATGTGACAGAAAACATGTTATTTCTACTTTCTCTTTCTGTTTTACAGCTACAAGCCATAGTTACTTTGAATTTAGATGGAACCTACTTATATTTAACTGCTTGTGCTGATATATAACTGATAGGCTTCTTTAACTTCTCAAAAGTGTACTGCAATTTACTCCACTGCCTTTTCAGATGATTAAAAAACAAAGTCTCAGGAATATACAGATTTTCTTGTCTCAGGTAGTTCGTGAATATGGTCATTTTATATTGTACCACAAAGTTTCCCTTATCAGATTATAAAATCATTTGGTATTTAGACAATCTTTATTTTTGTACTCTCCTTCAATAATTTACAATAAGTGTTTCATGTCTGAAACCGTGCCTCCACTATGTTGACCCCAGCATGTCTGAATGAATGAGCTGCAGCAAGTCAGCTATAAATCCCTAATGAGGCTTGATGTAAACACTGCAATACAAACCACATAAAGTCCTTACACAACAGTTGTACCTTTTGCACACACACACACACACACACACACACACACACATCCTCTGGTCCAATAGCTTCTATTCAACATGAGTTTATTGTCTTTTTTCTGTGATTACTGTGTGTTTTCTGTATATGCTCTTTAAAAGCTGTAAATAATTAATTTGACTTGACTAATACACGGTAGGTCTATATTTATCACGATAATTGTATATTTTATATTCTTGTTAGTGAATATGAATTACAATGTATGTCTGCAAATGGCCAGTGCTGCCATTTCCGTAGCTCCTTTATGTCTGAGGTAGAGAAACACACTTTGTATGGTAAGCTTTGTGCTGTTTGGAGAAGCAGTGTGTTTTTCCCCTCACTTCCTAATAATCTATTCTGTTCAGCCAGCTGCATACATTGACAAATGTTTCCAGCATTAGGTATTTACCCGGTGAAAGGTAATAGATGCAAGGGTTTAAAAATGCCTGCTGCCAGAAACAGCAAGCACACTGGCAAAAAAAATATCACAATAGGAAACATTCGTCTCCTCTACACAACAGGAAAACTGTCTATTGCAATAGCCAGTTTCTATACAAAACAAGGACAAAATGTATGAGATAAATGCTTGGGGCTTCTTCTTTTTTTTATTTTTTTTTTATTTATTTTTTTTTATCACTAGTGTCGGAATTCAGAATATTTTTCAAACTATTTTTCACTATTTAGGAGAGGGTAACTGTAAAAATGTGCACTCTTTGACCTAAAAGTAGAAATGAACTATTAGTTTCAATATTGTTTCCTATGATTGAAGAGTACTGCACATGGGGAGTTGAGTTTGTGTGGCTTATCCCTGACAAGCTGCTCTGAAGTTCTTCAAAGATTCACTTCAATTGTATTTAAGATACAGGCTAATTCACTGCCACTCGTCTAGTAAAACAGACGCACATGAAATCCAGGGATTCAGTTTAGTCTAATCTGCTGATCTGCTCACATTTATTTGGTTAGTTTGTTGTAATTTTTTTTACATCTCTTTTTGTCTGATTTATATTGGTGCAGCTTGTTCTTGGAGGCTAATGAAAGCTGTGACGGTGCATTAATGAGGCTGCCTATTTCAACTGAACTCCACTTCCTCCGTTTACCTCACTCACTTTGTTCTCCCAACCCACATTTCCTCTCCCACTCTCGTGTACTCTGTATCATGCTGTCAACATTACGCCCACTTCTTGACTCTTATCTTACACTTCTCTGAAATAGACTTCTTATTTACTGGCTCTTACTAATGCCAAATTCTTTAACATGAAACAATGTTGCTGATGAAAATATGTTGAGGCGATAAAATTAAAATTGTGTCAGTGTTTGAGAAACACAAGATTAGACTTTTATTAGTCTGTGTGTTCTAACAAAAGTTCAACACTTTATCTGATATACAGTAGGTGCAGTAAAAATGTACTCCTGCCTGAGATTAAAGGGAATTACCATTGATGCATTTCTCTAAAAAACATACATAAAAGATGTTCACACTCATATATATCATATATATTTGTATCTAGAATATATATTTTACAACTTAAAAAACGAACTTATCCTTGTGAAAATACTGCAGATAATGCTTGAATCAGAACAGTGTACTGGCCCTTTTTAGTCTATGAATAAAACACAGAACAGAAAGGTCTTATTAGTATCAATTTCATGATAATCAGAAAATAAATAAAAGGAACTAATAATAACTGGATAACAAATAATGTCTCAGTATAGTACACATTGAGTGCTGACAACGGGATTTAAATGAACTAAACAGATTTAAGAATCAGAGAAACTGTTGGTGTTGTACGCTCGTACTCAGCCTGCTGGGATTAATGGATAACTCCAGTGAGAGACGCTTCTGTTCTTAGGCAAGACAAAATGACCAAAGGCAGCCAAAGAATTTGGCGGTCAGTAACTGTGGCTGTTTCCCATACATATATTATTATAGCAATAGCAGCAGTGGTGATTGAATTTCTGACCTTTTGTTGAAATGGGAAAGGGGAGGGTGCATTTCAATTTTTGTTGTGTCATTCATGTCTTAAAATAACTACAGGGATGAAAGATCATGGCTTGATTCAATTATACTGCTGTGTAAAGGCTAAAGATTACTGTATTCAACATGGACCCTCACTTGTACACATCTGAGATAAATATAGGTGCTGATTTCAAACACTTAATAAATGGATTCAAATAGGTTAAGCACACTCAGGCTTGCTCTTTGGAGCCCTAGAAAAGCTTATATTACACTAAACACCCATTTCACGGCTACAAACCACAATTCTCTCAGGCACAAATAAAACGAACACATGGCTCAATCAACAAAATAAAGACTAATGATATATAATTGTAGTAATAATAATACATTTTGGTAGGTAAAGATACAACTCCAGTGTCAGTTTAAGTACATTCTCAAGATGACAAACCTGATACTGGACTCTTCACACCAAACAATCCATCCAACACTCGAGAAACTAGAAAAGTTTGGTGGTAGAACCTGGCTGGCTCTGCCAATCAATAGCAAAGTTTGCATTAAAAACTGCTGACAGCTGTGGGAGAGAGTTCCCACTTTCATCTCGCGCTGTCTGGCCCTCCAGCTAACCTCACCGTCACCCTCTCGCTTCTCAGACCTGCTCTCTTTATTAATCTCTGTCGCATCCCACAGCTCAACCCAGAGAACTGCCCCAGCCATGTTTCTCACTTATCACTAAAAATGTTTAGCTCATTTCATTTTTTTCTTTCTTTATCAAAGAACACTTCACTTGATAGCCTTGAACCGAGGGCCCTCCACTTCTGCAGTGGAGCCCACCCAGCAGCCCTGTCTCACCATATCAACCTGTTTGCTGAAAGAAGGAAAACGACCTCACCGAAATGTGTGTGTGTGTGTGTGTGTGTGTGTGTGTGTGTGTGTGTGTGTGTGTGTGTGTGTGTGTGTGTGTGTGTGTGTGTGTGTCAAAGAAAAAAGAGGATTTGTTCTTCCCTTAAAACTTACCCTTTCTGTTCCTTCTGTAAAACTTAATATGCTATAGGGAAATCGAATCAGCTAATCAACAAAAAAAGACAAATAATACAAACATGTCCCTACTAAAACTGGTAATACAGGCTTACTATGATTTTAGTTGGCATGTCTGTTAAACTTTGGTCCTTTGTTCTTTACTGCTGTTTTCTTGTTCGTGGAAACAAGAGGGTCCCACTTGACAGTCGTTGCTCAAAGATGATCTGCCCCTGGTAAATGCAGGCCTCTGCTGCCCCTTAGGGGTGGAATTAAAAAGGAGAATTTCAAAGGACCTCACTTTATATTACGAATAACATATATTTCTATGACTATTTCCAATTTAAATTGAAATATTAATACATTTTCATGTCAGTCACAATGATGGAATATTTTGACTTTTAGTGAAAGAGTAGGTTTTGAGCTCTCCTGCCAGCTCCTAGCCTGGTGTTTGGTGTGTGCGTGGCAGATCTAATCCCATTAGTGCTGCTGATCCTGGGCCTCAGGATCTGTCGTGTCTCTATCAAACCTGCTTTATGCTTTGTTTGTTGAACTCCAATCTGTTTGCTTAGCAGCAGAGGTAAACAATCTTGTTTACAGGTTGTACATAAAAAGACCAAAGCAAAAATCTCCTCAGGCTTGTTACACACCTCTTCTCACAGTTCAATTTGTACTTAAGTCAACACCCAGCTGAACAACTGTTTTTATATGACTCTTGGGGAAATATTTAAGCATTATACCCATACAACTACAAAGGTTAATATGGAGTATTGCAGTTTTAGTTGGATTATGTACAGCCAATACTGCCCCCTGGGCATCAGAGAGAGATTTTGTTATTTCCCCCTTTGTCACTTTATATAGCATCCCAGTAATTCAAATTGTGTTCATGCTTACCTGAAATTAACTGTTATTAGCATTGCAATTTAAAAAAAAAAGAATAACCTCTTATTAAAAAAATAAATCAGGAATGTAATGAGCAAAGTAATACAATTTGATCTAATTGTGAAATAATCTCCTTTATTTTATAAATTATAATTAACATGAAATATATTTTAACTCCAACCTCTTTCTGTTAATGTCCTAATCTTTGCATGTATGTGTTTCATTAGAAAGATTGAAAATTTGTTTTGAAAATGTTATTAAATTACCTGAGAATTTTTCAGCAGTACAAAAAAAGATTTTTTTTTTTAGGATTAAGGATATGTTTGAAAGTAGAACAGGAGACGAGGTGTTTAAAAGTTGCAAAGCATTGGGTCAGGGTGCAAAACGTCAGCATTTAGAGCTGAAGCAGACATACTGTGGATGCTGTAAACATTTATGACAGAAACTGTCTCTTGGCATGAGGAACAAAATTATTTTGGGTGTTTAGTAGGCTGAGTAGATGATCAAGTGGTACCATTTATTTTCAAGTCTTCACAACATTGTGCAAACTCTTTGATAGGGGTGATCTCTCTAGTTGTTTGACATGAGCGGTGCTGGGTCGATGTGCAGATATTCATTATATAATTAATTGATTGATTACTGCTATAGTTGCCATTTGTCTCAGTGGAAAGGTTTTCAAATATATATACAGTATATACAGTATATATTGTGCATACACAAAAATGCATTTCAGAGATGTGGGTGTATACAATAGTTGAATGATCACATACTCCTAGAATGAAGTGCTTAACAACTAACCTAGAGGACCTTCCAGATCTGAACTCAAACTGTGCATTGGAACTACATTTTTTCACCATGATTGTCCAATTGTATTAAAACAGAAAGCATGAAAACAGGTAAACTGATATTCTGGTCTAGACTGAATTATAATTAATCCTGAATGAAAATGTGAAAATATTAACTATGAATAAATAGAACTGCTCAGCCTTCCTGAAGGCCACTAAGAGATCTTAACAAAGGGAAACAGGTATTTGTTGAATTTTAATTTTAGGAGAAACAATGCCAATTCTGTGATGATCATGGAAGAGCTTGTTGCCATCCTTTTTACCATCTCAGATAATCAGGAGAGCATGGTGGTTTTTCTACGTTTTGTGAATCGAGAAAGGCCTTCCATATGCAAGGTATGTTTTAGGACTTGTTGTGGGGAACAAGGTGCTGCACACACAAAGCATATTTGAATTTTTGACAGTGTGAAAGTGTGTTTAAAGTGGACTGTAGATTATATTATAATATAGGATTATAACAAAGATGCACCTAACCCTAACCCTAACCCTATGTCCCCTTATCGTTTGTGGCACTTCAGATCTAAATAAAGTGTAGGAGGGTGTAGTTTGCTGCTGTTTCTTTTGCACAGTATATCTATTGGTGACCTTATCATATGGGTATGTGTTGAGTATGTCTATTGGCGATTTTGTGATGTTGAAAAGCCTTTGTGACTATGCTGCAAACCAATTTCCCCACAGGGACAAATACAAATATCTATCTATCTAGCAAGACAACATATTTGCTGTCTTTGGACTATCATATCTTTTTACCCAATTTGATCTGGGATGATCTCTGACATCTACTAATACAATATACTGCCAACTGAAACACTGTATAGAAGAAAATCAAAGAAAAGGCCTGCACCTGAATGTTTGAAGCCATGGTACGGTTATCTCCTGGGAAAAAAGGTGTCCTATCCAATTAAGATGAAGGGTGGGAACTGGAGGAGTAGGAGTTCAGGTGTCTGAAAAGGAATCATTTATGAGAGGTTAAAATACATTAACCTCCAATTAGGTCAAATGTGAGTGACATCATAGATAAAAAAGAAGCCCAAAATAAATTTCTTCTCAGGGTGGCTTACCTTATACTCTCTAAGATAGTTGTTTTTAATTTGACTATTTATTACATTAACAAAGTATATGCATTACTTTGACAGAAATTACAATAAAACGTATAATCCCCACGTTATTCAGTCAAGCAACTTATTTATATTTTCTTATTTCAGAATCTTATCTTCTCATATTATGTATCAGGATAGGGTTGCATGTTTTTCTGTCTTGAGGAAGAGATGGCACCAAATGGAAGGCAAAGAGGAAGTGTATGCAATGTCATTATATCCTAAGGTGTTAAGTTCCTTTTTGTGAGTATTAGTACATGCACTTAACCTTCAATCCCCAGCCACAGCCCCTTTGGGCTTGTTACCTAAGAAATATGTCTTCGCTTTTCTCTCATCGCTGAGGTTCCCCTGAAACTTGTCAACGAGACAATGTGGAAGGAAGTAAGAGATAAAGTTGCCGGGCTCTCTTTCTGTGCAGTGTTTATTTGCTGTGTCAAGGATTGAGAGATTACACTGTTTCTACGCAGTAAGGGAGGAATCTGGTCAAGCATTTCCTCAGGCTAAAAACATCACTTGAAGAGGCAAAGGAGGATTACTGACACCTGCATTAAGAAGGAAAATCCTGACTTGGGCTCATTTGCTGTGAGTAGGGAGTCATCATCAATCATTTCTTTTAAGTGTGGAGAGGCTTTATTTTGGGCTGGGGATACTAGAAACTTGGCCTGTACAGTATTAATGTTTTTTTTCTTCTCTTTTTTAAATGAACAGCTGTGGTAGAATCCCATCTGTAATCTAAGCACTGGGGTCTTCATGGGAATATAAAAAAATCATCTTAAACTGAACTTTTGTATACAGTACATTCAATGAATTTAGCATTAAACATATCATTTATATAACAAAGAGCTTAAAGCTTAAACTTGTATGCATACATGTATTTATATTATAGATGTATTCATACAGACAAACTAAAATAAATATACTGACATATTCCGTCAAATCTAATAAAGCAGATTTTTAAGATATAAGCTGGTAGGTTGTGTACACATTCATGCACATATTTGACATTATGTACCACATATTGGCGTATATTTAATTAATATATGCATCTTTATTAGTTATCACCTGTCCTGTGTATTCAATCTACAGACGCCCACTCAGAGGCAGTGGGGATGGTAACACTAACCCTCAGAATGTCAACAGTGTGATTGATCACCAGCAGATAAACATCAAATCGGCGAGAGAACAGGACAGACATTGATCCCCAGAGGAAGAGGACTTGTCATACACCAGCATACACAAACCTCTGTGAAACATCTGTCAAAATACCACAACGACAGAGAACTGTACCTCTGTGACTAATATGGGAACCCACTGACAGCTGTCAGCTGTTTGGATGCTGGTTGATGACCAGAGAGTACAAATCTTTTACATTACTTAACTATACTGTCCAAAGAGTGGAACGTTTAAATAGTACACAAACTGACCCTGCAATTCTTACTGGATTGAAAGAAGGTATGAAATGCTCTATCATAAGTAAAGAATTAGACAGACAGTTAGTTATTTCCTATAGGTTAGCAGAGATAAACTCCTCCTGCCCTGAGGCACACCAAACAACAAAAGAGGGTGAAGTATTCCCTGTTGTTCGTATTGGCTGCCATAAAGAATCCCCTATGGCAGTAGTTACAAACAGGGCAGAAAACAAAGTAAGAAATGTGTGTGTTTTTACAAAACGTCAATCCCAACTGGTCACATGAAGCTCTCTCACCTGGCTGCACCCTGAATATGTTTTTCCTGTCATTAGCTACAGACCTCATGCGATGCCGTACTTAAGAACAGAAGAAAGAGAGGGAAAGAAAATGACTAAGAAATGAATGGTCAGTCTGACAAAAGGGGGCCAGTCTTGCGTCGACAGGAAGAAAAGCATTAGCGCCCTTTATGTGCATGGCGGCGGATTTCCGTGTGCTACACTGTCAGTGTATTTTTCCCTTAATTAAAACAGTCACAAGTTTCATTGAGCGGTGAATCAAAGGGTGGCTACACCATAAAGCAGACTCAACTCTGTAACCCTGAGAGAGGGAGGGAGTGTGTGTGTGTGTGTGTGTGTGTGTGTGTGTGTGTGTGTGTGTGTGTGTGTGTGTGTGTGTGTGTGTGTGTGTGTGTGTGTAGGAATCAGACCATCAGGGATGGAGGGGATTTAAGCTGTGCTCATTCCCATGGTCAGTCACTCAGAATTGGTCATTACTGTCCTGCCTGGAGATGAAAACACAGCGATTAAGAATTATTTGAAGGAAAACATAGCCATTTCTAAGCTGCCTCCCCATAACCCTGTGCCCTCAAAAGACATGAACTATTTTAGATTCCTTTGTCATCTTTTATTTGCGGATTGTCTCTCAAATAATAATAATGCATTTACCACTTTATTATTTTACCCAAACAAATTGTCATGTTAACCCATCCCACAGTGAACCAGAGCAGGCCTCTCCAATGACAAACCCTTCCGTCTCTCAGCAGAATACCACAGCCGGACAATGGCAGACTCAGCTGAGGGAAGGGAAAATGCTTGCTCCACTTTGGTCAGTGTATGGGATCTCCTCTCTGCTGCTTTGTCACACTTGGTCTCTAGATCAGGAGAGCACCCGATCCCTGACGGCCTAATGACAACACTTTCCACACCATTTCATTTCCTTGATGGTGGAGGGGCAAACCAGCACCTACGATCATCATCCCCTCATCAATTATAAATCATCCAATGTTTGGACGATTAAAAATGCAACATTATTTTTTCCCTCCCACCACAAGACTAGCCCTCTTGGTTTTGTTGGAGCAGGGTTGGATTCCCCTCTCGTGTTCTCTCCAGGGGACATTTAAACAGAATGAAGGGCATAAATGATGCAAGGAGGGATACATAATGGTAGAAATTGCTAATCATAGCTCATGTAACTCGAGAAGTTGGACCAGCGGCCTATTTTTTTGTATGCCAATTGAGGTTCGGACAAATGGATGATCAATACCACAGGCGACTTTATGAAACTTGATTGCTAAGCATGAGACATAATAATCATTCCCCAAATCATGTCAAGATAAGGCTGCAATAGCTGGATAAAAGCCACCGTTTTGGAGGTGGCATGTTAAGATTTTAACGAAGACAGTGGTGGCAGCAGTGACAGGATTGTATTGTCTGACAAAGCTGACATTCCCAGAGTGAGTTTTAATCCCCAACTCTGGCACTTCAGATAGACCTTTCCTATGGGGCTCGGCGTCTGGAAGACATTCAGCTGCACACTGTTAACTTTTGTTTCATGTCAGTCTAACATAACCCTGGCTGCTTCTGTGAAGTTCACTGGGAGATTAAGGAGTGAATATGAGGACCTAGTATTACTTAGTAGATGGCACATCATTTGATATCAATTTCTGTTGAGGACGCTGCTGCTATCCATTTTGCATTATCAGTTATGTGTTCTTTGCAGTCTTTTACATGTTGGGGGTAGAATTAGGATTACTTTCAACAAAGTACAATATTCAAATATTGTTTGATAGAATCTAAATAAAAAAGGCATAATGTATGCAGCAACTCCTACTAACCGACAGTTTGGTACAAATTAATACAACATCAACACAGAAAACAAACCTGAATTTGGCAGGACTTCTTAATTACACTTTTTGCATTAATGATAAAAAAAAAAAACTGATACTGAGTGTATCAAGTCAGTTCAACATATGTGATATAGTTAAAATATGTTTACCGCAATCATATTATTTTTATTTTTATTTCAATTAAAGTCACCTGTACATAAATGTAAATGTAAATGTAAGTAATGTTTACATGGATATGTATTTCTTTTTAATCTTAATCTAAGCTTTATTTGAACATACTACAATACCGAATACAAATAACAGATTTTTTTATTGCACCCATACAGCTTTTTTATGGGTTTGTCTAAAGTTTGGTCAGGTTTTAAACCCTGGTTGTGTTAAGCAAATACAGTATTTCATGTCAGATGTACTGTATTTCAGTCAGATGTACTGTAGATAGACTCAAACTTAATTACACACATGTTGTTACACATACATTTCAGGTTTGACAAAATAACATTTAAAAACTGTCATTATTATTTAAGTCTTTTAAAAAGAACAAATACAACATATCCAGGACATTTACTCTGCAAATTGAGGCATGCACAATTTGCTGTGTGCATAAAAGCAGTGAGTAAATAAAAAAATTGGGTTAGTTGGTATTGATGGTTTGTGCCGTTTGTTTTCACTTCCCTCTCTGTCACAATGATGGAGTGTCTTGTCTGACAGGTGCTGTGATTTCCCTGACCCCATTGTATTCAAACAACACAGGCTCCTCACACAGGAAGAGTAGAGGAAACAATAGTACAGGTGAGTCTGGAAGAATTTTCCCTCAAGGGCTGCCCACCTGTCAGTTAATAAGTGTGTGTGTGTGTGTGTGTGTGTGTGTGTGTGTGTGTGTGTGTGTGTGTGTGTGTGTGTGTGTGTGTGTGTGTGTGTGATGATTCTAGCTATCATCTCAAAATTACAAAATGCTTACATTTATGTGCAGATTGTATCATTTTATTGTTATTGGTGTATAAACAGTTCTGAATCAGCTTAAAAACCGAAGGAAACTCATCTACTGATGTACACTTCATACTTGTGCACTACACTCCCCTCCTTTCCACTCTTCCTCCTTATAATAAAACATAACATGTTAAACATTAATATGTCTTTAGACCCTCATTCGCTCATTTCATCCGAGAGTCCCATGGTAATTCCAACTCGCCTTTATCTGCCGGAGTCATTTTCTGCTTTGTCTCGAGCTGCAGGAAAACTTCCTGTAATGAAGAAGATAAAACGTCACAACAATTACCGCTGCACATATGAGCAATCACCTGAGAGAGGCCGCACACACATGCAAATGCACATATGCTCACATGCATATAGAACATACATATATGCATTTATGCAAGCCTGTGTGCACACACAGACACCTACTGTACACAGTCATGGGTTCTGTGTACACACAGACACGGAACATGTGACTCTTGATAATCCTGTGGGTTTTACTGCCCTCTGCAGGACTCAGGAAAGAAATGCAGCATATCAGCATATGGCACTATACAAATTTTATCCTGAAAATGTCACTGAAGGTATCTACAGCTACAGCAGTAATGTATGTTTTAATGCATGAGATAAAGTGAATGGATTTAGCTTTATGCTTTTTGGGGGGTTTTCCACAGAGCAGCCTATCTGTGCATGGCCAGTTTGTGGCTGAGTGGAGCCACCTTACAGAGGCAAACACAAGGCCTCTTTCAGGCAGAGAGACTCCAGAGGCGACGAATGAGGGCACTCAGTGTTTCACCCCAACCACAGGATTTATTTACCTTCCAGCGAGGGGCAGCCAGTAAGAGGAGATGGAGTGTGCTTCAAGAAAGGTAGGAGTGCAGAGTGTATGTGTGTTTGCGTGTGTGTGTGTGTGTGTGTGTGTGTGTGTGTGTGTGTGTGTGTGTGTGTGTGTGTGTGTGTGTGTGTGTGTGTGTGTGTGTTTGCTCAAGGGGTGGAGATCTGGACTGGAGTAGCATAGAGATTGTGGGACACTGCATAATTTAGGATAGAAAGTGGATGTCATAATCCCAGAAAAAAAGTCAAAGTCACAAAGCAGACACCCACACAAAAATACACACAAAAACATTCCATTTTGGGTAGACTGCAATCAAGAAACCTTTCCAAAAAACAATAATTACCTGTCAAAATCCCCTACTGTGAGAAGACTGTGGTGGGACAGGGGATGTTTAAGTGAGGAGGAACATGAATGAGAGCCAGAAAAGCTCGAGGGGGGGGGGGGGGGGGGGGGGGTGTTCCTCTTTCCTTAGCCCTTCCCTTCTCTTACACAGTACAAGTAGAGTCATTGAATATATGTGTACACAAGACACTGTGTGCATCTGTGTGCAGTACAGTAATGGCATGACAGTCTAAACCAGTGTCACCCTTGGAGCAAGCAGTGCCAAATTGTACCTTAACGTGTGTGGGCTTGGTCACATGCTGAGTCAGTCCATTAATTATCAGGAACAAAACCCAGTCCCTTTGGTTTGGTTCCAGCATTGACCAGCTCCTTCATCTAGTCAGTGAACTCCAAATGGGCAAAGGAGGGGAAAACTGTGAGTGGAGAGCGGTGGCATTTATAGGGTATGGAGCGGTAAAGGAGATGGCTCCTCAAAGCCATTGACGTCGTTGAGGGGGGTAGAGGGAGGTGAGATTCCTTGTCTGGGCTCTAACCTCTCCCATGGTCAGATCTCTCCTCCGGCTGTCTCTGCTGTGTTGTGGTATGGCTTCCCTTTTGTTTAGATTCCTCTTGTGTTATGTCCTTGGCAGAGGGAACAGATGGGTGACGCGGGATGTTAAGTAGGTTTGAGGTGAACAGTTTTACTCCTGACTTGTTAAGGAAAAGTCCATCTAAATATTCTTCTAAATAAAAGGTGCTAAACTTATGCAGTAACTGCACATTTTATACACGGTGTTCAGTTATCGAACACTCAACTTTTTTGTCTTGTCAACAAAACATTTTCCTCATGTACAAGTCAAATCAAATAAGTAATCAAAGTAGAGTACTAGAGTAGGAAAACATGGACAACATAGGAAGATTCAACCTGAGGAACCAAGTCAGAGCTGATTAGTTTAAGTGATAAGACAACCAAGGGAGATTCCAACAAAATAAGGAATCTGTCAGAATAAAGTGTGTCAGTGTTTAAGACACATACTTCAGTCATACTACAACAGTTTGAAATATTTTGTAGTAAAGATAATAGAATGTTTGTTTCTTTTGTCTGAGAGAAAGTTTTGTTTATTTTGGATTTCCTCCACACTGTCAATAATCTGTACATTTCTGTAGCCTCTAGATTTAAGGCCAATTTATGCTCCTGCGTTAAACCGATGCCATGGGTACGTACGTACATATATATGTAGAGATACGGAGCTTATGCCATAGCCTGACATGCACCTCTCAAAATTGAACTACATGTTGCAGCAACGCAGACCGCACCAACTGTGCTTGGTCCGCTTGGCCATGGCTTGGTAGGGTTATATTTCCCCGTACTCCTTTCCGATGTTCTTCTCCATAAACAACATGAAATCGAGGAGAGGGTTAATTTCCCTGCTACAGCTTTCCGACCATAGTCAGAAAGCACAGAGGAGACACTTTGTTTCTCCCACTATGCCTCCAGAGTCAGTACTCGTTCCGCAGCTAATCACCGTCACTCTCTCACTCGCTCTACCACACACTCCCCACGCATACACACATGCCAGCCCTGATATTGTCTTAAAGAGATACACTAGAACAATGCAGACACCAGCGCACAAGTATAAACATCAGGCCACTGACATAGGCTACGGCAAAAGCTCTGCATAAAGCCCCCGCAGAAGCATAAATCTGCCTTAAGAAAGCATTTCTGTGTAGGGGTGGCACAGTTCATGATAAAACATCCGAACTGTTCGGTCCGCTTGTCTTGGTTCGGTGTGTGTGTGCGTCGCACGGTTCAACGCATGCGCAATGTAGCCTCGTGCCCGTCAGGTGCCCATATGTGACCTCAGACAGTGTGTTTCCCTTTCACGAGAAAGAAGAGGTGTGGACAAGTTACCAACAAAACGTACAGCAACATTTTAGACCGTCCTGCCAAACGGTATACATTTTAACATCAATGTACGCTGCGTTTTTTCACTCTTAAGCCACTGAAGCGGCTGCTGTTTTAATTCTGTCGGATCTCTGCAGCGGGAGGGGCTGCTCAGTTCTCCCCGCGACACAATCACACACGGTAGATGCAGGAAAAAACGGAGATGAGACGTACAGGATGACCTAAATTGAGAACAGCTACGCTCGTTATTGTAAGTGCGATGATAAGTTAAAGTCCAATAAGTACTTTATCAAACCGTATGAATGTGTGTCCCAGCCCAGGCCAGGATAGGAAATTAACTAACAATGTAAAGATCAACAAGCTACTGACAGACATGTTCAAATTTGATTCATTCATAAATTATAATTTTTTGTCCTAAATCCACCAGCCATTTTCATATTATACCAACATTTGCAGCATCCTGAGCCTTTTTGGTAAGGTTACTAGGAAAACTCACCCTAGAGTTATTCTCCCCAAAACAACTTTTCTTTTTAATTTTAAAGAACTACACAAAAGAAAATCACAACTTTTTTATGTTTAACGTATTCTGACTTATTCAAAAGACGGAGCTTTAAGAGTTCCTCTCTTTTTCTTTTAAAGGATACAATTTTTGTAAGAGCTACACTGAAGTTGGCAGTTTGAGAAATGCAAGTTATTTCAATTGATATTCTGTAATATTTCAATCTTTGTGTGCTAAAAAGGCACACAAGTTCCTGTCGCTAGTAATACACATTCTCTTTTTTTTTGCCAAATAAATGAAAAGATTGTTAAAATCATCAATGTCTTCCCTCTTGCTGTATCAAAATCTCACCTAGCTTTCCTCAGAGATGGTCCCAATAATGTGCTTAAAGTCAAGTCAAATTCAGTTTGTGCATGATTACATGATATAACTATTTTTTAATACATTGTGGATAATTAAGCTAAATATCATATGCTGAAGTATATTTCTGGAGTGTTAAAGATTAAAAGAAAAAATAACAAGAACCATACAGAAACGAAAACCGTGACCCTAAAACTGTGATACAAACTGAACTGTGGATTTTGTGAACCGTGCCACCCCTATTTATATGACATTTCAGCTGTTAGAAACAACAGAGTTATCTTTTCTATTCATATGCCTAAATGTTTTTCTTTTTCTGTGCTATGTGAGAGTAATTTACTTAACTAAAATTGACTTTATCTTGAATTTTACTCTGTCATGTTTTATTGTATTTGCTGGTTTCTAGAACGAAGACATATGGATGTTGGCGACCTCTCTTGGCTATGAACAACCTCTCTATGGACTCTATTTTTACATTCCTGAAAGCTCATTGATTTGAATCACTTGTCCTAAAACATTCAAACTAAATATTGTTTTGCATATTGTGTGTGGCACTCATTCCTCGGATGTCTTCCTGTGAGCCAACACCTCACTAAAATAGCCGTGCGTCCTGACCCTGACCTGAATGTGGCATACTATTTTGAGAGCTCATTTTCTTGGGCCTCACTGAGACAAAATTATTAAATTGCTTATAAACTAATGCAGACATGCAGAGTAGAAGGTTATGAAGAGCCCAGTTTCTGTGTCTAATGATTTAAATGCTGCTTATTTGTAGGCTTTTCAGTTGAAATGTATTATGTGACGGGACATGATGGGGTACGCCCAGTTCCTGTCATCAGATCTTGGGTCAACAACGCGTTATTATGGAACCCACGCAACTTCTAGACAAGACCTACCCCTCAATAGCATTCACACACTATTATTGGCCAGGCGTCCATGCTTACACAAGGTAACGTAACACGATTTGTTCAGGTCCTATCCCCTGACCAATCAGTTATCCTAACCTTAACCACACAAGGTCAATGCCTAACCCCAACCAATCGAGCTGCTTGGTAGGGCGGGACTTGCCTAGAAGTTACGTGGGATCCATAATAACGCGTCAACAACAGATTTGCCAATGGAGGCTTTCTAACAACCTCCATTTTAGGTGCAATTTACAGTCAGAAAGTCATGGGTCAGGGGTGTTCATTGTAAACAAATTTAGGTTTTTGTATGGAGTTTTATTACTATCTTTATTCAAGAGTGCGTTCTTTTAATTTGATGATTTTGTAATAATTTCTCTCAAAACCTTGCTCTCATACTCAAATAGCCACAGCTCGCGCTTGGAGTTGCTGTGCTTCTGCTCAAACTTTATGCTAGGACTCAGATATGTTGTTGCTTGGACAGATTTCCTGCTCTCAGCTTCAGTCCTTCTCCTCGCACTCAGGCTGCTTCTGTGCACTTGCAAATCTTCTCCTCTTGGATTTCTCCTGCGCTCTCGGATTTACCCTGTCAAATTCCCCCAACCACTAGAATGCCAGATGTAGTGTTGACCAATGAAATGATCCCTGCACTGTTAAGGGTGTGTTTGCTTTACTATAGAACATCCCTTGCAGGCTGCTACACTGCCCTCCAATGCATTGTTATAAATACATATGTCAATAATGTGCATAGAATGGTCAAAGCATGTTCCTGGGGATTTGGCTAATTTCAGACATGTTGGAGCCAATAGTAAAACCTAAACAGTAATATAACTGAAAGAGAATATATGAATTAAGAACAATAACTGATAAACACACAGCAGCGATGCAAAAACCAACACATACAATCCAGTTTCCTGTGCTCTTTTCACACATACTGTCCATCATCTGTCGATTTATTAGTTCACAGACATCAAGCCAGCATTGGGGGGTAAATAGACCCGGTTACAGAGTAGCCGCCCGCCCGCCCAACAACATTAAACCTGACATTCAATTGGTTGGGGAATTTTGACAGGGTTGTGAACACAAATAATCCGAGAGTGCAGGAGAAATCCGAGAAGAGAAGATTTGCAAGTGCACAGAAGCAACCTGAGTGCGAGGAGAAGGACTGAAGCTGAGAGCAGGAAATCTGTCCAAGCAACAACATATCTGAGTCCTAGCATAAAGTTTGAGCAGAAGCACAGCAACTCCAAGCGCTATTTGAGTATGAGAGCAAGGTTTTGACGGAAATGATTACAAAATCTGAACGTTAAATGAATGAGCAATGCTCTCAAATTGAAAGAACGCACTCTTCAAAAAAGATAGGAATAAAACTCCATACTTTTGGATACCTGTACTGTTTTCATAAGCTTGCTGTAGTCCTCTTATATTTTGGTGCATTGTTACTTTATACGACATCATTTGTCAGCATACGTGACACTTTTGGGTGAATGGAGTTACTATGTACAAGTTTAGTTTTCAGTCTATGTACTTACATTCTGCTTATTAGCATGACTGATGACTGCCCTAATTATGTCTCTCACTCTCATTTTGTACTCTGTTCGTGCATCTACACATTTGCATTCAGCAGAAGTGCATCACCTCCCCCCAATTCTGCAAGTGCATCCTTGTGCATGAGCTGGTAAAACACTTGAAGGGACCCACTTAATAAACTTGCTGCTATACAGCACCACGAATGGTTAAAAACAACACCTTAAGGAAACTTGAGACTGGGCCAGACCTGGCTCCTCTGTGGCCAGTGGTGGAAGAAGTATTCAATTCCTTTACTTAAGTAAAAGTACTAATACCAAACTGTAAAAAAACTCTGTTACAAGTAAAAGTCCTGCATTGAAAATATTACTTAAGTAGAAGTATGTAAGTATCATCAGGAAAATGTACTTAAAGTATTAAAAGTAAAAGTACTAAAGTACTACTAAAGTGCAGAAAAATCCTTACATTTTAGAAACTGGAAACTATCAAAACAGTTCTGTCAATAAAATAAGTGTTTAATCGACTAATCATTTCAGATGTACTTGTAGGCCTTTTGTATTTTAATAAAATTTTATATTTATAATAAAACATTGTATTTTATAAACTGCATGTGTTTTGTGTGCAAACTTCTTCATTTGTAAAGTAACATTAATGTAGTGGAATAAAAAGTACAATATTTCCCTCTGAAATGTAGTGTAGAAAGTGGCATGAAAAGAAAAGACTCAAGTAAAATACAAGTGCCTCAAATTTGTACTTAAGTGCAGTTGAGTAAATGTACTTAGTTATATTTCACCACTGTCTGTGGCTTATCACGAAGACTTTTCCTCTTTTTCAGGATAGCAACATCTGCTATGTTCCTGTGGGAATGTTCAGCATTAGGGAAACGATCCAGGGTAGAGACTCACCAACAGCTGTGAACTCTGAAGTGCTTTCTCTCAGGCAGGGCGTGAAACAGACATTAAGAATGCAGATTTGAATGGGCTCTCTGTTTCTGACTTTTTTTCCTCTAGTTCTTCCCACTCAGCCTTTTGGGGGTCCCTGGTAACCGCATGCATTTGGATGTGGAGCTACACTGAGAGAATGCAACTGAATAAACAATTCCACACTAATCCTCATTTCATCCATGTTGTTCGCAGCCTCTATATTCCAGTGCTTACAAAAATACATTGATAAGAAAGGAAAAATGTTTGTTTTGGAATCTACAGAGGAATGATTATCTGGAGTCAGGTTTTCTACTGAAAAGTCTAAGGATAAAAGATGGAAAGGATGAAAATAGTACTTAAATGTACTCAAGTCAAATTGAAAGTACTTGTGTAAGAATGTGCTTTACTGTATAGATGAAAGTAAAAAGTAAGTAAAATAAAATGTAGTGCCTACTCTGAGTAGGACAACTGTGTTACATTTATGTAGTTAAAGGGGTGATAGAATGCAAAACCGATTTTACCTTGTCATAGTTAAATAACGACAGTTCGGTGGGTAAATAGGACATACATAGAAGCTCAAAATCCCACTGATACCTCTTTACTATGCAAATCTCACATTTTGAAACTGCCGCTGAAAACGGGCGAATCTCAACAAAGCTAAAAGTTGATGTCAACATCTCAACTCCCTGTCTTTGTCACGCCCCAACATTTGCATAGGCTACACCACTGACCTGAGGTCAGCTTAGTCTTCTGAATCTAGCTAGGTCATGCAGATCTCCAGAGGTCTGCTATGTAATTACTAAATTCACTTCTGAGACTGTTTTATGCGAGAAATCTACTATGTAGAGGTGAAATATGGGCCGTTTCATGAAAATTGATGGCTAATTGCAAATTTTGTCTGACTGTGTGTCGCAGTTCAGCAGGAGCTCAGCAGGCTACGTGACAGCGGCCGGTGCTGCCTCGCCGCCCCGTGTCCTACTTCATAGACTCCGGCTCGCTGTGAGCTAGCTGGATCTCCATCACGAAGGGAAGCCCGCGGCGCTCCATACCCGCGCAAAGTCACTGTTTCTGGGTTACTGCACTACAAAATGCAGAGGCCCTGATGGAGCTCCAGGGCCTGCAGCTAGCCGCGATCTTTACCCATAGGATTGAAGGGACAGTAGCAGCTAACGAAATCCCTAGCTAATGTTCACAAAAATGCATTAAATTGAAATCGGACACCATTGTTAGCTTTATAAGACCTTGGGGTAGATGTTATATAAGTGGTGTGACGAAATTCAAACTGTAAATATACTCTAATTATGCTGACAGCTGGCAGCCAGCCAGCTCCGCGGAGCTCTGCGGAGCCCCGAGCCCCGAGCCCCGGTAGTGCAGTAACCGAGAAACAGTGACTTTCACTGGGTATGGAGGTTGCCGTTTTCTTGTCAGACTGTGTGGAGCTCCTAAAGTCCAACACGTCTTACCAAATTTGCAATTAGCCATCAATTTTCGTAAAACAGCCCATATTTGAGCTTTATATAGTTAATTTCAAAGTGAATTTAATAACGAAATAGCCCGACAAACAATGTATAACTTTGCAGTGTCTGAAATATGAGACCTGCTGTCTCGTCTCCAATGTGTTTCTATGGGGTTCGCTCAAACCAATCAGCGCGCAGCTTATCTAAATATTCATGAGCATACCATATTTGGAAGAAAAGCTCTTGTTCCAAATAGAGCCATATTCACAGGGTAGTTAAGGGCCTAATAAAATAGCATTTGGGCAATTTTCAGCCCAACCAATGTTACATACCCTATTAGGAGACCTTAAGGAACAGTGTGAAATACCCTATATAATCATTCTATCACCCCTTTAAATTAAAGAACATATTTAGGCTATAAACTAAATTGTGTTAAATGTCAAGACAAAACTCAAGACAAGTACACAACAATTACTGACTAAAATGAGCTATATTTACACTGCGGAGGGTGAAACAAGATTAAGCCACATAAATCAGCCGATGAACAGCAGAATAAAACATCATAATGGCAGGCAACGTGGACATGTTGCATTAATGTTACAAACTCCACTTGTGACTGCAGCCAAAGCAAAATAGTTGTTACACAGCCATAGCGCACATACACACAATGATACGTTGATAGGACGGACCGTAGTGATTGGTGACCATCTGGGGAGTGACTTCAATACGTGTTGTTGTAACATTACTCACCTGTCTGAATGGCATTTTGTGAGTCTCCTCCTTAAGTCCTCAATCTGCTTTTCAACATCTCTGCTCATTCATTCTCAAAGCATAATGTAACCAGTCCTCTCTGTCCCACTGCGCTCCTTGTCAACAGTAGAAAGTCCTCACACACCTCACTGAAGGTAAATGTTCCTCAGTGTAGTGTTGACGAACTGACCGAAGAGCCGGTTAATTAACCCGACTCGTGTCACTGAACCGGGAGAATCGAGTGCCATACGTCAATGAACCGACTCACTCCTGTTGTTTTCTTTTACCTCATTCGTGCTGTTGTGTGTAGCTGGTATTCTTCTGCTACTGTGGGTGTAGTAATCTAGCTCATTAGTGCCTCCACTGGAGTGGTGGTGGTAGAATCAATCAGGAAATGAGCTACCTAGACCGTGCACCAGGCTACTGAACGAGACCGACTGTCTTGGTTCTTGGTTCTGGGCAAGTTTGAGTTATTAACCAAGCCTTGTTTCTGGTGCATCTTAGATGATTGTGTTCATGGCAATTCACACATTATCGATGGGGAAGTACATCACATACAAATACGGGTCATGTTATCTTGGTAGTTATGTTAACTGCATAGCAGAGGGGCGCAAAACCACTTTCGGCCAGTCATGTTTTTCAGTGATAGGGACCCATTTTTGGAATAATTTACCAACAGAAATAAAAACACAAACTGAACTGAAAACATTTCATAAAATGGTGAAATACTGGCTGAAAGAAAACCAAACATGTAACCACTGAGTCAGTTGTGTTGTAGTAATGTATTGTCTGTGGATGCATGGCTGTTTGTATATGGCTGCCAAGGTTATGGTTAGGGTATAGGTGAGTGAGTGTGAGCGTCCGGGTGCTTGGGGTTTGTGTTGTTACGTGATATGCTGTTCTGTGTAATGTGGTCACGACTCTGTGAAATGTTGATGTAATATATTAGTATACAATGTATTTGCTGCATGATTGTGTAACTCACACTATGTAGTTCTTTTTAAAAATTATATTTGGATTATTTTTCTAGAAAGGCTTAACCAGGGACTGGGGTTGCAAATTAGCCAATTGGCTAGAAACCTTTTATGCAACACATCTACACATATTGTTATGGCTTTGACTATGATAATTATGTATGTAATAATGTGCGCTGCATTGTCCCTGACAAATAAACTAATAATAAAAAAAATAAATAAATAATAATAATTAAAAGTTAGAGAAGTGAATGTTGCTACATGAAAGGTAGGCTGTCACGAGGAGACTGCGCACCAGGCTACTAAACGAGACCCTAAGGACCGGAACCGAGGGTACTGCATGAGTCTATATTCAAACGGGTGTCTAGGTTCTCGGCAAGTTTGAGTTATCAACCGATCCCAGAAGCCTTACAAATACACGTCATGTTATCTTAGTAGTTATGTTAAGTTAAATGTTTGTTACACGGTAGGTAGGCTGTCACCAGGAGACCGCGCACCAGGCTACTGAACGAGACCGTAACCGTGCCTAATGCATGAGTCTATGTAATCAAACGGGTGTCTAGGTTCTCGGCAAGTTAGAGTTATCAACCGATAGCAGAAGCCTTTATGTCTCGTGCATTTTAGAATTGTGTTCATGGAAATTCATAGGCTACATTACCAAGGGGAAAGTATTATATCACATACAAATACACGTAATGTTATCTCGGTAATTATGTTAAGTTAAATGTTATAAGTGAATGTTGCTACTTGGTAGTTAGACTGTCACGAAGAGACCGCGCACCAGGCTACCGAATGTACCCGTGGCCAGTGCGTGAGTCTAGTGTCGGTCAGTATGAGTACATACACAGTATGTCGAGACCGAATGTAACCGCAACCGCTCGAGTCTAATGTAATTAAGCGGTGTCTTGGTTCCTGGCGGGGGAAGTAAACGCGCGATTTTTTTTTCTTCACTTTTCACTAACTGCACGCCCACCCCATGGATGTATAACAAGTCGCACCCCCTGACACTAGCCTGACTCGGCCAGCTGAACTAAACATTTGTGTTAACCATTGACTGTAAAGGTGTTAACTGAGTGCAGAGGTCAACTCCGGACCTCTGCCCTCAAGTGGCCGCAGAAACACCAGCAGCCTCTTCTCTGCTGCAGCTGCAGATTTAACATATTTATTTTGTTCAACTGTCAAACAGTTTATCATGACTTTTTCATGTGACTTTTTTTTACTCTGTAGCTAAGAAAATACTTGAAATCAAAACTAGCTAGGCTAAGTAAAAAAAAATATATATATATATATATATATATATATATACTGATTTTTAAAAACTTAGTACTTCCACCCCTGCCAACAATGGATACCTTGATACTGTAGATACAATACAAACACACACACACACACACACACACACACACACACACATTTATGTCATAACATAATGAGAATACCCAGCCTGTGCTAGGAACACTTTTCCTCTAGAACTGCTCAATTCCTCTGCTGGACACTTATCATGGACGGTTGACTAGATTTTCATACCGCTGAAAAAAAACTTTAGGAATTAACATTACTAGTTACTACTACTACATTACTACTACTACATTGCAACACTAGTTACATGAAAAATGGAGAGCAACTGCTGGTTTTATTTTGGATCCTTGAATTGCTGAAAATAATCATCTAATGTTTGACACAAGAAGCATTTACACATTTAAGAAAATACTGATGGCGTCATAGCTTCAAAGCACAACAACAAAATCATTTTAATGACCATTTCAATAGAAGAAACTCTAACATTTACATGTGTGTGATACATTTCTAGTTGCTTAAGCATAATCTGTGCTTTGGCCCTTGGTTTCTTCGGCAAGAATAACAATATATGATAGTAACTTAGTTGTAACTGTAAACACTCACATCAAGTTTATGAAGAGACTTTGACAACCTATTCAACTGTTTATGTTTGTTTACCAGAGCTGTAGACTGACTTAAAGTTCTCATATTATGCTCATTTTCAGGTTCATAATTGTATTTAGAGGTTGTACCAGAATAGGTTTATGTGGTTTAATTTTCAGAAAACACTATATTTTTGTTGTACTGCACATTGCTGCAGCTCCTCTTTTCACCCTGTGTGTTGAGCTCTCTGTTTTAGCTACAGAGTGAGGCATCTCACTTCTGTACCATCTTTGTTGGGAGTCGCACATGCGCAGTCAGTACAGCTAGCTTGTCAGTTGCAGAGCATTCATGAGGGAGTGCCATGCTAGCAGCTAGGCAAACATTATAACATGTGTTACAAAGTGACGCACGTTCGTCACGGAAGTAAATGCTGGACTACAATTGAGCTGTTTGGAGCAATCGGAGCAGTGTTTTCTCTGGAAGATGGTAAGTCCCTTTGGGGTGGACTTCGGGCTTTTTCACTTTGTAAACCTATAATGTGCACAAAAAGATATATAACACAATAAAGAAAAGGGGAAAAGCCAAAAAGCACAATATGAGCACTTTAAGTCAGGTTTTAGTCACAAAAATGAGGGCTTTACTCCCTGAAGAAGCAAAATATTAATGTCTCAGGTTTTGAGACCTGGTAAAATCAAGCTTTGCATAGCCACGCTACTTGAATACTTAATTATTAGGCCTATGCATTGACAGGACTTGGTCTCAGCTATGCAAAGGTCACTACTGACAGCTTTGGAAGAAAAAAATTAAAATACCATGGCCTTTCATAGCCATTCAGAGACCTGAAAGACTTGCACCTAACTTGCAGTTAGCTGATGGAGAGTTGTGACTAAACTGTGACTTTTCCTCAAGGAACTGAGACTTGAACTGAGATTTGCTTTAAAAAGAATTGAGACTTGCCACAAAAGACTTTAAAACAGTTCTGCTATTGATTTGATTAATTCAAGTTGACAATAGCATCAGTTGTCTATGAAGGCTGAACTTTTTACATTCATACACATATTTATGAACTGTATTGCCACTCTGGGTATCTGCATCAGTTGAATGCATAAACTGACTACACCCATTTTTTCAGCTGCACTTTTACAGTGTTCCCTTTTTACTTTAATGCTTCAGTAGTGAGTCCGGACAACTCACGGCCTGTGAGTCATAAGGTATTCATATTTATATTTTAAACACTAAGTTAGTATAAGCCCCCTACTATATGTACCTCTAATGCATATCCCTTTCCATCAGCAGCAAAGCAGTTTCAGCAGTGCCTCAGCCAAGCTGAACACAATGCTACCATTGAATTAGAGCCACAGTGGATACCTTTATATACCATCAAGAGTGACAGTTAATGCAACAGCACCTGGGTTTCGCTTAAAGTCATAGGCCACATTAACACAGTTACATACATCTTATATATTAGTTTTTCACCAAAACCATCCACACACATACATCTCATGACTAATAACTTTAAAGGGTGAGTATTTAGAATGTTAGACATCTTTTCTGGTGATTTCATTTATGAGTTGGGAAGTGATTAAGTCATTGCAAAAGAATTTTGTGTCCATGAACACAAAGGTAATCAGTAGAGAATCTGCTTTTGTGAAATAACACCCAAACTGCCCGTTTCGTTAGAGGTGAGGAGACAGCACTGGGAAATACATTACTACTATGGCTACTGGCAAAAGCAACACTTGAAGACATAAAATGTAGGTATCTGAAGTTGCATATAAGTCTTCTTTAGCTACTCATGTTATATAACCTCATGAGTATTACTGTATATATCCATCTTAATTGGCCTCTTTGTTTATGGTATATTGAGAATTGATTTAAATAGCATTTGGTTAAATACATTAAAGATCATTCTGTATTTTCACACAGTGTGCTTTTGTGGGGATATGAATGCTCCTCATGAAGACACACAAAATGCAATGCCAAATTCACTTCACCTGAGTCGGATATGTAAAGCCCTATGAAAGCACATCAGGTCTAATATAAAGTAATTCTATCAGTTGCCTAGTGGAGTATAGAGCTATCAAAATACAGGTTGAACTAGGCAGAATTAAGCAGGTCATAAACCCTATGAACAGAAACATCTTCTCTTTCAGACACACACACACAAACAAAGCATGCGTCACTTTTACTGTAGTTCATCCCTGAAAGTCTAAACATGATCAACTATCAATACAATCTTACATAAGAATCTCTTATACAGTAAGTCAGGCTTGACATCTATGCTTATTTCATTTACAAATAAATATTTATCTTTCTCAAGTGGCTCTTTTGTCACAATGAGGCACATCATTGGTGAGTATGAATATTGTTGTATGGCCCAAATATTACTGTCACCAGTAAAACATTTTGTGTCTTTTATGGCACCTTTGCTTACTAGTTTTGGTCTGTGCAATAATGGCTTCTCCTGGCTCTGATCCAACGTGTGCAGCGTTTTGCAGATCCACAGCTACAGCCACAGTTTTGACCTCTCTATTAATGGAATAGTTTCTCTTCAAGCAAACTAATGGACCTATTCATCAGTGTCTTTTCATCATCCACAAACCTGTACCCAAATAGCTCCATGGTAGGTCCACACACTCTCTGCACTACCTGAGCCAGTGTGAAGGGAATGCTAAATCTCCATTTCTCTGCCTGCTCTGATGAGTTCTTCTGGGTGGAGTAAATCCCGCTAGCTCCCTGGGTGGTCTGGGTGTTTCTCAGAATCCAGTCCCTAGCTTGGGGACTAAATGGTATCCCTGTGAACCTGTACATCTCCTCTGCCTTCTGCATGGGGTAGCGGGCAATATCCTCATAACGCACCAACATGTAGCGTCTCCTTAGCCAGCGAGGTTGGCTCAGTCCCACCTCTGCAGACATCCTTATCTGGTCGCAGTTTCCTCTGAGCCTCTTCACCTCCTCGTCATCTTCGGGCACCTGGCCGTCCTGCGCCCAGGCCTTCCACGTCTGGTACTTCGAAGAGAAAGCCACCATGCGTGATGCTAAGATGGCCCGTGGATCTCGGACGAGCTGGATCACTCTCACATCCAGGCGTGGATCCTCCAACAAAGGCTGCAATGTGTCCAGCTGGCGCACACGGACAGTCTTAATGGCGTGGTGTTGCTTGGAAAGGCAGGATTCAGATGCAAGGGTCAAGTTCAGCGGCCCACAGCGACGAGTCTTACAGTGATACCTAAGATAGGAATTGTACAGTTTTTATATGAAATCATATTTTTCATAGAGTTGCAAAGAGGGAAGAATTATTTCAGGCGTCTAGGGTTCCTTGGAACAGCTGGAACAGTCCGGTGCACTTACAAAGCTTGTATGGGCATACAACTCTCCTGGCTGAATCATGAATACAAAAGATGATCAATGACTCTTCGAAATAAGATCAAAGGTCATGGAGATAAAAACTTAAGGAATGAAGTCAACTATGACTTCTAAGGGGCATTTTGGTGAGCAAAATCTAATCACCAAACTTAATATTGTGTTGATTATAGGGCTGCAATTAATAATTTTCATTATCAATTAACCTGATAATTATTTTCTGTATTTATTGATTACATTTTTATCTTTCCTAAATCCTAAGGTGATGTCTTCAAGTGTCTCCTTTTGTAAAACATAACAAGCTAGGTGTACATTGGAGAAGCTTATTTGAATTCTGAGTCAATATTTGATAATTTCATCAACTATGGTACAATGCTTTATTCCCAATAGTAATGACATAGCGTTCTGAATGAGCTACAGCTCTGCAACTAGCAACATAAGTATGTTATATAGTATTTAGAGCAATTCACTGTACCAAACTCCAAGGAAAAATTGACTTCTCACAAACTAAGTTCTCTGTTTCTATATTGAAGAACACTGATCATTAAAAGAAAGGGATCAAATGGGATCTTGCAGTGAAAAATACTGCCCCTCCCTCTTTACAACTGTATCACAGTTCATTTTTGATTCCTTATTCAGACTCAACCAACTTTGTAAGCTTTATCAATAACAGTGAGTATCTAGAGAATGTATAATACCTTTCAAAAACGTCTTTGATTACAGGACTGCAGACAGATTCTTCACAGAGCGATAAACTAGACTCTCTGCGGAAAAGAGCTGGGGTGACGTGGTCCTGAGGTAGAGGAGAGATGAACTTCTCAAGGGGAGAGAAATCACACAGGAAGAGCGCCTGGAGTACATCCCGGTAAATTCCTGCCAACACTGTCCCGTTGTTTGCCTCTGAGGCCATGGTCAGCATGCGCTCAACGTGCCATAAAGGCTCAAACAGGTAGAACATGTTCTCCCCGTGCTGGTTAAAAAATTCCCCCACAAATGAGGAACCTGTTCGTGTGGTGGCCAAGAGTAATATGTGCTTACGGCCACCACTGAAGCTGTACCTGCCTAAATCATCTAGTTCTTCTTCCTCTTGCTCCTGTGAGAGACTTGAGTAATTCCCTTTTGTACCGATGAGTTTAGAGAGCAGCATTTTGAGCATCGTCAGGGAGCCATTTTGTGTTGTGTTGCTGTAATCCAGTGAAGTCTGTGGGGTCTGCTGTGGAATCTGCCTCTGGATCAGCTTATCAGAGACCCTGATGAGATACAGAGGCTTGATTAAAAAATATTGATATACAACAGTTAGATGAAGCAGTATAAACACCTAAGATGGGTCTTATATTTTACATAGAGCTACTGTATGTTTGAGCTACAACAACAAATACAGAGGATCACTGCCTTGGTCTGAATTCCTTAAAAGTAATAGTTTGATAATATGGAAAAATGCATTTATTTGCTTTCTTGCGGATGGTTAGATGAGAAGATGGACACCACTATCATATCTGTGGTATAACAGCCAGCAGTCGTTGGCTAAGCTAAGAATAAAGATTGGAAACATGGGGAGCAGTTAGCCTGGCACTGCCCAAAGGTAATAAAATGAATGCTCACATCTAAGAAATAGACCGGCACAAACCCCAGTAAAACCACAACTTGTCATTTTTACATTTTGGCCCTTGTATGGATCAAACAAAAGAGATGTAACATGATAATCACTGAGCTTAAGAGGCACTAGCAGTAGTAGGCTAATTTATAAACTTTGGACAGAGCTATCCAGCTGCTTCCCCTGTTTCCAACTGCTGGCTATAGCTTTCTATTTAGGGTACACATATGAGTAGTATCGATCTTCTCATCTAACCCTCGGCAAGAAAGCAAATAAGCATTTTACTATTTACCTAAATGTTATTGCTTTAACGTTACAAGACAGGCTCTAGTCACTAGATCCACTTCCACCCAATCTCTGCAGACCATAAACTTTCTTAACATTTGCAAGGGCAATGCAGATATTGAGACAGAAGCTAGACTCAGTAGGCATGATACAGGGCCCGGCACAGATGCATTTCCAGAGTGGTACTTCTTAAATCCCAGAAGGTACTGTATGACTCCATCCAAAGGAATACAGTTCTTATGACTTACTACATTTTCTTCAGCAAATCAAGTTAAAGATTGTTCTTTACCTTGATAGGATGTTGCTTTCCTTTTCGATGATGACCAGGGCCACGATACAGATGAAGACAATTGCATATTTGGTCTTCATTCTTGAGTCCTGGCTTTGTAACTGGACGTCTAAAGTCTAGTCTGTGTGTTGGTCATAGCTTGTCATGCAGAGGCTAAAGCTTCATTCTGCAATAAGAAAGACACTTCAGTAAAGACAGAGTATGCAAAATAGATGTGATTCCTGGTTTATAATGATACTAAGTATATATTATATATCCTGGTGCAAACATGGGTAAATACAGTATAAAGCTGAATAAGAAGACAGTAAAAATATGTCCAACACTACCATGAAATCATACAACAGACATATTGGATTACACTGAAGACATAAATCAATCTTAGCTTTGAGAGACAACCCTGAATTCAGTGTTTTTTTATATCAGTTGCATTGATCTGAAACCTGAGGAATGTTCAGCAGTTTGTACAATGCACAGCTTTTTAAAAACGTGTTTGCCTCATTTCTTTGAACCCCCAGAAAAAGACAGTGTTGCTTTTTGGTCGGGCTGGGGTCGGTAATAAAGAAGAAGACGGATGAGAGGGAGGGAGTTAATGTAAACAGGGCTGCTTTTCACTAACAGGAAACACTGGAACTCTTCCACATGGCAGGAGACAGGGCACGTTTAGATTCCAGCACTGTGTGATTTCAACACCATCTTACAGGTAGATTTATTATTCATGTATCATTTCTGGGAATCCAGTTTTCCCACACAGTGAAAGTACAAGCCTCAACATGTTGACAGGCAATTGACCTTTGATGCTGATGTTTGTAGCTGCACGAGCAAGTCAGAGCCTGGTAATTTTGAAAACCAAATCTTGCATCATCAACCGTAGTAGTGTCCTTCCCATTCCTTGGGAGTATTGTATTAATCTGCTGCATTTAAAGGCTATCAGTTAAGAAGACAACACACATGTATATGCTGTCACATTGCTCCTTTGAAAGACTCTTAAATTAACTATTTTGACATAATTTGAAATGATTCAGTACAACAAATGTCTTAATTCTAAATAGATTGTCCATGGACTCTTTTTTTCATGTTACTTGAAAAGAAATGTAGTCTATGTACGCCCCCCCATCCACACACACACACACACACACACACACACACACACACACACACATGCGATTTGGACCTGTCAAGACAGTGAATAATTTGTAATAAAATGTAATCTATATACACCCCCCATCCACACACACAAATTAACCATTTTGACATAATTTGAAATGATTCAGTACAACAAATTTCTTAATTCTAAATAGATTGCCCATGGACTCTTTTTTTCATGTTACTTGAAAAGAAATGTAGTCTATGTACGCCCCCCCATCCACACACACACACACACACATGCGATTTGGACCTGTCAAGACAGTGAATAATTTCTACAAAGCATATCATTACCAGAAAAAGACACAGTTTTGTGGAGTGATTGTGTGCTCTGTAAGTAAATATTACCCAATTATCTGAGCTTAATACGCCATAGCCGTCAAACTGTCAGGCTGAAGCACTTGAGCTGAGCACTTTTACATATTCAAGAGTTACTGGAGCGTTATTGGCAAATCTGACTATCTGCTCAAGCAGAAACACACATCACTCTGTTTATCATCTCACTACAAATTACATTAATGGCTGCCTTCAAAGCCTTGAAGCAGCATATCATGAAGACACTGAAAGCTAAATTCCCACTAAATGCTTTGCTGTTCATCCATGGGTGTTAGTGTAAACAATTAACTGTTATAGGCAAATACTGAAAAACGTTAAAATTTGTATAGGTGCTGTTTATCATTTCAATGTGATTGATTGATTTGAGTTTGGATGTCATTTGGAAATAAAGCCTACTCCATGTGTGTGTGTGTGTGTGTGTGTGTGTGTGTGTGTGTGTGTGTGTGTGTGTGTGTGTGAGATGTAATACTATAGCAGTCATTAGTGGGGGAGGGGGCATTCAATTCAGGAGTAGCCTATTTCCAACACCCCCACCACTGAACCAGAATCAATACAGACTAAAGAATACTTCTGCATACTATTAATCTCTGACGCCCTTAGATAAGGACATGATGCTTTCAAATATTAAAAATGAAATTTGGAAAAAAATGGTCATATGAGCAACTACATCTCCAATAGAAAGAATGATTGATTACCGTGGACTACACGGCAGCGTCCATATTTACACAATCATCATGTATACCTGCATCATATTGGCTAAGGAATCACACAGGCCTACACATCACACATGTTATGATTTGACAGCAGTGGGAATAGTGGTAGACTTTATCATGTATGCGTATTCGCGCATGGCAGCAGGATGTTTATAAGCTCTACCGTGTGCCCGGTGGCTCTGTAGGTTGTGTTTTTAAAAGCTTGGAGTTATATATCCTGCCAGAACAAATTAAGATGTTGCGGATGTTACAAACCTTTAGCTGGTCTCTCTCTGCAATCGAGCAAAAACGTCGCTGATCTTGTGAAAAACAGATTCGTCCCCTTCGTAGCATCTTGCTGCATTGTGTCGGACAAGGACACACTGCTTCATTGTATCCTCGGACGCGGACTCGATCCTCTCCTCTGCCGGATGAATGAGAGGCAGCGCGGAGGCACGGGCGTCTTGCGCCAACATCTACATTAAGAAGAGCGAAACGGACGGCAAGCGAAAATAATGGTGTTATAACTATGTAAATTCTGATTTCACATTGAGTTTTTTTTAAACCTCTGTGCTACAGCGGTCGTCTAATTGAAGAATCTCCCGACAGCCCAACGGATAAAAGCATTAATTCGCTTTAAAATTATTTTTGTTTAAATATCATCGCTTCGAAACTTTTCCTCTAACTTTCCCCATGTGCTGGATGGATGCCTCTGCGCGAGGGAGCGGACTGTAGACACGCTTCACGTCACTGCTCTCCTCGCGTGGGGCATCCTGTGTAGACGAAGTCACGTGATCCCAAAACACCCTGCAATTATGTATAAAGACCCCCCTTGTTTTAGGAAGTGCCCCCAGAATATAGAGTCCATTCCACTTTGTACACTGTTTTAGTCATTTAAATCACATTTAATTGCATGTTGGGAATGGCACAACCTAAATGTTGTCAAGTTTAACAGACAATAGGCTACCCTGTTGATTTAGGAGTCATTGTGATAAGATAATACAATGTTTATTGATCTCATGCAGGGACAATGAAGCTGAAGTCACATAATCTGCTTCAGATATCCATCTATATATACATCTTCAGAGCATAGACAGAGCAACACAGTTTAGCTTGCACTGTACACATTTCTGTCCATCTTAATCTTAATAGGCTAGTTTTGCTGGTAGACATGGATAAGGATAGATATACATGAAAGGGAACGAGAACTCAGGCCCAGGTGCAGGTAATAAAAGCAGTAGAAAAAAAATACATAATTAAAAATATGAGAGTAAACAATATGCAGTCCTACATATAAATATAAAAGACTGTAAGGTCTAAGCTAACAAGGTGGCCAAGTGGGCCCCGAGTACAACGATGCCCTGAGTAATAATAAAAAGCAACCATTTTCTATCATCACCTCCATTACCTTCCACATTACAGTATTAGAATTTAAAGGACATGTTATGACCTGCTTCACGTTGACACAACTATTCCCAAAACATGGTGATCTTTAAGAACCATGAATTTATCTGATTTGTCCAATGTTTTTATAATGTATATACAGTAGTCCTATAAGGTCCTTTTCACTGAATTTAACACAAAAGGTGTAAACAATAAAACGATTGATGGCTGAGTTCCATGTTGCTGCTTCAGTATCACTGCTTCACCCTATCCACAAATCTAGATAAATGAATACATTTCTAAATATTCCAAACATACTGCTCTCGCAAAGTAAAAAAAAAAAATAGGGAATGTTTTTGATTTGATTTATTGTCCACCAGCAGTGTTTCACCACTTGGGGGCAGCAGTGTAAAAGAATGCAGAGTACTGGGGCATCTTATCACAGAGCGACTGCCTGAGAGTATAGGCTTAGTTTTAGCACCAAAGGCCAACATGATCTATATCTGCATCATGTCAAATTCACCTATAAAAATATTTCATGCACCTTATTTTTACAATTTCATTGCATAAACCATAATAAACATTTTTTTGGAGGGGTTTCAGTTTGTGCATTTTTTTTTATGAACAACAAAATCACTTCTTAGATTTGGTTTCATACATACATTTCAACATCACTTTTATTTATTTTAATTGTATTCATGTTTTATGTGTTTTCACTTGATTTGCATATATTTCTTTTACTGTTGCACATATTTGTTTTTTCTTTAAGGTGTATCATGCATGTTGCTGAGGTTCCAGTGACAACCAAGGCCTCAAGGTTTAGTTAAACGTTAATTATACGACCCATAACGTATATGTTCATAAATGATCGTACCACCTCAATAGACAGCTGCTAGTAGTCTTTTCAGTCAATGATGATTCCTGCAGAAGTAGTGTGTAATTATTTTTTTTAATTTTGCATGATTCATGACTTTGTATTCACTCTGTGAGCACTCTCTGAGGTTTATCAAATGAAAAGGCTGTTAACCTACAGTATACTCCACATGGAGAGATTAAAGGAGTGACCTAGTTTTAGAGTGGACCAGGACTAAAAGCGAACCTCTGCCCTTGGCAAACCGCACTAGAGATTATCAATAATAATCCAAAATGGTAAAGCTGAATAGGGTATCTTGACAGCAAGTGCTCTAGCAGACAGAATGATCCTGTAGTGACACAAGCACCGTAGACTTCAAATTATTCAAAGTTTCGCTGTCTAGTTTTGACCTGGTAAATCTGATTTTTAAAAGTTTTTTTTACGTGTTTTTAACACTTTTTTGTTTTTACCACTCCAAAAACAAATATTTACTGATAACTTATATGATTGATACATGATTGATATAATGATGCTTTTTATATATATGATGGGTGTATTTTTGGTAGGTTATATTTGGGATTCTGATGTCATAGTGATGATTGACATTTGTACGGGCCCTGACGTTTCAGAGACATGAACAGGACTGGAGCCAAACTAATTCTACTTGCAGCTTTTTCAACTCTGTTAACATCGCTTCTTGATTAATGGCCAAAAACGTGCTCTAAACTTCAACCACATAACCACACAGCAAACCCAAATGTTGCTAAGGGAAACATTTTCTCACATAACAAGTCCATGTCATTTGGAGATAAAATACAGTTAAATGTTTCAGCTATTATTTTATTACGTTAAAATAACTGATTACAGATGGGACAAAATAGTTTTTTGTTTAATTCAAGTCACATTGCTTGCTTGCTTGATTTCTTTCTATCTTTCTCCATCCACTTGAGTGCCTGAATTAAAAAATGTTTATGTCACACACCACCCGAGGCATAGGGCATACTTTTTTTTTCTTGCACAAAAGGCAAGGAAAGCTAAACTCAAGAGCAACTGGAGTTGGTTAAAGGTGCTCCGAAGAATGTTTAACCCTTCCCTGGATAACTACGACCTGGATGACTGAGAACTCTCACAGACAAGATGAGGATTATTTATATTTATAATGCACAATTCATACACAGGTTAATGAAAAGTTCTTTACGTCAGTCACTGAGATAAACAATAAAAAGGGGGTGGGACAATAAAACAAAAGCAAACTAAAACAAATTATAAACAAAAAAGTATTAATATAAATAAATTGAATAAGTGAAAGAATCACATTTAGAGTGCAGATTGCAGAGTGTTTAAATCAAATCCATGTTTACGAAACTCTGAGATCTCCTAGAAGTTTGTCCCATGTATTTATAGCACACATAGCTAAAAGCAGGTTCACCATGTTTGGATTAAATTCTAAGAACAATCAGCAGACTGGTGCTGGCTGACCTGAGACGTTGAGCTGCATGCTTGATGACGTTGAGCTGGTTGTTGATGTTGTAGCAGGACTTCCTTGATGTGTTTTTGTCAAAGAGAAAGATGACCTCTGCCCTTTTATAAAGGTTAGTCGTCTTATGATGTAGGAAAGAAGGAAACACATCAGTATCTACTATGTTTCATGCTTTGCTGCTCTTCATTCCTTGAATTTTGTTTGTTTTCATGTGGATCCTAAACCTTTTAATGGTGATTTCCTTTTTAGAGTAGGACGATGACTGAAGTGGCCCATCTGGTCAAGGGAACAACATGATTCAAGACATTGTACATTCGTGTGAGTGGCTGATCTATAATGGTACTTTTATTTCAGGATACACACAGCCTATGTGGGCATAGTTTGGCCTTGTCTGTTGATGACAATAATCCAGATCAAGTGATGAGCATCTCCCTGAAATTTCCCTACGGGCAGCCTCATCACTCCGTCCCCAACAGGAACAAAGAGGTCAGCATGTGCTGCTGTGATTGAAGTCACAGGATTAGAAACTAAGAAGATGGCTACAGATGAGCAGTGAGCTTTTATCCGTATGATTTTTTGCAGTGATCCTTGCAAAGACAACTTGCACATTTAAGCTTCAGGGGCAGGTTTTAATATAGAATATATACAATGAGACACATCTGAGTGTTTAAACATTTTAGGTCATGTTCACTATGTCATGATAAAAAGATCATGTATTTGTGAACTCACATAATGTTGCTCACTATATGCAACATATCCACCATTCGATTCTGCTTGAAACAACATTGTGTGTGCTAATTGTGTTTTACATTTATGTCTGATGGAGCCTGTGACCACAGACAGGCTCTGTGCATTACAAGATGAGGAGAGATTAGAGCACAGTGGGTTAATCTTTAGGCCTGCCATCTGCCAGGACCATGAGAATTAAACCTGCAGCCACGGCCTTGACCACCAACATACAGAAGTAACCTGACAGGTGATCTTTTCTAGTCAATATATTGTGTGGCCATTTTGTGAAAGTTTCCATATTCTGATCAAAGGGCATACAAATCATTGATGTGCTTTTAATACGTTGTTGTCTGGAAACATTATGGCCTTTGATTCAAACCTGAAAGGTCTCACTGTACATACAGGTCACTGATCTGAAATCATAAACTGATTTTCCTTAAAATGAAAATGGGTGTTTTTTATTCTGTATGTGTTTGTCGCTCTTTTTCTCCCTGTGACTGTGTCCCAACTTGCAGTTTTCTGAAAGCACAATTTGTGCGCCAAGCAGCCACTGAGCTCACGCTACATACTTTACAATCTACCACTCGGATAATAAAGTAGATTTACTTTCAGTATGACAATGGAAAGTAAAAGGCGTTTTTCATGTTTGTAAATCCTCTCGCACGCAACATGTTTTAATGGTGTGCATAGGCCCCATACAGTTGTTGACTTATTATTTTTTCAATAGGATTAGCAAAGTATTATTAATTCTAATGTTTTTTTTTTTTTAAGTATCTCTAAAAAATGAGGAATGCCTATTTACTTGTAGATCAAGACATGTTTAAACACTGTAGGTAGTAAAACAATAATTTTTGATTTTTTAAGTAGTATGTTTAAGAAGGAAGGAACTGGGCCATTTAAGGGCACATTGAGCTGCATTCACCCACCTTTTGTCTGAATTCATGAAAAAGATATAAAGAAAAAATTTAACTAACTCAAACTTGAAGACATACAGTAACCTATCTGTGGGTTGATGTTTGTAGAAAGATGATCCTAATCAAATGCAGGACCACTGGGTTAATATAATACAACATTTAGTAGAAAAAAGGTCTGGAGTGCTCAGAAGTTCAAACAAATCATGAAGGAGATTTTTGGAAGGGAACACAAAAGAGTTCCCTTCCAAAAAGAAGAAAGGCCCAAGGCACTCTTCTTGCAAAAAGTTAAAAAGCCTTAATTAAGATGGGTATTTCATATTTTATTTTTAGAGCTGGGTAGCAACCCACGTGTCAACAACAGCCTTCTTCAGGTTCTGAAGAAATCCATCAAAATAAAAGCTTTTTTAACTTTTTGCAAGAATTGTGCCTTGGACCTTTCTTCTTATTATACAACATTTGTTTAAGAGAGTTTACCTCTGGGTGGCTTTAGATTATCAAACAAGAAGATTATCAAACAAGAAGATTAACCAGCTTCAGTGCCCAAAATACCATTCAAAAAGTCCCAGAAAGACATTAAGTTAATCAGTGTGTTTTTAATTAAAGATATTCATCAAACAGCTGACATGGTAAACATGGCAATAAAGAAAGAAATAAAAAAATAAAGAAAGATGCAACAAAAAACAAACAATACTTTGCATGTAAAATAGTCACATCTTCTGATATGGTAAAAATGTTGTCCTGCCTTGTTTGTCATTATCATTTATTTAGATTTCTCAGTTTTTGTCATGAACTGCCACACATTTACTTTACTTTACTTTATTTCTACCAGAAGGGACAGGAATCACACAGGGACTATAATGTCATTAGATCATTCACCGCTATCATCTACATCGTTTTGTGATTATTCTATTACTAATTGAGTAAATAATGGAGTTTTCTTTTAACTAATGCAACAGATGACTGTGGAGTGAACTGTATGCATTATGGGTAAAACACTGACCATTATAACAGCATACATTCTGCATAATTGTAATGCCTCTACTTTCTCCATGACACTTTGTATTAGTTACAATTCAGTATAGACTGTGTGGCTGTTAATACAGTAACATTCTCCAAATGTTAACACAGGCAAAATATTACAATAGCACATTGTGATGATACACCAGTCAATGAACCAGTTTTAGCAATTTATCAGTTTACAAAAATGAACATCTTGATAGAAAGGTTTTCAATGCAATCACAGTATTTATTGACAACAAAATATTTGTATCAGACTGTAGAATAGTATTTAAAACACGGACAAGTAGAATTTGACATTTGTATAGTCATGATATTTTGACAGTTTAGTTTTTTTTTTTACCTTCAAACACAAGCATCTTTTGTCTGTTTATTTATTATCTGTGGTAACTGAAAGCTGTTGATCCACACTGAAAACAGAAAATGTGAAACATATACCTGTCCATCATCTGCAAAGTTGTTTTATATCCTTGTTTTGTCTGCCCTGCAGACAGACAGAGCTGTCTCCTGTGGATTGGTGGTTGGAGAAGCCCAGTTGGACTGAGGGGGCCTAGAAGTAACACCTAAGATGTATCATTGGATTAGCATGTGAGCATTTGTCTTTAGCCCTCTCCAGTCACACACAACACCTTGAGAGCTGCATCTCATGTACAGGACTCTCAACGGAGCCGTCTTCATGGTGCGGTTTCATGACTTCATTCTTTAGGATGAAGAATGTGAAGATATTACATTTGCCACTGCTTTTTGTGTTTGTGCATCCATGCTTTGGTGAGTTTCACTTCTTAATACTCTGCTTGAAGTTGGCATGTTGTCATGATCATATTGTGAATGCTGTTGAGATGTATTTGACAGCCTCTGGGTTGATGATTGTAATTTTTTTCTCAGTTTATAATTTAATTCTATTCTATTTTCAATTCATTCATATTCTTGCCTAACCTGGTTAGTTGCTCTTATATATAGTATATGCATGTGTGTTTATACTCTGTATGACTATCATACGGATTGATTTGTTTGATTTATAAATTTGTTTTCAATATTCTGATGGCTGTGATATTACGAATAAAAACAGCATTATTTCTGCCACTAGAGATCAGGTCTATGTATAGAAAAGTTATTTTTGGAGGTTGACGTAACTCACCTGTAATCCCAGTCAAAGTGACTGAGAAGACAGGGGGCAGAAACACAGCACAGTCAGTTTGATTTATGTTACTCTAGTTTTTACAGCAACACTATGTAACTTTGATGACCAGTGACCATTGTGACCACCAGTGACAACAGACAAAAGAGCAACATAGCTTAAGTTTGCTAACATTAGCAAACATTAGCCACCATAAGCTACCATACCAGACCAATTACGACTGTCGTAGCAAAACCCCAGAGTGTACTAAATTAATTAAGGGTGTGTTTTATAACTTGTGAAGGCAACTTTCAATTTGTAAATGAAATATTGTGTTATGGTTTCTTTTTTAGTCTCACTTTAAAGTGAATTACATCAAACTTTCAAGCTTTTAAAGGTGGTTTTATTTCACTGTCCTCAGCACAAGCAGACTTTGCCCCCTATTTCTACGACAATGGACCATACAGCTTCAATGGGAACATGGCACTGTTCAGCCTCTCGGAGGATACAGATGTCGGTGAGTTCAACCTCTGACGTAGGACATTCAGGGTAAACAGCTAAAATAGGCTGGTGGAAAAACCAATCAACAAAATGGCAGGTTTTGGTTGCCAATATCTGTGAGTCCAGGCTGTTAAATAGTCTTTGATAGATGAACAGGTGTTGTGTGGCATGTATGTACTCCCACTAACATGCTCATCTGCTGGTGCCACTTGTTGATGTGAGGGACAGTTTGCTGGCTGTGAATGTGAAGCAGCTGTCCCTCTACACCTTCCATCAGTCAGGGTACTTATCATACTGCTGGCTAGTGTGTCTCAGCCTAGTTTAATTCACAGCAGTTTTGCCCAAACAATGGGTTAACTACGCTCCTCATATGTTGGTTACAGTAAAGGTTGGTTAATTTTGCATTTGGAAATCTTTGCATTCATCAAGTGCTCTTTAAGTCTTAAATATAGAATAAGGAAAATTAATGTGCATACAGGTTTTGTCTAAAAAGTCATCTACTGAGGCTAATTTGACTAAATTATGACATCTTCTTTTAGGTACACAGATCTATTGTCTCAATGGCACAGACCCTGAGGGCCAGGAGGTGAGGTATGGTCTTTCCTTTGATGCAGGGTCCAAAGAATACTTCAGGGTCGACCCGATATCTGGAAACATCACATTGGTAGAACAGTTGGACAGAGAGGTAAAGATAGACTTTAGATAGAGATTAGAGTAGATTGTTTTTTTTTTTTTACTTTTTGTGTGTAAACCTTAACATATAAACCTTAAAAAACTAAGATAATATTTTTTTTCACCATTATCTTTGTTTTAACTTGTTTTCCATCTCTACTCAGAAACAAGATTCTATTGACGTTCTTGTCAGCATCACAGATGGGCAAAGCAAGGTATCAACATCTGGTTTAATACGATTATGGCGTTTAGTGCCATCCCTTATAATGAATCAAACTAAAACAAACTTGAACATGTGCATTATTTTCTTTTTTCATCTTTTTAGGTTGTGGAAAGAGTCACAATATTTGTGATGGATGCAAATGATGAAAAACCTGAATTCCTAAACATGCCAGCAATCATTGATGTACTGGAAGTAAGTTACGCCAAATATGTATGCTTTATGAACCTGAAGTGTCAGTCTATCCACATAACATGAAAAGTTATAATATGAAAGAAAATATATGTTGTATCATTTATTTTTAAGCGTTGAGACTTTAATTATTTTCTGTGTTTTAGACAACTGGGTCTGGCAGCAGCATCTACAAAGTCGAGGCAGTGGACAAAGACACAGGCTCAGGGGGCTCAGTCACCTTCTTCCTCCAGGTATCACTCGGCCCATTCATACCCCACACACTTTGGCTTCTGCAATAAATTAATGCAGAATATAAATAAGCACAGAAAAAAATGCTCCTAATACATGCAAACTTAAACTTGCCAGTTTGAATGTTAATCTTCTTGTCACAGAAATAATGTATATATGTACTGATAACAAGGTTAACATCAGTTGGATGGTTCCAGTGCTTATTATGTATGTGCCTGAATATGCTGGTGTGGTTATGAGGGTGAGGATTAAATCACAATTACATTTGTGTCAGGTATTGGAGGCTTAGAAGGCTGCTTTGGCAAAGGGTAGCAGAGAATGTTAAGTTGCACTTTGGACTATTAGGACCAAAGAACAGCTGGCCTGGGGTGACAGTGACGGGTGAGGCTTTGCACATCTGGACACAGAAGCTTTCACCTGCCTGCTCTGTCCTTGAGCATATGGGCTCTTTACATCCAGATGGACAAAGAGATATACTTTATAGACAATGTGACCTAATTCAAATGGATACTAAGTGTTTTTATGCAGCCATCTGACCACTTTTCATGATATCTCACATGAGTGTTTGTAAATGGGGTTTAAGGGGTTTCAGAGACAGGCTTTTACTCATGTGATCTGAAATGTGTCTCTGTGTGTGCTTTTAAAAACCTGCGTTTGTCCTTTTCTCTATTACAGAATTCTCAGTCCACTTTGTTTGCCGTGGACCGACACAGTGGTGTCCTTCGCATCAAGTCTGGAGAAATGTTGGACTATGAGAAAACAAAGACACACTTTGTGACTGTCATTGCAAGGGTAATGGGTGCATCAAAACTCATTAAATGTTTCTGTCATGCAATATTGTATTTTTGGCCTCAATTGTAATGTGCCCTGTAAAGTTTTTGACTGCAAATAATGCTAGCAGTGATTTTACGCCAAGACAAGGTAATCATACATGGATGTAAACCAACAAGTCCTCCAAACCAAATGACCTATGATACGAGGAAGGAAGGAAATATATTCAACACATTTGGTAGGCCTCAAGGACACACAAAATACTTTTGAGTTAGAAATACTGAATGTGAACATACATTTGTTTGTTTACAAGAAAACTTTACAGGGCACCTTTAAGTACTTTCTCAAAACAGACAGAACTCTTTGTATGATTTTCAAACAGGGCCCTCCTTAGAAAATGTATAAACATTACAAAGCTTAATAAACATACAGTAGCTATAGAAAAAAATACCTTACAAAATTACACTCGTGCTGGTCTCGCATTGCCAGACATAAGGTCTGGCTACACCACAAATACATTCTAGGATAGGAGAAAAAAAATGAAAACCAATTGCAACCATCTTGGGTGGCGCTACGTTCTGGACGCAGCAACAGGGCCTCTACAAAATAGTTTTGGGAAGGAACTTGTTTTGGTGGAACATTTGCGCCACCACATAAAATATTAAATAAAGTTAACTGTTCACACAGTACAGTAACATGATTACTATTTAAATTAGCTGTATACATGGTTAAATGTAATTTGCTTTTACCAGTGTATCGCCGTGTGTACTTCTACACAGTAAGTAGTATCACAGTAGTAATCCCCGCTAATCGGTCCCAAACATCCCAGTTAGATAGTAATTGCCGTAAGGATCTTCTTTGTAAATCTTAACAATAATTCACAGAAAGAACCAAGCATGCCTGCCTTATTGCATGATCAGAATTCTCTTCAAAACTTGCCATTTTCAGCATGTAGCTTGCTAGCTCGAAGGTTGCTGTTGTTTCCCAAAGCTAGGGGACATCCTGTGAGTGAGCCAAGCGCCAGATGTCAGGCTTTATCCTGCAAATATACTTCCATCGATCCAGACTACACTCCTGCTGTACTCCTGACTCAACATTGTGTCTCTAAAATGTAGATTTGAATTGCACATTTCTTTTGTTCCAGGATGGTGGTGGTGATTTTAATGGCAAGGAGCAGTTTATGTCATCCTCTGCTACCCTGACGATCAATGTGATTGACGCACAGGACACTCCGCCATTTTTTATTGGGACACCATATTTTGGCTATGTTTATGAAATCTCAGAGCCAGTGAGTATGAAAACAACCTTCAGTGATGTTCTACTTTGACTCTTTTACAACCTTTGAGTTTGAATAACAACTATTCATAGCACAAGTCTTTAAACATTTTGTAAAGTTCTTATTATTTCTACTGCACATTTTGTGCTACATGCTATATTATCACAGCATAGCTAGATGTAGTGAATGCAATTTATTTCTATATTCACAGTATAAATAAGAACCAACAAAAGAGCCCATACCACAACACAGCATTGTCTCATATTACACAGCTTTAATGCCTATGCTACCTTCTTCATAGCTCATGAAATTACAATGTCCTGCTTCATTAGGTGTTTTGGAAAATCTTAGTCTGTATATCATTAGTTTTTTTGACAATGTTATTCAACCAAATACACAGTTACATTATGTTAAAAGTTAACTATTAGAGTTGGTTAATGGCAGAAAAAAATAAGGCCTTTAAATATATCAGTAGTATCAGTTGATACATTTGTATAGTAAGCCAGCTTTATATCAGATCATTCATGTATTCAGGTTATCTTTAACTTCTACCTTGTTTTACTATTGATATAACAGCAAAACCTTTCTGATGATCTTTTTCTCAGGGATCGGAAATATTCACTGTTGTAGCCAAAGATGGCGATGCGGGAAACCCAAATCCAATCCGTTATTCCTTTGATGATGGTAGGCATTTAACTTAAAAATTATAACGATTTTGAAATAAAACAAAAGTACTCATTGGTCTGTCTGTTGTTTGTCTATCCAGGTGACGATGGTGTATTTAGCATCAATAAAACAAGTGGTTGTATCACTCTGCTGACTCTCCCCATGTATCTGAAGAGAGAAATCTTTAACATTAAAGTAAAGGTAAGTTGCAGTTTACAAAGTACAACTGATCTGGTGAAACTGGTAGATTAAAAAGTCCACAGGCTCCTGTATAACCTTTACCCCCCTTTTCCAGGCATCAGAAATAAGTCCTGAAGGCAGACTCATGGACTATGAGGTGACCATGGTGGTGATCCGTGTGGTGGACCTGAACAATAATCCACCTACTTTCTACGGAGAGAACGGCCCAAAGAACATATTTGAGTTGACCATGTATGAGCATCCACCAGAGGGAGAGATACTCCGGGGACTGAAAATCACAGTCAACGACTCCGATCAGGTGGGAGACCATTATTGTCTTTCATGTTTTCTCATACACTAACTGATTGCTATGAAAATGACTAAAAAAAATCACAAACAATATCTATTTTTAGTGATGTTTTACTGAGCAGGTATCATTTTTTAGCCCTGACACAGTATGATTGCCTTTAAAAGCTGCCTCAGTTAACCAGGAGAGAGGAACAGTGATTATGTAATAACACTCATTTTCCAACCAAATTACATTGTCATCTAATAAGAAACTGATGTAATTCACAACTTTGTGTTCAGGCTGGATTCTGCCTCTGCGCCTGTGAAATGACTTTAAGCCTGCCATTATCACAGACAATCCTTTTAAAATTACACAAATTTGAAAGTAAGCCAACACAAATTAAAAGGTGCTCCCTAGCTGTGCCATTTGTCAGCTTATGCAAGTCTCTTTGTATTTCCAGCTCCTTGACCAAATGGCTGATGTTCCCCAAATGTGTTCTCTGATAATACTGTTACAACATCAGGACAAGCTATCTTTGTCGAGCCATATTGTTTCACCAAGAATATTGCTGCTGCTACTGATATCCTATTGATCTCTCATACATTACTGTAATAATGAAAAGATACAAAGCTTTTATATTGATTGAATGGACTGTATACTACATGGATTATACTGTATGTCTGCTTGTGTGCGATAGCTTTGTAACAAATGCAGATTACAGTAGTATAAATAGGTTCATGCATGTGTAAATGCATGTGTTCGTCATTTTCACGAATGAGACTTTCTGTAAAATGTGATGATGTGTGTTGTGCTTTTGCAGGGTGCAAATGCTAAATTCAATTTGAAACTGATCGGACCGGGAAGGATGCTGCGAGTCGTCCCACAGACTGTACTAAATGAGGCCCAGGTCACAATCTTAGTAGAAGACTCTGCTGCGATGGACTATGAGAAACACCACTTTCTCACATACAAGGTTAACCCATTGCACCACAGTAGACTGAAATGGGAGCACACATGCACACATTTCCTCAACAAATGGCAGCGTTATATCACTCACATAAGTTGCTCTTTTTCCATTCACTGAATTTATTTTGAATCTTTCTTCTCTCTTAGCTACTTGCAGTTGAGCTTGACACACCTGAGAGATTCAGTGCCACAGCAGACATTGTCATTCATCTCCTGGACACTAACGACAACGCTCCCAAATTCTCCTCAGATTACTACATCGCCAGAATTCCAGAAAACTCACCCGGTGGCTCCAATGTGGTGTCAGTCACGGTGAGACAGTCTTCATTCTGTCTAAAAATACATGCCAACACCAATGTACGTCACTATGAGCTACTAAAGAGGAATGCTGATTTTAACAAAATGCCCAAGAGGGCCATTAATTCCCTAAATGTAGACTTTTTGAGCGGTGGGGGTTGGGATAATATGTCAAAAACATGTAGATAAAAGCTAGGCGAGGTAAGCTGCCAGATGGCTATCACTTTCATTTTGTTGTGTAACACCAAATTCCCAGATTTTTTTCCCTAATACTTAGTAGCACGTGCAGCTGCAGCACAGAAATATGTGCAGAAATAACATGACCACTTTAAGCACCATGTTGGGCCATTAAAAAATAAAACAGATAGATAGATAGATAGATAGATAGATAGATAGATAGATAGATAGATAGATAGATAGATAGATAGATAGATAGATAGATAGATAGATAGATAGATAGATAGATAGATAGATAGAAAAGTGTTTAGACATTTACAGAAAGCTTAATTTTGGACTATCTCATCCTTTGCCCTTGTCAGTTCATATCAGCCCTGCAAAGGCTCAAAGCAACAGGGGTGCTCGCTGATAAATCCTGCCCTTGCGTGAACACCACATAGGCTCATTTCCTTGATCCCAGGCAATTTCAATCAGATAAAAGAACAGCCAACAAGTGACCTTGGACACATAGAGACAGCGACCAGGCATCCCTGCAGCGACAGACAGACAGACAGATTAGCCGATGCCCATGATGATGTTCCTTGACATCAAATAACAGTCTTTTTATAGCTGACCCCTGCATTATCTTCCAATCCAGCACAGATTCATTCAGTTTACTGAGCCCATGGCGGACAACAGTTATTATTTCTGCTTTAGTAAAGAGGTACAAATAAATCTACCATCAATATTTTGAGGTTTAAAGTAAGTGGGATACACCACATATTGCAGTAAAACTCCTACAGAGTTATTGCAGATTACCCGACTGCTGTGAAAGTTACGTTAAATTGACCTAATTTATGCAAGTGCCACAACCACACTCATAGCATGTTTTTTTTCTCTCTATAATCTGTCTTTTCTATTCATCCACAGGCAACAGATTCCGACTCAGGACCTTGGGGTGAAGTGAAGTACTCTATCTACGGATCTGGGGCTGACTTGTGAGTATAAGAATGTGAACTTAAACTAAAAGAAATGGGCTCTTTTCACAGGAGGTGACTTAGCAGCCCCTTCAAATTCCTCTCATCCTCATAACACTATTATTCTATCTACTCTAGATATCTAGCTCATATATGACTGACATTTGCTTATCAATGCTTGAACGGCATTATCTCGCTGTTAAAATAAGACATATTTAAAATCTACTAGTACGATTTTATTTGTTATTCTGCACAAAAACATGTTTTCATAGTACCGGACTACCGTTTTGTTGCCGCCCCCCCCGAGTCTATTCATTGGTCCTTGTATAGTGATTATGTCAGTGTTAACCCGTATACGCTTATACAACATTATTAGCAGTTGATACCATGAGTATTTCTCAGTAGTAGAAAAACAGACCACACTGTTCATGAAAAAAAGCATCTAAGTCACACTCACCTCAGGAAATGAATTGAATTAAATGGCAAATGTGGTATTTTAACTGTAGACCACTGTACTACTGTAAATGTAGACCATCTGCCTGTAAGCTCTATAGAAATATGACAGCGGACTTATCTTTCATATTGTTCTGTTTATTGCACCTAAGCACTGTAGTCCCTCAGAGATTTGCAGGTATTTTCTCTCAACTCAATTTTTATTAGATTTCGAGTTAGAAGTTTAACCTCTGAGAAAAAGGCTCAGTGGTCACTTTTCTTTCTTAATAACACACAGTAGGCCTATGACCAGAACTTGCCTTTTCCTTTCACATCACTACAGATACTGTGCATGTGATCTTTATCACCTGCGTTTTGTATAAAGTTTAAACACATTTCTATCTGCATGCCTTAGAGGACCAAAATACCTGGATTTGGAAACAGTAAAAGCAAAGGAAACATGAACCTGTAATGTGCAGCTCAAACGTAAACAGACAGGTGTATGTTAGTAGGGACGTGTTTAATCTCTCATTGCTGTTCCCATGAAACCACTTGCTGCTGTGTACGATGAAATTGTAGGTAGTAGTAGAGTATTTTTGGTGCTCTCAGTACAGATGTTGAGCTTTGTAGCGATGACTGGAGGAGATATGTGAAGTCACATGGCATCCAGGAAAAGGATTTCCAAAGTAAGCAGAGGAGAGAGATTTGAAACACTTAGTGCATGCTTGTTTGGTCAAAACCATTTTGAAACTGTGTCACTTCAGAGTACCCCAAAATGCCTCTTTGAAATTTGTAATGAAGCAGTAAATGTTTACAATTATTGGTACTGTGTCTGCAAAATTATGTATTTATATTTCTGACTTTACACTTTTTTACAATATCTTGCAGAATACTTCAGCATACACAGGACCATGCACTCCTGATCTTTGCCTGCTGCCCTCTGTCTTTGTTAATCCTTTAATGGGATTGGAGGAGAAAATAGACTGTTCTTTGCTTCTGACTGTGACAAAGTCACTGTAGGGTGACTAAACAAGTCAGTCAGAGAAACAATCTAATTCCATTCTTCCTCTGTATGTTAACACTTCAGTCTTTCATGACTAAAGTTAATTGGCTGTGGTATCATCATAAACTATTGCATCAAGTGCAACATGTACAGTATAACTGGTTTGAGGAACCAGTCATGAACTTTCAAATAATGATGTCATCCGGGGAGTAATATAATCTTTTTCTGTTTGCTCAGCTAGGAAAAGGTAACTTTGTACACCCCTAATTGTCTCTCTTAAAGTATTTTAGGTAAGGGCTATCAGTAGCCGAAATAATAGTAAATCTAAAGTACTAAGCCTCTGTAGTAAACCCCAGAGTGTGAAACTCATCCCTCCACAAAGATAGTCGTGAGCAAAATGCTCAGATCTCAAAATAGAGTGTACACATTCTCAGTAAGCCTAAGAAGAAAATAAAGGTTTACACACAAATGTTCAAACTGTGTGGAAAAATGTGGCTCTCAATCGCATGCATATGGTAAATCCATTTATTTAATTAATACATTTCCATCACATTTACAGATTCCTGATCCAGCCTGTGTCTGGGATTATCTACACCCAGCCGTGGGCGAGCCTGGACGCGGAGGTGAGGTCCAAGTATAACTTCTATGTGAAGGCAGAGGACGCAGAGGGGAAGTACAGCCTGGCTGAGGTCTTTGTGACTGTGTTGGACCTGAATGACCACCCACCTGCATTCAATGACAACTTCCTCGAGAAGACTATGGTGATTGGAGCACCAGTGAAAATAGAGGTATTTGCTTCTTCGTGATTTACTATGTCAGATAAAGTGAAACTCAACAATAAACTCGATACCATTACGTTTTTCAATGAAATGCATCTACACAGGCTGTAGACGATGATGCAGAAGTACCCAACAATGTCATTGAGTATGCCATCATGAAAGCGGAGCCAGACAACAACATCTTTGACATTAACGCTGACACGGGGGAGATCATGCTCAAGTCCTACATCAAGTCAATGGCCATCATTCAGAACATCACCAAGCAGAGAGACTGCACCTGGTCGCTAGTGGTGCAGGCCAGGGACCGAGGCCAGCCGTCCTTCAGCACCACTGCCGTCATCAAGATCGACATCACTGAAGCTGTAAGTTGCAACAAAGTAGATGTGTAGCAATATGTCAGTCAAACCCATATGACGGGGGCATTTCTTTATACTGTGTGATACATTATCATTAATAATACAAATTTTTCTAAAGTTATACAAATTTCAATTGCTTCAAATACATTAAAACTAGAATGTGCAAAGTTGCAACCATTAGTTGATAGAGTTGATAGTGTGACCCCGCATTCCCTCCATATTCCAATTAATGATATTTTTCTATCAACGGATTGTAATGCAAGCAAATAATCAAGTGTTGAAACATCTGATCAATTTGTATATGGAGGTGCAGCTTTTCTGAAGAATAACCCATTTCATCACAGCCCAGAATAGCTATAGTAGCAATTCACTATTTGTAGTCAGAAATAAATCAGAATCTCACACAAATGCAATTGTCATGTTTTTCAGATAAAATCCAGATTTGTCTCACACTTCTTGGGCCTAAGGAAACGTCCAGGGGCTGTGTTTGGGATTTGTTTGACCTTTGTCACCTTCTCCATTTCACTGACAATCTTCATTTCAACTTTTATATACTGGAACTCTGTGAAAAAGTCCCGTGTACAATCTCAGGGCAAGATCAGAAAGATTATAAGGAGGCCTGTGCCGTAAGTGAAGCTTGCCTTGAGATCATCAGCACAGCTGTAGCCTACTGTTGTTTTTACTCTGTGGTACCAAGAATTTGTAGAATTCTGATGTAGAACAAGTGTCTGTAAAAGAGTACAAGAGCACAATTTCTCTATGCTTTTTCCCAGTGTTTTGATTTAGTACTAACATTATGACACCACAACCAGAACCAAAATAACCAAATTAGTTCTGTTTTTTTTTTCATTTTCACACCAATCCATATATTCATTCTCAGATGCTGGATGGTCTCAGCTATAGGTTTCCCAATCAACCTCTCTGATCTTGTCTTGACAAAATATAAAACAGTAGAACCATGAATTTAAGTATGCTCAGTAGGTTTAATTTGCAAGACATCTAAAAATAATATCTTTTTATACAAACAGTATTATTTGCAGTAACTTATATCTGGATTTTAAAGAGTTTTTTATTTTGCACCTCCACCTTTTGGCCAAATGATGAATACATGCAGTACTACAGTACATATGCGGGACAATATTTGGAAGTTAATCTTTGTGTGAAAGACTATGACTTCAGTCCCATGGATGAATTCTCCCTGTGCTCTTTTACAGACCCAACTCAGTGGGGGGCCTTTGGGATCATTTTTGATGCAGAATAGAAACAAGCCTTTGCAAATCCTAGGCATGCTTGCTGGTGTCATTAGTCTCATGGTCATAGTCACAGTCATCATCTCCACTGCAACATTCATGCGCAACAAAAAGTCCAACAGGATCCTGCCCAACCGCCGTGTGAGGAGGAGGGCACGGAAACAGCAAACCTGGAACTTCAAAAACCCCTTCAAGACACCAGAAACTGCCAGAGAGAAATTCAGAGTGGAAGAGGAAGAGCCGGAGCCAGAGGTCATCGTGGATAATGTCAACTATAACAACAATGTGACCAATGTTGTGAGACACTGGCCTCTGCCGCCGTGCGCCCCATCTCTTCCCCCTCCACCACCTACTTACATCCCAGGTGAAAGGCAGTGGGCGGTACCTACTGTCTCAGCAACAGTGGCACCCAAACCTAGAAAGAAGCCATTTATGAACAGACAGGACACTGTGAACTTAGCACTGGTTTCAGAGCTCAAGATGAAACTGGAGCAGAAGAAGATGCTGAAACACTAATAGTGCTTGGCAAAACAGTCACACCTGAAGGTCCATTTAGTAGCTGCCCTGGAGCTTTCATGATCTTTATCAGCAGATCCAATCTGCCAAGTAGGAAATGTAGATGTTCAATATCACCATACGTTCTTTTTTTCATCCATGTTGTTGCATAGACAAATAAAAACACAAGTGGGCAGACTTCATTTGAAAATGATGAAGATGGCGTAATCTAATCAAAAGCTCCAGAATAGCCGCTAAATGGTCCTTGAGGTGAGAATGAACTTTGAAACTCAATCAAGTGTGTGTGTGTGTGTGTGTGTGTGTGTGTGTGTGTGTGTGTGTGTGTGTGTGTGTGTGTGTGTGTGTGTGTGTGTGTGTGTTTGTGTGTGTGTTTTCAGATACACTGATACAGCTAAATTCCTTGTGTATCAATGATGTCATTTTAATGTGATGGGGAAAGATATTCCCTTCATGTGTATCATCATTCAGACCATGTTTTCAATCCACGACCATTCATTGTTTGTTTCAAGTTTCTGTGTCATTCTGTTACAGATAAATCCCACCCTTTGAACACTTTGTTGACACACTAGTGGCTTAAAGTTCCTCACCCCAGATCCCTTGTCGGTAAGAATGAAGTCATTCAGATTTCAACAAGCGAGACTGTTTATTTGGGATCCAACCAAGCTCCTTACAAGAGATTTCATGACACTTGAACTGACTAAAGAGATCAGCCTGAGGGAAGGGAACCAAAGCTAGAACGTTAGGAAGACCTTTAATCCATTTACGCAGGTGTAAAGCAGTCACGATATGTTTAATTTCTGATTTCAAGGACTGCGTCTCATTTGTTTACTACTTTTATATGTGGTGGTTTATCTGTTTCAATTGGTGTCTTTTGTCAAAAAAAACTTTTGCTGTCAAAAGACACATTTGACTGTCAATAAAATAACTTAATTTGTAATTTCAACAGTGGTGTAAGAAGCATTCAGCAATACCACACTATGAAAATATTCTATTACAAGCACAGATGTGTCAGTAGCAAGTATCAAAGGTACTCATAACTGCATGTTAAGTGGCCCCAGTAATTTTATTACATGGTAAATTACATATTTACTGATGTAATTACTGAATCAGTACTACAAGGTGAAGCTGATCTGCTTTACTTTTAGGTAGTTTGATTTATAACAGTGCATCATCTTTTGTATAATGATCAAATGCTACATCAAATATTAATCTGGAAATATCTACAAGTGTTGATCTCCAAATGTAATGTAACAGGTAGGAGAGTAAAGATGGAAAGCTCCTAAAGCTTAGTTCCATATAAATACACGGATAATTTGTTGTTTTGTCGTTAGTGAAACACAATATTGACCTTGTAGTTGAAAAAGGAGCCTCATATAAGAATGACATTTCCTCCTATGGAGTCCGTTCATTCACATTCGGAGATCGATTCTTTCTATATATTCTAGTGTTTTAAAAATAGTGATTTTGATGCGATCATAGTAGGGACCCTAGCACTACCATTCAAAAAGCCATTTGACCGAAAAACGAGAATACGGTAAATCTTAAAAGTGGCGCTTCTGTCCTAATTATGCTTTTAAACCAATGGTTCCCAACCTGGGGTCCGGGGACCCCTCAGGGGGGCGGCAAAGATCACAGGGGGTGCGCAAGTCTTTATCTGGTTTGAGGTTGAGGTAAAAAACTAATATTTGCACATGTTAAACAAATTATGATAATACACTAGAATATATAATGTATACAAAAGTCTGTATAAAAACTATGTATTTTTGTTCTCACTTAAAATTGTAGGCAGGCTACTTAGTAGGCCAAACCTCCGGGACCTCTTAACCTGGGACCCTTGCTGTCATCAGGTCAGCTGCTAGCTGCTATCATCCTCGTTTTTCCTGCCGCCACGGTAAAAGTGCTGATAACTCCTCTGTATCAAAAAAGAAAGTAAGGCTCTATCTCGAGAGTTACCTCAACTTCGGTTTCGGAGGGGGGGCTCAGCTTTTCTTAGACATAAGTAGGGGGGGGCGTCAAGGAAAAAAGGTTGGGAACCACTGTTTTAAACGAAAGTTTGACTCGGGTACATTCACAAAAACACCCTAGGTTGCATTTTGGCGAGAGTTACACTTTAAGGCCAACTCGGCCAACTTAATGAGCCTGCCTGCCTGTACTCTAATGCCCCATTCTGGCGACAGAAGGAGAAGCTGCGGAACCACAGCCTTTGGGTGAAAGATAAAGAGGGTGTAAAACAAGGTTTGAGATCACTGTTCCCAAATTCTCAGTATTGTAAACTTTAGAGCAATATGAAGAACAAAGCAGTGGATCCAAACACTGAATAATAGTAATGTAGAACAACACGAATATGCATATGATGGGAGTTAGAATAAGATGTGTATTACATTTGCTGTTGTTTTTAGTAAAACATCACCAGATGTTCTGAAAATGTGTAATATATCATCCTGATACAAGCCCCTTTTGCTCCTCTTAGCTGCAATATCAATGTGAGCACTACCAATTATGAAGTTACACTAAACCACTCACTGGGTATTTGTGTAGACATCAGTGGCAAACATGCACATTATTTCATAATTACAAAAAACATGAAATTTGCAGATTACCCTCTCTAATCCAAGGACCAACTTGTTCATCTTTGTACAATATTGCATCATTGGCTGAAAACCAAAAGTCCATCTGCCCTAAATTAGTTTGGAATGACAAGATGTGTGTGACTGGCATTGGACTTTCTGCAGCCTCTGCTGGCACATTTCATATGTTATGATGACGCAGAGCAGACTCTGGGGATTATTTTTTTTATTTGACAAAGTAAAAACTGCCTCCTGAACTCAGTCATATTATATATAAAAATGTGTGATGTGCTGCTTTTTCAGGCCAGTATAGTCCCAACAATTCTTGAGGAACAAATCCCAAATTTTAAATCTAAGGCAAAAACTTTTCAGTGTTGCATGCTGCTAATGCTCTAAAATGAAATGAGGGAATATGAGGAGCAGCAGCCCAAATGACCATGCATTATGCCATGTAAGAGGCAGCTGGGATTACTAAGGATTATAGAGTTTAAAGTTGCAAAGAGCATTGATGCTTTAGAATGAAAGACACACACAGGGTTCAAAAACCCCAGTATGTGTTTGAAGCAACAGAGGTGTTAAAAGGTAAATTAAATATTTGCTTTCATGGATAAGAAAACTAAGAAAGACAACATATGTAGGCTACAGCATTAACTCCTTATCTTTGAATGTTACTGCCCAGGAGATTAGCAGATTTTATGTAGCGTAGTGTTTAAATAGTATGCTGCTTCATGCAGCATTATGTAAGAGAAAATAAGATATGTCCAAATAAAGATGAAATTCATGTGTGATCTGTGCTGAAATAGCTGAAATTGAGTTGATGAATGAATTCCCATTGTCTTGTGTCATACAGAGTGCATAAGGATTACAACAAAAAGCAGCATCAATCCCCCACCCGCAAATCATATGAACACGCCTGAACAGGCAAGAAAGCAGATGTGTCTGTGCTCCAGAAAATGAGAGCTGCCAATCTCAGCCAGTCGTTTAAAACCCTGATCTTAAGTCAATAGAAGCGGGACCCAGCAGAGATGAACTGTTTGCATCACAGGAGACGGATAGAGGAGGGGGCTTGTGTGATCTGATCATAAAGTGACTGCAGGAGGGGATATTGGAGAGGATGCCAGCGTTTGAGTATTATGTCAAATGAACAATGCCATTGACCGAGGCATATCCGAGATGCCATCTGTCTGTGTTGGTCGCCACAAATCATGTGGAACACATTGCCTGCCATGTGTTGTGTTCGCAGAAGTGGGAGACATGGAAAAGTGACGTACATGTGCAGTGACGCAGAGAGGATTAAACACATGTTAATGGAACTTTACAGTTACAGTTTGTATAGAAATATGACTTCATCAAATGACTTCGCTCACTTCAGTGGTAACTAACTGTGATAATCAAATTCAGTCCTTTGTCTGCGAAAGGGAAACTTTCCAGTGTTGACAATTTTCAGTCCTTGCAAGTCCCTGCAAACAGCCATACTATATGCTATAGGGTTTTTTAAGCCTTTAAAGGACAGGTTCACACTTTTTCAAGTCTGTCTTAAATTAGTCTGGATCAACAAAAGTACATTTCCAGGATAAAGCCTGACTGTGGTGCCGTTCTCAAAGTCCCTTTGTTACGGGAAACAACAAAAAACTTCAAGCTATAAAGCTACACGCTGAAAATGGCAGGTTTTGAAGAAAATTTGAATCATGCAATAAGGCAGGCCTGCTTGGATCTTTTGGTGAATGATTGTAAAGATTAACAAAGAATATGTTTACGGCATTTACAATCTAACTAGGACGTCTTGGGACAGATTGGATGATGGAATTGCTGTGAAAGAAATACACATGGCAATAGAGATCAACAGTGATCGCCCACTTTTTTAACGGCTCTGGTTTCGGAAGTGTTTTCCCCATTCATTATCTCAATTGATGTTCCATTAACTGCTTGAGTTTTAAGCCTGGAACCAAGCCAACCAGCTCAGCGAATCATGACCATAAAACATTTGATTCAGCGCAAAATAACATTTTGAAAATGGCAAAAAGGCAAAGGTACAAGACTGTACAGAAACTATCACAAACTTCAATGATAGAAGCTCGCTCTAGCCGTTCTAGGTTCAGGGGTGCGGTAAACAGTTCCATGGTAACAGCGAGTTCCACCAATCAGAGACGTCGCTGTTACGCTTAGGATTGTGGGCAGTGTAGTATTTTTTCAAAGGATCGTGAATAAAATGTGTTTTTTCTTAAAACAAGGTTGATTTCATATGGACTTCTATCTTCTTCATAAGCAGAAACTTTCGTTTCACAACCTCTGAGCTCGTGGTAAATCTACCTTGGATGGTTGAGACGTTAAGGCTGACCTTATGGAGAAATGAATGGAATTTTTACTTCTGGAATCACACTGTTGAGCTCTATACACTGTTAAGAGCAACTTATGTTTAACCGTGTATCCAGCTAATTTATATAGCTTGCGTTACTGTATTGTGTGAACAGTTAACTTCATTTAACATGTTCTTATTATTATTTGGCGTGTGGTGTTTTCTTTTGCGGGGGTGCAACTGTTCCACCAAAACAAGTACCTTCCAGAGAATATTTTGCAGAGCCCCATCATCGCTGCGTCTGGAACTTAGCACAGCCCAGACGATTGTGATTGGTTTAAAGAAATGCAAACAACCCAGAGTGTTTTTTTTCCTCTTCCAGTTTGTATCGCGCTGTTGAGATAGGTCTGGCAATGCAAGACTAGTCTTAAATCAATTGTCAGGTGCCCATATGAAACTGGTTTTATTTGCTGTAATCATTCCTCCTGTTCATACTGGCCATTAAAGCAACACCAAAGCACTTTTCCTCTTCGGTCCCCCTACAGGTTGGAAGCGGAATTGTCCATTACCGCTGTCGTATGTCTCATTCATGTCTCAAACTTGCATAGTGCGATTATATTCAATAGAGGGCCACAAAACGAATGCAGAAGTACTGTTCACCCTGTTACAAGTTGATGAACCACTGAAACGATTTTGGAAACATTATTTTAAGGTACAAAAGAATCTTTGGTGTTGCTTTATGAGACCTCTTTCTAATGTATTTTCAATGTAAGTGATGAAGAACAAAATCCACAGTCCTCATTCTGTGCAAAAATGTATGTTAATATGAGGCTTCAACATCCTGAGTTAGTCAAATCAAGTGCTTATCTTCCAAAGTTACAATCATACTATGAAATACTTTCTTTGTGTTTCCCCTGACAGTGTTTCCTTGCTGAGCTGCAGTGGAAGGATAGTAACAAAAAGAGAGCATTGTTGTACTAAAAACACTGTCACAAACGATCCACGTGATATTGACTAACTCAACTGCTGAGCCTCATTCAAGCTTTAAATAAAGTTTGGAATGCATTTTGTAACAAAAACTGTGGATTTTGTCCCCCATCATCAAATTGGAAAAAGATTCACATAAAATGCACAGTTTAATTATTAACTATTTAATTCAAAGCCAATTTTAGTGTTACCTATTTACTATAAACTAATAAAAGACAGTTTGACGTTTTGTGACTCATAATGCTGCTTCAAAAGAACTATGCCAAAGGTAAATGTCATGTGTGTATGACTGTACACACACCACACACACACACACACACACACACACACACACACACACACACACACACACACATGCACAATTCCATTTTAAATGAAAAGCTGTAATGAAAGATTTTATATTGTCTATTTACCCAAATCCACTGATAGATAATATGTGTCTTCTTGCTCTTTCAAAGAGCAATAAAATAACACATATTAGTAGCATACTGTATACTAGTTTAAAATACTAGTTTTTAAATTCAATTAAATAAATCTACTGACACAATCACTTAATTATTTCACATAATCACCATCTGGTTTAAGATATTTTCTTGTTGTTCCAGAGCCAGTATTATGTTACAGTACAAATATATCAACTGAATTGACAATGTTGAGCCAAAAAGAAATTAGTCTGATAAATAGATAAATACATAAAACAACATTAAATTGCTAACAAAGAATTACATAAAGTATGCACTTACTACTGAAAGACTTGGTAGAAAATATACTCATCAGAAGCAATTGTTGCTCACAATTGCTCCTACATTTAAATCAATCACAAAGGCTTCATATAAAGCAGCAGTTTAGAATGAGTGATAATTGACATTTAAACATATCATGATAACAAGACAAACATGTCATATTTCAAACTGCAAATCCTTGAATTACACTCTTGACATAATGGTCATCATTCACATCTGTGCATCAAACTCCCTGGCCTAGAACAGAGGAAGAGATGAGATTAAAACCAAGGCAGACAACATGGTCATTCTTCTGAATATTGTACTCATATGAGTACTAAAGTTTTCTATTATATTTTACAAAAAGAAGAGATGTTCCGATACCGATACTGCCTAAAAAGCTGGTATCGGGAAGTACTGGAGTTTATGCACCGATCAGATACAACGTAAGAAAGCCCTAAAGAAAATCTATGTTAAAGTAGTTTATTTATGTTCTTTTTCCGTTATAACTGACTGTCAAACTGCATAATAAAAGAACGTTCTGTGGCGTTCATTGTTTGTGTTTGTTCATCACAAAGAGTTTAACCTGAGCCAGACCGACAACAAAGATAGAAATAATATCACATCCATACAGGGATAGTAGTATACAGCTGTTAAAACATAATAAAATATATGACACACTGGTATCGGATCAGTACTCGGTATCGGCCGATACGCAAGTTCAGGTATCAGAATCGGTATCAGGAAGCAAAAAATGGTATCGGACCATCTCTAAAAAGAACTGATAAAAGATGAAACACTGGTCTATTATAAGGTCAGTTTCATGTTTTCCTTTGTTGGTTTCACAAAAAATTTAATATAGTTCAGCTGTTTGTCTGCTGTGGTCGGCTTTGCCTTTATGTTGTCTGTCCTCTGACCTCCTCCTCACCTTCCTGTCTTCACTGGAATCTTTATTAAATAGGCCCTCGTCGCTGGTGGCCTGCAGGCTGTCGAAGGTGCCCTGCCTCTCCCGCTCCACCCGGGGGGAGCTTCTTTCCATCTGCCGGTTCTTCCAGGACTCCATGATACCCTCCAGGCAGGCAAACTTAGTGTCAGTGGTGCAGGCAAACATACCTATAGGCACAGCAAGCACCATGGCTAAAACTATCACCACTATATGAATCAGCTTCTCCCTCTGTTCCATCTCAGTAATGTCACTTCCTGTTACAAACACAATGCACTGTCCTGGACGCGGTATCTGGTTCTTAAGGGTTACACAGATTTCATATTTGGTAGCAGGCATCAGATCAGAGACAGAGTAAGAGTGAATCCCAGGGCCGATATAGACCATTTCTTTCTTATCAGTACCTACGTCGCCAAAGTGGATTGTGAACCATGTTTCAGCTGGGCGGTCCAAGGCAGCGTACCACTCAATGATGATACCACGTACTGTCTGTTTGGCGATGCGGATGTCAATGTAGACATTTTCACTACTGGCAGCAGGTGGCGGAGCTAGGTTGCCAGGGAGGAGCGATGACTGGGAGCCTTCAGGAGATTGGACGTCCAGGAGGATGCTGACAGAGGAGTTTCCAATGAAGTTGACGGCAGTGCAGGTGTAGACACCACGGTCAGCTGCATGAAGGAAGGGGATCACCAAGAGCGATCTGATGGTGTCTTCGCCCACTCTTTCCTGAGACTCTAAGAGTAAAACAGGGATATCCAATGTTATTTGAAAAGACATGCACGCTTAGACAATAAAAGTCAGTTTGGGAAAACTCATTAATTATCTTAAGATATTTCCACACATCACAAGTTGAACACAAATTATTCAGGTAACTTTTTCCTCAGAATATAATCTGAGGTGGAAAAAGAAGTCAATTAATTAAAGGTCCCATGGGATGTAAATTTCACTTTAGGAGGTTTTTTAACATTAATATGAGTTCCCCCAGCCTGCCTATGGTCCCCCAGTGGCTAGAAATGGCGATAGGTGTAAACTGAGCCCTGGGTATCCTCTTCTGCCTTTGAGAAAATGACAGCTCAGATGGGCCGATCTGGAATCTCCTCCTTATGAGGTCATAAGGAGCAAGGTTACCTCCCCTTTCTCTGCTTTGCCCACCCAGAGAATTTGGCCTGCCCATGAGAAAGAGAGAGACATCATGGCTTGCAAACAAGCAAAGTGGCAGTTGGTCAAGGCCACACCCCCACCCTCCACCTTGCCCCCCCTCTCTCCTCCTCAATAGCATTTAAAGCTACAGACACAGAAATGGCACATACTAAGGAAAGCTCATTGTGGGACTGGCTCTAGTGGCTGTACTTCTGCACCAAGGCTGAATTTCGGGAAAGAGACTTCAGATACAGTATTAGGGGACCACTAAGGCCTATATAAAAGCATCCAAAAAGCAGCATGTCATGGGACCTTTAAGATACTTGTGCCCATTAAAAAGAAAGTCTGACCCCTACATGCATACAGAGACACAAAAAAATAGAGGCACAGACATATACAAAACATCAACAGCTTTAAGATAGATACAAATTGTAGGGCTGAAAGTAACAATTATTTTCATTATCAACTTATCTGTCAATTATTTTCTTTGATCACTAAAATGTCACTCTCACTGAAAATAGAAAACGATGCCACATCTCACAATTTGTGTAATTCTGAGATGATGTGAACAAATTGCTTTTTCTGAGCAACAGTCCAGAACCTAAAGATATTCAATTCATTATGAAATAAGACAAAGAAAAAAAGCAAATATGCACAATTGAGAAATTAAAACTAGAAAACGTTTGTCATTTGGCTATTTTTTTCATGTTTGGGGGATTACGTCAGAGTATAAGGACATTGTAATATGTTACTTTTTGGGATAATAGTTGCATTGGCCTATAACAGAACTATAAACATTAAGACATTATTTATTTTAATTAACCAGTATGATGGCAGCGTGCACGGTCACAGTGGCTCTTGGCTCCCTGACTAGGTGCTCACAATTTCGTTGTATGGGTCTCTGTGCAATGGTGCAATGGCAATAAAGGTTTATCTATCTCTTATCTTATCAAGCCAGTAGCTACAATTTATAAACCCTTTATAAAGGATGCCTTATTATTGTTTCGGACAATTTTTCCTTTGGTGTGTTGACACACTTTTTATTTCATATATATATTTGGATTTGTATATGTATGCATATGTACGTATGTATGTATGTATGTATATGTATATATAGGTACATGCTGTATGTGTATATGTATTTTAAGTTTTGTTCGAAATAAAAATAAATGAAATGAAATTGTAGTGTTTAACTCATTGATTTGATGGCTATTTTTACTTCTATTATGATATGGTACAAATCCGTACAAAAGTATTTTTACTTGTTTTTACTCTTACTTAGTGACAGCTACTCTACCCACCTCTGGTTTCTGTCCAAAATGATGAGATAGATGGAGTGGTGGTATAGCAGCAGGACACAGCAGCAGCAGCCTGGTTGCTATAAATTTGTTTATAATTGCTTGCTGTCATGAGGTTAAGTCAACTTAATTACACAGTAGCCCGACACGGCTGATATTAGATAGCCTAGTTCACTATAATCTCCAACACTTTTAGTCAACACTGATGGTGTTGTGCAGATTGACAGAATCAGTGGTGATTATTTCGCAGCGGTCTAATATCCAGATTTAGCTCTCCTCATCTTGAGGAGGGGTTATAGGTCTGCGATTAAAATGCGTTTAAGTATCTAATTTACCACAAGATATCACTCGAGCTAGGCGTGTGGATGACATATCGTGGATATCACACTCTTACCATGAAATCCTCTGATTATCTTCAGGCCATATGTCCACCACACCGCGGGGTCTGGCCTGGCCTTGGCGAGGCAGCGCAGGGTGATGTTTGCGCCCTGAGGCATGCTGAGGGTGGAGACAGGGGTGGTGACGATGGGCTTTACGCACGCCTGCAGCTCTACTTCATGAAAGAACTTGCCCGCCTTAAAGTCCGGCCCTGAGCAGGTCAAGTAGGAGTTCATCAGTATAATCGGGGGGCGCAGGGACCTGATGAATTCCACGAAGCCCTTCAGGCGGCAGTCGCAGAGCCACGCGTTGTCGTGGAGCGCAAGGACGACGTTCGGCCCGAAAGCGGTCGCGTCTCGCTCCTCCGTGCTCTGTAGTTTTTGGTAGAGAGGCCAGTTTATGAAGACTTCCTTCGATATGACGGTAAGCAGATTGAAGGATAAGTCTAAGTAAGTCAAACCTGGCAAAAATTTTAACGCATGCTCCGGCAGGACGTCCAGCTGGTTGTGCTTCAGGTCCAGGATCTTGAGGGCCGGCGCGTCCTCGAACGCTGTCCATGGTACTGAACGGAGCTTGTTACCTTGCAGACGAAGCTCGGTTAAGTTACCCAAACCCTCCAGAGCCTTTGAGTTTATCACTGTGATATCATTAAAGTTCAACCACAAGTTCTCCAAGGCGGGCGTGTTTGAGAATGCCCCTCTGGATATTTCAGTGAAGTGAGATTTTTCTATTCGTATTTTGGTCATATCATCTGGAAGGTTGTCTGGTATGGCCCCGAACGCGTTCTCCTCCATACATATTAGCGACCTATGGTTAATGGGAAGAGTTTAAATGAACATTTGGTTACTGTGCAGCCTGATGTTTTATAAAAACAATATACTAGGACCACAAATTAGAGATACAGACTTCAATCTAGCCCCAAGCTTTTTTACTTTTATAAACAACGTACTTTTCACATATGTCTTAATGTACCGTCACCCACTGACACAGATTAACAATAGCTCTGCCTTGGTGAAGCTCGAACTACATGAAATCAGGTCTTACCTTCCATGACGGTCTTCTACACAGCTGCACCCGCTTAAACATTGAGAATACGTTTCATACGCCTGGATGTTGAGCAAAGCTATAACTAGCAGGTAACAAATTATGTCCATAGTCCGCGAAAATTCCTAAAATTGAGGGCTAAATTCGTGCTCAAGACATGTCGAGTGCGTCAGACGAGAGAAGCCTATTACGCTTAATCCCTGACGTACCGCGCACTGAACAAGTGGCATCTAATTCTTGGTAGAGACATGATTAACACTGGACAGTGTTAGAAGGTCTGATACCTGGCTGATTAGTCAACCTTTATGAATGTGTGTAACTTAACCAATCATTTACTAAGGCTTTATAGTTCACTTATAGGCCATTAATAAGAACAAGTTTGTTGGTTGCCAGTTTGTGAGCAATCCCTCTGACTGGTATTTACCCTTCCTATTTGGTAATGAAGCAGTTATAAAAGTTGGCAATCCATTAATACATAGTTGTGCGTTTTACTCTCTAATCATTCATCAAGTCTGTAGCTATACAAGTTAACATGTTAATAAATCAGTTTTGGTCTAGATTCTCTGTATGTTTTTTTCATAAAATAACTGATAGAGGGTCTTACCAGTGAATTAAAGAGCTAAAAAGAAAAATGTCCTGCTGGAAAATCTGGAGGAATTTTGTACAAACTGGCAACCCAAATGTTGTTCTTATCATCGCTTATAACTGATTTATAATTAATGTTAATTATATTAACATTAATAAAGCCATTATAACTTGCAAACTTTTTTATAAACAGTGACTTATCATTAAGTCTTAGACCACCTGAGACAGACACTGAGTTGGCTAATCGTGAACTCATTCCTGTAAATAAGTTTAGTCAACTACTATCAAACCAGCCACATTAAGAGTATAAAAAGGGCATAATCTGTATTACTCTTTTCAAATTGCTGAATGGAAACCCAAAATTGATCAACATGGTGAAGTGAAAGTACAGATATAAGAACACACAGTACTGCTAACTGGATATGTATATATAAAAGTTTATTCAACTATTTTCAAATAATATTGGAATAAATAGATCTACATTTAATGGGGTAATGATGCCTCTAGGTGGCACGAAACAGGTACATAAAGATATTTCAGTATGTCTCATTGCTTGGAATAGAAATCGTCCAACATTTCATTTTGCATCATTTCCACTCTATTTACATTGTGTAATAGTTCAGTCCTTTCTGTACTTCTCTCCAGCTCCAGCTTTTCTCCATACACCAGAGTGTTGAACCATGCCTATGTGTATATCTTCTCTGAGAACATATGACAGATATATACAGAGGCACAGACTTAACTGTATATGTAAGTGTACATCATCCATAAAGTATATACAAATCATACACATGCATATAGGATATAGACAATGGAGTATTGACCGTTGAGTTTCCTTTAAGTCTGATCAGGTTGCAGAGGTTTCTTCGCTGGGACATGCAAGTGAGATTAAATATAGTTTACAGTAATTGTTATGCTCTTTCAGCATTTGACATGTTATCTCTTCCAAGCTAATAAAAACATTCTTTTAGACATAAAAGCATGAGTGTGTTTAAATGTTGTCTTACTATTAATGCATGGATACATGTACAACAGTGAAGTGAGTTTCACTCTATCTGTAAGAATCATGAGATAATCTACAAATATCTGGGAAAAACAAGTTAATTAAAATGTTAGATATTCCTCTAAACTGATATTTCCATTATAGTGCAGCGTGCAAAAGTCCTTTGATAGAAATTGGATCTTTGTGGCGGTGGAGTTGGTGTCATGATCCAGCGAGGAGGGACAGGTGGGGGGGAATCCCATGGTGTGGGCGTACGGGAGCGCGTGGGAGGGGGACTGACGTCAGGATGTTGCTGAGGGTGAGAGTACGGGCAGTGATGAGGATATGAATGTGGATGGAGACGGGGATGGGGGTGGGGATGGGGATGTGAATGGGTATTAGGGGTCGGACTGGGACGTGGATGTGGATGTGGGTGAGAGCGAGGAAGATGGCGTGGAGCAGAAGCCGGAGCTGGAGCATGACGTCAGCAGAAGTACTCGTTAGGCTGTCCCTCTATCTTAGTTGTGGCCTCAGAGTCCAGGCTGGAGCGGGCTGACAGCAGCCTGTTGGATTCCTCTGGGTTCAGTCTGTTCAAATACTCGCCCTCGAGCCCTTTGGCCTTCGTGCCAGGCGACAGTGTTTCAAAGGTCACATATGAATCTTGGATGTCCTTGGATTTCTTTCCCCAGTACTTCTGAATGCGTCTCTTCAGAGCCCCACAGCATACGATGACAGTGAGCGGGACCGCGATGATACAGGCCACTGTGATCACAATCACATTAATCAGCCTCTGGGTCCCAGTGGCACTGGCTGCTTCATCAGTGGAAAATATGACACACTGCTCCTTCTTAGGGATCAGGCCCCTCACACACACACAGGCAATGTACTTGGTCCTTGGCACCAGCCCATCGATGGTTACACGGTTCTGCCCCGCCCCAACATTGATCTTCCTCATGTCCCTCTCTCCAAAAACAGCATACAGCACACTAAATGCGGTTGTGTTCTTGGCCTTAGGGGCTCTCCAGTTTAAATAAATTGTATTGTCTGTGTCCCCCACCACCTTTACAGAGCGGACCACCCTGTCCGGGTCCTGCTGCAGCGACGACGTGTTGGCCGCCAGGTTGCTTAGATTAGTCTTCTCCAGATCCAACAGTGCATCTGTGTTGGAGGAGGTGGCAGGCCCCGGGGTGGCTCTGTCAGCCAAACTGTAACTGACTAGTCCAGGATCAGGACCAAGACCAGGTGGTAGGCCTGGATCTAGGGCAGGCAGAGATGAAGGGGTGGAGGTTGGAACCACATATCTGGCCACCAGTTTCTCCTGGTAGGCAGCTTTTCCCATCGGGTTGGGTTTCTTGACTTTGGGTTTCTTGTCGTTGCTGGTTTGGTTCACCTCTGGTTTTGGTGAGTTAGAGACAACGAGAGAAATGACAGCTTCAGCGTTCCCCGCATAGTTAGTAGCCTTGCAGATGTATTTCCCTGAATCCCGATGGGACACAGCTGGGACACTGAGGATGGACCAGGTGATTCCCTCCTTTGAGGTTTCCTGCTGGACTATGGCGGCAGAGAGAGGAGAATATGGACATTACACAATGGTTACAAAAGGAAGACATGTGAACAATAATAATAAAAAATATTTAAAATATATAAAATATGTGGCATCTGAGAAATATCCCCTTTTATTGATGCCAAGCAGGTGATTATGCAATGTTGCAATGATCATCAGCAGTGTTGCATAGTTCACTGTTGTAGCCACAGCTGTCAGTCAGACTTAAAACCTGACTATCTCCACTGGTAGCTTTCTGTTTAATTAACAGCAGCACACAGTGCAAAGTAAAGCATCTTATTTCAGACACAACACAGAGATAGACCCTGACATTCAAAGACCTGCTGACTCACCTCTTCCATTAAGGAGTCGCCCATCCGCCTTGCGCCATGTCAGGTCTGGGATCGGGACTCCGATGGTCCCACAGCGGAGCAGCACATTGTTCCCAACAGCGCTCCGGACTCGTGCCACAGCTGTGTGGATACGTGGGAGCTGACAGCGGCGCAGCTCTGCATCACTGAACAAGACGCCTGACACACTCTCCGGAGCTGAACACCGGAGCCTTGTGTCAATGAATGCCACTGAAAGAGTCGGAGACTTCTGGAACTGGATCAGGTCATAGAGCCGACAGTCACACACCCAGGGGTTGTCATGGAGACCTGAGGGTGAGGGTACAAGTGAGGCTACAGGAGTAAGATGAACGTCCAGCTGTGTGCAAAGTGATAGACCAGCCTGCAGATGGCTGGTGTGGATGTTAATCCTGTAAGAGGATTAACATTTAATTCATAAACTACACCATGACCATGACCATGGCAATGAAGATGATGATGATGATGATGATGATGATGATGATGGTCCAGTGATCAAGGTCAGGTTTAGCTGCCATTTCACCCTCCTGTCCTTGACAAAAGCATCAGCCTTTAGAGCTGACCTTGGAACAGCTGTCTGAGTATGAGAATGGGTTAAACACAGAAGATAAGCAAGTGTAAAATGAACTTTTTATTTCACAGATAGATAGATAGATAGATAGATAGATAGATAGATAGATATAAGTGTTTATAAATGTACAGTATTAGTCTGCAATTATAACTTCTTAGAACTACCTCATAGTATACTGTAAAGCATTTGTAATGTATAGATACTGTCTATAAATGCTAAATAGGGTGCATTAAAACAAGGGTCTGGTCTTTGGTTTTCCAAAGCACAATGGGGCATTTTTTTATTAAATACTACCGACCATCCTCTACTATGTAATAAATTATGTGTTGCTTAGCAACTGTTTTGTCCCGCCGCTGTTCAAGAATGTTGTTTTGAGCATAATTAATTAATACACTTTCCATTGTCGCACAGAGTTTAACAGCGCGCTTTTGGTATTTGGAATTGAGGCAGACATAAACCACGAGTTAAGGTTTGGTTAAAGTCCTTACCAAGTATCATTTTGGAGCTCTCTGGCCCTTGCACTGGTTTCGCCGCCAGCCAGGTGGACAGCACCTCTGCCGGCAGGGTCAGCAAGCTGTTGCTGGACAGATCCAGGTAGGTGAGGTTCTTGATGTAAGTGGTGGCCTCCGCTGGCAGCGAGGTGAGCTGGTTGTTGTGCAAATCGAGAAGTCTGAGACTGGGCATATCCATGAGACATTCCCAGGGAAAGGCGGTGAGGGCATTCCCGTCCAGACGAAGCTCTTCCAGGTTAAGCAGTCCCCGGAAACTGTCCGGGCTCAAAGCGGACAGCGTGTTGAAAGACATCCACAGGAATTCCAGACTGGAGAGGTAGTTGAAGGCTTCGCTTGGTATCCGCTGGATGGCTGTCTTCTCAATCCGCAGCTTGGACGTGTCAACAGGAAACCCGACAGGCACAAGAGATATCTCGGGATCATTGCAAATCACGCTCCTAAAAGGGAGACATCATAGGTGAATTTGTGTTTTACCTCCAAATCATCTTTCACAAATTACGCATTTAAGGACATTTTTTTCACAAAGTAAATATAATATTATATATATATATATATATATATATATATATATATATATATATATATATATATATATATATATATATAAAATAGCATTAAAGTCTAAGATTAAATAATGTTTTTCTAGAGGATACAAAAAAAGATGTGGTAAGTTCACAAGCACCAACAATGGTATGGCTAATAATTCTGAAAAAAACACTGATTTCCCAATCTATCCTAACTCACATAAAAAGCATACATGAGGAGGTTGAAAGTGCCTTTGAGAGATAATCCTGCATTAAATAAAATTGGACCGACATGCACTCCCTAAATTATCTTTTGTACACGTGTTTACCTATGCTGTCTCAGGACTCGACCTGTTCGTCTGAAAAGATGCGTCTGTGCGCACAAACCAGAGCACATTATAGTGTGTTTTTGATATAAAATCATTTACATTTTAAACATCTTGCTTACCTGGCCTTTGATCCATCACTCAGGTTGTGGTAAAAACAGCTGCACTGCGACGGGCAGGAGCTCACTGTGGAGAGAAGTTCACCTGTGGCCACGTAGAGCCCCATGAGCAGGACGAGGAACATTTTGGCCCAGTTTTACGCATACGCAGCTTGCCTACATGCGCCCAGTTTAAGTCAAACAGACTTGCTTTTTTCTCTCATTTACAAGAATATCATCCGCATGGCTTTGTCCCACCGCTTCGCTGTCCCATAGTGATCCGACTGATATGAGTCCCGAGATAAAAAGGATAGTCAAGGATTAGCGAAAGGACTGGCGTTCTTTTCATTTGGATGCGTATTGCATCCCGGAATCCGATAGGCTGCGCAGAGACGTCCCTATTTATTATCACAGAAAAACACTTCCGAAATGGTCATAATCCACTGATGTTTGGATTTTTCTTTCCCTCAAATGTTGCTTGTTCATTTGAGCTCTGTCGTGACAGTTACTCTATAAGTGGACAGCACATGTTTTACCACAAGGTGGCCCCTATACCCTGAGGCTCCTTGGGGCCTTTGCACTCAACAGCTACTTAAAAAAATTTAATGTGCCATCCTTATTTTATTTGAAGAATTTTTATATTTGTATCACAAAACAGCTAATATCTCTGTAGTTGGAAAGCAGATACAGAGACTTTGACTGAAATTAAACAATAATAGACAGATCTCTTTTTTCATGCAAAATAAGAGAAAAGGAAATGACCCTGCTGGTGGGGCCTGAACCACTGATGAAAAACATGTAACAGTGAATTAAATCATTTCACTGCAAAATGTCTCTTATCACAGAAAAAAATACATATCCTTAAAGTTTTTCCCCTTTTTGGCAATCCCCACCCCACTCTATCACAACTATGTACCTGCACATAAATTGCACATGTAAACTATCCATCAACAGGAAACAAAGTAGTATTTTCTGAACAAACACAATTGGTCAGAATAAAGAGAAAGACTTCAATAGTAAAACGTGTATCTTTAATCAGTTTGAATGAAAGTGACTCACAATGGCCTTTAGGTTTCACCTCAGTAACCCATTTGGAGTCCAATACTACTCGAGGAAAATACCTCCAATTGTAAAGCTTTTGTTTTGCAATGAAGGTAAATCCATGTGTTGTTTGGCACGTGTTCCTTGTGTCCCCCTTTGTATTTAATCACTCTGGAAGTTCAGTGTTATACTTGGCTGGCACTGCAAAGTGTGCTGACTGTGGACTGAATAGATGGTGAAACACAGGCCTTGAATGTGTTTGAAAAACTTGGCAGCAAGAACCAAAGAATTTAACCACAGAGCCAGGTCAAAGGTTTTAGTACACAATGACAAGTTTAAATGAAGCAAGAGTTGTCAGATGAAACTTTAGAGTCTGCTTTAGTGCACACTTTCAGCAGAAAAAGTCATCAAAAGCATCCAAATGCTATTGTATGTACCTATTTGTGTCAGCATTTATTTACATTTGAGATCATCTTTATCTGGAAAGGATATTCATTTGTTAAAGCATCGAAGTGTTTTCAGTTTTTAGTGAGACCATTTTTTAAGATGGGAAATTTGGAGGGGAAAAAGCCAGGAGCATGCAGAAATGTGACAACTGCACAATTAAACTCATGTTCTGTTGGGAGCCATTTGTTTTCAGTAGGATAGAACGTGTTAAAAAAATAAAAATCTATGAATATATATGTATACTGTACCTTTTTGGATCTTGACCATTTGCATTTCCATAATGATTTTGCACTTTTAACTCATTTACACCTATATTTACTAAGATTTCTGATTTTATAATCCTGAAACTGAGAAAGACTTTAGCCACACAATGGCAGTCTTGTGTCCCCTCTATCCGTTATGAAAAGCTGCAAATGATTTAGCAACTGAAGCATGACCAATCTATTGAAGGCAGGGGATGATGGCTGGATGTCATGTCATCTACTGCTACAGCTGAATTGGAATACAGGCTTTTATTGTATGCCACATATTTTCCTTATCACACAGGAAACTCCAGACTGAATCAATCTTCTGTTGACACATGTTGTGTCTGCAGATCCAAAAGTGCAATTTGGTTTTGTCTATTATTTCAGACAGATGTCATATTGGTTTAATCTCTTGAGGTTAGTGTGCCTATCAAAAGTTGTATTCCCTACTAAAAATATCCACAAAACAAACGCTGACTGTCCAGTTTCACATCCACACTTCAAAACAGAGTCCTGCCATATGGGACAAAGGATTCATTAAGATACAGATCAACAGTACTCACATGGATCATCTGGAGTGTCACAATAATCACTTTGTGTCATCAACCAGCGAATGAGCAGGGTTAATTAATTGAAATGCATCACATACATTTCATTTTAATATAAACTGTGCATAAGATGAAATGCATTGGTGTGCTGGACATCTGGAAATGATAAATCGTTAAGTCTAATATATTGCACGGAGATTAGACACCACATTTCTTTACACTTAATTCACATGTACATTTGTAACGCTCTATAGCCACTGGATGTAACGTGACTCAAAGACCCCTGCCTTTGGCAAGAACATGGAAGTCTAAGAATAATAGGGTTATTATTGTTGCTGTCAATGGAGGGAATTTCTTTGATGTTGTATTTGGAGGGCTTCGCTTTCCTCTTAAATGTGAGTGTAGTAATGATTGGCTGGAGCTCTGCAGACACCTGTTGTCTCCTTAGAGCGATGCAGAGCTGTGGGCTGCATCACACGCGTCGCCTCGTCCTTTGACATCAGCAACGGCTGCATCATCACTGGGAACCAGAGACACAAAAGCTTGTTGTGTAACTAATTGAGGGCTTTACTGGTTGCGGTGGGGAAATACGCATTAAGGGTTTTTTTTGCAGTTTGTGTGGTTACGTTCATTATGACATTCCTGCACGGATTGGGGCGACAGAGATTCGAGGGATTTACACAATAAAGTGCATGCTTTTCACGTGAAACGCCCGTATAAAAGCGGGCTCCCTTCGGCCACATTGAGGCACATCGTAAACGAGCGGACTGAGGAGTGAAAAGTCTGTGACAGCTGCACTTTATTGTGTCAATACGACTTCAGGATGGTCTCGTCTTACCCTTTACCGGAGGGCTTCTCCGACTTTGATGTGTTCTCCCTAGGATCTTGTCTGCTTGTGGAGGGTGAGTGTTTTTGTTTTGTGTTGGATTTAAGCCAAAAACACTGCGAGGCTACAAGACAGCACCCGCTTTAACCTATGACAGGACCTGACGCCCCCGGTCAATGACAGTATGGCTATGTTGTAGGAGGCAGTAGCTCCTTCTTCTTCCTCATAGTGTCTTTAGACTTGCAATTAACCTTCACGTATAGTCTGTAGACAAAGACAAGAATGCGATGTTTGAAAGGAGCATGTTTATATGTCACGGTGCTGCATGTGGCGCAATCAGCATCGCTGTGCGCACTGATTCAAATTCATCGCCGTACACTTCCTTCATTCACGATTGTTTATTTGTCTTCCACCAAAGGTCTGCTGGGCTTCATTTTAAATGCGGTGACAATCGTTGCTTTCCTCAAAGTGAGAGAGCTGAGGACCCCAAGCAATTTCTTAGTGTTCAGCTTAGCGATGGCTGATATGGGCATCTCTATGAACGCCACCATCGCCGCTTTCTCCAGCTTCCTGAGGTTAGTGATGCAGCCTAACCACCCCTTTCGTAATGATCAAGGTTTGTTTGACCAAATGTGACCAAATTAAATGTGAGAAATGAACAGATAATAGCCTACCTGGCTATCGATACAGGCAGGAACAACTATGGATGCAGAGAACAGGGGTCAATAGGCTGCACTGCGAGGGTCATGTGCAGGGGGTTTTCAAGCTGTAATCACGAGATGAGAGATGCTGCTCTCATTGTTCATGAGTCTAGGGATTATATATAGCCTACTATTACTACTAGTACATTGATGAATTGCTTGATCATTCAGGGCTTCTATCAGTTTTAGTTTGTTCAAGGACATAATCTGTTTTAGCACATCCTGCTGAAGTAAGCTCAATTTGACTAATTTCTTTAACGTGAATAAAGGAATACATTTATGAAATCACCCACTGTCTCCAGGTACTGGCCTTATGGCTCTCAAGGATGCCAGACTCATGGTTTCCATGGCTTCGTGACAGCTCTCGCCAGCCTCCACTTCATAGCCGCCATTGCCTGGGACAGATACCACCAGTACTGCACAAGTAAGTCAACACCTGCTTCTGTCCCTGTAGGTGAAGCACAATTACAACCAAATGGATTCTACTTTTCCTCCCCCACAGAGCACAGGCTCTCTCACTCTCTCTCTCTCTCTCTCTCTCTCTCTCTCTCTCTCTCTCTCTCACACACACACACACACACACACACACACACACACACACACACAGACAAACTGACATGTTGAGAATCCACAGCTGCTCTTCCAATAATCAATGCATTGCATTGCAAGTATACACTAAGCAGGTTCTTGGTCTCCAGCTGATCTTAAGAACTGCTTTTCTGAAGAGGCCAGCTGGTCCACAAGTGGCCTGTTGATAAATTAGCTGCAGGCCACTCTGACACCATGGCAAAACATATGAACAAAACTAAAATATATATGATATAAATATATAACAGTTATAGATGTAAATGTTCACACCATTATCTGTGCTTATTAGATAGCTAACAACAAGTGTTTCTGCAGTAGTGTGACCTTTGTTCGAGGTGTTAGAAGTAGTAATGGTGAATGTTTTGAACCTATTCTTATCAGGGACAAAACTGCAGTGGAGCAGCGCCATCACTCTGACTGTATTTATCTGGCTCTTCACTGCCTTCTGGTCTGCCATGCCCCTCATTGGCTGGGGAGAGTACGACTACGAGCCCCTTAGGACATGCTGCACTCTGGACTACAGCAAGGGAGACAGGTAATACAGTACACACACACACACACACTAAATACAGATTACATTCTCTATCACTCACAGGGAGTAGTTTATATTACATTTACAGCCTTTTGTGCATTTTTCTCTCCACAGAAACTATGTGTCCTACTTGATCCCCATGGCCATCTTCAACATGGCAATCCAGGTGTTTGTTGTCATGTCCTCTTACCAGTCCATTGCACAGAAATTCAAGAAGACTGGAAACCCCAGAGTAAGTGAAAATAACTAAACTCATGGGATTAGTGTAAAGTGATACACAGATATTTCCAATTCAAGTTAACATAGCAATGTTATGTTTTCAAACCAACACAGAGACAGACTGGCTCTGTTTTGCTTCAGTTGCTCAAAACCCAAATGAATGAACATGCTTGATGCAGAGAAATTCAGAACTAACTGTGAAACCCAACACTGGCGGTTTTAAGTAACAGAGAAAACTACTGCACAAATCCTTACCAATATGCAATTATTCCTACTTTGAAGCTACGCATTGGCAGTGGTGGAATGTTACTAAGTACATTTACTCAAGTACAGGACTTAGTAGGGCTGCACAATTAATCGCCATATTATCGAAATCGCAATATGGACAAGTACAATATTCAAATTGCAGAAGGGCGCAATATTTGTTAAAGGCAAATTATGTGTCAAACCATTCAATATTAAGTATTGTGGCGCTACAGAGACATCCCAGCCTGCAAATCCTATCCTATAGACTAAATCCTCGCAAATATCACACTATAATCATTTTTTATTTTAATATTTTTCAATGAAAATGAGAATAATGCTACAAAAATGATCATTCCCCTCCAATATCATGAATCATATCGCAATATAGGTAAAAATAATCCCAATTAGATATTATCCATTATCGTGCAACCCTAGACTTAAGTACAAATTTTAGGTACTTTTACGGAGTCTTTTCTTTTCATGCCACTTTCTACTTCTACTCCACTACATCTCAGAGGGATATATTGTACTTTTTACAGCACTACATTTATCTGACCAGATACTTCATTAATAAGGATGTTTGCATACAAAAAATACGATGACCTTATAAAATGTTTTTTTAATAAATTAAACTACCCAACAGTACATAAAAGTACAGCTGAAACGATTAGTCGATTGACAGAAAATGAATTGGCAACTATAAGTTAAGTCATTTTTCATGACAAAACATGTTTCAAACATTTCATGGTTCCAGCTTCACAAATGTTTTGCTTTTCCTTTTAATGATTTAAATATATTTTTAATAATTGGGAATTTTGTGCAATTAGTTGGAACAAGCATTGTGAAGGTGCCACTTTGGACTCTGAGGACCATTCATGGTCATCTCTCACTATTTTCAGAATAGATAATAAGCAGATGAATCCATAACGGAAATAATCATTAGTTGCAGTCTGATACAAGACAATTATATATGAACTCCACATCAACCAACTAATGATCTACAGTAAGTATATGATATATGTTAGTATAACAGTAACAGGGGCAATTTTTCTGCAATGAGTACTTTAACCTTTAATACTTAAAGGTCCAATATGTAATATATTTACTGTAATAAATCCAAAAATGACCCCAATGCGTCATCAGATATTAAGGAAACATGTTAAGTTAAAATACTATCTATTCTGATAGTTTCTGTTATCAACTGCCCAGTTTGACAGCCAGGCCGGGTTGCCAGATATACCTGTAAAAACGTAAACCCAGCGCGCTACAGCTGTAACCTTAGTACAGCCAGGAAAGCAGCAAACAAACGAACAGGATCAACAGAGATAGATTCTACCCAAAAAAATGTTTCTAACAGTTGCGTGACCAGAGACATAACAAACCCCGGGTAAATATTGGAGATGTATTTGAAAGATGGAGACAGGTCAGAGCCCAAAAGGACGCCGAGTTGGCTAATTTCCTCCTGAACAGGTAAGCATTAGCTTCAGTTAGCTTCAGGCTAATTTATCACGGCTACAAGGGATGGGCATTTTATTTAATTTCAACATTCGTGTACTCACATTGAATTATATAGGTAGAGTTCCCAAGTTGGTTACTCGCAAAAACAACTGAGACACTGCCAAAAAAAAATTTCCTACTATGGCCACGCCAAGACTGTTTACAACGTGTAGCCTGTTCAGCGGCCGTAGCCGACAACGGTGAGTTATTTGAAGCCAAGAGAGGGGGGGCTATAAATTGGAAAGAGAGGACTGTGAGTTTGCAGTGTGTTTAGCGATTGTTGCTGTAATTCTAAGCCAATAAAGTGTGTTCAGTCGGGTGGAGTGGATGGCAAGGTAGTGTTATTTTTAGCGGTTCTCACCTTAATTCTAAGCCTAGGAAGCGTGTCTGTCCCTCGGGTGGAGAGGACAGCGAGGTTGTTGTGTTTTTTAGCGGTTCCTACCGTAATTCTAAGCCGAAAAAGTGTGTCTGTCAGTTGGGCACAGAGCTCCGCGTGAGCACAGGCTTTTATGACAATATAGCCAGCATCTAACGTTAGCTACTCCGCTGTGCAGTGATGTAATGTCTGGCTATGTGAGACAAGCGTCTAGCAACATTGTTGTGGATGCTGCGGTCTCAGCCTGGCAACTTCCGTGAACTTGAAGTCTGGGGAGGAGGGGGCGGGGGAGATGACACTCTCCAGTATTTTGAATTTGTACTGCAGTAACTATTTTAAACACTAGCTGTCAGTATTGCATATTGAACCTTTAAGTACATTTTCCTGATTATAGTCACATACTTTTTAAGTAACATTTTCTATGCAACTTTGACTTGTAGAATGGTGTTAGTACTTTTTCTAAAACAAAGAATCTGAACACTTCATTCACTACTGCCCAATGGAAGAGGAAATTCTCTATTTAATCTTTTTCTAGTGTAAGCACAACTTTCTCACGTGGTCCTTATTCAGAGTGACAAAAAAGACAGTGAATGGGTAGCATGCGGGCTGTGACATATATAGGTCATTGCCAAGGGGTGAAGACCGGGTGCTTTAGTTGGGAATGCGGACAGTAGCTGGTGTGCAGTGAAAAGAACAATGTATCTGTGAATGGTAGTCCAATAGTGGAGTTCCTCAGGGGCTGAATCAGGTTGCCTCACTTTATGTTGCAAAACCCTATTGCTCACAGTCATCTGAGTTTCTGGAGACTCTTTCATTACACACATAAAGGCTGCAGAGACACTATGCTGTGCAATGTAATTATGTAATGAATGTAATGTATAGTCATACAATGTATGCCATAAAAACCTGGAGGGATACAATTGTCCAGACGTGTCCCATGGCCAAGAAGTAGTGAGAAGTTCTGTCTGATGTTACCTTATAAAGACTAGCGCAGTGCCCGTTGCATGTTCAGAACAGGCTGATTGCTTGGCCTCTGGTATTGATGCTTGCAGCTTTCTCAACTAACGCTCATCCAAACAACTTCACACTCAACACTGCACTAACCTGGGTCCTGAGCAATACACCTGCCATGACATTGTTGCGTCCCCCAGCAATGCTAGAGTATACGTGTCATTTGCTAACAGCTAGCTAATTTGCTATTGGCTATTTCCAAGAAACGTTCATTCTGAAAGTTACAGTGCTGATGCTTGAAATGTTTGAGTTTGCTACAATGTAACATCTCCGGTCTCTCTTTCTTCATCTGTTCTTGTATTTACTGTAGCGAGCGACAGAGAGCGAGCTGTGCCCAGCATGCTGTTCGGCAGTGTAACAGTTAATAGGGGTCCCCTCTGAATACAATACACAGTGTATACAAAATGCATTACTAGTAAATATGTCCCATAGATCCCAAGAGCTCAAACTTGAGCCCTGCACTTCCTTGGGTCCTCAGTAATACACCCGTCAGTCAGTACAAACTCATGACTATCTTTGTTTAAACCCTACTTGATTTTAAGTTCAAGTAGAGGTGCCAAAGTTTCCAGAAATGCCAAATGTGTATAAAATGATGACACAAGACAACTATAATATTTCCATTTCATGAAAAATGCAGCCATAAAAACAAGGAGTTGTAAGTGTGAATATTTCACTTAGTGTAACCATCCTATAGCTCCATGCCGAGTTGAAACAAGCTAAGAGGCGAACCTGTTAAATGTCTGTTTTGACCACTGGATTACAGCAAACTGCCCCTTTACTCGCTAGCTATTTCTGTTTCATAGCTGAGCAGGTATGATCTTTACACAGACAGACATTATCCCAGGCATGTGACTGGATCTCATGACGCACAGCATTTATGTCTCCTTCACTCCTTATGGTTGATTGTTACTAATCATTCATGTGTATCCCTCTTACTCTGCCTCTCGCTAACCTTTACCCTCTGTAGTTCAACCCCAACACTCCTCTTAAGACTTTGCTGTTCTGCTGGTGCCCCTATGGCATCCTGGCTTTCTACGCCGCTGTGGAGAATGCCAACCTGGTGTCCCCTAAGCTCAGGATGGTAAGGACAGCCAGCACATACATGCTCACAAAAGCTCTCCAAAACATAATGTATACATTTTGAAATGCAGATCATATAACCTGCACATGTTGGACATACATACATATGCAGTAAATATATACAGAAAAATATCTTAAATGTTAAAAAATATTAAGATTTTTGACTTTGCCACCCCCTGTGGTAGTATTAAAAAAGACGCTGTAGCAGACCAATTCATGCCGTCATTTCTCATTTTTCTACAAACAAAAACCATCAGAATAATTTCGAATATTGCTATAATCATATAAATATCTTTAGCTCATTTTCATGAGAATCTGCCTCTGAATATTGAGGTATTTTAAGTACTAACAACCTTGTCATGCATGCACCTGTCTCTACAGATTGCTCCTATCCTGGCTAAGACTTCTCCCACCTTCAATGTCTTCCTGTACGCTTTGGGAAATGAGAACTACAGAGGAGGCATCTGGCAGTTCCTCACTGGGGAAAAGATTGATGTGCCTCAAATTGAGAACAAGTCCAAATAAACTAAGCATTAATAATTACACACACTTAGTGTTCTGGTGGCTTCTCTAGGTACCTAGATGTTTCTGTCTGGGTGTGTATGCATGCCTTGTGTTTGAAACAGTGGTAGCCATTGTCCCTGGTAAACATCTGTCCTGAATTTGCTGTCATTTGTTTCTGCAGTTGTGTTTTGTAACCGAAAAAGTGAATTGCCATATTGTTAAAAGTTAACAAAATGTTCAAACAATTCCTCTTGGAAGGGACTACTAAGTGCAGCAGTATTTCATTGTACCATGTAAATGCAACAAAAAAACATTGGACTTGACCTCTTCTGTAACAAACACAATTCTTTGGGATTATGATTTTTTGGTTTTCTTGAGTCAATGGGAAATGTAATGTAATTTCTCTCATTAACTAGGGGGATGAATTTTATTTGAGTTTCCCCTAGGAAATGCTTTCTGTAAACAGACGTCATTCAAGATGCTCAAATATTCTATTAGTTTCAAGGTTGATTTAACAGTCCTACAAAGAAAGTAATGTCACAGCTAACAGAGGATTCATGTTAAGGATTGTATGACTTCAGTGTGTGCATGCCACTCTTGTCATGTTCTGTGCAGTCATGTGTGACCTCTGTATCCAGAGTCCGTCACTAATCCTCTAAACAAGAGGACCATTCTTCAATACACAGCCCCCACGACAAGTTAGAGATTAGTGGGTGGCTGTAGATTAACTGGACGCCCTTCTCACCAGCAGATTTGCATATTAAATAAAGATAGAAGTCTGTATGACATTTAAATAGAGAAATAAGAGAAGTAAGAGTTATTTATTGGTATTTACTAACATAATTTACGTGGTATATTCCTGGTTTAAATTAGGCTTTAAAATGTAATAAGATATGGCTGCTCCTTAATGTTAATGGAATTCTGTGTATGACTAAGGCAGTATTTAATTTATCTATTTAACTTGTGCATGTGTTTTCACATGTGATTATTATTCATAATAAACCTTACCTTAAAAATGGCATTACTTTGAAATTTCTTTAAAAATGTATTGTCTAACCACAGCGTTAGACAGTACACAATAACATATTGTTATTAAATAACCAATATTCTTACAGTAAGTTTCAAAAATCAAGTAGTAGCCTCTCATTGTATTGTTTTATTGTAGCATATGATTTCAGTATATAACAGCATAATAAGGAATGTTATCAACATACAGGGTCAGAGTGGAGTGTTTTTTTTTTGTTGATCTAAAAAGGTGGACACCTTTTAAACATAGGCTACTTTAGAATCCCGTTTCTATATGATGATACATATATGGTTCATGGCATCATAATGTAAATGCTTAACAGCACAAACAGGCCCATTCCCACCTTAACTCTCCCATGTAAATGGATAAATAGCTTACATGTAAGTGTGAAGTTCTTTGAAATCCTTAAAGATTAGTTAGTGGTGGACTGCAAATGTTGTAGTCCAGATGACCAATTATTATATACTGAAAAATGTGTAGTTATATATAGATTTTGTATAGTTATTTGTCCCTATGAATCCTATAAACTTAATTATGCTTGACGAAAAAAAATATTTATAAGATTTTTTGTCTGTCCAATTTCTGTTTATGATTTACGTGATCTTCCACAGAATGATTAACCTAAAAATAATAACAACTTGCAAATAATAAAGGATGAAAAATGTCTTGACTCTTTGTCTTTTTTCATATTCATAGTCAAAAAAAGCAGCGGCATCCATCTAACACATGTTACCCACCATTACTAAGTAAGATAATACTTGAAAACACGCTAGTGATGGTTCAAATGACACTGTTGTGTGAAAAGTATACATTTAAAGAGCCCCATATACTCCTTTTCAGCATCATATTTGTAGTCCTGGGGTCTCCTAGAATAGGTTTACAGGCTTTGATATTCAAATTATGTTTCTCATACTGCCCATTGCTGAAGTGTAAAACTGTACTTGTAAAAACAAACCGCGACTATGTCCACAAGCTTCTCATAACATTGAAACAAACAATACATTTATAATAATTAGGGCTGTCAATCGATTAAATTTTTTTATCTAATTAATTACATACTCTGTGATTAATTAATCAAAATTAATCGCATACATAATTAACGGTGCCTGAACCGCCTGATGCCTGAAAGAAAAGAAAAGCGGGTTTGTGTTTCCTGTAACGTCTGTTTCAGAGCAGCAGAGAGAAGCGCAGACATCAGTGGCACCAGATTTTCGTCTGTATGCAAACGTCAATATGGAATGGATTAATCTGCGTTCATTTTTTAACGCATAATTTTTTCTCAGATTAATTAATCGAAATTAACGCGTTATTTTGACAGCCCTAATAATAATTTATAATAAATAATAATTGTAGATGTAATCTTAGCCCCCTGCCCCTCACTTAGCTACGTCCCTGCATCAAACGTGCAGAGCGGCATTCACACAGTCTGGCTGTGGTGGTCCTGCATCCCGGCAAAGACTGGAGCAACTGAGCTGCCCCCGAGGCTCTGAAGGTGAAGTCAGTATCCTCAGGTGAAGTTGAAACACACGTTTAACTTAAAGTTACATTTGTAATGAATGTAATGTATGCTAAAGGCGGTTCAGCAACAGCAATAACAGCGAGTATATTACATTAGCCAAAAGTGAAATCGCTCCCTCGTGATTTAAGAGCCTTCTGCCCTTTGTTAGTTTGGATTTTAGTAAAGACAAGAACAGCTTAACGGAAAAAAATGAAAACCTGGCTTGTTTGAATTCATAACGTTTACAGAGGGTCGCCGTTTCGGTGCTTGCTCATTTTTATTTGATTAGTTAAGCAGCATAATCCACTTACTCTCACACAAATTAAACCAGGTGACATCCTTTACTGTCAAACTGGGAAAACAACAAATATAATGGGATTAAGTAGGCTAGTCTAAACATAAATATTGTGTATGTGATAAATCTTTTCAGATTTTATATTTGTTATAGGCTAGGCCTACGTATTAGCTACAGAGCCCTACAGTGTAATGTAATATAACGTTAACCAGCGCTTTTCACATCTTGATTTTTACAGGCTAGAGTAGCTGGAGAGATTAGCTGGAAACTTAAAGTGAAAAGGAAAGCTAAAAGTGGGGATAATGCCAGTTTTTTGCAAAGAAAATTCAGAGAAGTACACAGGATGAAGAGAAGGCGGGAAATGTAGAAGGAGAAGGCAGTAAACTGGAGAGACCATGAGGGTCAGAGCAGAAGAAGGCCACAGAAGGAGATGGAGAAATAAGTGAAGGAGAAGAGGAAAAGGAAGAATTGACTGTGAGGGATGAAGAGAAGTCTGCAGATTCAGAGAGAGGGACAGAGGCAAGGAGTGATCAGGATGAGACAGATGAAGATGACCTGGAGGAAAAGGATAGGCCTGCTATTCCCACTGGACCACATGCTATGTTTTTATTCTTCTTCCACATAAATTGCATTACAGTAGCATAACATGTCATGTCACTCAGTAAAATGACATGTTTTCAGTTTTTGGCTATTTATACTCTGTTGTATAGGGTATGTAAATATGTACATACAGTATATAAATAGATATAATATAATATAATCATAATTACTGATAGAATAAGACACATTCTATTCTATTTTCTTACTTTATCAGTAATTATGATCAAACAAAAGGTCAAACAAATGATAGAATTATGTTATGCGGTTTTACAGTTTTTCCTCTATTTGCCACACAAGCCATTTACATATGGGGGTTTCCGTGTACCGTCTTCCAATGCCAGCCTGCCAAGACCTTTCACCACCCCTTTGCCACCCCATGTAAACTTTTCTAGATCCGCCACTGTGCGTACACTAATGCATCAATGATTATAATCCCATAATATAATATATATTATTCTAAAATGGGCCATTCTGTATTACGAGTACTTTTACCTTTAGTACTTGAAGCATGTTTTGATCTTAATACTTACTGTACTTTTACTCAAGTAAAATCTTTGAATGCAGGACTTTTACTTGTAACAGAGGATTTTCTAGACTGTGGTTTTGCTACTTTTACTTCAGTAAAGAGTTTTTTTCACCACTGGATGTGTGTCAGTGCAATCACAGTGAAGTGAACGTTCACCCAGCACAATGAAGATAACACCCAGAGGTTACAACATACAGTAGAAGCCCCCAGTTGGTGTTTCTAAGGAGATTAATTGACGACAGCTTGTCAGTGGAGCGGGTTGTTGCATAATTATGCGGTAATAACGATAATGCAGTAGGCAAACCCAGCCCCTGACTGTTGTCCTCGGCATCATTCTCATTTATTCTACCTAATTGAGTTATCTACAGGAAAAAAACACTACAGATTAGACTTTTCAGATGTCAAGCAATTCTCTTGAAATAAGGACCAAATTAGCTGCATGCATCAATCCTGAGCAGATTGTTGTCATTATTATCAAAATAAAACTTCCATCAGACCCTTTATGACGTGAACATCAAAGTCCCCAGACACTGCTGGAGATATGGAGTTGTCATCTGGTGGAAAGAGTTATTTTGACCTCACTTCCTAAACCGCTGCAGGCCAACATGAGCAACTGCCAACACGATTGGAGTTTCAAGGAACATTGTGCAATAAATAATTTACAATAAATAATATTTATTGTATTATATATTATTGTATTATTGTATTGTATTATAGTTTATTAGTGTTGAATAATGATTTGTCGTCATAGATGATGTCCCAGATTAAAACCACACTGGCCAGAGATTTACGTAAAATGGCTAAAAATGTTATGTTTTATATTTATCTCTGTTATGAAATCACAACTTTCTGTTACTTTTACTCGTATAGCTGACATAAACATACAACATTTATGCTACATTTGAAAAGATGTAATTCCAAGAAGCAAAGACGTACAAAAAGAAAAATGTTGCAGCCATCCCCAGTTTCCCCTAAATCCTTCTTGTGTACAGAACGCCTTTGCTGCTCAGTAAAGGGTGGAACAAAGAGTGTCTGCTCTCCAACCTGGAGCACATCATTTTGCTAAATCAACCCCAGTTCCTCTGAATCACCATCTTTTGAGGAATCCGATGGGGATTCCAACACCTCGTGACCGAGCTCAGGCCTCAAAAACAAAGTGAAATGTTAGTCTGCTGCCTCAGATCGACCACACATTCATTTTCTTTATTACTGATCTTGACTGTCAGATGTGAAGCCGATTATATAACCCTGGACCCACAAGACTGCACACACGCACGCACGCACGCGCACACACACACACACACACACACACACGTTGAAAATTCACAGCTGCTCTTCCAAACAATGAATTGAACTTGAGAAATTACACCATTTGTATATGTACATATTTGTTTTGAAGAAACAGTATTTTTACAGGATTAGTGGTTCAGTGTAATCTGGATTAAAGTGGAGCTGTGCGTCACTGCCCCTTAGAAATCACTGTTTTAATTAATTAAACCGGTCACTTTGACCACTATAGGGTTGACAATATTGTGAGCACTTCACACTATTCACTCCCTGACTTGCACTAACAGACACACAAATACACATAGAACATCTTGTGCTGAGCAGCAAAAAAGTCCGCCCAAACAAGTGGAATGCTGCTCACTATTTTCTTTTTGATTAGATGTTTTTTCACCCTACAACCAATCATCTTTTGAGGACATAGATGAGGATGTGCAGTTTTCCTACAATGTTGCTGATTCACTGCAACCAAAGGTCACATATCAGTGTTTATGCAAGGATGGTATGTTCACATGCAATTCTCCTCTTTTGTCAATTATAAAACTCCCCAGTCAGTATTGGCAGCAGCGGCACTATGCTTTGATTAAATGAATGGATTTCACACATGGGGATGATGTGTCTTTTAATCCATTCAGCTACTGTACATGGATTATCCTATTATTCAACTTTTCTTATTTTTCAAATGCAGTTTATATGTAATTATGTATTGCAACATAAAGTACAACTGAGGCTGATGGAAAGTTTTGCATGTATTTGGTCATAATCCAAAATATTAGAAACATTTAAATTAGGGGGAGGGGAATATGAATGTGTTTACTAAACATCATGGTATAGGTATTTCAGTCTGGACCAAAGTAGAGGACAGACCGACATTGCCGTCTCTAAAAATCTTGATCCAAGATACAAACTTTTCAAGAACTCAGTCCATTATCTTCTTTCCTTCCCTCTTTCCTTCTTTCCTTCTCTCTTGTGTCATTCCTTTTATTACCGTCGCTTTTCAACTCTTTTAAAAGCATGAAATATTCTCCAAACTGCAGATTTCATCCGACAGAAAACCTCAACGCTGCTCTTCTTCACAGTGAAAACATTTACTCTGCTCTACATCTGTTTACTTTTATTGAAGTAGGACTTTTATCTCTATTTAAGTGTTATGCCACTATGGTTTATTTAAGGAAGGGATATCAGTATGTCTCCCACCACAGCACACTACAGCTGGAATGCAAACCATGTGAATTTTGATAGGCTGATAATCAAGGAATTTTCCTTTTAAACCTTTACAGTCTTACTGTCCTGCTTTCTCTCTCATATACTGCAGCAGGCAACTTGTTGCTATTTTGTGAATGTTCGGCCAATCTATACTTTCCATCCATTTACAGATTTCAGTCTGTTACAAAATAACTTCATATTGTAATCATTCTGGTCCACCAGGTTATTTTTGGCTGCATTTAGCTGCAGTGGCTTAGGATTTTGTTTAGCTGTTAGAAATTAATATGTTGGCAACTGCACACGATTACATGGTGATCTTGACTCTTCTGAGCTACTTTCAAACCAGATCAGAGCAGAATCACTGGGAAAACAGCAAAAAATGTTGATCCCTAACCCTAACACAGCCAATCCAGTTATGAGGACAATGCTGACTCCACCCACAACAGCAGTCAAGCGGACACTGAACTGAAATGGGTTGTTGTCCCCGGAAACAAAAAAAGTGTGTTTACAGCAGTCTCTTGGGGTGAACCAGAAGCCAACGCAGAGTTCCGGCCTTCGTGACTCTGCTTAAGCTTTCCAGTTACAGTATGTTCACTGAGGGAAATACATGTGATTATCAAAGCTGCTCTCACTGAGGTGACATAACATTTCATCTAAAAATAAATCTGAAAAATGTTGAGCCCCTTTTTTGGTTACATTCCTAACATTTATTCCCTGGATTTAAGCTGTCTACGTCAAAGCTCCAGAAGGGAAACGAATAGCTGGATTTCTCTGATTTGTTTCAAAGACGCTGGGAATGAATGGTGTCTTTGGTGGTTTAAAGCTAAATTGATTGCATTCAACTCAGAACCCCTGAACCACTTCAGCAAGATTCATACCTCTATGCAGTCTGACATAAACCACGTGATGTTTTCCAAGTTCCAAAAAAAACCATGTGTGTTCTGTCTACATATGTGGAAAGGCCATAGAAAAAATACTGAAAGAGTATTATAGAGCACAAAACAGCCATTAGAATCCTGTTCTAATGGCGGTTTTGTTTTCTAAAAATTGGAATATGCAATGGCCAGGCATTTCACACAGGCCAAACATGACCCACCAGGCTATCTACGTTTCATTGGCCATGAAAAAGAAGTCTCATCAGAAGAGACAATATCCCAAAATATCTCCCAACAGGATTAAAAGACAGCTTTACTTAAAGCCAGTCTTGGTAAATGATACGGTGGTCTTCTTGAACATAGTGGTATTCTGTCTCTTTTATCCCACAGAGGATACAACATCATGACCAGAACTTTGTAAGCAGGGTGTAAACTGGGACTTTCATTTGTTTTGTCTCAGTCTGCTTTTATATTGTTGTTTGGACGTTTTTTTGTTTAGGAATGTCGTTTTCTGTTGTTTTTAATCACATGGTTTTATTTTGTGGGTATTTTTTTCCTGTATGATTAGCGTTGGGTGTATAACTGTAGCATGGGAGTAGCAATGTATTCATCAATAAAAACATGTAAATGACACATGTTTTTATTGATGAATACATTGAATCTTTGAACCTTTGTGGTTGTATCCTTCTATTCCTGATCTCTGTACAAGGTTGTCCATTGTTACACTTACTAGGCCTGTGTACACCTGTGTTGAATTACTCATCCTATTGATTGTCTTGCACTGTGGTCTCCAACCTGGTGGTCGGGACCCCCCAAGGGGTCCCTAAAAAATCTGAAGGGTCCCCGGATGATTAAAGGGAGAAAAAAGAGACAAGTATATACATGTTACACAAAATGATGTGCAATTTAATTAATTGTTTAAACTTTAACTAGTTGTGCCCAAAAACCCTTAAATGAAACAATCTGAGAAAACAGAATCAGTTTTCAGTTGAACTGGTCACAATTATTGTCATGACGGTCATAAGTACTGTATACACCACAAAATGTGAAGGATCCACAAGAAAAAAAGGTTGGGAACGGCTCGTTTGCATATAAATGACTTGCTGTTAAAGACTACTCATGCTGAGAGGAAGGCCTCTGGTTGAAACAAGTCAGCAATTATATTTCAAGTGAAAAAGTATAGAGATATGAGGACATCTACTGGCTGAACGAGGACACATGACACCCAAAGAAAAAACTAACAGGGAAATAATTTTTGACCGTTAATTAAAGTAACATGACTGAAACCTACGCTGTCAACACACAAATATCTGATTAATGAATCAGTGAAAACAGCATTTCATTCACAAGTATGCTGACTCTCTCCACTTTGATTACATTCATAAAATCAATCATCATCATTTGGCAGCGAATCTGCTGATTTTACTCTAAAGACGTAGAATAAGATATTTAGAGGGAATCTTGTATAATAGGGTCCACTTTTAAGGTTACAAGGGTTCCTTGACCAATCAATTCTTCCTCCGCTAGATGTCAATACTGCTCTGTCTCATGTTTCAGATCTGATCATCAATCTGTATCCGACTGCAAATGCTGACAAGCTATTTAGTCATTTAATTGACAATTAGTCATTATTTATTTATTCTGAAAACATATAGAAGCAGCTGAAACAACAAAAGACAGACACAAAAAAAGCTTCCCATGGAGTGAGATCTTTAAACAGTTTCCAAACCAATTTTCCTGTTTTAAAATGGTATTTTTAACTGGTGTCACTATCATGAAAAACAGCTCACTCTAATACGATGATTAATTCAAGAAGATTCTCTAAAGACGTTGATTTGCATTTGAAATCAAATTATTGATCCCCATTAGTAGATTGCTTTGACTGAGTACAGTAAATGTTGGTGATAGCTTTTCTGCACCGGAAGATGGCGCTGTTACGCTGCATTTAAACCCCCAGTTCAGTCTCGTGTCGGTTAAAAAGCTAAACAAATATGATCTCTTGAAGTTTCCTTCATAGGCCTATATGATAGTAGTATTTCCAGATGTAATTGACACGATGTATCTAGCGCAAAGCGTCGCAAAAGAACACATTTTGAAAGAAAAGTAACAGAATGGAACAAAGAACAAAGGGATATATAGCTATATTGAAATGCAGATGATAAGGATGAAATCCTGTCAGTTGTGCGTAAACTTTTCTTTTCTCAGATCATTGAATACTGATCATGAAAATTTGGCTCTGATGGCTCACAACCGAGTGATAAGATGTTTCTTTTTTAACCACAATTATGCTCTCTCTCTCTCTCTCTCTCTCTCTCTCTCTCTCTCTCTCTCTCTCTCACACACACACACACACACACACACACACACAGAGGTGAGAGCGCAAGATCAGCCTTGTCGGATCAGGCTTATCACTTTCCTTTTAGTGGCAACTTTTGTGGAGCTGTCCACTGGAGTGTGGTGCTGAATCAGTTTTTTTCTTATCGAGTAACGCGGAAATCTGTGCGTATTTGTTTCTCCTTGTAGCAGTATTGCTGCTGAGCTCAAGTTAAAATACTACAGGCTTTCTTGTCGTTGTTTTTATGTTATTGAGCGGAATTGCCAGAGTTTTAGCGATTCCTACTTTTAGACTTAAATGATCAAATTGCACATTATTGTAATTTAAAATTGAGAAAGTTAAATATAACATAAACTGGAGCAACTATCCTCGGCCCTTTGTAGAAGCAACTGAATGGACAGCAGTGCGCACTCTGGATTTTGTATTTAATTAGCATAAAAGATCTTCTGGAGAGCAGCAGGACTGTGCGTCACAGCCATTGGCGAAGATGGGAGGGGGAGGGGGGCACCTATTGGAGTCCACAAACTGCAGTGTGTATTTCTTCCACGGCCGACAAAACCAGTTCGGTTGATGTGAAATGATGACTTAGCTCACAGCGTTACCTCTGACTGAAGACAGCTGGGAGCCGAAAGGATGCTGCAGACGGACCTAAAAAAGCGAGTGCGCTGATGGAGTTGGTACTGTGAGCTGGAGGTAAATTCCCAACCTGTAAGTGCTGCCCGGGACAAGCGCGTCACCTGAATGACGGGATATGAGACAATGAAGCAACTAGGGATGACGGCGATAAAACGAGTCCAAGTCACAGGAGTGGAAAAGCGCGTGCGATGACGGACGGCGCAAGGGACAGAGAAGAGGTAAAGCAGAGGGAAGTTATCTAGCTCATTAGTAGGGCTCCAGATGCTGGAAAAGAAAACTAAATAAAAGACAGACCAGATGTGCCAAGTGTGCGTAATTCTATAAGCAAATCAACTGGGGGAAGCCGATTTTCATTCTCAAAAGACAAGACTTGAGCCAGAAATGGAAAACATCATGGAGCCGGAGGTGACCACAGAGGGACAAGCCACTACTTTGGCACAATCTGCCGCCTCCAAACTGTCCCAGATAGGCGAAAGAACTAAACAACTGGGCTACATCCAAGACCCAGTTCGGCAGAAACAGGTTATTCTAGTAATAGTCTGTGTAGCACTTTTGTTAGACAACATGCTTTACATGGTAATTGTGCCAATTATACCCGATTACCTTGAAGAGCTACAGAAAGCAGCGGATAAAGCCGAAGCCGTTGTACTGCAGACCAACTTCACTAACAGCACCATCCACAAAGCAACCAAGGGGAACTTCGACCTACAGATTGGTGTTCTTTTTGCCTCCAAGGCCATCCTGCAGCTCCTGGTGAACCCACTAAGTGGCACGTTTATAGACAGAGTGGGGTATGATATTCCACTCTTCATCGGTCTCAATGTCATGTTTCTCTCCACCCTTACTTTTGCCTTCGCTGAAAACTACGCAACTCTGTTCCTGGCGCGTAGCATCCAGGGCCTCGGCTCGGCTTTCGCGGACACTGCTGGGATCGCTCTGATCGCAGACAGGTACACAGAGGAGAAAGAGAGGAGCAAAGCGCTGGGTATTGCCTTGGCTTTCATCTCTTTCGGAAGTCTTGTGGCGCCCCCCTTTGGAGGGGTCCTCTATCAGTTCGCAGGGAAGCGGGTGCCCTTCCTGATTCTGGCCTGTGTCTGCCTCATTGATGGTGTATTGTGCCTGACTGTGCTGAAACCCTTCTCTAACCGAGAGAGAGAAAACATGCCAGTAGGCACCCCCATATATAAACTGATGATTGATCCTTATATAGCTGTAGTGGCTGGTGCTCTGACAATTTGTAACATCCCTCTCGCCTTCCTTGAGCCCACTATCGCCAACTGGATGGAGGAAAACATGCATGCCAACCAGTGGGAGATCGGCATGACATGGTTCCCTGCCTTCTTCCCTCATGTTTTAGGTGTATATCTCACTGTCAAATTAGCAGCCAAGTACCCTCATCTCCAGTGGTTTTACGGGGCTATAGGTATGGTGTTCATAGGCGCAAGCTCCTGCACAGTGCCAGCCTGTAAAAACTTTGGACAGCTCATGATCCCGCTGTGCGGAATCTGTTTTGGCATCGCCTTTGTGGACACGGCGCTCCTGCCAACACTGGGTTTCCTGGTGGATGTGCGACATGTGTCAGTGTATGGCAGTGTGTACGCCATCGCAGACATCTCTTACTGCGTGGCCTATGCCCTGGGGCCCGTGGTGGCTGGACAGATAGTGCACGACCTGGGCTTTGTTCAGCTCAACTTAGGCATGGGCCTCGCCAATGTACTTTACGCACCAGCGCTCCTTCTGCTGAAGAACGTGACAAAGATGAAGCCTTCTTTCTCCGAGCGAAATATGCTCCTGGAGGATGGCCCAACAGGACTGTATGATACAATTAAGATGGAGCAACGAGAGAAGAAGAGAAAGGGTTTATGTACAACGATCGACGAGAATGGCGTTGAAACCTTTCCGCAACGGTCGTATTCAGAGGAGGAATCCTCAGGAGGAGAGTATGCATAAAATACCTTCAACTGAGTGTAAAACTATCAAAGTGCCCATGTAGAGTTGTGTGCATCCCGTCCGATCCAATCAATTGCATAACACGATTAGGATTGTGTAACACATACATTAATTTACTGCTCCTGGTGACAATTCCTCCGGATATTGTCAACTAAATAGCTTCAGGCTTTTGCAGTAGAAAGGCGCTCGCTGGCGTTTGTTCATCTTAAAGTGAGAGTATTGTGAAAGATTTGTTCAGATAAATGTCTATTCATTAACAGTATTTATCACTGTATCAGAAACTGACTCATATTCAGGGATTGTGTAAATGTATTTTAACAAAAGAACAATTGTAATGTATGCGTCTTTCAATGTAATCTGTATTCATTTTGCCAGAGTTGTGCTGCTAAACTTAATATGCAATACTGTGTGTCACAAGACGATTTTAGAAAGATACAAAAGATGTAAATGTTCTGAAATCTGTGTCTTCTTGTCTAATTATTTTGTTTATTTTGGATGATGTACTTCTGGAATGCATAGCCTCATTGTGTGATCTGCGACTGTACATACATGTATATTCATGTACATAATTAAATCAATATTATGTGAATGGTATAGTGTTTATTTAATTATTATTTTTTACTTAGATCATTTTTTTGCGGTATAAGACAATTATTTTCCTCCTGGATTTAACAATGATCATGAAAATGAAAACTTTTAATATGATGGTTATATTCATAAAGCTCACACGTTTTTCACGCACACACATTCTTGGATTTTTGCATTGAACACGCATTCATTTAACAATCAAATAATAAACGTATTAAGGCCTACACTTGGGTATTGTGTGATCCTTATTATTATACAAAACAGCCGAAAGTGAATACCTAAGTCCATTTTATAAAAGGTAACTTACTGCATTATTAAAATAATAGTTTGCGAGCAAAATATAGGCCTGAGGGTGAGGGTAATATTGTGTGTAAAATCGATGTCAGAGCAAAGATGTCAAAGCATCTGTGCTTGTCCAAAATGCAAATCTTTGTATATAGGCCTAATATTAAATACATAATGCCAATTAAATCAGTCAGATGCAGTGAGGTGGAAGCAATGTTTGCGTCCAAACTGCTCGACTGAAAGTGTTGAAATTTCAGAAAGCCAAAGGAGGAAGTCCGAAATACATCCTAATTGCCTTTCGGTGCCGGGCATCTGAGGCGTTCAGTCGGTGTCTAAATAAGGTTGTGTGAAGATGTGAAGTGCCAAATAAACTTCTCGGCGAATAGCAGGACTTCTGGGAGGAGCCTGGCAGCCAGGAGTTACCCTCCCAGCATCTCTCCTGAGCCAGCGATGGAGTTGCGCTCTTGCCATGGTGGGGACTGAAAGAGGATCAACATGATAAAATATTCAAAGTAGTGAAAATTAAAAGAAATTCCGCCAGAAATGGATTTGTGGATTTTGCATAAACCCTAAAACTCCTTGCTTGAGCCACAGGACGCGTGGGATTGTTTTTCTGGTGAGTAAAACATTTCATTTGTATGGTTTATTTCAGTTAGGTAAATGTTTTAGTGTTAGGCTATTTATGACAGCTTGTTAACATCACATGTACAAGTTTACGTAACCATTTTGAAAAATATGTAAACATATTCCAAAGTGCGCATTCTTGTATTTCTTCTGTCATGTATTTATTGAGTAGAACTGTGCATTTGTATTAAATATTCCCACAGTAGTGCAACGCTTAAAGACATCTAGTTAGACCGTCACAATGACTGTTTAACACTTGCCGATCCTTGATATTGATATCATTTTATTTTTGGACAGAGTCTGTCTTAAAGGCTGCCCCTCTGCTCCGCCAACATGCCAGTTCTGGACCAGGAGCCCTCCAAAGATTTAGGGGGGGGAGATGTAAATATATATTTGACTTATATCTACTGTCATTTTTTTACTGGAATATGCATGAGAGAAATTCTTTTACCATAAATTGGGAACTTTAAAAATCTAGTTAAATTAAAACATATTAATATGATTAAGACATACAAGTGCCTTTAGGAATACATGTATGATATTGTATGAGAATAAATAATATGCTTTGACATTTCAATTAACTTTTTTACACTTACTTATTCTGAGTCAAGTGAAGTGAATCATTTACAATTTGGGGAGGCAGTTGTTCTCAACAAGTAAAACTAAAAACTGAATTATTTATTTAAAGTATTTTCTTGATAAATTGATATAATTGAACCAACCACATGAACACACATTTTGAGTTTACATGCCCCACACTGTCTTAGGGTCTTCCTAAGCTGCCGCTCCCTGTCCTGAAAGACACACTGGACATGTACCTGAGGTGTATGAAGCATCTGCTCACAGAGGAACAGTTCAACAAGACCCAAAATGTAGTGAAGCAGTTTGGAGCCCCTGGAGGAGTGGGGGAGCTACTACAGAGCAAACTCGTGGAGAGGAGGGAAAACAAGGCAAACTGGGTAAATACACTTATCTGGTCAAAAACATACAACAATGATATGTGCAAGACATTTCAAATCCCAACAATTCAAATGTTGATTTTAAAGTTCAGACTTCAGAATAAATAACACTGTGGTAAGAACACACAGTTTTAAAGGGCCAACCAGTAATGTATCCCTCTATGTCCAACTGGAGGTGTATGACTACTGGCTGAATGACATGTACCTAAACAACAGACTGGCTCTGCCCGTCAACTCCAGTCCTGTGATGGTCTTCCCACAGCAGAACTTCAGGGCTCCCATCGACTCTTTAAGGTATGAGACGCTGTACAACCGAGACAAATAAGTCATGAGAGAAACCTCAGGCAGGACAGAGAAGTATACTGTCACCCAGTAGTGTCCCTTGTCCGCCATCCTTTACCACAGATACTGTAAACTAACAAGCTGTAATTCCAATGCATTGCAAAACTAAAAAAGTTACCACTTGACAGGCATTTTTTTTTATTATTACAGCACAAAGACTTGAGAAATGACAGTGAACTGTATAGATTACTCAGAGACCGGCTTTGATCAATTATAGCAAACACTTCCATGCTACACATTGACAGATAGGGTCATTACCCAGAACACCTTGAGGGCTAAGAGGCCAGGCTACAACTGGTGGCAAGGTTAACAGACAATGGAGGCTGTGGTGTGGTTAACATGGTATTGATCTGGGACTGGCTCCTTAACCAGATGATTTACATGTAGCATTTATACTGTTAAATGGAATACAGCTACAAAAGAACGAGGCTAAATGCAAGGAATTATTAGGAGTGATCAAGTACAACATGTGTGTGTTTTAGGAAGTATTTCACAATGTAAAGTCGTTCTTTCCTAGGTTTGCTGCACACTTAATTTCTGGAGTTTTGGAGTACAAGACTCTTCTTGATTCGTAAGTTAATATATGACAGCATGAATGCACTTGAGATAATCATCTGAACCACAGGTTATCATGTGTAAATAAAATGCCTGACAAAGTGTTTGTGTGCAGACGGGCCCTGCCTGTGGACTACGCTCGGGGCCAGCTGGCTGGAACCCCTCTGTGTATGGAGCAGTACTATCGCATCTTCACTTCCTACCGCCTGCCGGGGCCTGAGAGGGACACACTGGTGGCCCAGGAGAGTAGCGTTATGCCAGAACCCGAACACATCATTGTGGCTTGTAAAAACCAGGTCAGTGAAGAAAAACAAATCCAAAGTCATAGACTAGTTTGACAAAGTTCCGATTACTAGCTTTTTCAGGTGCTTTCAACTACATCACACGGTCATCAGCGGCGCATGGTGTTTGTCTAGTTGTCATGGAGATGGTTCAGTTGAGATGTGAGCTCAGCACTTTCAGGACCTCTCATCTGTTGGCTTGACAATTCATTCTTGACTTTGGAAACAGTAGTTTTACAAAGAAATCCCAACTCAAGGTAAGAAGGTCAATAATTAATTGAATTCAGAACAAATAACCTCACAGGTAACAATATGTGTACAGTGACAGTTTCACTTACTTAGAGAAAATTAGACTATACATTGTCTCTTCTACAGCAGAAGATATGGATCATCACTCACTTGTATCGGATGGTACTGTAAACAGGCTCTGTGGGCACTATGATAACTCCAATGAGTGATTAACAACCACTGACAAGTGCTCTCTGTTAAGTTAATTATCTAGAAAATGTGACATTTACACATCTTATATAAGAAGAATCAAAGGTACTCAAATAATTATATAAAACAATTAAAGATGCTCACAATTTGCTATATTATGTCCTTCAATAAGACCAGTAATGGACCAGTATTGTCACTCAAAACCAGAGAAACATAAAATCTGGTTTTACTAACAACTGAGTCACTCTGTGTGTTTCAAATCTAAGCAATTACTTTAGTGAGTATAATGTTATCATTACTGATAGAAATGATGGTCAAGAGTATATGGTCAAGTTGTAATAAAATGGAATTATCCTTCAAGTCTGTGTTGCCTTCACCATGCACATCCTACCAGATGTTCCCATGTGTCCATGTCTTTAGGAAGCAATTGTGCCCTGCTGTATAGATTCCCTGCGTATATTAAAATAAGACCTTAGGGACGAGTCAGTACATTGAAACAGCTTATGTCCAATTTGAACCTCTGTCCAGTTCTTTGTGCTGGATGTGGTGATCAACTTCCGCCGACTGAATGAAAGAGACCTGCTGGCTCAGGTGGAGAAGATCGCCAGGATGGCTGACAGCGAAGAAGAGCGTGTCCCACCTATTGGTCTCCTCACTTCAGATGGACGGACAGAGTGGGCCGAGTCTCGCAGTGTGCTCATGAAAGGTATGAGACTGAGGCAGATCTCAGTGTTTCCATGTGTATTTGCCCACCAAATTGACTTTTCCCTCATATATTATGCTCTAGAGTCTACTAACAGGGACTCCCTGGACATGATCGAGCGTTGTCTGTGTCTGGTCTGTCTGGATGATGCCAGTGGGCCCGAGCTAAGTGACTCTGCACGTGCGATGTTGATGCTGCACGGTGGAGGAGTGGCCAAGAATGGGGGCAACCGCTGGTACGACAAGCCCATGCAGGTTAGTAATCACAGTTAGCTAGTAAGGCTAAGAAGAAAGAGGAATCGAAGAATCAATGAATCTGGGTAGGGAAAGTGAGAGAGCAGCGCTTGTCCCTCCCTCATTACCAACACTGAGGTGCCCTTGAATAAGGCCCTTAACCCCAACCGAGTGGAGCTGCTCAGTGGCCAGCAGATCAGACTATGGTTGTACTGGGCAGCTTCCAGGTATGAATGTGTAACTGTGTGAATGTGACAGGTCGTCATTGCAAATGAGAAATTGTTCTCAATCAACTTACCTGGATAAATAAAGGTTTAAAAAAAAAAAGAAGAAAAAAAAGTGAGGTTTAAAGAAATGTAGATGATTAAGGAATGCTATATCCTTAATTACTGAGGACATGACATAACTCAACACATTCATGTTCCTCTCTCACAGTACCAGTGGATGCAATTAGCCAATCCCATACCAAATTAAGAATTTACATTTAGAGAAATGGAAAGTGGAGGTCCCCATTGGATTACAAGCCGTCAGCTTTATGTCATTAGCATGAACTTTGATGGAGATGTTTTGATGAAGAATTCATTTTAAAATTATTTCTTCACTGTGGAGTGTAATATGTGACTGAAATGTATATGAAGGAGCATGTAGATTCAGCATGCACAAGTACGACAATAAATATGAAATTAATTCTAGATAATCTAGCATTGCAGTTTTGTTCAACTCAAGAAAATCCCACTGACAATAGCACGGCTGTGTCAGTTTGTTGTAGGAGCTGGCGGCTGCTGTGGAGTCGTGTGTGAACACTCACCATTTGAGGGAATTGTCCTTGTGCAGTGCACAGAGTTTCTTCTCAAATACATGTAAGAATGAAATGCAAAATATGTTTGTGATATTATTTGGCATACGCTTAGAAAATCCAAATAAGACAATCTTAAAAAACATGCCAAATGATCTAATATCCCCATGTGACATCAGGATCGGCAGCCCATCAAAGCTGGTTAGGGCTGCAAGTGTGAGTGAGCTGCCTGCACCACGCAAGCTCCGCTGGAAATGTACTCCAGAGATTCATAAACTCCTCGCCTCTTCCGCTGACAAACTACAGAGGTTTGGGTTTACTCTGGTTTCTGTCGAAGCAAATACATGAATACATGCTTTCAGCTCACAGCAGGATTTATGCTTATTTGCTCAGGCAGGTGGAAAATCTAGACATGAATGTCCACAAATTCTACAATTACGGGAAAGAGTTCATCAAAAAGCAGAAAATGAGTCCCGATGCCTACATCCAGGTTGCTCTTCAGTTAGCCTACTACCGGTAAGAAAAAGATGATTACAACAGGACTTTTTCTCATAGGATAACCCGGGGCACCAAGCTACAAGGCTCTCTCTTTGTGTGTTACTCTAGATGTCACAGCAGACTGGTGTCGACCTATGAGAGTGCTTCTATACGGCGCTTTCAGAAGGGCAGAGTGGACAACATCCGCTCAGCCACACCAGAAGCCCTGGCCTTCGTCAAAGCAATGACGGATGGGGAACTGAGCACAAGTGTAATATGTTACAATCATACTGTCCAATTTAAATGAATGCTGCTGCAGAGTAAAAACTCAGTTTAAATCATGAAATGAGATTGTCAGTTTTCTTCTCTTTTTGTGTCTTTTTAGAGTGTCATTCAATTTTTTACTTTAGTCTGTGTTGTTGCACTCCACCATGATAACTATGCTTACTGTAAATTCAATAGTCAAGTAATTGATTCTCAGTTGTTTACATCTCCAGGAGACAGAAAAGATGGAGATGTTACGAAGTGCCATAAACGTGCAGACAAAGTATACTATTCTGGTGACTATTCTCTAATCTCATCCAGAGTTCTATTACAATGTTGACTTTGCATATCAAAAAAAATACTATAACATATATATTCATTCTCCTTTTCAGGCTATTACAGGGATGGCAATAGACAATCACTTACTAGGACTACGTGAAATTGCACATGAACTGCAGATGGAGAAGCCAGAAATATTCAAAGACGAAGCCCATCGCATCAGTAATCATTTCATTCTCTCTACAAGTCAGGTATTGTCATTTGATTTTAAAACAATAAAGTGAAGCTATTTTTAATCAAAAATGCATTAAAGGGGCACTCCACCAATTTCACACATGAAGTTCAGTTTACTCATCACCATGAGCACTGCTAAGCCTGTGAAAACAGTTGTTTCATGTCCTCTGTGGCTGTCTAAAGTCATCGATGCCATCAGGGTTTTCTTGGCTTGTGCTTGAGATGTGACATTTTTAGCAGAAATTGAGCTACAAACTGGAGTGTGGTTTGAAAAAAGTTGCCATTTAGGAGCCAAGATGGTTAGAATGAAAGTAGGGCTGCAACTAATAATTACTGTCATTATCAATCTGCAGATTACTTTCTTGAATAATCGATTAATCGATAAAAAAAATATTTTTAATCACAATACAAGATGATGTCATCCAATGTATTGCTTTGTTAGACCAACAGTCCATAACTCAAAATATTCTGTAATTTCAGAACAATTCACAATTTTTTGCATTTTTGCTTAAAAAACTGATTTAAATAATAAATCAATTAACAAAATAGTTGTCAATTAATTGTATTTCGATAGACTAATCGATTAATCGTTGCAGCTCTAAATGAAAGACACTGCTGAGTTGCATCATTAGAAGTGTAGAATCCACTACACTATTCTACTAATATATATATATATATATATATATATATATATATATATATATATATATAGTATGTTCTTGTTTTTTGTTACTATTCTCAGTTGTATAGTAGAATAGTCGTATCTCAACCTTTCCACCTACAGCAGTATTTAGTACTGAAGGATTCACTCTTCCCTTAGGTTCCTACTACTGTTGAGATGTTCTGCTGCTATGGACCTGTGGTTCCAAACGGATATGGAGCATGCTACAACCCTCAGTCAGACCACATTATCTTCTGTGTGTCCAGTTTCCACGAGAGCCCAGAGACATGTTCAACAGAATTTGTCAAGTGTCTGGTACAGGCTCTACTGGACATGAGGGATCTGTGCAATAAATGTAACTCCGGCTCCAATCCGACCCAGCAAAGACAGGGTCAGACACTAGAGACGCACACGCAAACAGACACAAGCTGGCAAAGGAAAACACCGCAGAAACCAACTGAACTGACCAAGAATCAGCAAATGCTGCCACAAATTCTGCTAAAGACCCCTGACCAGACTAAAGTGGAGGCTCAAACCCAGACTTCATCACAAGGAGATGCACAAGGTTTGAAGAATGGAAGTAAATCATAGAAAACTGTTAGTGCCAGGGGAAAATGGTGTGAGTCAATCGCAAAATATACACTGTAACTGTGATACAAAATGTTACGTAAAGCTGTTTTTGTTGTTGTATACTGTAATGTAAAATGTGTTAAGTGCTGATAACGTATTTTACTCATTCTTAGAGAATATTAGAGGTGTTTGGATATTATAGAGGACGTTTACTGCTGTTGTCCCACAAAAAAAAATCCAATATATCGCACTAATTCAAATGTCTGTCAAAATGGCTTCTGTATACAGGTTAAAAAAAATGTATTGTTGTTTTGCACTAAATCGAGACGAATCAGCCAAATAATATAACATTATAAATAACATTTATTGTTTGGTGACGAGCAAAAGTAGTCCGTGAGTTATGATGAATGGCTGATTGTCTCACTATACTGTATGTCAACTTGCAAATCGCATGCTGCTATACTGTTAAAAAAAAGGCTGCTAGTGCTATCTAATGATTTTCTGAAGATCTAGGTACATTGTAGCTCTAGAATCTTCTATGCAATTTCTATTTGTGTTGTCTTCATAACTTGTGTCTATTGTACCAAAAAATGGTAATAAAGTGGTATTACTTAAATGTCTGTAAAAAAAAGAAATCATTTTATAAAAAATCATTAGACATTTAGTTCATACTGTACTGTATTCCATATACTGGAAATAGCAACTGACCAAGATTTTAAAGGGATACCGTTTAGCTTATTGAATATTAAGTGTGATCAAAATTGTGTATTTGTAAATACAAATTTCTTTATTTAGAATATATCAATTATTTATTTTTGTATGATAGCTATAACTTAATGTTACAAAGTGTAAATGTAAGTTTATGTAAGTATATAACCCTTATCAACCAGAGGTGATCACTGTGTTTATTACTGTCAAAATACTGGATTGTTTTATGAAGTACTGCTGAAGATTAAAAGAAACCAAAACCAAATTATGTTTGTTTTGCCGTTTACAGAGTAGATGCATATCAATGCCATGTTTAAGTTTCTACTCGGATTGTGTTTTATAAAAGAAATGTAACCTTACAGACATATCCACTTATCCACCACATTATGGGTACTGTGGCAACTGAGCATGCTCTGCTCTGCACTGCTCTGAATTTATGGAATCAGGATGTCAATTTGATTTTAAAAACCTACTACATAATTCATTTTTAGAAAGTTGTAATAACTATGACTTCTTGAATTATTTATTATTATACAATGCACATTGATCAACATCAGCGCAAATGTGCCAGTATAGCCAAAAAGCTATCTTTCAACCCTTGAAATTATGACAAATGATGAGTTCTTTAAAATAATGAAGTCATAAGCCATATTATTTGTTATACGTTGTATATGGTTCCAAGTCATATTCATAATAAAGTTTCATGTAGTACAAAAAAAGTCGAATCTTGTGGTAGCCTATTTATAATGACTTATACAATTTATATTTGATTTGTTATAATGAGATACTAACAAATGCGATTTAGTGTTGATCACATAGCCACATAGATCACAAATGGAGCAAATGGGATTCCTGGACACATTTCAGAGAGGATGCCATGTAAGCAACAACAGGTGCATTGTGTATGACAGTTACCCCAGGTGACCACAACAAACAATGCCGAAAAACGCGCGGGTGACCCTTTGCAACGGACCTTATGAATCCAATGGAGTAGTAGAACACAGGAACTTCCGCCTGCAGGGTCTTCAGGGTATGTTTCTTTTCGAGTCCAATTAGGATACCGCATGTTGTCTGCTTTCTTGACTGTTTTAGGTGAGGTCAAACATGTTCCGTCCAATATGTCTACAGCCGCTCTGACAGCGCGCGGGCACCAGTGCGTCTTGGAAGACACGCGCGAGTGGAACATGGTGGAGCTCGTGGTCAACGGGGAGGTCGTCTTCCGCTGTAAAATAAAGCAACTGGAGTTTGGTGAGTTTGGTTAGCTTTGACGGAAAGCGGAGACTACGTGTTACGTTATTGTGACGTCACAGTGCAGACTGACACTGCCTGTTCATGTTTTTTCCCCGAAGGTGGAGATGGACAACTGGACCCTGTTTGCAAAGAAGCTGTTAATGCTGTGGAGAACGCTTACTGAAGATAACAGAAATTTATATATATATATATATATATATATATATATACACACATTCATCATATATATGGGCCCCCAGAAATTTGCACATTCACTAAATGTCAGTTGGTATTGCAGATTTGTAAGGGAATTTGCATAATTACCGTGCACTATGGTGGGACCTGCATTATTAATTAATTTTGTGGGCCAGTCTTTCTTTTGAGGGGGCCTGTGTCAAAATTAGGTTTTAACTAATTGTTTTAGCTTATATTGGGCTTACCTGGTGCATATTCCAAGATGAATTACCATATCCTTAATGACACACAGAAAAGATGGGTTGATTTCTAGGCAAATAATGAATATGCCATATGTAGTCCACTGTGTGCACTTTACTTAATGAGAACCTTGGAGGGGACAGGGTACATATGATGTACAGAAGGGGATAGGGTGGTGTTGGCAGGGGCCCCAATAGCTAATTTTTGCCCTGGTGTATGTAAGGGAACAGCCACTGTGGCCACAGGTGACACGTATGGAATAACAGGAAATAAAAAAAAACAGTAGCACAGCAGTAATATATAACAGTAGCACAACTAGAGGAGAGTCATAACGCTTGCAAACTGACTCTAATGTCAGTCACAGCCATATCTATCTCAAGTCTACTAACCTCAGACTGGTCTGATCAGGTCTGGTACATGTATTAAAATGAGGAAGAGGTGCATTTTTACTGCTTATGAATTCAACTTTTCATATGTAAAAATAATTTCTTGCTTTAAACCATTTTACACTGTCAATCATCATCTGCAAGCAAAAAATCATGACCAAAGAATGTTATTAAACTTAAATGTATTTGATTCCATATTTTATTATTCCTGGGGTTGTTTGCATATGTCTCAATGCCCACACTTTTTTCTTTAAAAAACTAACACACATACATTTATTTTTAAATAATTGTAAATGTAAAATTACGTTTGTGCATGGCTTATGGTTAAATCTCCCAGCAGAAAAGGGAATCTACAGTATGGCTAAACTGGAAGCATAATTTTCTATAACATTTCTAAGCACAGTGGTAACTAATATATATTCTGTTAAATACCTGGGGATTTTCTTGTGATAACGAAGCGATAATACTGCTCTCAAAGCATCCACAGCTTTGCTGTGTTTATGTGTGTGCGCATCCCTCAGCCTCCAAAGAGGAAGCTGAGCCTTATGTCCTAAGTAGAAAACATGGCTGCAAGTCTCTGTGCCAGCTGGCTCATGTCTCTTGGTGAAGTGAAGTGTGACAATAAATACACACTCCTTTACTAACAGCTAAGGTAGCCAAAGCAAATACAGGCACAAACCTACTGATGCGTTAAATTTCCAAACAATCTTCATACCTGCGATATGTATTTCACATTCATTGTTTAAATACACCAGTTGGTGTTTTGTGTGTCTCGTAACTTCTGCTATTCATCTAAAAAAAAATCAATACAAATACAAAACTATACTACTAATATAAACTAGTATTCATCAGCATGGCAGCAATGGAGGTATCTTTAGTACTAAAACTACTCCAATAACAGGGATTGTCACAAATCTAAATGGTGTGTGGATGTTATTAAGGGTACAAAGGTTGTACTGTTGTTACTTCACCACACAACTAGTTGACAATTATGTGACTTAATGTTTGTGTAATATTTTATTTTATTTTGAAATGAAGGTGTTGGAAGGTGTAGCACCGTTTAGAGGCTGAACATCTTTGTGTCTGGTTCTCTTCAGACGAGACATTGTGGTGTATACACACACGGTACTTATTCTGTTAAAGCCCTCATAATTGCCCTCTGTTGAATAGTGTTGATTGAATAAAGTGCAGATCTGGTAAAGCTGGAATCAGATACATGATATCGACCTGTAAATATCTTGATCCCAAAGATGAGGTGTTTTGTGTGGAGGTTTTCCTTATCCAAACTGAGGGTATAAGGATAAAGGGTGATTTGGGGGTAAATAAGAATGACTTAATTCCACTTGACATGGGGCATGGCCAGTGCACAACAATTTGTCCTTCTATCCCGTGTCAGTGGAAGAAAAGCCGCATTTAGGATACTTGCGAGGCCCTAGGAAGAATAGTGTGACCAATTTTCTTTTTGCCTTCTCACGCCTAGTTGGGCTTCATGATGCTTCTTACATCATAGTTGTTGTACGTCGCAAAAAGACTGCAAGCTACGATTGGTCGAGATTAAACAATGATCACTTACTAAATCTGACACAGAGTCTCATAAGACTTAACTGTTCAGTCTGATCCAGGCATAAGTCAGTTAACATTGCCGACTTCACATAAGATTATCAGGGGGGTAAAATCATGTTTCCTAAAAACACTAGGCTATACTCCAGATTGTCACAAAGCTAAAAGAGTTTTAAAATGTGCCAATATACCATATCAAGACTTAATAGGTAGACCATGACGGTTGGAGATGAAACTGCACCTCCAGTCTGGTTCGGTCTTTGGTGTTTTTTGCCCCCAACGTCTCCTCCCAGGCAGCGCGGCAATGGTTATGTTAGGGTTAAGGTTAGGGTTAGCTGCCTGGAAGGCGCCATTGGAGGCAAAAAACACCATCAAGCGTCTGGTTCTTGCTCCAGTTCTCAATTACAAGTCCTTCCCTTGGAAGGCGTTCAGGTTGAAAGCTGTGTCCATGAACCTCTTCAGCTCATTGAGGTGGGTGGACTTGTTCCCTGTCGCAGGAGCAGCTGCAGGGTCCCGTCCCACATACCTGAAAGAATCACTGAAGGTTTGTTACCTGATTCTCTAAATGGATTGTTCCACTTTACCTCTGTCATGAACAAATCAGGTGACAAGGGAATAGACACCCTTACCAAATGGGCTTCTGGTTGGCCACTACTGTGAGGAAACGCGGCCGGACGTAATCACAGTAACCCATGTTCTTGTGCTCCTCCTGACACCAGACCAGCTCAGCGTTGCCATATCTCTCTGCTTCCGCTCTGACCAGGTCAAACGGGAATGGAGAGATCTGAGGGGGGAGGCCGAAGGATAAGTGAAAGAAGAAATGACAACATTGCATCACTCTCATTTCAAGGAGAGGGACTAAACACCTGCTCAAGTCTAATGATGGCGATGTCTCTTTCCAGTTTTTGCCGTTTCCTCTCTCTAGCCAGTTCATAGTAGACTTTGCCAGTGCAGAAGATCACTCTCTTCACTTGGGCTGGGTTTTGACTCGCAGGGCCCTCGTCTGGAATCAACCTCTTGAATGTAGTGCCTGCCAACATTGAGTATGATATGTTACCTATTACTGTCCATCAACATTTCTTCTTATGTCACATTTTACAGAGATAAAGTAAAACTCCACCTTCTGCGAGGTCATCAAAACTGGACCTTGCATCAGGGTGCCTCAGCAGAGACTTTGGAGTGAAAATGATCAGCTGTAGAAAAAAAGGAAAAAGTGTCTGTCAGTGACAAACAACAGATTGATTCTATCATCCGTAACTTTATTGTGCACTTTGAAAAAACTCCAGAGATAAAAGTTGTTTTCTCTTTTCCCGCTAATTTGTTGCCAGCATATAGCACGCAACATCAGCATTGGGAAAACGGGAAAACAAAACATTTCTTTAACAATCAAATAAATAAAACCCTTTGTGCTCAGCCAACCAAGTCCAGAGTTTTTCATAAAAAAACAAACAATATTATCCCCAATTGGCCCCCTCGCTAATTTGCTCAGGAAGTCATTTTCTCATGCTTCGCAAAGCATTGCATTTATGTGCGACAGGGGATCAGTTAAGACATTCACTGTGGCTGAAAACTGTGAGAGACTGAAAAAAAAGATGTGCACTTACAAAAGAGGAGAAAAGCTTTACACCCCAAAACTTTATACCCAAACTAGTTCTACTGTAGAGGTTCAAAGTACTAATTAATTACATACAGAACCACATTTGTACTGTAAATGAGTACTGTCAAAGGTTGTGCGTCTTTCTGCAAACAGTTCTTCTTTTCAAAGCATGGTTGTGATATAGTATTGTATTATAACAGTATTTTTGGCAGTTTGTCTGTCAAGATGAAGCAATCAACAAATGTGAAGTCATAACCCCAGTTTGTGCCTCTCATGTTTTCATATTTGAGACTTTGATTTCATTCCAATTACAGATATGAACCACTGTTTTCCTCAAAAATGAATACCAAGCAAACTAAATATTTTTAATGTCAACAAGGAAATAATATTCGGGAAATGTATTCTAATCATCAGCACGTTTTGGCAAGCGACCATCTGGACTTTTTTTTATATTAGTGGGTTTATATGTATGTGTGACTTAAATGCAATATATGCAATATTTCAAATGTAAAATCTATAATTACATGACAAGCACAAACTGGAGGAGACACACAACATATAGTGAAGACGATGTTACACTTTACCGGTTTTCTGAATGGCAGCAGAATCTGCCGTCTGAGCACATGACAGTAGTTAGCAGGCGTGGAGCAGTTGACCACAATCCAGTTACATTCGTACAGCTGCTGGACCTCAAAATCTCCACTGAACTCCTTTGAAAAAAACAGTATTACAAAGAAAAGGATATATAGAGGTTATTGATTCTAAAAAACAGAAATGTAACTATATGTAGATAAAATTACAGAATTATAGTGTTGGTTGCAGCAATGTTTTTTTCTTATAATTGGGCAAGAGATGCTCTCACACACACACACACACACACACACACACACACACACACACACACACACACACACACACACACACACACACACACACACACACACACACACACACACACACACACACACACACACACACACACACAGGACAGGGAATGTTAATCCCTTAGTATGCTTCCACTAATAGTTTGATCAATATCCCATTTGAAGATGAATCTGGTAAGCTTCTGCTGATACAGCCCACTGTGGTCCCCTCCTTGAATCTTCCCTCGTGCCAGCGCACCCTTGGGACCTGAGCTACTGCTGAATACCAACTCTGTGAAGGCCATAATAAAGAGACTTTTCAGCTCCAGAGAAATTGGTAATCATCACTTAAGCCATCACGTAAGTGGTTATGAAATCAGCATAGCTAATAAAAACAGGCTATGCTAAAAAAGAAGCTATTGGATGTTCACTGCAGCACACTGTGTGGCAGCTCAGAGTTTACGAATTATGTAATGATGTTCCTCGAATCGGTAACCATTTCAGCCACAATGTAAATTGTACATGTGAACATACAGGGAAGTGATCAGGATCATCTTTGCTCATTTGCAGGAAACGTTCAGGTCGAGCTGAGGAATGTTCTGGGCCCTGTGGACAGAAAAGAAGACACATAATGATGAAATGGAAGAGGAATCCCACTAAAACATTTATTCCAAAAATATCAAAATTAATTTGTTATATACTACAGGATGAAATAGCATTGGTCAGTTTATTTTCCCTTCTCACCATTCCCTCCATCCCATGTGGCAACAGTAGGACAATACCATTGTTGCGGACCCACTTGGCCTGGCCCGGGCTGATGAACTGGTCAATGATGCACTGGGCTGTGTTGTTAAAGTCTCCAAACTGGGCCTCCCAGAGGATCAAAGCATTCGGACTGGCCATGGCAAAGCCAAGCTCAAAACCTGAAGTTACAGTCATCATTACACAGAGCTACATAATGACTTATGAACTAAAGCATGCTGTGTGGCTGGGGTGGCTTCAGTCTCACCTAGCACTCCATACTCTGATAAGGAGCTGTTGCAGACAGTGTAAGGAGCCTGGTCGGCCCACAGGTGGTTCATGGGAACACAGATACGTTTGTCCACCTCTTGGTCATGCAGAACATGATGACGGTGACTGCAAAACATAACAAAGGCAGAGACAGAAAGGACTGAAACAGGCATATAGAAACAAGACTACCGCAATGCTACTGGCTCTGTGAGCCTGTACTTAGACAAAGCTGTGCTTTGAGTTAAAATGCTTACAATGAACATGCTAACATGCTAATGTTGAGCAGTTATAATCTTTACCATGTTCATCATTGTGTGTTACCATGCTAACATTAACACCAACATCATTTGGATTCATCCTTTCCAACATGAAAATAGTTAATAGATATTTCAGATTGGACAAAAGAGGACGGACGGACTGACTGACTGACAGACAGACAATCCCTAGAGCCATGCTGCAGGGCCAAAAAGCACCACTGTTCTGCCAAATCATCATTGTGGAGCAACAACATTAAATCGATGTTATGATATCATCTAAGAGAGAATATATATCACATTTAGCTGAGATTAATGGATAAAGTGGGATATAAACAAACCAATTTAAGAGGTGGTGACACGTGTTATATGCAAAAAGGTTTTTAGCAGGGCTGCAACTTATGATTCTTTTTTACAAATGATTAATGAATGATTTTTTTTTTTTTACCAAAAATCTATATATTGTTTAGTCTATAACAAGTAAAAACTCTCTGTAATTTTTGCTTGATAAATATCTTAAATATTAAATCCCCTATCAATTATTGACTTAACAAATCATTTCACCACTAGTATTTGCAGTAGAGTACACAAAACAGTGTGGTATTTATAACTGCAGAACGATATTGCCACAAAAGATTTTCAGGAGTCTAAGCGGTCTTAAATGATGGTGGTGAAAACAACAGGGTAATAGGATTTCTATAAAAGATTCTTAACCTAGTAGATGAAGGGTACACACACACACACACACACACACACACACACACACACACACACACACACACACACACACACACACACACACACACACACACACACACACACACACACACACACACACACACACACACACACACACACACACAGAGCGGGTGTTCTGGCCCATAAAGGCACTCCATGAAGAGTACCCTCCTCTCTCCTCATCTTCAGTCAGTATGAGGCCCAACAAGAGTTGATAGGAGCAAAGAGCCAAACGTTAACAAGCTCTAGCAGTCCGCTCGCTCCTAATGTAGGAATCAGTCTTCAAAACCAGCACGATCAGACAATCACTTAAACCCCTTTAACATCACTTTAATGATATCTAGACACACACATACACTCAGACACACACACACACAGTGCGAGAGGTTATGTAACGGTCAGGCGGAAGAACTGCAGGAAATAACCACAATCTATTGATTATTATCTTGAATGTGATATATTACCACCTAGAAGACTAGATGATCATGATTTGAGTCCTTTGAAAAATATCTTCCATAATTATACACTAATGAGGGCATATAATGTACCGCATAATTTTTTTGTTCTGATCCTTGCTCCACATTCGTGTATACACTTTCTCAAATCCTTTGATGAACAACTAAAATCGAGAGCATCCAGCAATAATTGAGGTAACACACATCATTTCACGTTTCGTTTTCTGAAAACTACTCGCACGCAATCCAAAGAGGACCCGACAATCTGACGAGAATGAGGTCTTTCTCTGGAATTGCCTCATAAACTGCGTGCCCACCTCTCTCCTTTTTCTTTCTTTCTTTCTTTCTTTCTTTCTTTCTTTCACACACACACACACACACACACACACACACACACACACACACACACACACACACACACACACACACACACACACACACACACACACACACACACACACTTCCTCTGCCTGGGGGCCCCATTAGTCAGGGAAAGGGGTGCACGCAACCCACCCAAACACAACGACTGAATCCATTTGTGCACGCTGTTACGTACATCACAGAAACGCAAGCAGGCCCACTCGTCTGTAACATGGCAATATGCTCAGCTCCTAAGAACTGTGAAGGGAAGAGTAGTGGGGGTTGAAAAAAAATGTAGGTGGGAAAAAAAACAATAAGGGGTGGTAAAGGAGGTAGGAAGTATAGCTAAGGTACAATGAGAAAGAACACAAATAATATAATGTGGACTCTCAACTGACAAATAGGAGGATTTAAATCAACAACAGATGATACAGAGATGAAGGGTGGATGTACAGTAGTTTCAGCCAGGTAAATTACAATATATTAAATCATAAGGTGGACAGCGGATGGGGAGAAATGGATGTCAGTGGAAAATGCGAGGCAAAAAAAAAGCCCTGTAGCCTCTGGTTAGTTAGTGTGATGTATGTCGCTGTGAGCTGAGAGGGGGGGGGGGGGGGTTTGGTGTCAGTGAAGATGGGCTGGTAGAGAAATGATAGGGGACAGACGAGACAGGCACAATGAAAGGGGGAGCTGGTTTTGTTCATGTGTCACTCGTCCCTCCATACCATGACAACACCATGTGGGCTTCACAGTTCCCAGGAGACTGTTCTGACGTCTTCTGTCTGTCAGACTCCCTGTGCCACCCCCCAATTACTTAATTCACTATCTTTATTTCTGGTCAGGCAGGCTGATCCTGACAGACTCAACAAATGTGCAAACTTGATTTCAAAATAGTACATTTAGGCCAAGTCATTGCATGGCTGTGTGACATAGCTGAAATCATTATCATAGTATTAAGGATGTTTTCCAATAACAATATACTACATATCACAATATGGCAAATGTATTCAAAATGAAACATTTATGTTCAGAACAATGAATTGTGCTCTAGTGTTGTCCATTAAATGAGGAAAAAAAACTCTTCATGTGTAAACAACTCCTTTTGTTAATTTACGATCGATAATATAATTTCATCTTGATATGATTTAGCTCAAAGTTTATTTGCTATGTTATCTATTTAGCACCAAGCCCTAAATCATTGTAAGGAAGGATAAAGCTAATTTGTTGCTGTGAGTGGAGAGACTATAACTCCACAAGGACTCTCAAACTATAAAAATGAAGACAATAAAAATCTATTTTCTTAAAATGCTTGGTTAATTAACTAACTACACTTGAAACCTACTTGATACTAGACTGTGGTGGTAGTGGGAGCTCCTCATAGTGTAAGAGCATTAAGATAAGAAGGCATAGAGGTTTAAATAAGATGCATATAGATCTTTGTAGATGCAACATTGAGTTTTCAGTTGTGTTGACATGGACTCACCTAAAGGTGCCCCGCTCTACATCTTGCCCGCTGAGTCGTACATGGATGCCATCTTTGAGAAGGGAACCAAAGGCCATGTATTCTCCTAGAGCCCAATCCATCTGCCGATTCTTTACCAGGTCAGCCCGACCACGCAGGATACGAGACACACCTAGAGAACACACACAGACAGAGGAACAAAAATTAAACCAAGAGATATCTTATGAAAGCATGGGGGAAGGGAGTGTAAAACGCATTGGACTGTCATACCGTGTTGTAAATACTGTAATATCAAAAACCCTTGTGGGAGTCTTAATTGCTATAGCGTGCGCCAAATCAGCTGCGCAGGCCAAACACCTGCTGTTTGTAAAGGATGTGTTTACAGGTGAACTGCTTTAATTGACTTAATATCATCCCTGTAGACAAAAAGTTGGGGTCTATGTGATTTAAGGATTGTTTATCATTGAGCAGTATGTATCCCATAACCTGCAGTAATGAGTGCTCTTCTGTCATTGTATAGATTTCTAGCACAGCATATCATATCAGTAGGACTACTATCGTCAGCATCAGTTTTGATTACTGCTCTATTCTCCAGCACAAAGCAACTAAACTCACCAGGGTGGATATGAAAACCTTCCAGAGGCACAGAGCTAGCTATCTGACTGATGTGCTGCAGGACCTCCTCATGCAGTCCTGTGGGGACACCACTCATGCTCTTGGGCTCTCCCTCTGCTGTAAAGAAGTCTACAGAGACAGAGAGAGAGAGAGAGAGAGACAGAGAGACAGAGAGAGAGAGAGAGAGAGAGAGAGAGAGAGAGAGAGAGAGAGAGAGAGAGAGAGAGAGAGAGATAGATAGATAGATAGATAGATAGATAGATAGATAGATAGATAGATAGATAGATAGAGAGATAGATAGAGAGAGAGAGAGAGAGAGAGAGAGAGAGAGAGAGAGAGAGAGAGAGATTCAACTCCAGCAGGAACAGAAAGTATTCACAGAAAAGGCAGTCAATCAAATTAATTTGTTTTAACTTGATTACTGAAATACAAGAATACAATTTACCTGGCCAGGGGGAGTCAAGCCAGTGTCGAATGTGTAAGATCTTTCCATCCTTGGAGCTGGTGTATGCCTCCTCACATATCTTGTCATATTTGGAAACTTCTTCCTGCATGTAATGTGCAATAAGGACAATGAAAAACGCCACATTTAAACTGATGCAGTTTGTTAATTATTGAAGGACTACAGCTGACTAACCCAAACTGGGTGTAGTTGAGACAGAGTGAAAGAGAATAAGAGAGAGAGAAACATTATAGGAGGAGAGAAGTCTACATCTGCAGTAATGGTTCTGCTTGCTATATTACAAATGGTGCTTTTGCAGGAGTCCAAACAGCAGGCCACACAACAGAAAACAATGTTCATCAAAAGCCAGGAAGAAGCACACCAGATAGGAGCTGCAGTATTTCTCTGACATGTGTTATAAAAAAAAATGTTCAGAATGGATGTTACGATCGAAGTTTCTGTTTTGGATGAAGAACCTGAGCAATTCCACTGAATGGCACCAGAATCTGAGGTATACTTCAACTTCATTGAGCAATACATACTTTATGTGAGGGATTGTGAGGCTAGGTGATTGAACTGAGGCAGTAAATTGAAACTCAAATACAGCAGTGCTGGCGCAACATATTTACTCGAAGGCTAGAGTAATATCTAAATGTGATTTAATGCACATAGTCCAGTGGATGGTGATACCAAATAAAAAGGCATACAGTAGCAGCTACCAATATACAGTATATTTAACAAGAGCAAACAGCATTAGATGACAAACCTCAAAATCTTGCAGTGTCACCACTCCCTCCGCAATGAGCCTGTTGGAGTACTTTTTCAGCACTTGCTCCTGACGACAGATCTGTTTGTACATCAGCGGTTGGGTGAACATGGGCTCGTCCATCTCATTATGGCCAAACCGCCTGTAACAAACCTGTAAATACACACAGAAGTCATGTCTAAGTGTAATTATAATTGTGTTTCCTGTTAATCCATTAAGAATTGGCTGTGACTAACCAGGTCAATGACAACATCCTTGTTGAAGGTGGATCTCCACTCTGCAGCCACGCGGCAAACATACATGACAGCCTCAGGGTCATCAGCATTCACATGGAAGATGGGGGCATTGACAACCCGAGCCACATCAGTGGGATAGGGGGAGGAGCGGGCCACTCGAGGGTCTGTGGTGAAGCCAATCTGAGAGACAACAATCACACGCCAAATTTGATATCATTTAGAGCTGAGGATCACATGCATAATGATCGAAATTATGTTCCATTATGTTATGTAACAACAAAATGTGCTCTAGTGTTATGAGTAACATCAGGAAATATCTCAACATCTGTAAAACAAAACAATTAAACAGCTAATTTTGTTAGTTTTATTATTATTAGAATAATAAATGTAAACAACAGAATTGTGTAAAACAATAACACAATATGATCACATCTTCAGTCGACAGACGATAGTGATTTATCATCCAGCCCCAAATATTATTATTATTTATTATTTTAAGAAATAGCACTAGTAGTAATTATAACAATAAGATTATTAGTATTAGCAATAGTATTCGCATCGGAGCCTGCCCTATGGTTCACCCCCACCTCCGCCCCGGCTTGCTGGCCAGGGGCCTTACATGGTCAATTACAACCCCAAGTTTAAAACCACCTACATCCTTTGTTTTCAATACTATATTACTTAATATCCTCCCTAACTTGAGTCTCTCTCCCTCTTTTCTTTGTCATTACTCATTAGCCATCCTCGTTACAAACAAACCTCACCTTACATGTCACAACACTAGCCAAATTCAATCTTTCAGACCAATATAAATCATTGTGCTGTACTTATGTCCTAATGTTTCTCCTAATGTTTTATCACTGGCCAATTGTCTTATCTTTATGTAATGTTTTATTGCACCAATTGTCCTGCGTTTTGTTTTGTAATGTTATTGCACTAATAAAAATAAACAAGCAATAATATTGGTATTACTGCCATAACATTAAGTAAATTACAAAATAAATATATTATTATATTCTGGTAAATGTGTCTCTAATACCTGGTTGTTGACCACCACATGGATGGTACCATGTGTGGTGTAGGAGGGGAGCTCACTCAGGTGGAAAGTCTCATACACAACTCCTTGTCCAGCAAAAGCAGCGTCACCATGAATCAAGATGGACATTACCTGGAAAAAAATCACATCATAGCAACATATCTTTAATGCAAATATACATTTACAGCACCAAACACAAAAAAAAGCCACCATGTACCCGGAACAATAACTTTTACCTTCTTTCCCTGAGTGTCTCCTCTGTAGAACTGCTCAGCTTTGGTCTTGCCCTGAACCACTGGATCCACTGCCTCCAGGTGGGAGGGGTTTGCCATGAGTGACAGCGTAATGTTCTTGTCTGTCTCACGGTTAATCCTCTCATGGTACATCCCGAGGTGGTATTTCACATCACCTGACCCCTACCGGTGTAGAGAAAGGTCATGAAATATATCATCAGTTGTATATCCAGAATGCCTTCCTTTGATACTTTTCCACACAATTTTCCTCACCTCATCAGCAGGCTCTAACTTGGGGTCAAACTGACAGAAGATCTGATCCAGGTCCTTACGGATCACATTGGCCAACACATTTAGTCGACCCCTATATCAAATATGGAAGGACGAGAATCAGCTGTATGCATAGATTGAGCTGAGAGGCGAGAAATGTGTAATACACAGTACCGATGAGGCATCCCCATGATCACGCTCTCGATGCCGGCAGCGCTCGACTTGTCAATCATGGTTTTAAGAGCAGGAATGAGCACTTCACAGCCCTCCAGACCAAAACGTTTCTCTGACGACCACTTTCTGGCCAGGAAGTCCTCAAACCTAGACATAAAAAAGTTCAGATGTAGGGTTCATGGATGTATGTTTGTTAGTTAGTAGTCTCGCTTTGCCAGACCCTCCTCCAAAGCACGCTGAAGGAAGGTCTGGCTACTCCACATAGCATTCAGGGATAGGAGGAAAACATGCTCTGGTTTAATGGCATTTCTTTAAACCAATCAGAATCATCATGGGCAGTGCTAAACTCCGTACAGAGCCGCTGCAAAATAGTTGTGCGAGAGAAAACTCAGATTAGACAGAGTCTAGCTAGCTGTCTCAATTTACCCTGCAGAGATCTGAGTAGCAGTCAACAATAGTCCTCATAAATCCACCGAATTTAAAATTGCAACACAAAGAAAGCGGAAGGAAACGGAAAACACATGCATCCGGTGGAATTTCCTGCAGCATCGGAGCAATCCCGGAAGTGGAACGTGAAGGATATAGACTAGTTAGTTAGTTATGATAACTAAAGCTCCATTACAGAAAATAAGTTTTGGAACAACACTATGATCGTTCAGAGAACTTGTACTCAAGCATTTAGCAAATGTATTTCAGTACCAATGTGCATGTGTTAATTACTGTAGGAATGATAACACTGCAACAGCATAGAACAAGCCAGAACACAATAAGAAGATCACTTCTCGGAACCTCTAGTGACTTCTGAGATAATTTATCAGAGATGAAAATGAGCTCACATGAAGAATAAGGTGTTTATCTTTTCAAATATATGCCTGGGCAAGAGTTTTGTTATGCTATGTGAGGCTCTGATGTGAGCTATAACTAAAACTGAGGTATTGTGCTGTCATCGAAGTGTACTGAAGACCGCCGACCGTGTGGATCTGATCAGGCGGGCTAGCAAAGTCCTCTTCTCAGCATCAGTGAACTGCATGATTCCCGGAGTCTCAAATTTCTGACGAATCCACTGACACTGGTCCACATTGTTAATGAACATATATTCGACCCCTATGTGACCACAGTAGGATGTCTGAAAAAGAAGACATAAAAAAAGAAAATAGCATGATACAGTGATATTTGGCTTTCCCCCATCATTAGACACATGTATGGACACAAACAAAATACCTCTAGTCTGCGTATGATTTCCTTAAGAGGAAGTGTGTTGTCTGCTCCTCCGATAAAGGTGGTGGGGGGCAGTTGAAAGCTCATATCCAAGTCAGACTCATCAAGATTGTAGAAACCTACGATAACACCATGTGAAACTCAGGTTTGTTTAAGACTATCACCCAGAACAATAACAGCACAATAACATTCATAACACAAAGACCAGTTTAACTCATGATCTTGAACTAGATCATGAACTTCTTCCATTTCTTCTGATATCACATGAAGGCAACAGAAATTATAGCTAAGAGTATGATTAATACTTAAAAGTATAAAAATATATGCCAAACAATCATTGGTTCCAGCTTCTCCAGAGTGAGGATTTGCTGATTTGATATGTTTTACAGTATTGTAAATTGAATAGTTTTTGAGGTTTTGGACTGTTGGTCGGGCAAAACAAGTGGAAGATGTCACCTTGGGCTCTGGGAAAGTAGCTATTTTTTTACAATTTTGTGACATTTTATAGACTAATTGATGCATTGATTTAAAAAAACAAATCATTAACCGACAGATGAATTGATCATGAAAATAATTGTTACTTGCAGCCCTAACTCACCTATCTTATTGAAAGGGTGCACTTATTGGGCTGGACTATTTTAATGAATAGGACAGTAGTGCTCCTTGCAAATGTAGTGCATAACACTGAAGGGAATCAACTTAAATCTTGATCCAAGTACATTACAGTAAAAAAATTCTCCAGGATGCATTTGTTGACAGTATAATAGCAGGACCTGTGGAGGAGGTACAGCATCAGTATCGGCAGCCCCACATAAGTTTTTGCACTGACAAAGCCCACCTGAGAGCTGGTCAAGCTCAAGATCGCAGGCAACATAAGAGGAGACAGGTGCAAATCATATTAGGAACACAGCAAAGACAAAGGGGGCCAAGAATAGACTCTTGTACTATCAGCTGACCAAATAAGGGGCCACGGAGGCTGTCATTAGCTTTGATTAGGGAGCTATAGCCCTGGTGACAATACATAATGTAATGCAATGTCATGACATACACTGATCACTGATAACAGCAGCCAACAGAACCTCTCTCTCTCTCTCTCTCTCTCTCTCTCTCTCTCTCTCTCATTACTGTATACTTTGATCGCTTTCTGTGGCCGCCCCGCATCCACCGATCCTCAGTCCGCTAAATGAAATGGAGAATGACAAGAGCTTGGCCTCAGATTAATGACAGCATTAGGCTGACCAACCCATATACAGACTTGGCGGAGAGCGTGATGGTGCGTTTTATACTGAAATACCCCTTATACTCTCCTCTGAGGAGGTATGCAACCCTGGGTGTGTATAATGTGTGTAAATGTAGATGCACATGTATGTACTGTGCAAACCCTCAAAGAGATACATAAATGTTATTGAAATAAAGTGCAGGAAAAATACAAATCAGATATTTTCATTATAAGGCAAATTAAGCTTTTGAAGTAAACCCACCAATGAGAATAATATGCTTATGACTGAAATCCTTAAGCAGGACAAGTACCCTGAGGTAATTAGAAGGAAGGACTTCTATAGTAGGAATCTAATCAGCATACCGTATATACTGCCTGTGGGTTAACTACATATGCCTTTAGTTAGGAAAGGGGGATAAAATAAGGAGTTCTATACCTCTTGTGTAAAAAGTCTATTTTTCTTTTAGTCTAAGTTTACTTTGACATGCATTTCTTAAATGATACGGTCTGTTTTACATGGTTTTCATGACACCTATGGTTGTGAAACTATCTCAGTAAATGAAAAACTATAAAGACAATCGGCTCAAGACATGACAGAAATCTTCCTTCATTCACAATTATAAATTTGTGGTATGTGTGATGTGTGTAGGATGATTGTAGGGGTTGTGAGGCTTACCTAATTTATCAATGGTAGTGATTAGGTCGGAGGGAACGAAGGAGTCCAGGTCAGCATCCAGGATTCCCAGAGGGTCTAACTGCGCAACATGGTGACCACGAATCTACACAGACAGAGAGACAGAAATGTGAAGAAGGAGGGAGAAAAGAAGAGGTGAGGAGAATCAGGTAAAAAAAGAGAAAGTGAAAGGTAGGAGAGAATAAGATTCAGCAAGGAGCTGCCATCATGATGTGCAAACAGATGGAGTTAGCTTTCAGGGCTTTCTACCAGAAATGGTTTATTTTAACCCAAACCACTATTTTTCCTAAACTTAAGCAAGTAGTTTTATTGCCTAAACCTAAGAAGAAGTCTGGAAGAAAGCCCTGAAGACCAACTTCTCCCATGTGCTCATGATGCTGAGTGTGAACAGCTGGAGAATAAGCTGACACTCAGTTATAAATCAACCTTTCTGAGAAAAGAGCCCCATGGGAGTGCTTTTATATCTACGCGCACACACACACACACACACACACACACACACACACACACACACACACACACACACTCCCACCAGGATTGTAGCAAGCTGGGAATAAAAGTGACGCCTTTGCCAAAAGCCAGAATTTAATAAATCCCTTGGATAGTTCCTCGAATTAATTTGAGGGCAAGACGAAATGTTGCCACCTGTTTTGTTTAAGTAGTCTCTTTGATATTTTCAGTTTTCAAAAAGCAACAAGGGTAAGTAGGTTAGAGTTAATCTTGCAATTTGCATAACCTCGTGCAGTGACAAACAAATTGTATATTCCTTTTAATACAAGGACACACAGTATAAACAGCTTTCATTGCCAGTTGTATCTGTTTAGGCAAGTCAAGAGGATTTAGTTTGATGCATTTTTCACACACACATCAGAACTACAAATAGTCAGCCAGTTGTGGCTCGAGGTATATGACATCTTAATTCTGTACACACACACACACTGGTTAAGATTTAAACGGATGCCTACTAGATATGTGATCAATCTTTTAATTTGTAAATAACATAAATCCACATTATACAAGCTGATAGCTTGTGTATGTGTCTCACAGAGCTAGGCCCGGGTGAGTGTGGAGTACCTGGTAGGCTCTAATGAGAGTGTGCACAGCCAGGTGGTCCTCCACCACTTTCTGTGTCATGTCTGGTGAGTGGGACTGCACTCGGCCCTGGAGCAGAGCGGAGGGGCGTATTTCACCCACCTCGCCAGACGGACTGGAGTCCTGGATGTTACGGAAGAATGCGTCCCAGGACTAGAACACAGAGAAAGACAGATCACAGCAGATGCAAGCGGGTCCATCGCAAACATCGACCAAAAGTAACCTTGCTGCTACTGACTGCTAGATTGGGGGATGACAGGACTGTGAAAGGCTGGAATCCAGGACATTGAAGCCCAGGCAATTGAGCTACCAGCACAACCTAGGGCAGTGGGCACATTTATTAAGTGCCCTCTTTCAACGGCAGTTCTTCATAATTTAGCTTTTACCCACTCCCACTTTTACCCACTCGACATTTACCCACTGGACATTGTTCCCTCTGCAAATTTCTATTCATGGGAAAACCACGTTACACTAATATTAAATGTCCCTCTCTTATTCACTCATGTGGGAGGAAATGGCACATTTTGCAAACTGTTACCTCGTGGACGTTTTTATGATCCTCCAGCCAGGCAAAGTACATCTCCTCCACATAGCTGGAGCTACCGGCCACCGCTGAGTGACCAGGCGCAGCCCCGGATGAGCAGCTTCTCTTGGGATCAACCCAGCGCCTAGCCGGGCCCCCTCCGCATACTCGCAGCCACTGACTGCCTCCAACACACCCACCCCTCAGCACAGCCGCTAACGCCCGAAACTGACTCATGCTAGAGACAGACAAAGTGAAAAAGAAAGTTGGGGGTCAGAGAGAGTTAACAATTAGTTTTTCAAAGGAAGACATCTCGGTGTTTTGATTACAATCATTTATGTAAACGCAGAAATAGTGTGCATGGCTTGGTTTGATGATTTATTACAAACCATCTTTGAATGAGAAATGTCTGAATGTCACATCAAACAATATTTCAGTATGATGCTTATGCTTAACCTACAGAAGTACGTAGGAGGGCGGAGCCAGGCTACCTACAGAGCGCAGATCGCATTTAACAGGGACCATAATTGCAGACTCCTCAAGGATAAAATGACCTTTACAAGTGATATTTTTGAATAGATTCCCACTAATGAAAGCTAAATACCTGCAGGATGCTTTACAGGCTACTTCAGGCTACATAGCCCATTTCAATGCCAAAACATTGTCTACTTCATTCCGGGTCAGCTACGGTTTCCTCTCGACCACTAATCCCCCAACGTCAACATAAACCCTCATAATCTCCCGTCGTCTCTGCCATTGGCAACGCGCGGTGTCACGGCATATAGGACAGTGGTTTTAAATGTCACCTACGTTTTTATGTCTATGAATTACATTTACCTTAGACTGACTTGACTGTTATTGTCATCGTCGGAGGATGTAAGTAGGACAGGTATCAGTGGAGGTGAGAGATCCGAGTGCACTGCATGCACGGTTTGACACGCCCCCCATGTCAGCTGGTGGTGGTGCTTCCTGTGCACAGCGAGCAGCATGCTGCACCCAAAGGTGCCGGTGGTGCCTAGGTAACGGCCAGACACACCACAGAGAAACGAAAACAAACATCAAACTAAATTCTATTTTCACCAAGAAAAAAAATCCTTAAGTGACACAAATAAAAAAAATAAAAATCTGAAATCAATTATTTATTGTGTTTGTGGTATTTTGTTTATAACAGCAATCGATTTTATAATCAGAATACTTACTTTAATCCACGAGTCCATGCAAACACTTGTCATCCAGACAGGTCATACATTCCTCTCTAAGTTGCGTCACACATATGTCTTTCCCCTCAGTGTTCAATTCAACTTTTATAAAGGCTGAACATGAGTCATTTGAGCAAGTGGCTTCAGATTGATGGGCTTCTACCTTGAGTGGGTTAAACAATAAGATAATTGGCCCTCCCTCCCTCACTCACTCCAGCCTCCTTCCTTCCTTCCTCCCCAACCTCTCCTCCTCATCTAGATGTTCATCAGTAATACTTGTTGGCACAGAAGAAACGGTATTATCAATCATGACAAACACGCCACTGCAAAACAGAACATGGAGTGGGCACAAGTTGCAAGAGGATCTACCAGACAAAACAGTGTAGGTCTAAAACAAATATCAGAGCATCACATAAACCACAGCATCATTATGAGGTTTTTAAACTGGTAATTTTTTGTCAGTCTCAACTCCAAAATGTCTAATGTACCATTAACAGATTTATTCACATGATCTGCAGCATGCTGTATATAACCAAACAATTAAAAGCAAATGTTTTCACCCACGCCAAGAATATATTCACATATGCTTTGACTCTAAAACAGCACACAATAATGCTCGGTGTTCCCTGACGGAGAGTTCCTCCTTTTTCATTATTTGCATTTGTTGTTGCTGCTGGTCTTCGGCTGACCTGGAGAACGTAGGGCTCAGGCAATTAGGAACTGAAATGCCATTTTGTTGTAGTGACTTCACCGCCTGACAAAGATGGAGTGAAGACCAGTTGCTTTCTGGCGTTTTATTAATAGTGTTCATCGATGAAAAGACCTGTGCCGCTGGGTAACATTACAGGCTCTGTGTTAAATTACATCCTGTTTTAGAATAATTACATCACTAGACAGGACAAACTGGACCAGCTGTTCAGCGTTTGAAACATTTCTTGTTAATGGGGAAATCAAACAAGGGACAATATCTCTAACATCCTATTTCTAGTGACACCAATTGTTGAATTGCTGAAATGTGAATAACAGTCGAAATACGTCATTGTTGTTGACTATGGTTATTCATTTGTTGGATTTGCCTGGCACATTCAGTCAATGAATCTGATTTAATCCAGGATGAACCAGTACCCTAAATAAAGTTCACGTCTAGGTGACCCAGGCTCATGGCAGCCATCAACTGGCAGGTCTGCCAAACCAAACTGACTTTGTTTTGAGTCCACAGCTCATTTGGGCAATGCCAGCTTCAGTACAAAGAGCGAGAGAAGCAGATAATGCATAATCCACTTATCCGAGCCAAGCCTACACACCATTTATGGAAGTCCACGTCATGAGGATATTTAGGAACCCTAATTCATCTAATAAAGCATGTTTGGCGGCAGAATTAAATTTGTCTGAAAGCCCTTGGTACACGTGCTCTCACAAAAATCAATCACATTTCAAATGATTAAATAATGTATGATTTCATGAAATAACGTGACAAATCTGAGGTGCAGAGGCACGGTTACAAAAGAAAGAAATGAATTATCTCGGATGAGTCTGGAGTAATTATTTCTAGATGATCTATGAATAATGACATCATCCTGGTGTAACAAAACTACATACTGAAAATACAGCAAAAATGCTTCTTGACATAATTTAGTGTTAAACATTCAAATGTGGAGTGAGACTATGCAACTAATAAACAGCTGGTCTCTGAATGACTTTGCTAAGGTTTTGCTTGTATTGTGCTGATCCTTTGTTCATTAGGCAGTAAATCACATTGATCTGAGCAAAGAAATGCCAATTTAAAAGGATATACTTTAATTAAGAAACCAAAATAAAGAGTACAACCTAAAAACCTAAAGTACAGTACTATGCAATACATTTACAGTCTTTAATTATATTTATGAACCCATTATTAAATAGAACCCACAGTCAATCAGAAAATACAGTAAATAATAAAAACATAACCGTATCCCCAAAGTAAAGGTTGCGTAAAAACATTAACAAAAATAATATTTTACGTGCAATTCTTTATCTGCTGCCTCCTTTATTTGTATATACAGTAGCACTGCTGTGCTTAACACTGAATATTTTTGAAAATAATTAGGTTACACCGAATAGAATCAAAGGTCTAAAGATGGAAATGACCATACATTAAATGTTTCATCGGAGATGATTCCAATACCGATAACATTTATTGATATGAAAATAAGGACCATATGTGTGTTGGACATTGACATCCTAGGGAATATAAAAGAGCAGCATATATTTGTAGAATATTTGATAAATAAGTGTTACCCATGCATAGACTACAGTATGGCATCTCATCATCTCTCTGCATTCAGGAACCTCACCACAGCCTGGGTTCGGTAAACAGAGAGGACAACTCATCCAAAAAGTAGCAAACACAATATAGGACAAAATAACTAGGGATGTCTTATCATGTCCTGGATTATTAATAATGAAAAATGTCCACAAACATGCATATGATGAATATTTGGCCATATGTGTAATTAATGTAAAAACAAAAGAATTCCACATGATCACATCACACTTAAACTAAAGAAAGGCTTGACAGCAACCAGGATTTACTATTGCTATAAGTCTCTGAAACATTTCAGCATATTTGGTGACATACTACGAGGCTCCTAGAATACCACCAACGAGAAAGGCAAAACTGTGTTTTGGTAGTTTGTGTGTTGGGATCACAAACTTAAAGGGAGGAGTGTGTGAGACAAAAAGTGATTGTAAGCACAAGGCTGAGAGCACATTGAAGTTTGTGAACCTGGAGTCTCTTTTACACAGAGAGAAAGCGGAGGGAGGTTAAGTTGCAGATCTATACGTGTTAATGAGAGTCCGATGTTACAGGGGACATCCCAGAATCCTTGGCAGAGTCCGGGGCGTCAGCGGGCGTGGGGGAAGAGACTTTCTCATGGATGAAACTGTAGAGACTGATGTCAGGTCGAGTCGTGCGGCAATTCTTGCACACCGAACTGGAGTACTGGTTCAAAAGGTTGTACAGCCTCCCTGGGAGGGAAAAGGAGGGAGGTGAAGAGAGGTGAAGACAGAGAGACAGTGGGAGGGGATGGTGCAGGGGTCAAGAGAAGAAAGAAATATGGAGGAAAATTTGAGAGACATAGACAAAAAGGACAAACGGAGTCAAAGAATGAGCAAGAGAGACAGAAACTGTAACAGGAAAAAAAACGAAGAAAAATGCAAGCGTGTTTGAGCTCATTTATAAATCAAGTGCACGTACACATGCACACAAGCCGTGAGCTTTTTCTCTGTAGCTCCACTTTATGAAATGGATGGCTAGAGGGGAATTTCTCTGAAAGGCTTCAATAAATGTCAGCGGAAGAAAAATGAAAAGAGGGGGAGGGGAGAGGCTGGGGTCAGTTCAGGCAGTAATCCACTCTGCAGCAGAGGCTGAATGGATAGGCTGAGGAACGGAGACAGCCCATAAGGTGGAATAACTTAACATTGAGATGGACTGTATTCTGTTATTTATGCATGCTGTCCCTGTAATGACACCAGCAAGGACAACCTCCATGTGCTGTATGAGCCTCAAGAGCCCCACAATCCTTTACAACAGTGGTTGGTAACATCACCATTCCGGTTCATTATGCAATTTAGTGTTAAGAGATCAACAGAGGCAGGGCAGAGTGTCTAACTCCTGCAACAAATAATACTAAAAACATTTGGTTTTGTGTGCGAGTCTTACCAACGGTGACTTGTCTCTCGGTGAGGAAAGTGTGTATTTCATGAACATCTCTCATAAGCTGAGCATCTCCAAATGTGAAGTACGCCAAGTCTCTCCCGGCCTCTGCTGCAGCCATCAACTGAATCAGTGCTGAAAAAGTGAGAAGGAGAACGCTAAAGGGAAATCCAGGCATCAATAATATACCGTATTAGCATCATTAGTATCCTTCAGTTTCAGAACGAAATCATAAATGTGTAATTGACCGCTGAAAATAAGCTGAGGAAACAAAGTAATTGGTCAATAAGCTGGATAAGGTACGGCTTCTGGCAGAAAAGAACACGAGTGACAGGGGCAATTTATATCAGAAGAGTAAATAATCCACCACTGGTAGCATAGCCAAATCAACAGCACTCAATCTTTTAGCCTTGCAAATGAGGTCTTAAGACCTTTAAATATTTAACAGAATGGATAATGATTCCAGATTAAAACACACAAAGCAAACATAATTTGCTAAAGGTCTGTAATCTTTACAACATAACAGCTCAGTCTTATGTAACTACCACATCTCAAGTCAGCTCCGGGACTATAATGTAACATACAGTTATTGCCTTCTAAAAATACCAGCTATGCTAATTCCAGGGCTAATAAGAGGGGTCCCCGGCAAGCTAATATCATCCTCAGGGACTAGTCCAGTGGATCTATTGATAGCATGCTGCAGAGAAAATTAACAGCTTCAGTTCTAAATGAAACCGTACACAAACATACCCATGTTACTCCAAACGCATTTGCATTCATATTGCAGGACATTTATGTGGAAATGTGGGTTTTAGTACAGCACAGCCTCCATGGATGATAAGTATGAACAAATATACAGAAAATTGACAATTGACCAGAAACCCCAAAATGTGCGGTGTGGCGTACTGAAGGGGACAGTAAGGGGCCCCTGCTTGTGAAGAGTGATGTTGTGTAAGCCCACAGAGACCTGAATCAGCCTGGATTTATGGTGTCCCTTCCCTGTAATCAATTGCCCTTTTAATGGAAAATAATAAATGTGTGTCAGCTGATCAATAAAGGGAGGGAAGGAACGGATGAGTGACACCCTGGGAGAGCTACTAATTGACTAGAAGTGCTAGAGACAGACCGGCATCTGTGACTGTGCCGTCCAGTCCTTCAATGGCTGGGACAAGCAGTGCGGATGAATGGCTGATCCTGTCTGAGAAACTAATATTTACCTCATGCTTGAGAATCAAGAGTTTATATTTTAATATAAGCAATATTATGTATCTGCTAACCTACTGTATATTAGTAGTACCATTTCAGCTCTCATGTATGAAAAAAAAAGCGTTAATTCCTTCACACGTGTTACTATACACAGTCTTTTCCTATCTACCCGAATGCATGTTTGTAATTCAGCCAATGATACCTTTAAGCCGTGTGTCTCCACCAAAAGCTCCACAACCCCAGTTGCCGGTGGCTACTGCAGAGAGGTGCTTGCTGTTGGCTTTATTTCGGAAGAATCCGCAATATGCCTAGGATAAATGCACAGGGAGTAGGAGGAAGGGAAGGTGAGGAAGAAAACAAGGAGACACAAGAGAAACCTTTTCAATATTTTTTTTATCTCTTTGCACAATATAGATTTAGAATATATAGAAAATATATGATGTCTCTACAGCAGTTTTGTTTACATTTTTGTGGGTTTCATGCGAGCTAAACATCAAAAAGCAATCATGTTTAAGAGTAAGCCTCAGCTTGAACCATAAGCATATTTAAAAAAATGCAATAACGCCTTTAAAAAGTGCACACAGGTGCATCATTTTTTGTCTAACTCCTCAACAGAAAAAGCTGTAGTAAATGATAGTACCACTACTACAGATAGGTGTTATTAGTATCGGCCAGATAAGCTCGGTAGCCCTGAGCTAAATTCAGTGGTGTTACAGTTCACTAAGCCTTTAATTAATGTCTTTGCAGGTGATACCTGACAATATGTCAAAGTTTATCACCATGAGCTTTTAGTCAAAAACATCATAATGTCCAGCTTCATCCTATTTGTCACTTAAGTTGAGTTGACACTGTATTTTATAGCTTTCTTGAGTCCTTTCACAAAGACACATCTGTTTGAGGAATGTGTAATATTGTATGTAAGCCAACCATATTTTTTATATAGTTCTGTGCAAACGCAGACAAGGACATCTTTCTCTCACCTTGTTTAGTTCTCTGGTTATCTTTTCAGGGAGAAACTGCTCTAGGAAGTGCCTGAATTTGAGAGCATCAATGGCCACAATCTCCGTACAGCGTCGCTGCCAGTCGTCCCTGGAAATGAAAGAAAAGCAATGAGAAATGGGATTGACGATGACTTAGAAACATTTTCCTATCATTACTCAAACCTTTTCTGAAATAAAATATCAAAACAAAGCAATTCCAAAATATGAAATAGTACTATGTGAGTAAAATATACCTGGCAGTCTCGTCCTTGTGGCTGGTCTTCCATTTGTAACTCTCAGCATAGCCAGTGTATTTACTGTACTGTTCAGTGCCTGCAAAACAAGAAAGAAAGTCAAGAAAAAAAGGCATTACTCAGTATTCAGCAGCCAGAACACGCAGTTGGCCTAAATCGGTTTCTGCGCCTTATTTCTTAAAATCACATTTGTGCTTTTTATGCTCCCCTTGTGAGTACACAGTATCAGCTTGTATTGGATTGTCATAAATAAAGGCCAGTGACTTAATAAGTAATCCGCTTTGGGCTTTGAAATGAAAAGCTTTCAGCCATAATAGGAAGAATTGGTTAGAACAGAAGACGCTAACCTTGGCCATATTTGCAAAATGCTTGCAAAACATGAAACACCACTGAATCATTCATTACCAGACAGGGTAACACACCGCTGATGGAAGTTAGCCTTGTTGTGTGTGTACTGGTATGTGCTCGGGGGTTAGAGCTCGAAAGATTTCATCATTCGTCATTACAAATACAGCTGCACACAATTCTGAAAGTGATGCCTATTAAAGGCTCAATACATTATGCATAAGGTATGAGGAAGTTTCACTGCACTTCAGTGAAGAGCAAGTGATTAGCATAGCCTTTAGGTTCTACTGTATGTACTGGCAGAGTTATGTATGCTACTAGATGAAAATATCGAAAGTATTTTAAAAGCAATGCTGTCATTCTCTAAAAGTATCTCTTCGAAGAACAGTAATTAAACGCTGCTTTTACTTTCTCATAATTGACTTCATTTAATTTCAAGCATGTACCATCTGCCAGTACTTGAAGTCTAAGCAGGAATGATGATTTTTTTTTGCGCCTTTCTATGACAAAGTATGACTCAAGCTAATGGCCTGTACTGGAGCCAAAACATAACCAAAAATGACAGTGCAACCGGGCAAAAGAGTGAACAAAAACATTTATTTAAAACATCTTGCACCACTGAAAACCCATATCACTTTCTCCATCAACAGAGCTGCCCTTCTCATCCTTTACCTTGATACTATTTACCATGGCAACTGTCAATGAGAGCCTCCTGCAATACAGGCTTCCATCACTAGATTACATTGTGACCATCTACCTTCCGATCTGAAAACGCCTATGGACAAAAACTGATGTGACGCACAAGTTCCAAATGCTCTGGATGACCCATGTTAAGACACCTAAGAAATATGATTAACTCGACAGAAGAGAATAACTAAGGCAGAAGAAGAGAAACAGATATAAAGAGTCTAGAAACAGAGACCAGACTTAAAGAGGAAACACTGAATGCGTGCATGGAATAATCTGCAAGGTTTAAATGAATCTATGGCGTAACTGGCCTATTCCATTAGTGGAGCAATGACCTTAGTTGGGCAATAAATTCCTTTCTGTCCAAATGTAATAACGTTAAGTGGAGAGGAGGAGGAGGGAAAGAGGGCAGGAGGCAGAATGACGGGAGGCAGGGAGGGGGACGGTGGCTAACCACTGAAGGTGACTTGGAAGGGATGCGAGTTACAAAGAAGACAACATGGCGCCATACGAAAGATAGACAATGCTTGGAGGATACTGACAGGAGGGTACTGAACGAGACAGAAGTCGATTTTAACAGTGGCTAAATAGAACCGCTTGTGTGTGTGTGTGTGTGTGTGTGTGTGTTACCAGTGTGGGTCTGGGGTAATAACACCTTGGTGGCTCTTCCTTTTCTCTACTCTGCTGTTCCAACCAGCCTATGCGCAACAAGCAATGTACAGTTAGTAGTGGGTGCTGAGGGTGCCCATCAGACCATGCACACTCCTAGTCTCTTCATATGTTGTTTGTCCATGTGTCTCTCTTGCTAGGCACAAGTTCAAAGAACCAACAGAATCAATCAAGTGCAGACATTTGGAAGCACCATTTATATTTGAGTTTCTGCGGGCGCAGCTAAGTTATTATACATGCCCTTGTGTCAAACAGATGGATTTATCAAACTGGATAATGATGCCTCTTGTGTCATCAAAGGCAAATCTAAAGTAAACATCTGATTGTAATTCCCCAGTGAATTACAGGCACCAAAGCAGGACAAGTGGATGTTAAATATTTGTTAGGTCAAGCTAGATAAAGTGGCAATAAAATAAATACGATGTGGGCATAAATCAATTGACTCAACTGAGGCCATTTCGAAACATGGTGAGGGGGCAATGGGATAAAACTTCTCCATGCTTTAAAATGACACTACAAACAAAAATAATGAGGTAACATTTAAAACAACATGCATGTTTTGATTGAATTAAGCACAAGCCTTCATATTATGTCCTCCCCTATATTTATATATTTCAATTTTCTGGCAGTAATTGCACAGCCGTGATCTTAATCTGTGCTTGCCCTTACTTTGACCAGTGGTGGGCGAGGTACAGCTGTGAGACAGGGAAAAAGGTAGGCTGGCCAGAGGAGGAGGAAGGCGGGTGACAGGGCACAACACTTAGAGAGGTTGACCCAAGCAGAGTGAGTTGGAGGTTAAAAAATAGAGCAATTCTGCTGGAGAGAAATGAAGGATAACTGAGCAGTCCCAAGTGAATCAATGCAATGGATTTACCCTCGGACTGGATGGAAGGATAGGGGTAAAAAAAAAAAAGAATGGAGCCCAATAAACACACAGGGTTCAATGAACTAGAGACAATAACTCAGAGGCGAGTTTAGCCAATGTTATGTGTAACTAGAAAGACGTGATGTGTGTGTGGTTTCTATAAGAGAAAGAGGAAAGCCAAATAAAAATACAGCACCAAACACACCACATGGCATGAAGGAGCAATATATAAAGAATATTCCCTGTGTGGTAGCATCATATTTGTTCTGTATAGATTGTACTAGTATTTAATTCCTGCTTGTAATGGGGTTTTCACACCTGCCTCATTTATTTTGGTTGAATCGCACTAGAGTTTGTTTTTTTCCCCCGCGGTTCGTCTGGGCAGGTGTGAATGCAGCAATCGCACTCGGATGCGCAACAAAAGCGGACCAAACAAGTGTACCGAGACCTCCTTGAAGTGGTTTGTTTGTGGTGAGAATGTGATCGGACCTCGAACAGACCCAACTGCTGAAAGAACTGCACATTTTTTGGACTATAACAGCTGCTGTAGTCAGCTGTGCTGTGCTATGATGACCAGGGCTACAATCAACCCACGCAGTTGTCTCTTCATAGTAGGACTGCAGCATGTTTTCTGTTGGCTTTTCCTCCTCTCTTTGTTTACTTCCGGGAGTTAAGTTGGAATTTCCCCGCATGGTAAACCTGACTGATCGAAGAGCAGTAATACGAAGACAAAGAAGTTTATAAAGACACATCTGGCCAATGATGTGAATGTTGTCACGTAACTTGTGTTGCTGCATTTTGGTTGGTTTCACCAACTCATCAACTGATTCGGACATGCACAATGCGTAAGGGGACTAACCTGATCCCCATATACCATGACAAGAGCTAGATACCCGCTCTCTGGTCTTATCCACAAAATAAAAAAAATTCTGTAACTATTTATTATTATTAAGATGCTAATTGGCAGATAAAAGCAACAAAGAAATATACAATGGCAGCAATGGCACACAGTCTGTCTGCTCTACAATGGTTCCATTCCCTGCACAATGTAGGCTAATAAGCACCATGTCACAGAAAGTCTTAACTGGGTGGAAGCCTATAAATAACCTGACCTAATATCTAGTCTCTGTATGAGGACATTACTGCATGCGTAAAAAAATAATAATAATTTCAGCCACTGGTAGAAATTAGATGCAATAACATCCTTTTGCTCATTCATTGGCCTGAGCGTATTAACACAAGGCCAGGGTTGGAACATAGATTAACCAGCCTTCAGGCTCAGCTCCCTTTTCACCACAACAGTCTGGTACAGCACCTGAAACACTGCTGACTACTACATTTTTTATGCTCACATTTGACTATTCTGTAAATCTGAAGCAACAAATCTACATTTGTTGACAATACATTTCTGTTTAATCACATTTTCCACCAACAGATGAAGTGGAAAGAAGGAACCACAAGGGAGGAAGGAACAGACTGAGTCAATTGAAAGAAGCATATGTGAAACAAGTGTTTAACAGGCCTAGTCATTAGTGCCATACGAAGCAGAACCTGAAGGCTGATAATGCATGTGTGTGACTACGTACCTGTGACGATGAGGCATTCATTGTGTTCCAAAGCTTCAGTAAAGAGGCGAGAGACAATGAGTTCAGTGTTGATGAGGAACCTAATCTCTTCCTGGACCAGTCCATGTCCTGTTACTCCACCACCTACAAGCCTGTTTGCAAAGTCCACCTAATTAAAGGAATATAATGGGAAAATAAACAGAAGAGTTAACCAAAATGGCACAATCAATCCCAGAGTTAAATTCACAACAAAATAAATGGTTAATATATTGTCCTCCCCATTCAATGCAGTTGAGAAGAACTGTGTGGGTTAGCTACTGTTACTCCCATTATTTGAACAAATGACTCTATTAGTGTCTCCTTATTAACTGTCACCCACTGTGGTCATTTAACACAGATAAATGTCTAAGGGTCACTACACTGCTGGAAGCTTGTAAATAATCAAATCAAGAAATCGTAGCAAAACAACATACATTTTACAGAGATAGTTCCGATATCTATAAAATACAATTAATGGTGAGCAGAGAAGTAATGCAACATCTGCATGAATGTGTGCAGACTGCCTCTATTTTTAAAAATGGAATAAGTTTATTGGCATTACTTAGGGAGAGAGGAAACACTCCAACTGTCCTTTTTAAAAACAAGTGGGTACTTCACTCACCCTTAATATTTGTAATTCTTAAGTCTAGAAGTCTCTTTACTCTATAGATAGGCGGGAACTGATCCCTGATGAAGACCAAATATTTTACAATTACGTTGTTCTCAATAGAGCTAGAACAATAAATCAGCTAGGGCAATGTATTGGCTGATACAAGCTCATTGCAGATATATCGGTGTAAACAATAGTCAATAGTTCAATAATTTGCAGAACCAAAATGCTGAAATATATCTGAGGTAATTTATAAACATTGTTCCAAATAAAAAGTCGTTTATGTAAAAGTATCATTATCTGATTTTTAGAGTGCTGCAAACAGTTAAAAATGAATGTAAACGAAGTTCTCCCAAATGGAATTTTAGCCAAATCTTTTGATGTTATCCTGGAGCTTCCTGCTATGTAAGCCCACTCCTTGTTTTTGTGGCATGAATAAGAGGACAGTCCATTCAGTCACAATGCTGCTATTCAAACTGTCAGGGGTGAGGGTTCTGCTCACTGGCCCACAGCTACGTCAATCTGTGTGACAGAGAGCGTGTTTGTATGTGCATGTGTGTATGTTGTCTAACCAATCGCACAACTCACCTCCTCCACTGGTTCACCCCTCACCTCACCCTTCAATCTCACCTCCTGACAGAATGACAGCCCACTCTGCCCTATCAAAAGTCAACACACAGCCAGTGCCCAGCCTGCTGAGGTAGCCATCAATCCGCCTGCAGGACTCCTGGCCCAGTGGGTCGTCCCAGTGAGATGGCTCACCCTCGTCATCTTTTCCTCCATGCGCCTCCTCCTCCCTCATCCCCCACCCCAGGGTCTTCTCCTCCACCCTTGCTACTCTGAGTTACTCAAGTGTACATACATCAGCTGTCAGCTAGAGTAAAAAATGCACCAGCTATCCTGAAACACTGACGGGGAGTGGGGAGATGGTGTGAATCAATGCAGAAATAGAGCCAATAACCTTCCTAGATATGCACAAAAATGATACACCCGATTTTGACTTTCTGCAGGTGGTGGACAACCATTCAGACAAGCAGTTAAAAAGCTAAACAGAAGGAATGGGGATGGTCAGAGTCATGTTTGTTAGGTTTGACACACAATAACAAGTGCAAAACAGGCATGCTACAGTGCATCAAATCTGACACTCCAATCATTTTGTCCGAGTTTGTGGTTACAAAAAGGAATCCTTTTACAATGATTGGGAGGCACTGGCAGGAAAAAATACCTTTATTATGCCAGGCTGAATAACTTGTTCTACTTGGCATTAGATGCAAAACAGCGTTAGATGAAAAACAGTAAACAAATTCCTACCTGCAGCATCCCATATCCATCATCCTCAATCGTCCCCTCACAAGTGATGTGTAGGCGCTTCAGCTGAGTCTGGGAACTTGACAAAAAAAAGATAGCAAAACTTTAAGTTGTTCTTTTAAAAAGAGTAATTCATTGTATTAATACAATATAACAATTCCATTGTTGAAGAGGGGACTAGACACTTCAGCAAAGTGTGAATGTCCCAAAGAATTTCTAGAGGTTTGAAAGAAACAGCTTGTTTGGAAGTGAGGTCATTTAAAATGTTGAGGGGAACAGAAATTCAAATAAACTGATCTATTGCTTTAGAGTTGTTTGACTGAAATAAATTAGAGTTGTTTGAAATAAATAACTGAATACATATCACCTGAAACTTTTCAAGTCATTACATTCTTTGGAGCAACAGCGTCAACTTCTGTAATCTCCTCAGATAACTTCTGCACATCTAAATTTAGGAATTCTCTGACATACTTTTTGGCAGGTTTATTCAGGCTTTGTTAGGTTGGATGGGAAGCATTTGTGAATCAAGCCTAAGCTTTTGGTCGTGATTGTGATGGCATATAAACTGCCACCTCAACCTTAGGTCTTTCCACAAAATTAATCTGTATTTCGCACCATTCAGTCTCATGATCTCACCTGCTAAAAAAGCCACCAAGCAGCACAGTGCTGCCATCATTATGTTTCGTGGTAGGACTGGATGATGACTGAGCTGTGCACACGAGCAGCGGAGGAACTCTGATGTGTTGATGTTGTTTGAGTGGTCCTCCTTACTCTACTCAGATAACATCAACACAATTCAGATTTGTTCAATCAAGTTGTGGGAACATCTAAATTGTTTTTTACACAATTTAACCACATTTGAAGTGTCACTGTGTATGAAAATAATATTTATTGACCCAAAACGTAGCACAAATGTATATTTAATTTATCTTTATTATGGATTGTTGTGGGAAGATTATAACAACAAGTCAGCTAATTAAATCATTAAATTAATAATGTAGTAGAATAGAATATAGTAATACCTTTCCCAGTTTGGAGGATTGTTCAGCATTTGTCTTGTGAATGTAACAAGACCCTTGGGCTCTTGAAAAGAAAAAAAAAGAAAAAAAAAAGAAAAAGCATAACAAAAATGTTATTCAACTGAAAAACATAAGAGAGCATTGCAGAGAAACAACTGCTGCAACATCATGTTGGATGTTATTAATGCTTACTGGTCTGTGTAACTCTCCTGAAGTAACACAGCAGAGTTCTCAATTTCTCAATTTTTCTTGGTGAAGAACCATCAAATAACCTGAAAAAGAAAGCAAATGGGAATTTGAGTTCACAAGAGATTTTTGTAGGGTACTGACTTTGTCAAATAGTGCATGTGAGACTTTAGAGTCACTAAAAAAAAGAAAATAACTAGTTTCACTCAAAATATAGTTGTTTCTTTTTTATATGAAATAAAATGTGATGTGTTTTAGAAGATCAGAGACATGGATGTCATGGAGTCATTATCTATAGCTCACTGCACAACCATGCCACAGCATGTCTTGAGTGAGGTCAAGCTTTTGAACTGGCATGATGTCTCTCCCATCTACCTCTATTCTTCACACAATGGCACTGCCTGAGGCCATGTTTCTGTTCTTCAGTTTCCATAAAAACTAAGGTGGACAGAGGGAGGAGGGAGGGGAAAAGAGAGAGAGAGGGCATCGGGTGGATGGCTTAAAATCACCCCATACTGGTGCTCTCCCTCCATTAAAAGCAACCTAAGCTGATGAGTAATCCCAGTTCAGCATTCATCTTTGCTGCTTTCTGCCCAGACCAGTAAAGAAATAAAACCAGAGGGGGTAAATTACATGAAAAAGGTAATGTACTACAAGGCTTTCAGTAAGAAAAACAAACAAATTTATTAGGCAATTCCTGCATATCAAATGTGTTTTTGCCACTATTCACATTCCTTGCACGATGTTTTACTCATGCACTGGGAAGTCCCCCACCCCATTTCCCTTAGTAAGTGTCAATTTAGCATAATGTACCTTGGAGGTCAACCCACCTATGAGACAGTGTAAGTGAAACATAGGTGGGATGACGGGGAGATTTCCAGTATAGCCACAAATCATACCTTGCTGAGGAAGAGGGGCAACTAATTATGAAGGATTTAGTCACAAAATATATTGCAGCAATTTTTTTATTTTCAAGGATAGTCACATTCATTATTTGGTTCTTATGTACTGTAACCTTACCTACTACATAAAGTGCACCAGGAGACAAGATTTTTCAGTTTTACCATTACCAATAAGGCTATTTTCTTGCAAACGAGGTAGGCCATTTCATGGTCATTCAGCTCAGAAACAAAAGCAAGAGGATTTATTTCTTATTAATGAGCTTGCATTCTTGACTAAACTAGCTTCCTATGTCATTTTCTTCTCATACCGAGGAAAACACAAGCTAAGAGATAAGTCTGCCTTCTTTCCTCTCCTTCGAATCTATCCGTCACTTAACGGAGGACAAACCTTGACAGTTCTGCCAAAACAGCAATCAGCAGATTGCTTGCTGCTCTCCTTGTCCAAGACAGAGTGCTACTGTAGCTGATAAGCAAAGTGACGGACACTCCCTCAATTACAGCGGGAAAGGGAGGGCCAGTAATGATCCAGGGCCCATTTTAGACTGCACTGGTTGTCTTGTCTCATCTTTTCAGAAACATCAAGACTTTTTTCCCTCTCGCTCTTTCTTGTATTTCACTGCCAGCAGAAATGCTGATAGTAAAGGCAGGTCTGCAACCAAGTGCTGGCAAGGATCTGAAACAGCCAGCCCTCCAACTGGAATCAATGCTTACATTATTACAGAGGCCTCTTCACTTAGTCGGCCACTAACGTTTTGATGTAGAGGCAGATATCACGCATCCATACAAATGACTGATTATGAGAGCATGATTAAGGTTCAGATAAAAATGAGGGAGTTGAAGGGGGGAATATGTCTTGGTCTGCTGTATGGGAGCATTATGGATTTGGTGTTACCTGACAGTGACTGAAAAAAGTGGTGGATAGAGGAGTGACTGTGTGCAAGCACTGTGCAAGACGTGTGGCTTATGCTAGCAAAAAAACTTCCAAATATGAAGGCGCATTTATAAAGACATCAAACCAGTGTGTCCGTTGACCCGCCGAGCAGGAGAGAGTCGGGGAGGACAGAGCAACTCCTTTTCCCCGCAGCATTTACACAGCCTCCCTATGCAGATTCAGACACGGCAATCCAATCCATGACTAAAGCATTGGCCAGTTTATAGCGCAGTAGTGGAGGATTTGGGATTTCAGCATATGATTAAAGTAACATTAATTTCTAATAACACAGTGGCACTTTTCCCTTTGATAAAAAAATCCAGCCATATTCCTTTTACTGTATTGAAAACAGTATTTAAAACTATTTAATTTTTAATTTCCTTTAAAAAACTGGACATGTTATAGGCTAATGTTTTTTTGTTTTAAAGTCTAGTGCTGGTAGAGATTATGCTTCAATTTATGTGGATGGCCTTAGTCTAAATTGTGTCCATATTGCTATGAAAATAACAAAGCTGCATTTTTTGTTTGCACTAATTAGAAAACATATTATTTTAATAAAGCTTTGACAATAAAAAAGAGTTTATGTTCCTTATGTTCTTAGCCAGCATTTTGTTAAGGCAAACCATTAACTTTTTCGGCCAAATGAAAAAAAATGAAAAGCAAGTTGAAATTGGCAATGTGTACCAAAAACGTACCGAACTGAACCGTAAACTGTGACTCCAAAACCGTGATATGAACTGTGAATGTTCTGCAAAGAGTGTCAGCACTATCATAACAATGTATTGTCAAACCGAGGCAACATCACCAAAAGGGATTACACAAATCACTAATGAGACGGTGCCTCAAAGAAATACAGGGAAATTGAATTGAGGTGATATCTGGACAATGCCCAATGTGTACTGAGGTGCATACAGTCCATAACACTGTAATAGAGCTAGTAACAAAAATCTCATTATAACTCTGCTACCAACCCCACTACACCCATATACAACATCTCAAAATGTTAACCATTATCAGCTGCTTCAAATGCCTTGAGCACAAATAACAAAACAAAACAAATAACAATTAAGTCTTTCTCCAACAGAGAACAAGCTGGACCTCATTAACACAAACTACAGAAAACTGTGATAACAGTAAACCTGAGTGTAACACAGCCACATCTGCTGCTGCCGTCTTCACACGTTACAGCACCAGAGCAGAGGTTGTGTACTTCAGATACAATAATATAGGCCTGATTCCACACTGCATCACCTCCGTCCGTTGCATATAACGTTGACTCCTCAAGATCATGAGAAGCCAGAGACAGATAGACAGGTGTGCCCTTTAAAAAAAGTCTATCAAAACCATTTGTTTCAATTAGCCATCCCAGGCTTTCTTAACAGACCACTGGTTCTGAGTAGGTAGAAACAGAGAACACCAATTTGACACTCCTACTCTGAATCTCCTTCCCACATAAAAAGACATAACAGAAACACGGATCTCAATAAGGTTCCCTGCCCACAGTCCCATCCTCAAGGCTATAAGGTGACAGGGGCAGTTACAGCACACAATGTAATCTTACAACTATAAAAAAAAAAAAAAAAATAAATATGCTTTTTGACAAAATAACAAATGAGATACCAAAGCTGTAACTCTGTTACCAGCCAGATCCAGTTCACCTCGTTGTGACATTCTGCATGCAAGCTTAAAAAATAAACTTCAATGTTACTGTATGTAATCTTAATGGACACTAAATGAGTTGAAGCTGAGTAATATAATTCAGTTATTAAGGGTTTCCAAGGCTGTAGTGCCCCCATATGGAAATCAGTTTCTTCTGAATGGAATGGTCACTAAAGACAGAGCTACTCAATCAAAATTCTACCCATTTGTAATAGATGGTTGTACTTAATCATGAAAATATTACTAATCTTTGAATATATTTCATGCACTATTACTGGACAGAACAATACTGAGAACATTGTGAGACTGTTATTAAGCCAATAAAAACTGGGCAACACGGGATGTTCCGTAATCATTGAGGACCAGAAAATAGTATAATGATGCCAATGAGTCCAATCATGCTCCTGTCAGACAGCATCGTAAGCTTCTTCTTGAAGCATACAGACCAATGCAGCTAACTCAGGATCAATATCTGAGTCTGAGATCTACTCTTTCTCCTGATTAAAGTAATGGCTTACAAAGGGACTCAGCAAAAGCTCAAGGGGCAAACCTCATTTTGTGAATAAAATACTAATGACTGCGGCTCACTCAATTACTCTAGAGCTAATGATAATTGTTACGTGTGTCTCCAGTTTTTTGCAAGGGATGGTGTGCCTTTACCTGTAGAAGTTGATCTCAGGATAATTGCAGTACTCCGACTTGCGGGAGTTGCGTCGAGGGAAAGTGCAGAAGAAAGCGTTGGCCAGAAGACATGCTATTTGCTCCTGAGACAGAGTCAGGGAGTGGTTCATCCTTGACTTCAGTAGGGGAATTGGCTTGAATGAGAGAGGAAAAAAGTGACAAAGAGACCAAACCTAAGGGACTGGAGATCAGAATGGGAAACGTAGGGACAAAACGAGATGCGCAAGAAACACACAAGGTTGCGTGGGTGTAGTACTGTGGGTCTGATGGCTCATGGGGATAGATAATTAGTTTAGCAATCTAGCAAGCAGAGGAGACAAGGAGAGTTCCATTAGGTAAATGGGTGGTAGTAATTAAGGTCCTGGTTTTCTTGCTCTCCCCCAGGTTGGTTCAGTTAGACACACGGGGCCCATCTGTCTTCACTGATTAGTGCTAAAGAGCCTCCCAAGGCTGCCCAGTTAGCAAATCAATACCAGCTCTAATAACGCACACATAAACATTAGCCTTGACACTAATACTGCAAAATAAAGTGGAGAGTCAGAAAGCTTTATTATCCAACCGCTACAAATGATTCTGAGGTGAAATCTGTACCAGAAATTCCCTTCTTTAGTTAAACCTGAGCATCTTCAATGTCCTGCCCCTGTTTCTGTCTCCGGTAGCAACCAGAGGGATTTTCCTATCCTGCCCAGAGTGGGAGCTGAATTAAGTTTATTAAATTAAACTATGGACTATGGAATAGATAACTGAATTACAAAAGTACCAATGTTGGGATTTTTGCATTGCTATAATTGATGACGGATAACGAAAAAATAAAGACAAATGGGGATGACATTTTAAAGCTCAGATCAGCTCCACTTAATGCGAATAAAAGAGAGGGCCCCGTTTCTCAAAATATATTGCTCAGAGGAGGAAGGGCTAGTGTAGAAGTCCAAAGGAATTGACTGAATTTTAAATTTTACAAGAGTCATTTCCTCAAGTGCACAAGCATGACACATCAGATGGATGACTGGAAATGAGACGGGCCTCTCCTCTCACAGCCCTTTTTTTCTAATGAAGCAGTTCTTGATATGGACCAAAAGGGGCATTCATTATATAGCAGTCCTAACTCAAGAGCTGATCTTGTATAACATCCACCATCTAACCCATTGCCTCTTCTCTCTGCTGACTGCACGCACTCACATCCTTCCTCCAATATCCCTTAACACTGCAGATCTCTTTTTAAACCCACTGTATCACAAAAGCTCACCTTTCAATTCACACAAGTCCTGCAAGCCCCCTAAACATAAACTGTGCACATATTCAAAAATAGTAAACTGCACTTACCATTGTACAGAGGACAGGAGCACGGAGTGCGAGGTCAACCATAGCTGGCAGTACGATCTCAAACAGGTGTTGTAGTTCAGAATGCTCAAGATACTGGAGAGAGGAGAAAAAAAACAAAATACATGCAGAAGTACTGTTAAATGGTATATCTCTGTGGAGCTGACTGCCTAGTTAGGCAGGCAGTTACTCAGAGCCAGCAGTCAGAGTGACGGATTATAGCTGAAGTGACATATTGGTCTGTAACACCACTGATTTTTCCAACCGAAATGTTAAGTCGCAACCAAATAATTTTTGCCTCCGCCAAGTAGGTTATGTTTTCGGCTCGGTTTGTCTGTCAGTAAGATTTAAGAAAAACTACTAACACATTTCTTTCTTTTAGTGTTAGTTTCTGACGCATTTATATTAAAATTCCGTTACCCTTATTTTCTAGAAAACAGTTTGGTTCAGTGATACCTTATTTTGTACAATGATCAAAGTTTTTGAACATTCCTTTGAACAGTTCATCCCCACTTTACCTCAATTTCGATTTCAACTGAAAATGCAATGACATGTAAAAGCTCAACATGCAATTTCCAATCAATAATTTATTTTAGGGTTTAGTATTATTTTGTTAGGACAGAGATACATTATGGCCCTGCCAGCTACTTGATGAAAAGTGTAAATGGTCTAATAACTGTTTGACAGTGAGTCTGAGGTCATAACCCAATGCCAGTAACCAATATCTAAGGAAGGACGCTCAATTTTCAACAAGAAAGCTCAATGTCAGTTAAATGAAATAGAGAGTTTATTGTTTCAGGGTGAACTCCCACTCTTCAGATATCAATAATCCCAACACTTCAGCGGTGAAAGAAGAAATAGAAATGCTGCAGAGCTGCTCGCTACACAGAACCATTTTCAGAATAAACTACCATCAATCTGGGAGCGAGCCTGCCACGGCCGAGGCATCCATACTTCAGCCTATAGCTTACCTCAGCAGCATCCATCTGCAATTCCCTCTAAAATAAACACCCAGTTATTCCATCATATACTCAGATTTACAACGCAATCACTTATGAGTGTATTGGCTTCGAATGTCACTGTCATCAATCACTTGACTTAGGCCATCAAGGTAAGCAGGGGAGCTTGCGCTGATTAAATGGACCTTCTGGAGGAAATGCAAATGACCAATTGTGGAGAGAATGGCAGGGTGGCTTGATTTTCAACAGGAAGTCTTTGGTGAGTGATTTGGCTGGGGGCATTTATATGAGTGCAGAGCAGGTCTGACTAAATGCTGTCAGAAGTAATGAGCTGGCAGACATCATAAAGCGCTCCTGTGGGACTAATAGATGGTAGTTGGTTATGCGGTAGGATGAGGGTAGAAATATGATCCGCGAGCCTTTCCACAGCTACAGCCGCCGGCCACCACGGTAACACACAGGTTAGGCTGCACACACAAACTATACCTTTCACATCAATACATATGATATACTGCGTTCTAGCAGGACAGTCCAGATTTACTGCTGCATAGGCTAATGATCGATTACACTCTGATCTTCCACCCATTCTGGTCTTTACAAGTTTTTTCATTTCCTGGCAGCTAAACATACCCAAGTCTCAATTTCACATATTTATTTAGAGGTCTAAGAATGTTTTATAGAAACAGAGATAGAAATAAAAACAAGTGACCAAGCACAAAAGTGAGAGGGATGGAGTGTGCTGCTGTCTTGCTGCTAAATGTTCATGCACTATTGGGATATCAGCTGTACTTACTCCTGGACTGCTTTCTTGCTCAGCCCTCAGACATTCATCAGAAAGTGACACAGTGACAGTTTCATTTGGCAGGGGAAAAACACTAAGACAACTTACAGACAAGCCCTAATTTGGATAACTCTTTTTCCCCCCCTATTGCTATTACATGTTGAGCGGAGTGTCAATCACTGGCCCAGGGGCAATGTACCTCGTGACAATTACCCCAGTGCTGCACAAATGTTCCTCCAGATTTAATTAGGTGGTCCTGGCTGAGGAGTGCAACAGTTAGGATTCAAACACACACAGAAACTGGAGCGAAAGAGGAGTAACATTAAAAAAAGGCATAAGCAGAGAAGCAGTAAAAATAATTCTGTCAATTACTCATCAATTGGGTTGCCCAAACAGCAAAACAATTCAGTCTGTGATTCTTCTGTGTGAAGAATCATGTATGCATCTCTGCTGTAGAATGGCAGCTGTTAATCATTCCTGTTCAATTTGTTGGCAGGATGCTTTGAATGATCCCTAATCCTGCATCCACTAACTGAAAGAAATGTAACTGATAGAAAGCAGTCACAACCAGTATCTATTTTGTATAATGTACATGTGCATCTATGCACTTTCCTGTATAACTTTTTACAATTACTGCGCATCACTTAATTTGGAGTTCTATTAACTTTTAATAATCAAACCTCGACTACATGCTTCAGCATGAAAAAAATACTTGGAAATACCACGCGTAGGGCAGTTAGATGGAGCTGCTGACACAACAGACTCCTGGAAGGGCGAGTTTCTTGCTGGCATTACTGAGCATCCTTGCAGATTTAATGGGACCTTTTAATTAAATTGGATTAAGCTATAAAAAGGCTCTGGTGGCTATTGATCTACCAAGCTCTCTGCTTTACATTGAGAAATTATTTCAGGGAGGAGAAAAAAAAAGACCATTTTGGAATGGTCTGAATTTAGCTGAGTAATCAGTGATGAGAAAGGACGGACATCAAGTTCTGATATCAATCTGACTGGACCGTAGCAAGCATGAAATGTTCCCACTTAGTTGTAAGAGCTCCATTCAAATAATGACCTTGTTCCTAATGGCTTTAACAAAGATATTGAGTTTGACAATAAACTACATGCTTTACTAAATGTAGGTAACCAAATTAGGCTTCTAGCTGAAATTGGTTTGCTATCTACTCAAAGATTCTGTCTTCTTTTTGGCCACTTTGGGTGGTAATGTGCTGTGTACTCACATCGAAGTAAATACACTGCCAGTAGACAGGCAGTACTACTGTGTCTACAGGATTTTGGGAAGGAATTTCTGCAAAAGGACTGATGCTTTACTTGAAAATGGTAATTTCTAAAACAGTTTGAAAAAGTAATTTCATAACAATAAAAGACAGGTAAATATACATCCCACATGGGAAGAAGTTTCTTTGACAACAGGTATGTAATTACAGTCCCTAACTGTCTAAGCAGAGGAAAATAAGTGTTTAAAGAAAGGAGATAGACAGAAAAAAAGAAAGACATCCCCATGGTTCACCCGCAACAGCTGCCGCCACCATGCTCTGTGCTCATCTGTCCTAAATGTATGAAGCATATTAGCTCCTGTGAGACTCCCAGGTACTGGCAGGGGACAACGCACACTGATGGGCTTGCAGCCAAACAGAGGAGAGCAGGCTCCCTTTGCGATAACAACTCTAGTTTAGTATCAGCTTTAGCTTAATTCTTCATTAAGGTAATTTTAAAGACATAATTAATCATGGTGAGTTAAACAAACACTGCCAGCAAAGTTCACAGGGGCTGACTGTCAAACTGTGATACGCACAACGGGTTTCATTTCACTGATAAGGTGTGTATTTATATGTAAATTCTATTACAACAATTACAAATCTGAAAGCCTGTTATATAGCAAATTAAGAAATTAGAATACAAAATAAAGTAGCGTTTCTTTAAATTAGGTTTCCCACCCAAGGTATACAGCAAAGATGCATGCCTAAGACATGTTTTGACAGTATGAGCAGCAGGCTTGAGGAAAGTAGAGCTGGGCAATATATCAATATTATATCGATATCATGATATGAGACTAGATATCGTCTTAGATTTTGGATATCGTAATTTTGGATATATGGCATAAGTGTTGTCTTTTCCTGGTTTTAAAGGCTGAATTACAGTAAAATGATGTCATTTTCTGAACGTATCAGACTGTTGTAACTGTTCTATTTTTTGCCTTTACCCACTTAGACATTGTATCCAGATTACTGGATTATTAAATCGAAAATCTCATTGTGTAAATATTTTGTGAAAGCACCAATAGTCAACACTACAATATCATTGCGGTATCGATAGAGATATTTGGTCAAAAATATCGTGATATTTGATTTTCTCCATATCGCCCAGCCCTAGAGGGAAGCTGTTTTAATCTTCCTGCTTTATGTTTGGTACAAGATCAGCCTACAAAATGCGGACAGCTTACCTCTGTGCAAAGAAGGTTTAGGGCAGTGAAGTCCCATTTCTTTGCATGGGCTATGTTGTATCTCAATATAGCATCCTGTAGAAGAGAATACAGAGTTATTTATACATAGAAGACCATTTTTAAATATATAAACTGTATGGCAGCAGATTAACAGCAGGTTTAATGCACAAACATATTCAGGATCTTAAATTACAAAGCTTATTTTAATGTGTGATACAACAGGTTATGTTTGTTGCAAACTCTGCCACCCTGTGGTTGTTCATGGAATAAGTTTTGTATATTTGTAACTCCTGTGACAGTTTAACTGGAATAATACCTTAGAAATTCTCCAGTATAAAAAGGCATTCTGTCCATAAACCAACGTTTTATTTTTAAATAGTACCTTGTCCTCACCGTTTTTACTTTCCATCCACACCAACCTCAGCTGTCCATTTTTGAACAACCAAAAACAAGGTTTTCAAAAATGCTTGCAGGGTGGAGAACTCTGAAAACAAGATTCTCACATGTCGCCAAAATGATGACTGCTTAGACAGGTTCAATACTGTGTTGGAGTAACGTTAAAAAGCCAACTTTATGTCTCCCATTTCTCTCTCTGCAGTCACTTATTACAAAACTTAACTGTGTGTCCAGCTCTACAGAAACACAACGTGGAGACTAGGAGGTGTCAAAACAGAGATTTGAACTGCTGAGACCAAGCAGAGTAAACTGGGTCCCCTCCCACTCCTTATGGATTATAATGCATAATGTTGTTGCTCGCTAACATAAAGACAATGGAGAAAAAGACAATCAGCACTTCTCCTAACTTTTGGTGTTTCAGTACGGACTTGTGGAAGTCACTTCACATTTAAAAAGGTGTTTATCCTGTCTTAGTAATGACACATATTATGTTCAGCAGAGTCCAGCCCAGCACTGTTGTCTTACCCTCACATCCAGAGAACTTTTGAACCCTCCCTGCAAGGCAGTGCGGATCAGCTCCCACCGACTTTGGACACCACCTCCATCCTACATGACACAACAAATGACAAATTGCTTTTATTAAAACGTTCCTACAGTAACGAACCATGTTGTGGTACATGGTTTGTTTTGAAAAGCATGCAAAGCTGTGATGCACTAGTATACTATACCTCAGTCTCCAGAGGAAACAGATTCTTCTCAGAGCAGGGCATCTTCACAAACACATCCTCCCACGCATCTTTGAACTTGCCGGGGTATGGAACAGGGACCTCTCCCTCTCTGAGGAGATCTGTCTGTAACAGAAACAAAATGGCAGGGAAAACAAAATGACTTTACAGGTAACAGTTGTGTGTAGAGAAGTGATGATTGAGAGACCTGCTTTCTATCTTGGCTGATCAAAAAAATGCAATAGTTGGCTTTTAAAAACTTCTGAGACTAAGAACATGGCATGGTAGATGTTATGAAATTAAGAAGTCAGTCACTTTAGCTCCGTTCATTACTTCTAAACAAAATGTATTAAGAGATTGCTATATAGATCTTAAAAATGAATACATAGATACTTGGGAATACAAGCTTGACACTTGTTTTACCAAAAGTCATATGTTGCTTTGCTGGCTGACTCAACAACTGAAAATCAGCTGCCCTGATTTAAATGAGATGTGCTTTTTCTTAAACAGTAATTAAAAGTCAAGCATTCTTGTGATTGAGGGGGTGATGGGGAGAATCTAGCTTGGATGGCAGTGGTTAGTTGATGTTCAGCACAAGTAGTAGCTATACAGCAGCACCCACAGTGTTCCTGTGGGAGTTGTAGTGGAGCACACAGTATGATAGGAGCTTTACTGACAAGAGGCCCTGAGGGGATCATGGAGGATGGTTTCCCATGTTTCCCTATCTTGTTCTCCCAGTACAGATCCACCACACAATGCCCAGTCACATCTGTATGCACATTTTTATGACTTTAGCATTCTTTACAACATACCACATACAAAGATCACACATAGTACAAGTGGCTGTTTACTCACCCGGACTGTGACAGTGTGGTGAGGTGCTGCTTTCAGGTGAGACAGAGGGGGGGCACACTGGGGCATTCTGTTCAGCTCATCTATGGGTGTCCCCAGCCATCCTCTGTCCATGTTATGAAATGTGAATGAAACTCTGTAAAGCAACAAAAACAGAACAGGGCAGTATGCTACACAATTACTTAAGGACATTGTCAGCATAGTGGAGCTAGGACACGACAGGAATTTCATTAATCGGCAAAGACAAAAAGTGGAACAAAGAAAAGTTCACAAGTACCTTTCGAAAAGAGCACCTGACTGGCTTCCAATTAAGTCCTGGCTCATATCAGATGAACCACTGTACTCAGCTATCTCAGCATCCTCAGTTCCCATGGCAACCAGATGGACTTTTTCTTTGGCCAAACATCCAGAATCAGAGTCTTTGACAAACTGCTGTGATTCCTTTGCAAAGCCAGAGTCCTCTGCACAAGCACTGCCACCTAAATCCTTGTCTGAGCTGGTCACGAACATGGTTTTACAGATGGGGCTGTCCGGACTCAGCATCTCCACATCACTGGGTGTACTGACACCCTTCTTGGGACTATTACTAAGACAGAGAGTGAGTTTTGGATTTGGAGCGTGTGCAGCAACACCGGTTGTTTTAACAGGGTGAGGACCAGGTGAAGTGGACCTCTTAGATTTCTGTCCATTAGAACAGGATGTTGGGGCTGTGTTACTTCTGCTGCCTGTAAAAACAGATTCATCCAGCCCACCTGCAGAACCACAGTCCATCGAAGTCTGAGATGCTACGTCATCTTGCATGTTCTCCGTTAGTGCACAGTCTTTAAAAGTGTCACTCTTTTGTGGTTCACAAACAGTTCCATCTGTTAACTTTGTTGTTGGAACATCATTCTTTACATCCTCTGGCTTGATTTCATCAGCCATACTGCAGCAGGACAGAAGGAGAACAAACTGAGAGAAGGCCTTGTTAGTAGGCTGAATCTAGGCCTGTCGCGATAGTCAATAAATCAATTAATCGCACGATAAAAAAAATGAGCTCGATAATTTTTCCGGCCGCGATAATTTCCATTTGCATGCTTGTTTGTTTTCCTTGTCTCTCTCTCTCTCTCTCTCTCTCTACCAAAGAGACTGGATGACCATTCTCGGTTCCTTAGCGTAATGAGGAGTGAACCCTCTTGTCTTAGAGATTAGAAACTTAAAAGGTCCAAGCATGTGGCCAGCCTTAAACAAATGCTTCATAACCCAAAATCCTAATGCTAACTTGACTGATTTACCTTTTTTGAGAATCCACCCCTTCATCCATCTTCGACTGGTCAGACAAGATGAATCAACAATAGCTGCTTGACAAAGAAATCATTCACATGTTGAGAAGCTGCGACAATGATCATTTTATACATGCCTAAAAAGTAATGACATATCTATATACTGCCCGTTTTCAGGTGACACTGGACTTTACATAGAGCACAATACAAAGCAGTGTTTATGTCTGGTCTTAGACGGAAACTACACTCAGACCTTTGGTAAATTTCACTCAGGTCATGAGGCTGGGCAAAGACTTTCGATTCAGCCTCCTGCGTAAGGCATCAGTTTCTGACAGTTATTTGTAAAAACAAACAAGAAACGCTGCTGCTGGCAGGTTCCACACAGCTACAATTAGCTAGCTAGCTAGCTAGCTAACTAACCCCAACGAACCACTTCTAACATTAACGTTACCCTCACTGTAAAAAAAATATTAGTAGTACAATGTTTCTTTCCAAAATAATATGGTTAGTAGCTTACTACCTTGATGCGAACACATCTTGCAAGACAAAAAAAACAAAAAAACAAGTCATCTCTAGCTAGCTTTGATTGGCTAAAGATCTAACGTTTTGTAGATAGCGCTAGCTAACGTAACATGATCAAGCCAAGCTAACGTTAGCAGTGCTGTGTCCATGAAAACGAAAAGATACAACTTACAAGCATGCCCTTCTTTGTGTAAGACTTCTGAGTTAGATGCATTACATTATTATTTATTTATTTTCATATACAACTATTTCTCCCCTGAACATATCACTCATGATATCGTCCGGTTTACTTTCACTTCGTTGTTGCCTTTTGCAGGCAGCTGCTGCTGCACCTTGACGGCAGGAAAATCTGGACCAATCCAGACATGTTTCTTGGGAAAGGAGGCGTGATCATGAGTCGGTATCCTAGCAACTTGGTCTAAAAGAAGTTTACTGTCGTGCAAAAGTTTAGGAGGCAAGTAGAGAAAAGTGACAAAGTAGCAACAATGTCGAGTAAAGTAATTTACTTCATATATCAGCAGTGAAAAAAATCCTTACAAACGTATGTAATAGTTTCCACACTTTAACAAGACACTTTATTTTATGTTATACTTGGTTTTAGCCTTAGTTTTTTTTTAATAACTTAAATTACCATTCGGTTTTCTCTTTATTGCAGTAATGTTACTGACATTAAGTTTTATTTATTTATTTTTTTTATTAAGTGAATTTTACAAAATAGTATAAGTCTAAATAGATCTAGGTAACCACCATGTTGATGCACATGTTAACGTAAAATGGACAGAAGATGTACTTAGTTTTTATATTGGTAATACAGGTAGATAGTTTCTGATTTCAAATGTGTGCAAAGTGTAACAAAAATGACAAATTTGTTTAAAACAAAGTTTATTAAAATATATAATTCTTGACATTCATGATTTCGTTTGTCTAAATTTCAAGAGTGATTATTTGCAACACAGGAAATATACTGTAAGCAATACTGGGAGTGCAAAAAATAAAAGCAGACAGGTGTGATTATGTGAGAGGAGAATGCTAAGTCATTGTAAGACCAAAAAAAGGTGTATGCTGTATTTATCTACTTACTTTGTAATAATATGATTTTGTGAAATAGGGGCAGGACCAAATAAGCTATCTGCTTCTGCCTGCTCCTTCTCGAACTAATCCTTTTATATTTTTATTTTGTGTTTTTATTTTTTATTTTTTTTTGTTAAATTCTGATTGTTTGTGTTTTATTTTGTAGTTTAAAATGTTTTGTTTTGTTTTTGTTTTGTTTTGTTTTGTCTTGCAACATTGCTGATTGTTCGAGATGAATAAATAAATCAAATGAAATTAAATGAAATATCAGACATCAGCAGAGGATGTTATTGCATATTTCTGAGAGATGGTAACAGTGAAGAGGACTGTAGATTCGGCAGCAGGAACGCAGACAGCTTCTCTGCAATGCTCCTTAGGAAAAAGGCTTCACAATCTTCATTGAGATATAGTTCTGTGGATATAGAATAGACATGATTAAAATTCACACAGATTACAAAATACTGTGGAAAAACAATGTGGGATGAATACAAAATATAAATGGCAGCTTCAGAAATAATGAAATCAATAAATTATCAGTAAACTAAGTAATTACTTACCGGTAAGGAGTAGAACATGATCCCGAGGAACAAGATAACCAGCAGAAGAAAAATCGCTGCAATAAAAATCCATTTGAATCTGCGCCAAACAATGAACCTCATGGTCTTGCAAGGGTTTACAAACCAGAAGAATGAAGTGTCAGGGCGGCTGTGGAATAGAGAAAGACAGCAACATTCACATAATTCACGTGAAGCAATTCATAGAGATACGAAATCATATTTTCGATACATTGTTATTGTTTTAAGTTCTCCGATTTATTACTTGGGTGGGTCCAGTTTGGGATTCATGTTTGGCTCATCTCTGCCTTTCCCAGCAGGTCTCTCCTCCATCTCCTTCTCCTCCACTATTTCCAGTGTCATCTCTACTTTCCCCTGTGGAGTTTGAAACACAGTCTTAAACAGTAACCAGAAGAAGAAAAAAACGTAACTCCGCACTGTGCTGTGGACATAAACATACACCAAGCACATGTTTCCCATCCTGCTCGATCGCACATGGCCACCAGCCTCTTACAGACTTCTGGGAGAATAGTGAGTTAGGCGGTGGTCTTTTGGAGGAGACTGAGCCCGCCATCCCGGGCAACATCTTCAGGCTGCACTTTTCTGGGCTCTTAGCAGGAGAGATCAGATTGAGTAAGTCCAGCTCAACCGAACCTGTAACAGAGATATAGATAGAAAATAATAATTTGTCTTTTATTGCAGTAGTCCTCTCTAGCAGATATATATATTTCAAAACCTTCCCTTTGTGTGGTCATGGCATAAAATGGGGTTAATATCACTGCTGTTTCACCTAAGTAGTCATCCATGGAGAATTTGTCATTGTCCCAAATCTGGATGATCAATTTAGGAGGAATCCTAAATTCTGTTTTGTCCAGATTCCAAAAGTGTTCCTGTAGAAAGGCACACACTTTAGATCATAACCTGTCATCATACCAGCCCAACAAAAAAAAGGATATGGTTATGAACAAAAAGCCCTGCTGCTGATACTGTGTTCCTGCTCCATGAGCTCACTCACTTTCCTCGAGACAACACACAGCTGTTCTGCAGGCAGGTAGTCAAACCCAAAGATGAACCTCCAGTTGAAATTTCCATCACCATCCAGGGATCTGTAATGGACATCTGTCTTCTGCTTGTTGTCCTCCATACCTGGCATCCATCTAGAATGTTAAATTCAGATTAGCTATGTGTAATATAAGTACCTATGCTAAGTACCTTGCTATATGTAAGTATCAATAAAGGGTTAAGGTAAGAGACAGGACAAGTAATGTACCCTTTAACGTAGATGTCACTCATGTTTTCTCCAGTGATGCTTGTTTCGTCCAGAGTGACATCAGTTGTGTTCCAAATGATGGCCCGTAAGACGTACCTGTTTTAAATATAGCGTTATATTTGACCCTTGAATGCACAATGATAAAACAATATTTTCTCAAGTGTCTCTTACTTCTTGGCTTTGCGTGGAGTGATATCACATGGGGGCCCTGGCAAACCAAGGCTCTTGGGGAAAACGTCTACCCACATTTGAATGTTCCCCTGTATTTGTAGAAAAGGATGACTCTTTAAAAAAAACAAGCTATCAACAACATTAAAATGTTAATTTCGCAGAGCACCATGTTCATACTTTATCTCTACTACCTGTAACTCTACTAAAACAAAATAATGTGGTGTTACTGTTGTTGCTTTAACCTGAGACAGGTTGGGTTGGTGGGAGCTGGACAGGGTTCTGGTCTCCACATGCTCTGGTACCAAGCCCTGGGTTCTGAGGACATGCAGGGCCAGCCTCTCTCTGGCTGGGCCCAAGTGCGGGTGGATCACAGTGTTTGCCTCTGTAAAGGGCATGGTAGATTGCAAAGTTTAAGGATGAAAGGATTATGTTAATATCAAAGAGCCAAAATGAGAACAAGATACAACTGCAGCATACTAATTAATAATTGTTAAATAGTCTATTAAGAACATTTAAGAAATCAAGACATGGGCATTGATATAGTAGATATAAGTTATAATACTACCAAAATATGATAAGAAGGCATTTGAGAATGGCAGTACCAAAATCTTGCAGGTTGTATTGTTTTCCTGTGAAAGACAGTGAGCTGCCATCTCCCTCTATGCGTGGAGGAGGGACTCCTCTCACGCTGGCCTCGTTCTGGAGGATCTGAGAAGGCTTCAGCTGGTCTCTCCACTGATTGATCCCTGAGCTGCAAGAAAGTTGTAGCTTTGTAGGTTTGGCTTTGAGAAACTAAAACACATGAAGAAGAAGTCCCTGACCTACTTTGTAGGCCGTCTCAACTGCAATGTAGATATTGTACTGTTAAGAGTACATACTTACACACAGTAAGTCTGTGGAAGGCCACAGCAGGACCTGAAACGAGACAGGAGTCTGTTCTCCAAATCGATCACTGTCTCACCCACTTTTTCATCTTTGCTCAGTAAGTCATAGTCATACACAGCAATCTTCAGGTCCTTGTCTTGAGGCAGGAAGCAGGAGAGCTCAAACATCCTGGACAAAAATGTATATAATGTATGTGTTGCTCCTTTACGTTCCTACTGTGGCTGTAATCTTTGAAGAAATCAAACATACATTCTAGTAAGATAAACACATTGCTGTCTCACCTCCCAAACTCTGGATTAAGGGTTTTTGGTTTGTAGTTATCTCTGTCATCCAGTGTTTTTCTTCCCAGTGCAATCTTAATGTATGGGTCACACTAAAATGAAAATGCATAAAAACTATTACTACTCTTAGCTTCAGTAGCTTCAATCATGTTTTTCACCAAATAAAATTTAGAGAGTGGTTGTCATTCAATTCGTTATTACTAAACCAGGGTGGTTGTTCAGTTGTAGCTTCATTTAATACTCACCAGTCCATTTGTATCCTTAGGCTGCAGGTCAGTACAGCGCACCACATAAATTCTGACCAGGCACTCCTGAGGTCTGCTCTCAGGAAGCTCTTTGAACTGGCGGGGTGGAGCTGGCACCCCTGGATCATCGGGCAGTGGGTAAATCTTGAATGAGCCCTGCATATCACCAAATAGGACAGCACCATTAGTCACATAACATCTCTTCTACAATATAATACAATTCAATGAGGAACTATATTCCATATCAAGGTAACAACAGATTGTAGAATCACAGATGATAAATTCATTCTCAGTGGTCATTCTTCATGGTCAGTTCTTGTCATTCTTCCTGAAAAATAAGCTGCTAAAATAAAAACTCATAAGCTGTCCAAAAAATTAAAGTACGTGGGTCTAATTATAAATTAACTGATTGCCTACATATCTATAATAAAATGCAACTTTATTATCCACTCAAAGTGGGAAAGTGTCTTTTACTTACCATTACACAATTCAAAACCTTAATCATAAAGCATATATTTGTAAATAGTAAAAACTAAAAACTAAATCGATGAAAGAGTTTATCATTAATTTATTCCTATTCCTTCATATTTGTAGGTCACTAAACATGGTCAATCTTTTTAAATATTTTTTACTGCCTTTAATTATCAAATATGAATACAATACAATAGAATGATCCATATAATCCATATATTCAGGACAGGATGAAAGTTGTGGTTTTCAACTCCAAAAGTACTATACACTGTAGCAAACTATCCCTTCACAGACATACCAATCTGCAGGCTAACTGTCCCTCTACTGTGTTTATGAAATTCATAAATTATCCACCAGAGGGCAGACAAAGGCTAGAAAAAGTGGCTGTGCAACAGCGAAAGCAGAGACTTCTCAAGTTACAATAGTTCAGGTATAATTGGATGCTGAGTCACACAGGGATACTTCTTCAAAATTTGGCTTTGTTACCTTGAACTCTCCCACCACAGTGGGATCATCTTCCTCATCTTCAGTCTTCCCTCGCTGAAGTTTGAAAGTGCAGCAGAAATCAGTGAGTCCCTGGAACTCTGCAACCTCTTCTAGTTCACTGTTAAACACCTGAAAACCACATAACACAATGACACAACACAGAAAGAAGAACACAAATGACATCTATTGTAGTCTGAATCAACAGAAGTACATTTCCAGGATAATTGCCCTCACTTTCCGTTCTCTGTGTGTTGCCGTTCTCAAAATCCCTTCTATACAACAAACTTAGAGCTTGCAAGCTACATACTGAAAATGGCATGTTTTGAATAAAATTTGGATCGTGCAACAAGGCAGGCCTGCTTGGTTCTTTCGGGGAATAATTGTAAAGATTTACAAAGAATATGTCTGCAGCATTTACTATCTAACAAAGTAGACACAGGGATACACTGGTAGGAGCAAACTACCTTTAACCATGTATCCAGCCATGTATCTATTGTGTGAACAGTAAACATTTAATATTGTATGCAGCGTTTTCTTTGTCAGGTGCAAATATTCCACCAAAACAAGTTCCTTCCTGAGACCATTTTGCAGCCATCACTGCATCCAGAGCTTAGCGCCACCCAAGATGATTGTGATTTGTTTAAAGAAATGCAAACAACCCAGAGCGTTTTTTCTCTCCTATCCCAGAATGTATGTGTGGTGTAGTCAGACCTTACTCTACTGCGTCGTGGAGATAGGTCTGGCAATGCGAGACTACATATATTGTATATCTACTGCATTATCTGCTACACAAAACTAAATCAAACATTTTATTATTGTGAGCTTTCAACCTAACTAAGTATACTTCACACCTTACTTGTAAGTTTTCACAAAACTCCCACATTTGTCTTGTTTTTCTGTTTTGGATATAATACGACTGCAAAGTCTCATCAAAAGTAACGAGAACGAGGACTTTCTAGTGACAACCCTGTCTGTCACAGCTAGCTTGCTGCACCAACACAAACAAGGAATCAAAGAAAGATGAAATCAATGATTGTGTTTTTCCCAATGTGCGACGACATGTTCTTACCTGCAATGTGTCGTATCCCTTTTTCAGGTAAGGCCCACACTTTTCCTGCTCTCCAACAGAGGCATAGAACTTACTCCACCAGTCTACTGCTTCCTCCTCCTACACGATAGAAAATAATGATGAACTTAGTATTTTTAGATATGCTATCTATCAGTATCTGTGAAAAGAGAAAAATCTTACAGTTTCTGGTTGGAGCTGCAAAGTGAGAAGCAAACAAAGAATCAATAAATGGAAGTAGATAGAAAATATTGTCTCCCACCTTTTGTGAGTGCATTATTATATACCTCAGTTTTCACGATGGCTCTCTCCTCAATGTCTATGACAACATCTCCCTGGGCAGCTGCCATCATTGCCACTGCAAAGTCAATGGAAACAGGATACAATAAGCCTTTACTGTATGTAGCTGACTGTGTATGTATCTGCCTAAGTCCATGCAAGTGTGTATATACCTCTAGTAGACATGCAGGCTTCACTGTTAATCCGATACGGATCACAGCGGAACTTCTCCAGGCAGTCAATGGTGCACTGACCCACCACAGGTTTCCTACCGAATGGCCGGTGGTCAATTACCTTAAGCACAATTGGAGGGGTGTACAGCTCCTCTTTGGGAAGAAGCTAAGGTGAGAAAACAATAGAACAGACCCTGTAAGAAAATATGGAAAGTCTACACATGAATATATATTCAATATTTATAGAAAGTTTGAGGGGTTGTACCACTTTGAGCAGCATCACAGATCCAGGGAAGTTGGGGTTCTTTTTGAAGTTCTTGACTACAGCAGTTTGAGCAATCACACCACCACACTCCACTATCAAACTGGGGGAAGAAACTGTGGCCAACTGGTAGGTCTTCATGTTCCTTAAGCCCCAAGTCAAGACCTGGGATCAAATAAACACATTAACACATTTAGAAAACTAGTCTGGGCAGATTAAGGGTCTAGCATGATAACAGGAGATGAAAGGGAGATAGGGAATTACATAAAACCACAACAGAAGTCTTGGAGTTGGGCTGATCTTGTCTGATCATGTAATGTGTGTGAAGTTAATTTATAGGGGCTGGAGCAGGATGCCGTGATTTTGTACCTCAATTGCAGTGAGCTGCACTACAGGCCTGATTCCCTGGGGAACCATGTATAGCTTCTCCCCCCGGCGAGGAGGCAACAGGGGCAGATCTCCATCATTCACCTGGAGGGCAAAGTACAGCATCACCTCCTGAGTACAGTTTAATAAAGTTAAAGTTACAGTATGTTTCCTCTCATCAGTGTATTCTTTACCTTGTTCTTCAGTAGGAGCTCGGCAGCCAGCAGTATCTCCCCAGCACTGCTACCTTTTTTGGTGACTGGGAACCACAGCAGCTTCGGGCTGCCAGCCACACTGGGGTTAATTTTCACTACTGGAGGGCATGTACAGCGACCCATGGGTTCATCTTTACCCTTGTAAATAAAACACAGCAGCACACAAACAGTTATCAAAGCCTGATACACCGCCATGAACCCCATTTGCATTTTTTAAAAGTCTATATGCCTATGTGATTTGATTTGGCAGATTAAATATTCAACATACTACTTTATCACTGTCGCACAGCTCCAACACCACATCAGGAGGGTTGCGGGCAATAGTTTGTGGGTCTCCGTAGATTTCAATGTCCTCAAAGATGAGAGTCTGATCCCATGTGGGGTTCAGGGTGGACCTTATGACTTCTGTGGTCTTACTCATATGTATGAATGACACATGGGCGTAGGGATCTGACGAGGACCAGGAGTATTATTTTTATGAAAATGTGAGACAGAACGTATGAACCTGTGATGTTTAATTTCATTTTTACTTTTGCCAAATTGTACATCCTGAGTAGATTTCATTTATTCCTCTTGCTCAGGCTTGTACTTTGTCTGGTTATTCTGAGCCACAAGTTGTTTGCTTTATTTTTACCTGAGAAGCTGTCTTTGTCCATGGCACAGAGATTCCTCGCCTGATACACGTACACTCTAAGATGGTAAAGGTAAGACCCTAAAGAGAGATAGCATCAGCATGTTTAACTGTATTTCACAGATTTTACTGAGGTCTTGATTCAATGTTATCTTGCATCAGAAAGTTTGAAGAAACACTCAGCATGATTGACCAGGAATTCACTTTATCTGACCCAACTACTTACTGCTAAAGTGGCAGGAAACAGTGGGTGTGTTGGCACCAAATAGTTTGGCTGCATCCGTTTTACTGGCTTTTTCGTCAACATCAACCCCCTGTTAACAAAACACAGGATGAGGTGCTGAAAAGAAAACTTAACAGCAAACATTTAAGAAGAAATTAGAAAAAATGAAGACAAGAATTCAGAACTAAAATAAACTTCCTGAGTGATTTGCCAACATCTGACAGGAACAGGCACATGCAGGAGAATAATGACAAGATATGACTCAGATGGTATGAAGTAACTGTATTTGCCATGACAACTGCCTCGTTAGGGATAATGTAAGAATACAACACATTTCTAGTAATGTTTCTCAGGGGACTTAAGCAAGGGCGGACTGGCCATCTGGCATACCGGGCACTTTCCTGGTGGGCCGACGTGCTTTTTGGGCCGACACAACTTTTTTGTCCAGCCCATGAACCGGCCCATAAAGGTGGTAGGCCTAGATCGGCGGCCCATTGTTTTTTCAATTGACACTGGGCTGCTGGCCCAAAACACTTTAGTCAAAAATATCACATAGGCTAGGTTTTTTTTTCTGACAGACGCGGCCCATGAAACACGTAGCTCAGCAGCCCATTGGTTGTTTTCTTAATTGACACTGGACTGGCCCAATCATATCTTTAAACAGCACCCTCTTTGGGATTTCTGCCTGCATGCAGTTTCAGTTTGCATCTGCCAGGCTTGAATAGTGATAGAGATCATGGAGAAGAAACGCAAAGGAGGTGCAGAAAAGCTGCGTGAGAAAAAGAAACAGGCCCTTCAGGCAGACACTGCCAAATGTGTCAAATTGACAGACATGTTTTCGGGGGTGGCAGGACCATCATCAGCTCCCGTGGCTGATGATAGTGGTGGTGGTGTCGGTGTCGGCTGCAGTGGCATGCACAATGAGGAGGAGACTCAGGAGGAGATGGACAGAGATGAGGGAGTGAGGGTAGAACCTGTGGTAAGCATAACTCCCCTTAAAACACTTTGCCCCTTGATAAAACTGAGCCAAAAACAAGTGGTGGACAAACTGTTGATGAGAACACTGAGGAGTATACCGTTTTATTGTATTAATAAAAGGCACTTTTTTGAAGTATTTAATGTGCCAACTCTCACTGATTCTTGCTTACTCATAACATGGCGTTAGTAGTTTTAGGGAGTAGGAGTTGGTATACATATTCAGGGGAGCGCAAGGACGAGTGGTATTTGTGATCTTATGTGGTGGGCTGTCTGGGCCAAAATGCCAGGGCCGATTTTTGGTCCTTTTTTGGTAAGTAAGACTCACTAATGCCCCTTCCAGTCTGAAGATGGCAGAGGACCCGATGCAGTCAGATGGGACCATCTTTCTTCTCCAGCGGCGGCGGCGGAACGTGTCAGAGGAGCGCTCCTTCCTGTGGAACTTCCAGCCAATCAGGGAAGAGTATTCCCAGCCTTCCCCTGGTTCTCGCCTCTGCGGAAGAGACAAGGATAGCAGAAGAATGAGAAAATGCATAACATCTCTCAAATCTACTTTTTGTCCTCACCTCAGTAACAGCCATTTTATCAGATATCTTCCTCCGTGGTCTTATGAGTCTCTTCCTGCGATGGACATGATACATTTTCTCTGTTGCAACCCAGGATTTGGGCTTATCATCGGGAGGAATGGTAACTCCGTATTCCCAGCCTAGTGCCAAAGGAAACACACAGGCATACACATGGACAAGTAAGACTTGCAGTTTTTCAAATATGAAAACAAGATTTTGATCCCATAATTTAGTCTTAGAATTCATGTTACCTCTTTCATCTACAGCCTTGTTGCTGTCAAAGCTCCAGTCATCCTCCCAGCTCCATCCAGGTGGACACTCAAACTCTCCTGGGCTTTGAACCTTTTCTCCATTCTAGACAACACAGACCCTCTGTCATTCATTGATGTGATGTATAAGTATTAATAAACACAAAATTATTGATAATTGAACTTGTAAATACATACACATGCTGAATGATTGCAGCTTCACAAATGCAAATCAACACTTATAATACCTAAACCTGCATTACCCAATTTCTTTGGCTAGTTGGGGCCTGAAATTCAATATTCACTCTCCTTCCAGCTTTGTTTTGCTCTTTATGTACGTATGTGTTATTTGTTTCTGTATTTATTGTTTGTTTAGTTAAATTATTGTTTTTATGTATGCACCATCAACCAAAGCATCAAAATCTTTTTCTGATTCTGATACTAACTCCTGAGGGAAATATCTGGTTCTTAAGATGCTAAATGCTCCTTTATGTTCACCAGCTAGTTGCTAATTGTATTTGTTTGACTTTTGTTGTTGGAATGTCTAGAATGAAAGAGATTTAAAACAGTCCATGGCCATGAAACCAAAACAAACTGGAAATGAACATGAATAGACAGGCGTTTGTCCTGTTTTCTTCACCTACCTTTTTCACAAAACTTAAATGTGTGTATGTGTGTGTATGAGAGCAGTAGGTTGTACCACGTCTGTGTAGGGTTCTGCAGCGGGCTTCCACTCCCCACCAGGGAAACGTGTTTCATTCTGAAAAACTTCATCTGTGAACTCTGTGTGGCCCGCATCTGCTTCTGTCAATAGGCTGTAGAAAACACCACCACAGCACAGAGGTTGATGAGAAGCTTTGTGACTCAGACATTAGCTATGTAGGACCATGACAAACTGAGCGGAACAGCTCAGGAAGACGGGCTTCAGAGAGCTGAAATTGTTTACATGAGCCTTGATGGGAGAATGTAAGCAAAGAATTAGGAGGCACTAAGGGGGGAAGGGAGACCTCCTTAAACCCAAAAAACTGGCTGATGCTGAAATTCCTTTTCATTTCCTGTGATTGTGTCCACATTGTTGCTGGTACAAGCATTGGTTTATGACTAGTGCCAATTAATAGAGCATAGAACTGAAATATGAACAGGATTCTTGAGGGTGTTACATAAACTGCACATTGATAACAGGATGTTTGTACTTGAGACTGTACAAGCAATGAATCACAAAGGACTGTGTGAGTGTGTGTGCTTCTGCATGATAAAGTGAGTTTCTTAAACGTACCATCGCTCAGGGTCAACGAACCAGTCTTGCTCCCAGTCCCATCCCCGTGGTGGCAGAAAGCGTTCTCTTTTCAGTTTCACCTTTCCAGTCACATCTGAGAATTTATGGCGACCAACCAGACCGGTAGTCCCCCACTTCCCTAAAACATGGGCCTGGTTCTCATACTGCGAAATTAAAGTGAGAGATAACAAAACGTGTATCAAATTAAATTAAATTAAAAAATATACGTAGTTACAAAAGGGAATTTTGTGTGTAGCTACTGTACCATTTCAGCATACACGCTGAAGTTTCCCTCTGAGAAGCTGTTGAACTTCTTCTCATTGGCAGAGAGACCGAGCCACATGTTGATCCGCAGCTGAACAGGGACCTTCAAACCTTTGTTTTTGTCCATGGGGTACTGACAAACAAAAATTATGAAAGTAGGAACTCTTTCTACAGTTGACAGTGAAATATATAATTACAAATATATAAATGTGTTGCTGTATGTTGGCTAGTTTTGTACCTGCATGCAAATGGTCTGGGTCCGTCCACAGTGTTTGCCACATGCCTCTTCACTAAAGTTGGAGTACAGAATCTCGTTTGCTGGGACTCGAGCATAAGCCACCCGTTTCTCTCCTCTTAACATCCAGATGATCACATCTGGCATGCTGTTCTGAGGCTGATGGAGACACAACATAATGTAACAGTTCAGTTACATGATACATTCCCATTGACATCTTTATGAGCTACATAACATCATATTTTTCCTGACCTCCTCTGCCAGCTGCTGGATTCTGTCCATCCAGTCCTCAATGTCACCAACAGTAGCCTTGACATCTGTGGCCTCCTCTCTCACGTGATTGGCCATCTCTCTGATACTGACCACAGCAGCATCACGCAGCTTTTTCAACTGGAGATCCAGTTCAGTCACACTGGGCTGACCCTCCAGCACTGGAAGCTGGAAACTGTCAAAACTTTGTTAGTGAGAGTAATGTGGGATGGGAACAAAACAAGGTAAAACAAGAACATGACTCAACCCAAACAACCACCTGGCAAATGTATTTGACCTAAAAGCAATAACCACACTACAGTTTTCCTAATGATATGTTGCTTATTGCATTACTTTATAAAACCCACAGGTCCAGTGTAGGATTTGTCTGGTCCTGTCTTACTTGTTCAGGTCCTCAAGCATGTGGTTGATGAGTTGGATCCAAATCTCTTTCAGATGTTCTTCAGACTCCTTGGCTAACATGGCTGTTTTTAAAGCGGTGAGATGGGACTCCTAAAATAAATCACAAAGAGAGATTAAAGTATATTACTGAGCAGTAAAACCTGTGTAAACATGCACAGTATGTGCCACTGTGACTTATTCTCACCAGTCTCTCAGCGATGAAGAGGAGAATGTTGACAGAGTCCAGACGGTGGCTGATGTCTTCCCAGTATGATGTGAGAATCACTACAGGCTTAGTGTCAGCCCAGGGCAGGTAATAGTAGTGATTACCTGTTGGATACAAAATAAATACACCCAGTCATTTTAAACACAAGTTGTGGAGTTGACCACTCAGTAACATTTGGTGTCCATGTTGTTGATGTTCTTATTCTCTTTGGTTTCACGAGCCCTTAAACACAGACTTACAGCATGGTTAAAAGTTTAAATAAAGAACTGTCAAATGTCCACTGTTAAAGCAAAGTTCTAATGATATATATACTCCATTGATAATTGTTATTTATTTGATTTAAAAAAAAAAAAAAAAAGAATACATTCAACAAGGTTGGAATACTATGTAATGCATGTGGATCTCCTTCATGCTCCTGAACAAAAACACCCTAGACTATAAACTGGAATACATTTTTGAGTCCTTTTTTGAATTCTTGCAGACTTCTTCTTTTCATACCATCAAACACAGCAAAGCTGTACTGGGTGGTGGACGACAGGGGCTTGCAGGTGGAGTCCAGCTTGTTACCGTAGTTACCAATGCTGACTTCAAACTGGATTGGCTCACCCGGCTCTTGGAGCATGCACGCACTGTGGAACACAGCGCACAGAGAGTACTTCCTCCTCCGTTGGTATTTCTGCAATCAATTAAAAAGGATGTGGCAGTGTAAGACTTTAGGGTGGGTTTATTTTTTCCCAATCAGAAACTTCTTTTGTTCAACACTGTGTGTGTGAGCTACTGATATTTTCTGTAGGAGAACTCTTAAGACCCACATTGCAATAACATTGGAAAAAAGCAATTAAGCAATAATGAAACCTTGCAGATTCAAAACCTTGGGCCAAATATAAGTAGACAGCAGTAATTACAGTATAACAGAGTTACAGTACACCGTGTATACCTGTGCCACCAGTATGTCATCACTGGAGATGTCATCCACATTTTTATCAACCTTTCCATCCAACTGAGTGGACAGCTCAACAAGGACCCTCCCCCTGTAGGCGACCCCTTCACCCTGCGACAAATCAAAAAGCAAAAACCTCATGTATGCATTGTCATGCAGGTGAAATATTGTGTGTCAATACTACAGTACTGAACCCTTTGTACTGAGCTGATTGGGTAGTCTTACCTTTCCAAAGTTGAGTTCCTCGTATGGGTCGGGAAGGCCAGTAAATTCTCTTGGGCTACCGTACAGGTTGACATAGCAAGGCCCAAAAGCTGGGAGAAAACCAATCTCTGATGCTGCTGTGCTCACTGTAACATACAGACACTTTAAAACCCCCACCTGGACAGTTTAAAGGCTTATAAAGCAATATGGTGTATGACAATAGATACACAAACAGATGCTGAGGGTTAAACAATCAGTGACAAAGCAACATGTTAAAACATGCAGATGACCATTTCATACGTACAGCCCTTGAGTCTGTTTCCAGTGGGGAACAAAACATACATATTGAATGTCTTATTGCAATATCAAATTATAAAACACTGACAACAAATATTACAAAAATATAGATTACATGATTACCTTCAATCTCTCCACCTGAGGAAGACATTTTGCTGAGATTAAAAAAAAATGTTCCTATGGCATCATCCTTGGATAGACGATCCCTGCCAAGAGTAAACTGGCACGTCAAATATGGGTTGTGATATTATTGTCACTTATGCAGCTGTGTATAAATGAACTTGCTCTTACCAGTCATACATAGTCAACTTGACGCGTTCACACATGGATGGGAACTACCGAGGCAACAGAGGCATGTGTTTATTGGTGCTGAAGGTTAAAGTGTTTCAGAAATTTGAATCAAGCCCAACTTCTTACCTTGACTTGGAGATTGATAAGTTGATTCCACTCTGGGTTTGCATTTTTTTCAATGGTTTTGGTGCGCAGCTAAAAGAAAATTCCATTGGATATAAATAATATTCACACAGTAAGAACAAATAAAACATTATTTTTCTTTTTACGTAACATGAAATACCTTCTTGCCAGCAAAGTTGACTTCCACATATGGATCCACCAAGTTTTTCCTGTCTCCCTCCCCTCCAAAGACCTGTTTTACCGTCTGAATAAAGGCATCATCCACTGCAATGTAAAGTATGTTCTAAATAGTGAAAAGTTTTTCAAGGTGATTTGACGGCATTAAACTACAATTGTGGCAGGGATTTATGGGTCACTTACTCTGTGGCATATCCTCAGCACGGTAGACTTTGAGGCTGAGTGTGGCCCATCGCATTGTGACACCCGCTGGCACCAAAAGATTGCTCTCTATGTCATCCTGCTCCTCACTTATATCTCTCTTCTCAGTCTGGACAGAGGAGAGGAGAGGAGAGGAGAGGAGACTTTGTCATGGTCTTTTGATAATCTGTTCTCTGTACTCTGATCTGTACTCTATGTCTAGTAGGAAGAAACTTGATGGTAAAAAAAAAAGAAGGTACACGCACAGGCGGCTCATCTCCAGTGCCCACAACAGCTATGCTGACTTTCAGGTAACCTCTGGCCCCCGAGCTAGAGTCATCAGGATCACTCAGGAGGAGCCACTTCCTCATTATGGCATGACCTGGACAATATCCAACACGTTCAAACACCTACAATATAATATATACAAACTAATCTTAATTTTTCAGAGTATGCATTTTAAATGGAAATACTGACCTGATTCATCATAGATGTAGCCAACATCCAGCTGGGTATGCAAGAAAGAAAAAAAAACATTTTACTTATCGTAAAATTTGAGTCCCTGCTAGTGAGTGATAAATCACTACAGGTCAAACTTGAAACAAGCAGAGATAAGGACGTAAAGCACTTCAACTGTCATACCTTGAACTCTCCCATTAGACTGTCAGTTCTGAGCGAGAAGGAGTCATAAACCTGGCAAAAAAAACAGCAATTACAGCTTCAGAAAGACTTTTCCTGATTTTAAAACCACATAATGGACAGCTTTTTATTTTTGAAAAAGAAAATTGCATTAAAAGGAGTTGTCTACGCACCCGAAGACTAATGCTCTCGTCAAACAGTTCTGAGGGGAGCATGTTAACATTGTAGAAGAACATCTGAGGGACAGAAACAAGTCATAAATAAATGAGTATTATTTGATTGATGAATAAAATTGATGATTATTTACAATCAGTAACACAGACACACTTTGTTATCAGTGATTGTGACAAACATTATATGACTTACAATTTATTAAGCTGAGATTCTTATGATTTGGCAAAAACTAAGACCAAGGAAAATGCACATGAAAGATCACTAATTCCTTTCGACAGAATGTGGTATTTTTTTGTGGACACATTACCTCGTCGAAAAACGCGTTATTTCCTCTTCTAATTCTGGTCCTGTGGGTTTGTCCGCATACATTCACCTTAACCACTGGCTTGATGTTGTTGCCAGGCAGCTGTCGACCCTCGATAACCCGAATACGAATCTGAAGTTCGCAAGCAACAGTTGAGACAATTTATCTGGGTCCTTTTTGAAAAGGTACCATTGATTCATTCGGGTTAACAAATACCAACTTAATCAGTACAGACACGAGCCTGCTCAAATACATTACATATGACCTGTTACAGGAACAAAAATATGTTACTAAAGACAACCATGTGTGAAATTGCTTGCCCTAATGCAGCAGAACTAAAAGAAGGTTTACATGTTTGCAAATGTTCTAACATGAATGATATATGTTATAATTCACTATCTATTGGCTCCACCCTAAACTGGACAATACCTGGAAGTCTTGAGGCTTATTGGCCAAGGCTCTATGCTTCTTCCGGCTGAGACGTAATGGTTTGTTGCTGGGTTTCCCTGGCTGGTTGGGTGAAGTGGGAGCTCCTGGGCTTCCACTCTGACCTTCTCCCTCCACGTCTGCCTCCCCCTCATCACCCTCATCACTGTCTCCTATGGAGCAAAACCACAATAATCACAACATTCTTTGAATCAATATTCCAAAAACACTCTGATTGGAGAAAAACTGACACCCTGGTACTGTGTGATGTATCTGCTAACCTCCTAACAACATGGAAGACACCTTTATTTTATTAAATGTGGTTTAAATCCAGACGACAATAATCAGTTTCTTTCTGTTAGGGGATACCCAGTGACTGTAAAAAATGGGGATACCTTGAAAACTTAGAAGCCTTACCAGTAATATCAAAACAGTTCTAAGAATAGCGATAACAGCAGCTAATAAGCACCTTGCACTTAATTGGAAGACCCTATCAAAAGTGGTTCTATGAGTTTTTATCCAGTGTTAAATATGAAAAAAACATAATTTAAGGAAAACCCCAAATTTATTTTATGAAGTTTGGTCCCTCTTTTCAGATATTATAGAAAAAACATAATCCAGTTCCTGAGAGGGTTACAGCTTTTTATATTGCTTGTTTGTGTGTTTATTGATTAATGTACTGTATGTCTTTGTGTTTTTGTTTGCTTATTATTGTGACTCAGCAAGGATACCCTATGGACATTTTCAATGTGAATTATTGTAAAGGAAATTGTTGTTTTTTTTGTTATTTTGATAGGGAAGTAAAAAGGCAGACACATTCAAATGCAGACAATTTACTATCTCTTTTCATTTCTTAGATTAACTGTCTACTTACCTGCATTCACATTAGTGTCTCCCTCAGGTTGATCATTAAGGTTTGAGGAAGTGTTGGCAGGGGGCTCATACCCAATCACTAAATTAATGGTTGCCTAAAAAAAGAAAAAGCTTTCTCAATAAACATCAGTAAATGTATATGTCTAACACCAAAATAAATGTCATAGGATTCAGCAAATGCAACTACTTCCTGCAGACCTATACAGACAGCAGGCACCATCTACTGCCAGAGCTGAAGCTGCTTAAGCTGATATTCTGTGTCGTAAAATTGCAGTGCAAGCGTCATATGTAAGTGCTAAATGTATTCACCCCAATAGCCTGTTGTTTCTCATTGATTAAAGGCACATTCTTGAATGGGAAGGACCTCAGTTGACCACTGGCCAAGTCTCTCAGAACGATTTTTGCCGAGCCAATGAACCTGCAAAGCAATCACATATATTTTTCTTTGGTCAGACAATCATACATCCATCTGCAAATGATTTGGTTCCATAATATGTGACAAATGTATGCCATTACCACATGAGGAAATAGGAAGCGGTGTTTGTGAATGTAACTGCTCGTTGCACTGGATAGTTAGTGGTTTCTACTTCCCAATTCAACTTCTTCACATATAATGACAAACCGAGCAACAGCACCTACTTTTTATACCAAACAGAAGTAATGTAGGAACAGTGATTCCTAACCACAATGGATTGCAACACATTGAGAGTTTTTTTTAAAAATATCCCTAAACCAAATAACAATATGACAAAACATTCAATTTGACTGGCTAATTTGGGCAAAAGAGCCATTTGGGAGCAGCAGTAACATAACTCAAGAGAACAAATGGGCTGCTTTGCTGTGTGACAAGGACCAGCTGGTTACACATAGGCAAACCCCAAGATGATGAAAATGTGCACAAGAAAAGGCAACCACAGGCATGTACTGGATGCTGTGTGCCTAGTGTAAGGGTGGACGCAGGCAAAATCATATTCATGATTATGCTCAGACTCTGTTTTTCTTCTCTCTCTTTTCTTCTCTCTTGTTCAGTTGTGCCATTATTTATCATTACACATGGCTTGGAAAAACTAATTGTTCTTGGAAAGCAGGGTCAACTATAAAACAGAGTAAATCTGGTATGGCAATTTACTGTCTCTACCACTGCAGAGGCCAACATGTAAAGACTAGTTTATAAAAATTGATGTTTGTATACATAATTCACCTAATGAACAAGAAAACAAAAGTTTGAACTCTAGTCTTAAGTATTTAGAACTGCTTCATTGAAAACATCACAGTGAAAGTGCAGAAAACAATTTGTCTGGCATACCGATATATTTTACACTACTTCCATATCACTTTTAAACAAAGTTAATTTGGGCATAAAACAATCTTTGCCAAACAAACTGAGCAGTCTCCAAGATGGCTTAACTTGATGGTACCGCAGATTAGATACCCCTGATAGGCTCTTTGAGTCCCATTCCTTTTTATAGATTGTCCTAGATTGAAGTAGTAGAGGAGAGTTGGTCACATATTGCCTACATGTTCAATCAAACATATTTCCCTCCAGAAGCTTTACCCTATGTCTAAAGTTTTTTTTGCATAGAAATACAGCCTGAGTTACAACTAGTCATCACAGATGTGCCAATGACAAGTCAGCACAAGCTCTCTTATTCACTCACCTCATGCATTGCAGCCAGTGATCATGGGAAAATATCCAAGTGCGTGTGTGGTTGACGCAGACACCCCTCCGCCCACCCCCTGTGCCTGCCCCAGAATAATTTATATTATACACTATCAGTCACTAGAAACTACAGTGACTCTGTGGAAATTGTAATACTTGGTCTTTCTTCTTCAGAAAGACAAAAGGAGTCAGACTTACAATGTTTCAAATGCATGTATGTGCCTAACAAACAGATACACATTAGTAAATTAAACAGTCATAAACAACATAGCAGTTTGAGTCTATCGTAGAAAAGGTTAAAAAGTGACTTTTTTCCGTTTAAGGCAACATTACTTATAAGAAATGGAGTGCTAATGTTAGGTAGACAAAATTCTATACTAACACTGCAAGTCTTAACATGGTCACAGTGAGTCCTTTGGTTATTTAGCTCAGACAAAAACATGCTGGCTCTGCTCCTTAAGAAAAGATCATAATAACTACTCTCAACTACACTGTTAGAATGAATAATGAGGTTGCAGTATCGGTAGTAGTACAAATGCTAAGAAACAAGCACTTTCACAGATTGTGATCACACATCTACCTTCTTAAAAGGTAAACCTTTAAGGTGTAGTGAGGTTTTCCCTTTCAGTCTTTACCTGTACTACATAGCATGGGTGTTTGGTTTTTCTATAATGGAAGGACTGCCTATACTCAGGGAAGTTGTTTACATTCACAGGCTCTTCTCCCAAAAGGCAGGAGTGTGTTTAAATGATCAGTATTGAGTCATACTGGGAGGTAGGCTGAGGGTCCTGTATTCATTCACTCAAAAAAAAACAATGTCTATAACACAATGTAAGCACACAATTGGAAATATTATATAAAAATGTCAAAATTTCAATATCTGATGCTTGTCATACACATACTTGTCTTTGCCAATTGTTTCATAGTCTTTGACAACAACATTGATGAATGAAGATGCATCCAAAGAAGAGCCTTTCAGATCAAATTCAAGCACCTGTAATGACATGGAAGATACATTTACAATCAATTAAAACAACATACAGTAGTTTTAACTGAGGCAATAGCAGCTCTCATGTGAGTCATATTTCCCAGTCAACAAACTGTAACTCTACCACATTAAGTTAACTCTACTTAACTTACTTCATCCCATACAGGATTCAATTCATTGTCAACTGCTTTGGTTTTCTTCTTTTCACCTGTAAACACAATGAACAGTATTATTCTGTTAAATAAAAATCATAATCTGCTGTTACAATATTATGTCCTAGATAAAACAGTGGACACAAACACTTCTTCAAAAAAATAAACGACATTTTACAATCTGCTCTTAACAGCTGAACACCTAATGCACTACAAGGCATATCATTTTTGTAAATATAAAGATCAAGCCTTGTAGCCAAAGAAAGTTGCTATTATGACCTTATAAGGATGTACTCTTCGTTTTGAATATGAATCACTGCCTAAATATTCTAATTAAGCTCTAAGACTAGATGCATACTGTAAACAGCTACAATTAGCCTAACTGCAAAAGTGATGTTCAAAACCTTAAGTATGACAGAAAAGATAATATCTTGATAGAAAGTGAAACACTGTGTGCATGATCATGCAGGCCGAGAAAAGAGTTAACAGAGCATACAATAGTTTCCCCAGAGAAAAAACTCAAAGCAACAGTCTCACCTCTAAAGACAACTGCAGCTATTGGATCTGGGTTTCCAATTTTCTTTTTAGGGATCCCACTAGCTGACTCAACAATGATCCGCAGCATTTTGACAAATGTATCCAGAAAAACGAATCATATTCCGTTGAGAGAGAGCGCGAGAGAAGGGGACCCTCAGAGGGAACTGAAACTCACAGATGTGCAGAAGGGAGAGTGGATACCGGACGGCAGCCTCACTCGTGAGTCAGAGGCGTGCAAGAAACACACCAGCCAGCCTGGGTGAGGAGGGTAAGTAGGCGAGAAAGACACACAAAACTGACCTGGAAAGGACATCCTAGCTTTGTCATTACCTTTTTTTTTTTTTAAAGGCTTCACTTATAACTCATCACTTATTGCTTGGCATCATGAACTATGAGTTAAATCCGTAGGTTAAATCATGCACCTTTCAGGCAAACCAGAGTTTTTCTACTCTTCTGCTCTTCTCTTGTACTGCAGCGCCCCCCAGTGGCGTTGTAAGTAATGCATCCTTTCTATCGGATATTACGATTTAATTTAAACTAACGTGCTAGCTTGAAGTATTGTTTCCAATTCTATTCTTTGATAAGATATAATCATAACTAAAACACATGTATAATTAGGTCACAAAAAAAGTTGCTCCAGAAACTAAAAAATATTGTTGTTATTACCAAATTTACGCACGGAACTGTTCGGGCTGCTAGCGTTATGTTGGACGGAGGGCGATATTTTTTTTTTCCTACTATGGCCACGCGAAGACTCGCATTCACACTCTACTATTGGCTGCTATTGAAGGGCGGGTCTTGGCGTATAGGAAAAAAATGTGGCGGACGGAGGAGTTTAGGCGGTGGCAGCTGTCCAATACAATGCTATGGTCCAATGACAGTTAAGCTTGCTGCCTTCCCTCCCTCCCAAGGTAATGCTAACTTAACGTTACTACAGTGGACTTAAAAAAAGGGTTTATTCATTTGAACGTTCTGACGTGGAAAAGCAAAACGTTATATTCACTATAGTGGCAGTAACGTTAGTTAATAACTTACCGCTAACGTTAGTAACGGTAACGTTACTTTATCAGCATTTTATGCTATCTTAACTGTTTTTATTTCAGCTAACACGTTAACATAGGGTAACGTTGGTTAACATTATGTGGTGTAGCTTATTTTCTCTTGTGAATGTTACGTTAACGTTACTGGCTAACAAAACCAGCTTCCAAGCAAGTGTGAAAATAATGTTAACCTTATCTGTTGGGTAACTTTAAGTTGGCTAACCTAGCTAGCTAACGTCATTGTTACTTATTGGCTGTTCTGGAGCTTTCAATCAGATTCAGAAAATCACACGATCTTGAGATAGGCCTATTTCCTTTTCTCTCTTTTTTAGCACTGGGCCATGTAACGTTACGCTTAAAAGTTGAGAAACAGTTTTCTTTTTTTCTTTAAGTGCTTTAAAAATGATATTGGATTCACTTTTTTTCCCTGCTGCTGCATTTCCTAATGTCAACAACTAAAAGGAAAACAATCTTGGACCTATTCAGAATGTTTAGTTTTGAAAATTATATTTTCATGTAGGCTATATTCTGACAACTGTATTTTTTGTGTCAGTCCCTTGTAATATTTGTTAACAGGTGATTGAGATGGCGTCTTTGAAATATAAGGGTTCCCCCAGGAAAAAGCCCAACTCAGAGCTTGATGTGATTGTCAGCAGTCTAAGGAAGGAGAATGCCTATCTGAAGAAAACCCTGGTTGAGTTGTCTCGTCAACTTTCAGAACGTAATAAGCTCGTAGAGGTAAACTTAGTCAAACTACTCAGCCAAACAATCAGCTCTGTTTCTGTGATACTTAGCCAACATTGGTCAACTAGCCAAGATTACTCACACTGTACTGTAAATAATGTTGCCACTGAGAGCTGTGCTTTTTTTAATGCAGGGTATTGTAAAACAGCTCATTTTCAATGTCTTTTTGCAGAGATTCCTCTCTCTTGAAACTGTTAGGCTAGAGAGTTGTCAGCAGCTCACAGCCAAAGATGAGAAGGTTGCGTTGCTGTCAGAGCAGCTGAGTAAGAAAGAAAGGAAGCTGATGGACGTAGTGAGTATGAGGAGAAAGAGAAGCATATCCAGTTACTCCAGATAGATTGACGAACTCAAGAACAAGCTTGTGAGCATCTCACCTAGCTAGGTGTCAATATCTCGAGAACAAAGTTGCACAGAAGAAGGTATAGCATGGCTCGATTTTAATATAAGTGAGTGTAGTGTAGTGCTGAGGGAAGTTAAAACAAGCTATATGCCTTTATAAGCAGCAAAACCTTTTGAACACAATAACACAATATGTGTTTAGTTATGGAAATTACAACAAATGTTTTTTTGTACTTTTTCTAATAATAGTGCCTATTAACATCCTAGTGTTAGATGTTTAATGATAAATGTTGATGTTTTGTGTTACTTATAACATTAACGATGGTGCTGTCCTACTCAGGTGTCCCAGTAAGTCATGACAGGGAGCCAGCATGCACAGTACCAGCAACCTAAAACCAATCCAACATTTTTTAATTCTGCCAACATTTATTTGATTATTTACACCTGTGCTTTTCCTACTGTGACATGTCAAAAAGTCTTCTGTGAAAAAAGGCCTTCAAGGAAAGCCCCTCTTGCCTCTTACCAGTTTTACACCACTAGATGGCAGCAGTTGTTTATAAGTCTCACATTTAGAGGAGGAGTACTGTTCTCCATAAAAACACACTTCCTCATACAGAGCATACCATCACAGTGACTTTCTGGATATTGTAGGGGTCATAACACTTAAGAATGTGATGCTCTTAATCCCACTGTGCCTGTGTTTTGAGCCTTATTATGACGTCTTTTATTAAAGCAGCAGCGAGAGTTGGGTAAAATCAGTTGTTCATTCACATATGTGTCAGGCTGTACCATATTTTCCTTGTCAAATAGGACTCCAATTCAGATGAATGGGCCTCAGCCAACACCACAATAGAGCTCCAAAATCACCTCAGTCATGTAAGTGCTGTTTGGTGGCCACATATTTGTGGAAAGTCTCTTCTGTTCGCTGTTTCAGTTACGCCTGATTCTCCTTTCTGTGTTTCTGGTTACTTCTAACTTTGTATACTCTATGTGTGCATTTGTTTCTCAGTGAGGATGTGTGCCAGTGTACAGTATACAGTTCTTGCCAAGTGTTTTTGCTTTGGAGCCATCCCCCTGGCTCAACTCTCGTTCTGTCTTTCTCTGTTTTGTGCTTCTCATTCCTTTATTTCAATCCCCCCGAGGCCTTGGAGAAGAACAAGCAGTGGCTGGAATATGACCAGCAGAGAGAGGCCTATGTGAGGGCAACTCTGGCCAGAATGTTATGGCTGGAGAAGGAGCTGAACAAAGCCAATCCGGCCCGCTCACAGCAGCACAATGAGGACCATTCAGATGGTGAGCCAGAGGGACAGTGGGCAGTGGGCACTCACCACTGGGGCAACAAGGGGCAACAGACTGTCACAACAAGGTTTTTAAGATGTCAAGATTGCCCTTGCTTAGCCCACTATTACAGAATATGTGGCTTGCAATGCATTGGCAATAACATGTATTACTACATGGTGCATGTGTAGGGCTGTATCTGACATTTTAATTGTGCATTTTCATCGTCTGCGTATCTACATTACAGTGAGGGAGCAAATAAGCCAGATGCAGGAGCACTATGAAAGACTCTTACAGATAGCCAAAGACGAGCTGGAGGTGCTCAGGGAGCAGCTCGACATGGCCCACCAGAACCTGAAAATCACCCAAAACTGGTATAAAGAAAATGAAGAATATGGTGTAGCTTAAAGTTAGTAGTCAGCTACATGACAGACTGTTTGATGTGTAGGTGCAAGGAAAGGGAGAGCAAGGTGGAAGAGCTCAAGCAGCAGCTGCAGACTGAAAATATGAGCATAAAAAGTGCACCAGAAGATCATCATCGCTCTGAGGATGAAGAGCAATGGCTGACCGCTGAGACCGAAGACCTCCAATGCAGACTGGATGAGGAGAAGCGCAGGTCAGCTAACTTAAAGCAGCAGGTACGTCTTCATTGAACTATTCATTTAATAAGTAAGAAAAATAAAATTATCCTACGAGTGGAAAAAAGCCACCAAATAAATAAAAAAAACCTCTTCTCAGTTGACTTTCTTTCAGAAGTGTTTGGGAAATTGTCACAATGAAGACCAGGAAAAGATTGCAGATATGGAGCGACAGGTTTGAAAGTATTAATCATCTCAGTTTGGTCCCCTGTCCTTGAATAAATCCTTAGTATTAACTAAAAATGAAAATGATTTTGTTAATACATTCACTCTCAATAACACAGATTAATTACACTTTAAGAAGGAATCATTGGCTCGTGTCATCAGTCTGTCCTTTGGAATTCTAAGCCTCACTCATCCACAGGAGTGGGCATGTCATACTTTCTTACCTCTTTGCTTTCCTTCTAAAGGGAACATATCTGTCCTTACATAAGCAAAGGACATACTGTAATTCTTTGTATTTGAAAATATTCCCACAGTTATTTATATACTATATTGTATTCTCAATTGTAATGCAAACTTTTTAAATTTTAGATCAAGATTTATTCACAAGACCTTGAGGATGAGAAACAGGATTGTTTGTATTTAAAGAAGCAAATGGTCAGAGTCCTGAAGAAACTGCAGAAATCCAAAGACCATGTGACAAAACTGTCAAAGGTTGGCATGAATAGTGTAACATTTAGTGCTGGACCTTGAAGCTGCATTAAAAGATTTATTTATTTATTTATTTGGGGGGGAAGCAGAATTGGGTCAGCATAATAACCTAAAAAAGATCGATAAGAGCAAGTAAGTAAGTAAGCCGGAAAACCAAAACAATAATCCAAAACAAAAGGCCCGGTAAAGCTTAGAGAACTTGCAAAGTTGGCTGATACATTTCTATGGCTCTATAATTAACTTTTTTGACATTACGCATACTGTAGTCATTTGATCCATATTTAATAAACAAATAAATATTGATTAGTGCAGCTTTAAGTTTTGTTGGTCAAAAATAATAGAACTATTTAATCCAGAGTCTTATTTGTCATAACTGATCGATGGCTGTATTAATATTAGAGAGATCAGCAGGATGGCAACTCATGTGAAGCAGCACACACACCCTCCCTGTGCTCCAGAGACAGCCTTACATGCTCCCCTCCCAAGAGCTTGCTGAATGAAAGCTTCCTGGAGTGTCCCAGCTGCCGGGCCGAGTTTTCTGCCTCTCAATACAGAGAACTGTTGATCCACGTAGATGTCTGTTTTGACTGAGCTGAGCTGAGCTGAGAACTTCTTCAATTCTGTACTTTCTGTCACATGGATTGTTTTTTAACCTATACTGTGTAACCAGAGGTACAAGTTATTGTAATAAACTACGTGTTGAGTTGCTGATGTTGTGCTTCTTAGTATTTTGAATGAACCCGCAAAGCTTCAGTTAGCTAGTGGCTCTGCAGATATTCAGGGTCCCTTGAGGATAGATTCTAGTGACTTTGGTGGTCCAGGCTAATTTGCAATGGTGAACCTGGTAAATGTGTCCTGCTAAACATCAGCATCCTAGTCTTGTGTTTAAGTGCAGTATTTAAAAAATAAAATAAAAAAGAATAGTTATGTGTGATACTTTGTGAAATGATGCGACTGTAGGTCCTTGACCCCTCCCACATTGTTCAAACATCTATGTTCAAACCAGATGAATAGCTCAAAACCGCTTGTCAGTTAATCCCTTGCCTGTGCTATTTCAGGATGTGGATTAGTATTTCTAGCCCACAATATGGGGAGACAGGTCTGTGCAGTGACAGTGGGCTTTGAAAGGGAATGTTCCACCAAGAGTTAACCTACTGTAAGATAACTGCTTTAAAAAAAAAAAAAAGATACTAATATGGTTTAGACACCTCCATACTTGCTGTGCCTTTTAGAAACTTCATACATACGTCTTTATGGAAATATAAGCTTAGCCTGTCAGACATAAAGCCAAGTGGGTGTTTCTCTTGCGTACTTGAAGATGATGACAAAATACTGTGTTAACTAGTTTGTAAAACAAATATTTCTTAGGTAAATCTCTCCTCTTCCTAAACATGTTTAAACCTGTCCCTGTTGGGGTTGCCCAAGATGAAAAGCCTATTTTCAGGAGCCACTGATCAGTTAATGTATCTCTACTTACGAGGTGATTACTGTATAACAACTCAATTGATTGATGATTGGATTAACGCTCCTCAGGCAAATCGTGGCAATCGCAGTCAGCAACTAACTGTAGTGTGTTGTAGAGTTATTCCTAAAGAGGTGATGCACAGTCTGGAGGTCTAACTGTGTTTGATATTGTTTGAAAAGTGTAAAGAATTTGCTGTGAAGAAGAGTTTGCAAAACAAATGTGGCATTGAAGTAGGGCTGAACGATTAATTGCGTTTGCGATAATATCGCGATATGTTAAGACGCGATTTCACGTGACTCGCAAGAGCAAAATAAATCAGTCTGCACCCGCAGAGAAAGTTAGCACTTAGCATCAATTTAGCACGCTAACGCTACGCCGTACCTTGAGCAGATTTCTGTCATTCAAACAACTCTGAGTTGTAATTTAAAACTTTTACAACCATTTTAATAAAATGAAGGGTTTTATTCGGGCTCGAGTCCATACATGCAGTTTTTGGATACAGGCACGCATAACTGAAGGCTCGGTTAGCAACGATTAGCTCTGATTAGCGGTTAGCTCCAGTTAGCTAGCTCCGTTATAAAGCTATGGAGTGGAGGAGACTGCCACGGGGAGGGGTAACAACCAGACTCTGATAAATGACGTTCGGGGAGCTTTCACAGCAGCGTGGCTGCGTTGTTTCAACTGTTTTATTAGTACAGTTAATCCCACGGCAAGACCAGCAGGCGCATGCTACTACTAACGTAACGATAGCCTCTCTGAGTGTGAGTGCAATGTTGACGCTGTCATGCACGCGGCACGCAACTTTAATGAGGGGAGGGGGGGCTGGAGGCAGCTCCTCTGTGTGCGCTGTAAAAATTTTTTTTTACTTATTTAACTGTCTAGTAAAGTTCAAAGACAGTGTTTAAAAAGTGCAATCCACATGTTTACATATGTTAATTACAGTAAATGATAATTAAATGTAAATACTACTAAGTGTGGTAAAGCCACATATTTGTTTTTATATTTCTGCAATCTGCACTTTAGTTTGTGTGATTTGTTTCTGACTTTCATATGAATGTTTACACCAGGCTTGGTCAGTGCTCAATATACTACTGTGACTGAAGTAGTTAAATAAAAGATGTCATTCATATAAATTCATGCATCACCTAAGTTCATCATCACATACAGGCCTGGCCTCCAGAAAGAATCTATCTAATCTTGTATTGTTCATACTATACAATGATTTATTGCTTGTCTTTCTTGAATAATACAGAAGACAAAGAGCTTAAAAAATAATCGCATATTGAATTGCAATCGCAATATTTTTGAAAAAAATGATGTTTAACTACACAGCACAAAGAACATTTTGTAATGTTTGACTTCCCTTCATGTAGCACGTAGAGCAAACAGCATTATAGAGTCTAGGCACCTCCCTCCATCCCACTCTTATCACTTTATGCCTTATCAGCTGCTTTTCCCCGTTCACATCTCTGGCAGTCTCCAGGTGTGAAATCAGTAAGCATCCAGGATCTAGACACACGTTTCTCAGCCTATATGGATTTTAACCCTCACAGTCACTTTTTCCATTTAAGAAACTTCACTTATTTTTCCTTCTTTTCTGAGGCGCACTACTCAGATCATGTTGCCACCACTGTTGTCGAGACCCTGGCTATCACCGCTGTCTTCCTGGTCTCCGTGGCATCAAATGCGGGAGCTGCAGCCCTGGTAACCTGGGAACGCAGACTGCTGGCCAACAAGACCATCCTGACCCTCAACTTGTTTGTGGCCGACCTGCTGTTTGTCAGCATGATCCCACTGATTGTGGCAGTGCGGTGGACTGGGTCCTGGATGCTGGGGTTTATGGCCTGTCGCACTGTGCTGTATGTCATCTGTATGAGCGGCTGTGCCACCATCACCACCCTGGCCTCCATCAGTGTGGAAAGGGTCCACGCCATCATTCGGCTGCAAGCTGTACCCATTTTAAACCACAGGGTGGTGATTGCCACCCTCTTCTTCATCTGGGCCTTTTCTGCACTCACCTCCATACCCCTCAGTCTGTTCTTCACTGTGATGGAAGTGGATTTCCCTGAGCAGGTATGGATGGCTTGATGGATGGACGAAAGGAAACCTCAGTGTCCCTGCCATGAATGTGCTTTTGTTTATTTTCATGTCTTTTCCACAGAAACGTGTACACATTTGTACTCTCAGGTGGCCCGACACAACTGCAGAGATTGTGTGGAACGTGGCCTTCACTGCCCTGTGCTTCCTTCTTCCAGGATTCATAATTGTGGTCAGTTACATCAAAATATTACAGGTGGGTTTTTTGTGCTCTTTGGCAAAGATGTCAGGAAGTGAAGAAAGGCACTGTTTAAAAGACAGTTGAGTTTTGTAGGCTCAGGGGATCCCAGAACATTTGGATAGCTGACATTTTTCTGTAATTTTCTTACTTTTAACAAATCCACAATGAGTTAGTCCATCTATCTATATTTAATCTATATTTAATGTCCATCCCACCCTGCCTGTGTCACTCTAAAACATTTTTAGGAAATAGCAAACGTTAACCAAACAGGAGTAATCCTTCATCTTTGTGGGGGGGCTTTGCACTATCAACTGTCAATATTACATTGGGCAACCAGTTCTACTAATGTGGGCATTGAAGTGATACAGATGATAGGAAATGAAGCCACAAATTGAGTTTAGCTGTAAGAAGACTTTACGGATGTTTGAGACACATTGAAGACAAACATAAAGGACATCATGTGTAAACCCATAGTATCAATTAGGTTACATCTCTTTTCTCCACATTATATAATGTCACAAAGTGTAGAATGCCAGTCTGTTGTAATATTTTTTTATTTGTATTACAGATTGCTAAAAGATGTAGGCTAGGGCTCCGAGACAGCCAGCCAATTAGAGACTCTCTTGTGTCCCGCCAGGATATGAAGCTCTTCCGTACAATTCTGGTCCTTGTGCTCTCTTTCTTAATCATGTGGAGCCCTATTTTCATCATCTTCTTCCTCATCCTGGCCAGGAACTTCCTGGATCACCTAGATTTGTCCTCTACCATGTTCTTCTGGGTGGTAACGTTCACACTGGCCAACTCAGCCCTCAATCCCATCCTTTACTCAGTCTGCCAGTTCAAGAATGGCTGGCGCAGGTTCTGCTGTGGCTCTGTTATAGTACCACTGAGAAAAAGACCTCACAGCAGTGGTCAAGTGCAAGGGATACATTCATGATTATCATGATTGTTTTGTCAAATAGAGGATTCAAACTTACATAAAGCATTCAGCACATGGTCCACACCTCCGATGACATTTGATATACTGTACCTGTCATGTAAGATACAATGCTCGCTCATAAGTGAAATTATTACATTTAAATACAGAAATTATTTCATACTAATATAAGATTGAAACACATTTGAAAGAGCAAACACTGTAAATATAGGTAATTTTATAATAAAGCATTGCTTTTTTGTGATTTTTTTGTCATTTCTTTTAATTTTACAAAAATGTATCTTACTTTGAAATCCCAAATAATACATGTGGTGTGCACTAATACAGCACAGATTATTATTAGATGAAGTCATATTTAGTTTTTTATAATAATCTGTTCTATAAAAATATTGATTAGTGTTTTGTTTCTTGAACTGCCATAACCAATTAATTGACTAATATAAAGTCCATTAATTTGAAGTATTATTGTGCAACAAATTTGGAGCACCTCATAGAAAAGACTATTTTTTAGTCATGCCATTTCCTTTTTGTCATCTGGTGTGGGAGTATGTGTCTTGTAACCAGATCATAATAACGAATGGCAGTTTGCCTGCCAACAAGAATAACTAAACTCAAACCAACAGTTTACAATCCCACTTAATCCTATCAATGGTTAAATGTAGCTGCAATAGGTGTTTTGGTGTGATCTTTGACTCCACCCTCTCCCTTGAGCCCCACATCCATCATGTCATTAAAACCTCCTTCTTTCACCTCCGCAACATCGCCAAAATCAGACCCTCTCTCACACCCACCGCTGCTGAAAGACTCATTCACGCCTTCATCTCCTCCCGACTGGACTACTGCAACTCACTTCTACTCGGCATCAGCTCCACCAACATCAACCGACTCCAACTGGTCCAGAACTCAGCCGCCCGACTCATCACCCGCTCCAAATCCTGGCACCACATCACTCCAGTCCTAAAACAACTCCACTGGCTTCCTATCTCCCACCAGGTCATCTACAAAATCCTGGTCCTCACCTACAAAGCCCTCCACCATCTGGCCCCCTCATACCTCACTGACCTCCTCTCCCCGTACCAACCCTCACGGTCCCTCAGATCCACCTCAGCTGGTCTCCTCTGCATCCAAAAGTCCAACCTCCGCAGGGACAGAGCATTCTCCAGGGCAGCTCCCAGGCTCTGGAACTCCCTCCCCCAAGAGATCCGCACCTCTGAGTCCCTCACCATCTTCCAGTCTCGCCTCAAGACCCATCTCTTCACCACTGCCTATCCCTAGCCTCACGCCCCTCCCCTTTTAATCTGTGCCTGAATCTTGTTTTGTTTTGTTTGTTTGTCTCTATTATCTATACCCTGTAAAGCGACTTTGAGTTCATGAAAAGCGCTATATAAATTCAATTTATTATTATTATTATTATTATTATTATTATTATTATTATAGTAGAACTGGCCAAGGAAAGCCAGGCCGACGGAATAAACACTCAATTCTTTCTGGAGGAGTGCCTGTAGATGAATTCTGATGTTAGAATCAGCTGTCAGTATGATCAGCTGTAGAGCAGTGATATAATTACATTACCTCTGTGGCTGCTTCCTAGGGCTGTGCAATTAATCGAAATGTAATCGTGATTATGATTTCGGCTCCCAATGATCACAAAAACAGAATAACTTTACAAAAACAATTATTTAGCTCATTACGTTTTGCAAGTAAACTGAAAAAATAAAGTTTAAATAGGAAAAGTATTAAAGCAAATTTCACAGTGCCCTCTTCTACAGTGCAAGTGTCTCCGCTAACATTACTTGTGATAGGATTGGCCACCTGAAGTGGCTGGATTTAGGAGTTAAGATAGCTCAGGGGCTTTATGACCCTTGCATGACTGTCGTTAGTTCCCCAGGGATCCCCTTACCCAGTAAGCCACTCACTACCTTCTGTTACTGAGGAGACGTTTGGAGCTGTGTCCACATAATATTTTTGGAAATGTCTCAGTAGGGTCTGCGCTGCCACATCTTCTGAAGGCCACCTTTACTGCTCTGCTGTACCCATCTGAGAGGAGCAGCTTTGTGCAGCTGAAGAAGGGATCGTTCATTCAAATTTGGACAACATGGCAGACAAAGACACTGTAGAGAAGTTCCTTGACAACAACCCACAGTTTGCTAAGGAGTACTATGACAAGAAAGTCAAGGCAGATGTGATCACTGCTGCCTTCAACAACCAGGTCCAGGTCAAAGACCCAGCCTCTTACAATGATGTCAACACCATCCAGGAGGCTGAGTTCATATTCAATATCATAAAGGGGATGCAAGGCAACACCCCGATGGAAAAAGCCCTGCATACAATTCTCCAGAGGATTGCTCTGCTGGTCCAGGCCGATCGCTGCAGCTACTTTGGCTACAGGGCACGTAACGGAAGTCCTGAGCTGACCACGGTCCTCTTCGACGTGTCACACAGTTCTCCATTTGAAAAGAATTTAGTGGATCCCAATGCAGAGATTGTTTTTCCCACCGACATGGGAATTGTTGGATGGACGGCACATTCCAAGAAGCCTCAGAACATTGCTGATGTTAAGAAGGTGAGCTAATGAAAACAAACCAATACTATGGTAGAGGGAAAAACCAAACAAAAAAACAATTGGGCTTGGAACAAACAGACTAAACCAGGCCGTATTATGGATGAGACATCTGAGGAAACATACAGTAGATACATCTTGTAATTCTGTTTTATTAAACTCCAAAGACTCGTGGACGATGTTATCGCTGGAGAGATACTGTGCAGTTCAAACTGCACTAAAACTGTGTAGCTACAATATAAACTAGAATGACTTATTAAACTGCATAGAGCAGGGGTCTTCAACGTTTTTAAGCCAAGGACCTCTTAGCTGAAAGTGAGACTGAGCAGGGACCCCCTACTACATATATATATATATATATATAGATATATATATATATATATATATATATATATATATATATATATATATATATATATGTATAACATGATGAAGTTGCATAATACACTGGGACTACAAGTATGTGTAGGGCGGCCTGAAGCCTTCATTTTTTTGCATAGAATACTAAGCTGTTAAAATAGCTTAGTAATTGTAATAATTGGCATGATTTTATATGTATCTGTGGGTGGCTAGTGACAACCTTACCTATAGGTAAGTCTATCATAAGTGGGGATTTATATTTGCTAATATGTTGGATTCATTTTAGGACTTTCACATTTTTGAAAACTGTAACAATAATTTGAAGGCCCCCCCTGCATTGACTCTGAGGACCCCCTAGGGGTCCCACACCCCCTGTTGAAGATCCCTGGGAGAACAATTACAATTAATTGTTGTCAGCTTTATTTATATTTTCTGTAGTGCGTCTCACATTTTCATGCTGATTTGTAACTTAGTAGTATACTGTAATAGCATTCATGTGTGTTTATCTGTAATGTTCTTTTACATTTATCTTGTGGTCAGTGTGTTGGCACACACCTTTTAACTGCTCTCCTGTTATTTTCAGGACTCTCATTTCAGTGACTTTGTGGATAAACTGACCAAATATACCACGAAATGCATGATTACTGCTCCCATTATGTGTGAGAAGGAACCCATTGGTGTTATATTGGCACTCAACAAACAAGGTGCTGATGAATTTTCAAAGCGTGATCAGGAGGTGAGTGGACAGGATGTTCAAAAATATAAGAGGGTATTTATTATACTGACTGCACTTAGTTGGGCTGAGAAACTGAAAGTATGTTGTTAAGGCTGCAGGGTTTTACCTCCTGTAGTAGGCAGATTAATCCAGTAGAAGGGTCTCAATACTCTTCTAATTTTAGCCCACCAGCTTTTCTGTCTCTGACTTGGATATTTAAAGGCTTGACTCTGTGCTTTGGGTCACCGTTATGACAGCTCAATTTATAATCCATTTTGGAAGGCAAAGCTTAGACTTTTTTTTCTTTCTTGTCTTGTTCCCATACCTATTTGTGAATTTAGAGGTCATCCATGTGAAAATCTGTTGGAGAAAAGGACTGTAATCTGTTTTCATTAAGTAACATTGAAAGGGAACATGTCATTCATAAACCAATATTATTCTTTCCTCTTTCATTACAGCTCTTTAATAAATATGTGAACTTTGCTGCTGTGGTTGCTCTCCAAGCCCACACTTCGTGCATGTGGGATATAGAGTCCAGGAGAAGCCAGGTAAAAATACACAGTAATGAATCTACTTGTCCGGTCTGAAAATATTTTCACATTTAATAAATAGAATGACAAATAGTTAATAATAATCAAAGGTTCCTGTGCATATTCTAAGCAGTGATACTTTTCTTTGCCATAGGTGTTGCTGTGGTCAGCCAGCAAAGTATTTGAAGAGCTGACGGATATTGAGAGGCAGTTTCACAAAGCCTTGTACACAGTGAGGACATATATCAAGTGTGAGAGATACTCTGTGGGACTCCTGGACATGACCAAAGAAAAGGTGCGTACTGGAAAGTCAGAAAAAGCTTTAATTCATTGAATTAATAATGCAGTATATTGAAACATGATTTTGGTCTTTTCTCCACCAGGAATTCTTCGATGAGTGGCCAATCAAACTAGGAGAACAGGAGCCATACAAAGGCCCCAAGACACCTGATGGGAGAGTAAGTCCAACACTGGGTTTGTTATTGTCACATCATTGTTATTCACCAATTGGTGAAGATTTTGATAAATATATTTAAAAAAAAACACTCTTTTATGTTTAAAACATTCAGGAAATCAACTTCTACAAGCTTATTGACTACTTGCTGGAAGATAAAGAGGAGATTAAAGTTATCCCGTAAGTATCCTGATGCACTGTAGCAACAGTGTTATACGGCTTCATTTGCATATTTTGAGGTTAGTTGATAGTCTAATAAGAAGACACGCAGTTACTCATCCTCCCTGAACTCACAGCGGCCCTCCTGCCGACCACTGGGCTCTGGCCAGCGGACTCCCAACATATGTGGCTGAAAATGGATTTGTAAGTTTCACTTTTGCCCCTTTTTTTATGCAAACCCTGCAGTAGTTAAACAATCAGTTTTATTGATCTGCTAATCTCCAAACACATGTGATGACTTCTCTTAGATCTGCAACATGATGAATGCTGGAGCAGATGACTACTTCACATTTCAGGTGAAACACTCTTCGCTGACTTGCTGACATTTAATCAAATTCATTTTTATTTCTTTTTTTTACAACACAACTGATCACTAAAATAATCTGAATATTCTATTTGATTCTATTTGACAGAAAGAAGCGGTGGATGAGACTGGATGGAAGATTAAGAACGTCCTGTCCCTCCCCATCGTCAACAAAAAGGAAGAAATTGTTGGTGTTGCCACTTTTTACAATAGAAGTGATGGCAAACCATTTGATGAGAATGATGAACAAATTACAGAAGTACGGAAAATGATCTGTCTTCAGTAGCTCTTTATTTTATCTTGTTTTACTGTTAAGGCCTCCCGATATTATATTTTTCTAATGCTGTTATAATACACTCCAACTTACTTAATTCCATTTCTTACTACTGTAATATATGGTAACATAAGTTTTGTATTTGTCCATGTCAATAGGCTCTAACCCAGTTCCTTGGCTGGTCCACTCTGAATAGCGACACATACGACAAACTGAACAGGACAGAGTGGAAGAAAGATATTGCACAGGAAATTCTCATGTACCAGACAACAGCCACACTAAATGACGTGCAGACCATTTTGGTAGGCTGCTGCCACACTCGATTTATATAATTCAACCAGACTGTAAAAAAGATTAATAGAATGAGCTCCCTTTAAACTACCTTTTCCACACAGAACACCCAAGACAAGTTTGGCTCTGCACCAGAGGACTGTGACCAGAAGGAGATGTACAAACTGTTGGTAAGCACAGTGTGTTATATGTGTGGAGTGCAATACTCCACATAAACTCAGTTTGTTTGTGATGGCTTACTGACTGTTTGTTTCCAATGCGCAGAGAGGCAACATCCCTGACGCCAAGAAGGTGGAGCTGCATGAGTTTCGCTTTAGTGATTTCCCCTTGTCAGAGTTGGAACTAATCAAATGTGGCATCCGCTGCTTCTTTGAGCTGGGAGTGGTAGAGAAGTTCAAAGTCCCAGCTGAGGTACAGTATACAGTAGTCAGGAAATATGCCTGTATTCACTACACCCCCCACTCTCTGAGTGTAAAGAGATTTTATTCTCAATCATTTTTGATTGTATATTTTGCAAGGCTGACTTTGGCTTATCTCAATTGCTCTATAACCTTAAAAGACATTTATATGTGATCTGAGTTAAAGATTTTAACTGGATCTACTTTTTGAACCGGCAATGCAAATACAAAGATTCATTGCAGCTCTGTTTTGTTTTTTTTGCAGATCCTGACACGATGGATGTACACCGTTCGCAGGGGATACCGTGACATCACCTACCACAACTGGAGGCACGGCTTCAACGTTGGACAAACCATGTTCGCTCTGCTGCAAGTAAGTCAGATTTCTCATACTAATATTTTAGTTTTTTTTTTTTTTTCTTGTTCTACTGTTTGTTATAACACAGGATTGTCCTCTTTGTTCCTCATCAGACAGGCAAACTGAAGAAGTATTACTCCGATCTCGAGGCCTTTGCCATGGTAGCTGCCGGATTCTGCCACGATATTGACCACAGAGGAACCAACAATCTCTACCAGACAAAGTAAGATTTGTGTGTCATTTTTTAGGTGACATCAGTGACAAATTCATTGGTGAGAAACATGATCAAATCCAAACATTTGACTCATATGTTCTGGTGGACTCTTATAGGAGTTTATCCCCACTGGCAAAACTGCACACCTCCTCAATTATGGAGCGGCATCATCTTGAGTACAGTAAGACACTGATGGAGAATGAGGTGGGTCCTTATGTGTTTACATGAATGTTTTTAACAGTAGTTGTGGTTTGAAATAGTCACAAATTTGTTTGCAAATGTTTTTCACCCAGTAGCTTTTAGATTTAGGGACTCTTTGCTGCCGTCTAACCTCTTTTTCTGCTATCGTTCACAGAGCCTGAATATTTTCCAAAACCTTCAGAAGCGTCAGTTTGAGACGGTGCAGCATATGTTTGAAGTTTGCATAATTGCCACTGATCTTGCCCTTTACTTCAAGTAAGAAATATCAGGAGTTTAGTTCCATCTACGTATATAGTAACACTTGTAATACCTGATCATGATTTTCCATGGACTTTTGAAAAGATCTGACAGCTTTCTCATCTTTCAGGAAGAGAACAATGTTCCAAAAAATTGTTGAAGCTGTGGAGGGGATGCCAGAGGAGAAAGACAAGATCAACTACATCTCCAACAATGCAACCAGGAAGGAAATTATCATGTAAATGCAGAGTTTATCATGTGAAATAGCCATTTCTGTCATGTCATTTCTCTAGATTGTCTTGTGTTGATGCTCTAGTGTCATTCAAAACTGTTCTTCCATGGTGTCGTGTTTTCCACAGGGCAATGATGATGACAGCTTGTGACCTGTCAGCCATTACAAAGCCATGGGAGGTTCAGAGCAAGGTGTGTCCCCTTCTTCAGACTTGTAAAATGATTATGGGTGCTCATTCACCCATTTGGTCTTATGTTCTCCTGGTTCTGTGGTCTTAGGTCGCTCTAATGGTGGCAGCAGAATTTTGGGAGCAGGGAGACCTCGAAAGGACAGTCCTTGACCAGCAGCCTATTGTAAGAGCTTTAAACTATGGTTTGTGGTATGTTGCCTGCACTGTATATGTTGTCATAAAGTCATAACAATAATCATCTTCTCCCGCTTCGTCTTCTTTAGCCAATGATGGACAGAAATCATGCTGATCAGCTGCCTAAGATGCAGTGTGGTTTCATCGACTTTGTCTGCTCCTTTGTGTACAAGGTACCTAGATACAAATTAAAATATTTACATGATCAGTGTATATATATATATATTCCAATTCATTTTTCTTATGCAATCTGTATGTTTGTATCTGCATTTACAGATGTATTTGTATGTTTGCAGGAGTTTTCTCGCTTCCACACAGAGATTACCCCCATGTTCGATGGGCTGAATATCAACAGGGGCGAGTGGAGAGCTCTCGCAGATGTCTACGAGGCCAAGATGAAGGCTATTGAAGACGAGAAGAAAAGGCTGGAGGGTGAAGGTGAGCGCCGATGTTTACAATCCAAGGCGTTACCTCAATCCTCCTGCTCATTCAGCATTTGCATTGTCAATTGTCCTCTAACCGTCTTTCTCATTTGTTCCTTTTACAGGTCAAGATGGCGGGAATTCAAAGACATGCGTTATCTTCTAGACCTCCACTTTATGAATGTTTGTCTGGATGTGTATTTGTACAGTGTGTGTGTGTGCGCACAAGCATGTGTTCACAGGTGAGGGAATTCTAATGTGCAAAAATCCCTAAATGAATATTTTTATATATACTGTATATATCCTCTGATACAGGAAGCTGTTTTAGTTGGCACCAATCTTGAGCACATATAGTTTGTATGTAATACTATGAAAATGTTCTTGTACTAAAAGAAGTGAACTTCATCATTATAACTATTTATACTGAATATAATATAAGGATATTTAGCTCACTTTTTTTGCTTTGGACATGATATGAATAGAAATATTAGGCTGCAAATATGATGCAGTTATATCTGGATACTTTTGGTATATAAATACTACTATAAAATGCTTTTATTTTGTAGAGAAAGAGCTCACTAAACAAAAGTACTAGTTGCATTTTTTTAAGTGCAAGTAGTGCTTTCAAAATTTCAAGCATATGTCCCTGGCAAATGAGTGAGAGATGTAAGAAGATTTGACTGAATTGGATTTGGTTATAAGCCACCTCAAGTCCCTAGGCTTTTCTTTTTAAGCCCCCTGCTTACATAAAGTAAAAATACTGTCATCCTGCTCATAAGTCAGCATATGCAGAGTACATATGGCATTTACAGGACAGGAAGGTGTCATGTGAAAACACTCTGCACCATGTATAGGAGAAATGGCATTTAAGTGTGAACAACACATCAATTATAATGTGTTTAGATTTCTCAAAACACAGCTTGTGATTCTATGTTCTGATGCAAAAGTTTAACATAAGAACTTTGAATCTCAGAGAATGCAACCTTTGCAAAGAAAATTGACTAAAATGAATGTATAGCATTTAAATAAATACATAATTATATGTGCAATAGCATCATGAATTTCAAAAAAGTTTATTTTCAAATCATGCATCTTTTGTGCATTTAAATACATAATGGATACATACACACATTTAAAAATAGTCATGTTTTGCTTCATTTGAGCTGCATCATGGATGTAAAACCAATTGCCCCTCTCAGAACAAATAAGGTTCTATTTGACTAGAGTAATGTCAGGGTATATTAGCAGCAGCACATGGATAATTGAATAGAAAGAATTTCCTGATGGTGACTTACAACCTTATTGATTCCAACATGTGTACACTACGTCGTCTACTACTGAGATCTAGCTAAAGGGGGGCTTAGAAGAGCAGGACTGACCAAACAAACATCATTGTTTAATCAACTGCTAACAAGCTTACGAGAGACCTGTGTTACTGATTTGGAACTTGTTTCTGTTTTCAGCTATTCATTCATCAAATGTCAATGTATATCCTTATGAGCAAGAGGAATATGCATGTATTGTAACTAGACAAGTTGTGAATCCCGACACTAACTTTATTATCACTGTTTAAAAAGATACATGAAGAAGAAAATATATAATATCACCCCTTGTAGGCTGCAGTTTGCAAAGGTTTACATGGGGTTTAATGGCTGTTTAAAGTATGCAAACATAGTCATGCGTGTTGACCTTTGTCTGGATGCAGATGTTGTGGTGCATCCTATGAGAATATCCCTTTAAGATCCCCTGCAGGAAAAGATATCACTGCCTCATTTCTGCTTCTTACTACAACTGTAAAAATCTATTCAGAATATCAAAGTCAAAATGTTAAGAAAATGAGTACAAGATTACAATCAATTTTAACTCATACAACTTTAAATATTTTTCAGCACCTTCACCGTAACCCGACATTCACTTATTTAGTTATTAACGTTTTACGTTCAGCTCTCAGGCTGCTTAGAAAGAAAAAAAAAACATTTTACATATTTCTCTGCAGTGATGGTAAATTATTGTGTGGCAGATAGTTATTATATCATTTGAAAAAAAGATGTGTTTTCTTGTGTCGCTGTCATAAGTAATCATCCTCTTGATATGAGACTGACAGGTGACATGCAGGCTTCATATTTCATCCAGGAACCAGAGTGCATCTCAGTTTTCAAAGCCTGCAGTCACATCATGGGAGGTAAGCCAGCTTTGTGGACTGACATGATGCCTTAAGACAGCATCTAGGTCCAGAGGTCAAACAACAAAACAAGAGTATGCTCACATAATGTGCTGCTTTCGCTGGTGGTGAGGGTGAGGAAGAGGGTGGCCTCTTCTATTTTGAACCTTAATATGAATATGATTGTCAGATAATGATTGTTGTGAAAAATACTGAATGTTGATTCTAATTTACATCAATTTAGAACCGTATTAATAATGATCACAATAGCTAATTTAAGATTAACAATCATAGAGAGAAAATAAGAACGGAAAGATGCAATATAGAATTTTATTTATTTTAATTTTATAAATACCTTTAAAAAGCTGAGAGCTCATAAATCAGGACTCTACTGGCTCCTCATTTCCCTCTAGTGGGGATGTCAGACCATCAGGGAAGACAGTCACCCTGATTTTGCACCTGCAACAAGAAAGAATTGAATTTTTGCTTTGGAATGCACTTACTGTACATATAGTCATATATTTGTTTTTAGTTACAGAAAACCAATAACACATATATCAAAAGTCCATTACCAGTCAGAAATACCAGGCTCAGGCGTATCAATAGCTGCGGACATTACTGTGGTCAAATAGTTTCTGGACAGTGTGTGTTCTATTCTGGCGATGAATGAGGCATTTATGAAGTGCAGAGACTACCCATCATCTTGCAGCACAACAATAATATCCACTGTTCTCCATTTTGTTCAAAAGCTGCTTATGAAAAAAAGACATTTATTACTTTCTGTGCCTTCCAGTTTCTCCATATCCACAATTCCCCTCTGAATTTCTCAGAAGTAAGCCTCCTTTATCTCCCTCACTTGTAATCGCTTTATTCGTCCACCCTTCCCCTTCAAACAATAAAACAGCATAAAATGAGGACGACTCTCAGAGCATGGCCCTGCTCCTTTTAAATGTCCAGCTTTCATTTTTACAGGAGAAATTGTATTATCACCATAAACAGACACTGGATATCAGATGGTGTAATCGCATCAGGTAGGCCTACAGAGAGACTGGAGGTCCAGATCACTATATTCAGAGACCTTTTCAAACTCCCTGCACATGTTTCTTCCCAGAAGGGTCTGACGCATGCAGCCCTGCCAGGCACAGTGAATAAACATGATAATCTACTTTGGAGGGATCTGCGATATTAGATGGTGAATAAGAAGACCTTATAGGTCTCCCGTGTCATGTCTGGCACAGACAACAGTGCAAACAAACTGTGAAGGCAATTAATAACAGCAATAAACCATAAGATAAAGGAGCTTTCTTATGTGGCTTTGTAAAATGAAATAACACACTGGTGCAGAAAAGCAGGATGTGAGCAAAGACCAAGTCCTTTGTCTGTGAGGGGGATGGGGTTCATTGGACTGAGGCAGAGCAGATGTCAGAGTGACAGGAGGGCTTCCCCACACCCCTTTATCACAGGGCAGCCACATTTTGCATCCAGCAGTCGCCATGGAAACCGCGTGCAAACCAGGAAATAAACCTAAAATGTGCAAACAAAAATCTGAGAACATTTGGAGCAAAACCTGAAGGTTACAATGACAATAATAATACAAGTTATGGCATGTTGGAAGTCTAGTGGAGCATACTGAGCCAAAACTACAGCTCTAGCCATTTCCATGATGATGACAATTAATTTTAATCGGGTTTCCCACCCGCTTCCCGCAAGCCCGTGTGCGTCTGCGCAAAGGCAGCAATCCGCTGGCTCATGTCAGAGCTTGATCATTTCCCCCAGCTGATTCACGAAAATTTACACCATTCCGTTGCGTAGACTATTGGGCTCCGGGAGGTCGACACGGAGAGTGTAGCGTTTGCTGAACTCATAGGCGTGGTTTTGGATGGAGAAGATGCTCCGTCTGCTCCCGCTGGCATCCCCACCTGCCCTCACACCACGTTTGTCACCGCGCCAGCTGGTATTTTTCTGAGTTTGAGCCAGATTTTTGTCACGGGGGGATATTGATTTTCCGTCTGGGGGTGAAGTGTAATTACAGCGCCGTGGACGTACGGTTTAATCACCTCCAAAGTGTGCAGGACAGGAGCGGACAGCGCGTCGCTTGGCCTCCAGGCAGCCGCAGCAGTGGAAAAGGAACCACAGCGGAGACCCTGGTTCATGTGTAGGGCTGTTCGACTCGCAGGTCGTGCCCGCAGCGGTTCGCAAGGATGGTAAATACACGCAAGATTCCCAAAAGATCGCCCTGGCTTTGCGTACTTGTAGTGGCGTCTGTTTTACTCGTAGTGGACAGCAAGAGAGCCAGACCGCCTCGCTGTCCCTCATCATGTACATGTACCAAAGATAACGCGTTGTGCGAAAGCGCAGGATTGATCCCTCGCAGCTTTCCACCCGATGTCATATCACTGTAAGTCAAATGTATTATTATTTAAATAACGAATTCCTAACCAGTGCTTTCCATTACAGAGATTTACAGAACATGTTCGTCTCTGCTGAATAAGACGTGTATTTCTGTGCTGCTGCTGCACATTAGCCCAATCCAAGGAACAGACTGGAATAACAGTTCGTATTAGACAGTCTATTATTTAAAGCTAACCAGTGTGTGTGTGTCTGTCTGTCTGTCTGTCTGCTGATGTCTTCCCCTCTCCACAGATCATTCGTCAAGTCTGAGTTCACTGAAATCCCGAAAGAGAGCTTCATCCACACACCTGCCCTGCATCTCCTGTGAGAAATCTCTGGAGCTTTTTGTTCTTCAGTCTTTGTTGCATGCTGTCAGTCCCCAGTGAGGTGATCAACGCCATGTTTAACGTTCAAAGACATCTCCCCAATGATAATGCTACTACACATTATAGCCTAATGAAATGGGTGTTGCTGTAGCCATCTGAATGGGGGGCTCAAACAATAACCGCTTTGGAGAAAATTACCTTTCTAAATGATTTCCCTACATTAGAGATGGTTCGATACCATTTTTTTTCCCGATACCGATTCTGATACCTGAACTTGCGTATCGGCCGATACCGAGTACTGATCCGATACCAGTGTGTCATATATTTTATTATGTTTTAACAGCTGTATACTATGCATGGATGTGATATTATTTCTATCTTTGTTGTCAGTCTGTCTCAGGTTAAACTCTTTCTGAAACATGAACAATGAATGCCCCAGAACCTTCCTTTATTCTGCAGTTAGACAGTCAGTTATAACGGAAAAACAACATAAATAAACTACTTTAACGTAGATTTTCTTTAGGGCTTTATTATGTGGTATCGGATCGGTGTATAAACTCCAGTACTTCCCGATACCAGTACCAGCATTTTAGGCAGTATCGGAGCCGATACCGGAACATCTCTACCCTACATGCCTTTTTATATCAGGGTATAATAGTCTCTCTGCTGGGCATTCATCCAAGTCTTGCCTTAACATGTATCAGTGCATCAGACGGTTTAAGAAGGAGATGTATTGATGGGGAATCCCATCTTTTGAAGAGGGAATCCCCCTTCATTCCTGTCTACTGGGGTGGAGTATTGACTGAGTCACAATGTCCTTCAAAACAATGTAAGGCTGCAGGAATCCTAATAGAACATTGATCCTTGTCTTTGATGTAGTTGGGTTACTGTGAAGGAGACAGGAGGGGGTTTCTATCACAGGTCCATCTTTTTCAGAGCAGCTGCTAATGTGGGACAACAGCTTGTTGTTAACATAATTTGTGAGCAGGAATAGTGAAATATTATGGATCTCTCTGCACAGCCTCTTCACAGCCAACAACCTGGAATCTATAAATGAGGATGCTTTCCTTGGTCTTCCTCATCTGGAGTATCTGTGAGTATAAGGTTCAAATTTATACTGGGAAGGTTTCCAAAAGATTGTCTCCCTTCTCATGCATTTATTCAACACCTTTTTCAGGTTCATCGAAAACAACCAAATCAAGTCGATTTCACCACATGCTTTCCGTGGACTGAAAACTCTAGTGCATCTGTAAGTATAAACTGTATTTCTTGCTTCTCATGCAAAATAATTAAAAAACAATGGTACTTAGAATTGAATGATAATTCATTTTCTGTTTGATTTAAATATAAAATCTTCTCACTGATGGTCTCTTTGTAAGAAAGAATGTGAGGAAGCTTTCTGTTTCTGTTTGTAGCAGTAGAACGTGTTGTATCTGCAGGTCGAGGCAAGAACTGCTCCACTCCACTCTTAATTGATGTCAGCAACTAAAATTACCTATCGAACAGTTGAGTTAGCCACTCTAAAACTAAGATATCTGTTGAGCACGGACACAAGATGATGTCATGATATTCAAGACAAAGCTCTGAGAAAACTAAGAAAATAAAGTACAACAGCCTCATCAACAGAGAGATGTCCCTTTTTTGTAGCAGAGAGGGCCATAAAATGGCTGAGGAGGCAGCTCTAAAAATAGCTTAGTTTCCTCAAACTCACAAGCCTAAGCTCTTTAACAGATATATTTATATTGCTCTGCGTAACCACAATACAATATGCAGTATTTCTGATCCATTTTTCCTCTTTTCCAGGAGTCTGGCCTACAATAATCTGGAGACTCTGCCCAAAGATTTGTTCAAAGGTCTTGAGGCCTTGACGAAAGTGTAAGTATGAATTACAATCCTGCATCATCTGGAAACAAAGAGATAAATGACATAATGTTACATAACTAAAATTATAATGTATGCTATCGTGGACTATGAGTTATTCTATATATAGAACTCTGTATCATTATTCCACTTCAGCCAAGGCTTGAAGAATGTGTGGGTGGTGCTTTTCACGCCATTAAAATTACATGCTGCAGTGAGGAAGCCAGAGATAGTTTGCAATCTATCACTCGCTGAAGATGTTCAGTGCTTCTATATAGTCCCTCTTGATATTAATGAGAACACAGAGTGAAGCTGTGAGGGCCAGAGAGCAAAGCCAGCAGTCATACTTAAGTGACTGCAGCGTTTGAAAAAAAAAATCAATTCAAAAAGCTGAGAGCATTCCTGTTTAGTTTGGTGCTTTTGTCCCTTCAGAGACCTTCGAGGGAACCAGTTCACCTGTGACTGTAAGCTGAAGTGGTTGGTGGAGTGGATATACAGCACCAACGCTACAGTAGATCAGATTTACTGTAAAGGCCCGGCCTCACAACTGGACAAGAAGATCAATGATCTGACACCGCAGTCCTTCGACTGCATCACTACAGGTGGAGCACAAGAAATACTTTTAGTTTCATTTTATTTTTCCTGACTTTTTCAATGATATTTAAAGAGTGTTTTTGTTTCTCTCACAGAGTTTGCTTCCTACCAGTCCCTGAAGTTTGAATCCATATCTGTGGAGGCATTTTCCTTTGGGAATGACCAGTATGTGGTGTTTGCCCAGCCCTTCATTGGGAAATGCAGCTTTCTAGAGTGGGATCATGTGGAGATGGTCTTTAGAAACTTTGACGACATTGACAGTAAGTAGAAGTAATTTCAAATATGATGTCATGTGGTTGTGAATGAGCTGTGTGACTCTAAAAGGAGAGGGTGAGATTGGAGGAGCCACTAGATGGAGACATGGATCTAAGACAAAGTGAAACTGTAATGTTTTTCTCCTTTCTTTCTTTTCACCAGGCACATCCACAGTGATTTGCAAACCTCTGGTCATTGACAACCAGCTCTTTGTCATTGTGGCTCAGTTGTTTGGTGGCTCACACATCTATAAGCGTGACACCTCTGCCAACAAATTCATTAAGCTCCAAGGCATTGACATCCTCAAAATCCGCAAACCAAACGATGTGGAGACGTTCCGCATCGATGGAGAATCCTTCTTCGTCATAGCAGACAGCTCCAAGGCCGGCTCCACCACCATCTACAAGTGGAACGGCAATGGCTTCTACTCTCACCAATCGCTCCACCCGTGGTACCGGGACACCGATGCGGAGTACATGGAGATCTCCTCCAAACCTCACCTGATCCTGTCCAGCAGCTCTCAGAGGCCAGTCATCTACCAGTGGAACAAAAGCACCAAGCTGTTTGACAGACGCACCGACATCCCAGAGATGGAGGACGTCTACGCTGTGAAGCATTTTCAGGTCAAATCCGACCTCTTCATCTGTCTGACGCGCTTCATCGGCGACTCCAAAGTGATGCGCTGGGATGGAGCCCTCTTTAGAGAATTGCAGACCATGCCATCTCGTGGCTCCATGGTGTTCCAACCCTTCTCTGTGGCCAGCTGGCAGTACGCCATCCTAGGCAGCGATTACTCTTTCACCCAGGTGTACCGCTGGGATACCAAGAAGGGCGAGTTTGTCCATTTCCAGGAGGTGAACATCCAGGCGCCGAGGGCCTTCTCTCCAGTCTCCATAGACAACCGGCAGTTCCTGCTGGCCTCCAGTTTCAAAGGGAAAACTCAGATTTATGAGCACCTGGTCATTGATCTGAGCAACTGAGCGATTGTTTTCTTGACTGGTTGGGTGGTTGTTTGAGTGGTTTCTGTGTTTAGGGATGGCTGTTGCAGCAGATACAGACAACACTGCACCAACACCAGGTGATCCTAACTTGAGCAAGGCAGGCATTACTCTTCTTTTTTATCATCCATTAAAATCAGTGCATGAATCATGTAAAGATAAATACATGTATCTCAACCAAAGCTACTTGTCTGAGATGCATGTTGAGTTCAATGCATGCACCTCAAGTTAGGATTAGACCCAATATGTTGTCAGGACATTAATGCATGACCAGGGCCTTACGCAGGCCGTCCCATCCTGATGAATGCATCACCCATGCTCATTAATCCATTAAATCTTGCCAGTAGGTTATTTTTTGTGTTCAGCTTTTCATGTGACTCAACAATATTTATACATTTGTAATCTCATATATTTATCTACAGAAAGTAATAACAAAATAGTACTTTTTAACCTATTATGTTTAACTGAACAAATCTGCCAAAATGAAATGTTTACATTTTTCTGTCTTTCCACTTGTACGCTAAAATATTTGTAAATGAAGATTTTGTAAGTTTAAGAAGGACCACACTGATTAGATACATATTTGTTAGAGAGAATAATTTAAAATATTATGTTTATAATTTGGAAAATATCAACAGAAATGCTGTGTGAGAATCTACCTGTGAATCTTTGCAATTTACATTTTTATCGTTAATGGTTTGTATAATGTTTAAAGTATTAAGAATTACAGTTTTTCATAAGAAGTATGGAAAACATTTTGGGCACACACAGGAACTATTTTCACACACTTAAAAAGGACCTGAAATGAAAAACTGAGGATATTGTTCATAATGCTTTACCTTTGACTAACATGTATGCACAAACACATCAATTGTGTCATGATTAGGATTAAGTTATTGACTAATATAATGCTATTTAGATTCAATAAAGGTTTACATTATTAACTGTTACATCTCATCTGAGCTCCCTGCTGGCACTGTGTAGCATGTTGCTTCAGAGTGAATGCCAACACCCAGTCCTCTAAGCAAAACAACTCGCACTAACACATCTACTTCATCGCTTGAGGGAAATTGTCTTCTTGAAGTTAGCTGTGTAACTATGGATTCAGATCTGAGAAATAAAATAAAATAAATACAAACAAATAAAATCCTTTTTATTTTCTCCAACAAAGTGCACGCCTCAATTCTACAAAGCAGCACATTACAATGTAATGGAATAAATACAATAAAATCCGCTGAATAAAAAGAATACACAAGCAAGGAGATACACGAGTACCTGCACAATCACACTGGTGGCAGGACTAAATCAGGCTCTTTAGCAAGGCTCCACGAGACAGTCTGCCTCTTTCATAGTGATTGATTTTGACTTTTCATGCATCGTCCATCCTTAGGACAAAGACATCCTGTCCTAAAGTAAACCAATTTAAACCCTGCTTCTTTTGTAACTGAGGACTACCAAACTAACATGAAAGAAATACAGGCGCATACTCTCATGTTCATACACATCATCCTGGAAAACTTGTGCAATTGCAGCAGGATCTCCAAATCACCTACCTACTGCTGAGAGAAAATAAAGTGAACACATTTTCAGTTTTAACTGAAGTTACTACTCAAGTCTATGTGGTGCAACTTAGTGTTTTTTTTCCATAGGCAAATAAAATACAATGTAAAAGGCAAGGGAGCACATCCCTTAATACTCCACAAAATAATTTAGTGCTCTTTAAATAAAAGTAAAAAACACTATTTTCATACGGTGGCTCTTAAAAAAAAAAAACTCAGACTGAAAGGAAAATGCTTTAAGATACATCAATTATATTAGGAAAGAACTGAAATCCCATGAAAAAAAGACAATATTGACAATAAAATTCTGTACAGAACACAAAATCAATATACAATACAGTACCTGCAGATGTTATGCATACAGTACAATTCTCTTTTTACATAGTTTTAGTATGGGCTCCAGCCTGATCTATATACTGACTTAACACAGGTGGAAAAGCAGCTTTTTTTAGCTTTCAGTAATTTTAATGGTTATTCAGCGAGGAGAGTAGATCTTGTAGTAGGCGTTTAGAAAAAGAGATTGAAAACATTATTGCAGGATGGTCATCTTCAGTTGCATACTGCATATGTTACATGAATGTGTGCTATGACGAGGAGCAGCGGGCTGATGAGAGAGACAGAGGGCCGGACGGAACAAAAAAAAGGGGGTGGTTAGCTGTTTTTGCTATCTCTCCGTCACAGAGGTTAAACCTTGCGTTATCTCTCTGATCCACTACCCTGTACAGTACATTCGTGGCCAGTATTGCACGTTACCAGCCGAGTCCACCCTGATTCTACGAGGTGAGGACCTTCAGTGCTGAATTTTGTCCTGTAAATCAACACTAATCTAGTGATGAGATGAGAACCAGAGCTCACCGAAGACTGACTGGGACTCCATCTGCTGTCACAGTTTGAGCTCATTGGCAATTTTGCAGGCGATATTCTTAAAGGCGATGGACGTGCCCGATATCCTCTTGAAGCGCACGCCGTTGAGTGAAAGGCGGGGCAGCTTGCACACCTCCATCTCCCATTGGACCAGGTTGTCCTGGCGAGCGTCGCCATGGACACAGAAAAGCAGGAAGCGTTCACGCTGCTCGTAATCGCAGCTGTTGGCGTCCAAAACCTTTCGGATCTCCCTCATCATCTCGGCGGGCTCCATGGAGGAGGTGGTCTTCATGCTCCAGGTAAAACGAAGCGAGCGAGGCTTTGAGTCCCGACCGCAGTCCTCCTTAGTATCGCCTGACGCGCTTCTGAACAGAAGAACACAGAAAGAAGAGAGAAAGAGCAGAAAGGGATATGGAGTGAGACGTTAAAGGATGGCAGAGGTTGGTTACAGGCTTTCTATGAAATCTACGTCTTAATCAAATTCTCACCTTGGTGTTTCCGTCCTGGCGCTGGCCTCTCCCTCACTAGGCACCCTGAAATAAACCAGGAATACAGTATTGCTCCCACACGCTGATGTCAACATGGGTTCCCCCACCCACTACCAACACCAGCCCCATCATCACTGGACACAGAGAGGGGTGTCAGGCATCATGCCAGGAAAGAATCCACACTCCTGAGTATCAGGGTTCAGCACACAATGAGGTGTCTGTGACTTTTTGATGCGCATACTATACCCCTTCACAATAACCAAATGCATCATCCCGTCTACTGTACGCTACCTTTCCTTAATCCCCACTGATCTGTAAGGAGTGGAAAAGTGGTTCTAAATCTTTGATTTGGCCTCCATAATATGCCTGATCTTTTCTATTAAGCTCAGCATGAAGATGGGGGAGAGTAAGGAGAGGAAAGCCAGTGATTTGAGAAGCCGATATTGTGGCTTAGCTTAGTACAGGAAAAGCTGCTGAGCCGTAAGGTTTGTTCTTGAAGCAGTGGACACAAGGGAGGGAAATACATGGCATAACAAGGGTGTCAGTAGGCAAGGATGTGGTGTAGTGGGCAAATATGTAAGGGGTTAAGGAAACACGGGCCAAGGTCATAATGGGCACAGTTTTTTTTGTTGGACAGGGGGACAGGTGCAGCAAGCGTTGTGTTCTCCTACCTCCGGGTCGACCTGAAAGACATAGCTCTATGCGGGGAGAAAAGGAGAGAAAGCTATGAGCCTCTACCAGATGGGCCAGTGTGAAGGTGACACAAGGAGCTAACTGCTGTATGCATGATGTGGTCATATCCTTTGCTTGTCATATTGACAGCAAAGGGTAACAGTGTGGATGTATAATAAGCACTAAGGACTCGGGAGGAGATCAGAGAGTGCATCTGTACTAAAGAGGCAGAGAGAGCGTGTGATGCTTTCTTTGTTTTCACTGCTGAAAAAGTTTACAGAGAGTAATCTAAACACAAGCACTTCTTAAATCTCTTTTTTGTTTTGGGGGAATATAACTATTTTGTTCAAAATGTTGCAGTAGCAAAGTGCAGCCTCACAGAGCTGCTAGCATGGCTGTGGACTCTTAGTCTTTAAATGACTATATTAAGAATAAGATATTAAGCATATTAAGATTCATATTGTGAGTGCATGTAAAGAGAAAGTTTATAACAATGAAAGCAGATGACATATAGTTTAAAAATTAATTACAACACTTTTATTGTGTAGTTGGACCAGTCTAAATTGGAATTTCCCTAATCTGAGCAGAGCTAATACTTGATCCAACTGACATTTAGTGTGATTATGAATTACCCAAAGATCCATCAGACCTTCAGACAGCATGAAGATACATTAAACGACATCTATGACTTTGTCTGACTAAGTAGCAAAAGAACAATTCCTTCAAAACTGAAGCACTCATAAATGCCAGTACTTTAGTCACACAGGCAGTATAAAGTAGTCAAAGGGAATGTGAATACCTTAACTGTTGGGTACAAGAAGTGGTAAGTACAACCTAGTGTGCAGCCGTTTGTCTTCACTGACCTGCGGACAAACTTGGAGGTGATCTTGCTGATGATCCCAGTGGAGGTGCCCCTGCGTTGCTGAGCGAGAGCCCCTGTATCATGGGACAATGTAGGCGAAGCTGGGGGGCCGTTGTAGGTGGCACTGCGCCGGTCTCTGAGCTGAGCACCGTGGAAGGTGCTGCGACTGGTGGTACCACGGGGGAAACGGTTCTTTTCTGGGGTGCTAATACTGTGTGCAGACGGAGAGGTGGAGGGACCCCGCGGAGAGGAGCTGCAACATAAACATTATAGGAGAAATCACTACATGTGGCAAAAGATTCTGTATCAGCATGCTCGCTATATATACTGTAATTTAGAAGTCATTTAGAATCATACTATCAGCACCACTATCTTTGCCACAAATAGACTTTTACATCGAAAATACACAGTCGTGATGGCCACAGTTATTGGTGATGATCAGGCTGCTCACCTGGCTTTCAGCTCTGTGTTGTCGTCGATGGGGGGCAGTGTGCTCTTTGAAGGATGCCCTGATGATGACATGGACTTAGTGTGACGAGGTCGTGTAGAGCTCATTGCAGTCGACGAGGTGCTCCCTGACACCTCGGTTAAACTGGGGACCAAGGATGAAGATATTTAAACAAAACGTAGTCATTTGTACAATTGGAAAATTTGACAGAAAAATGACTTGGACAAGAATGAAAAACACAGAGAACATGGAGAGCTAGATCTCACCCTGCAGTTAACTGTGAATGTGTTTACCTGCTGTCTTTGCCATTGGGAATAGCTGAATAGCGGTCAGTAGAGGATCGTTCACACACATATGTGTTCCTGCGAGTCATTGATCCATTGGTCTGTTCGTGGAAAGAGAGAAAACATGATAAAGCATGTTAGACTGAGTATTAGCGAAGCCTGGTCACTCAAGGAGTGAAAATAGAACAATGATGAGGCACAAAAATGTAAAACATTTTTATATATATCTTGAAATATCTATATAAAATATAGACCCGCCTGCACCTATTTGTTTATGTGGAAATGTGTGAGCAATCCTCGAGTAATGTGTGAGTGTCCTCCACTTCCTCACCCCCACTGCACTTGTAGTTTTCTTTCTCTCCTGCACCCCCAGTGGTGAAGCGGGTACGTCTCCTTTAGAAGTGTTAAGTTCCAGCCGGCGCGCTCCGTCCCACTCCTCCCTGTGGTCACTTTCCACACTCAGGGCCTGGCCACGCTTTGTGTACGATACCGCGGGGGGCACAGACGGACCAACTAGGAGAGACACGCGTATGAGAACATGCTTATACATTTTCCAACGGACATATCACTATTACAGCTCCAATATCAGGACTCTTCAGACGAAAAAGAACAAGCAAACAAGGACAGTGTCTTTGTTACAATAGCGTCAAGCAAAGCCACTTAAAGCCAAGATTTTCACATCATCCCATCTATTAAATAGAACACTGCACCAACACATTGTTTAAGAATCTGTACACCTATAGAAGCCAAGGGGAGCAGGTACAAAGCAAAGCTGTTCACCCCTCATGCTTTGAGGCGATGTTCCTCAGGGAGCTGCAGGAAGGCAGCCAGCCAGCAGACGGCGCCAGACACAATGGCCCCACATGACAGGAGGAAGCTGCTACACAACCAGTGCAGTGTTGAGGTTGAGTCACTGATTTGTACATTTGAATAGACCGATTATGAAAACAAACATTAAGCAAACAAACAAATTAGTCCAGGTTTGATGTACATCCTTTCCTCTTACAAAAAAACAAACTGCTTTATTTATCGTTCCCAAGAGGAAAACTTTCAAGCTTTATCAGCTTTATTCAGCTATTTACCAGTGAAGCTGGTAAAGCTCCACAGGGTGGATACCGGTATCTGATCTGTGGCCAATCCTCAGTGACTGAGAGCAACTTCCCCCTACACAGCATGCAGCCAGCCACACTCTCAGAGCTGGGAAGGATGAGGTTACTTTACTTGGCTTCTCTACGACACCACCACCACCACCACCACCACCATCATCATCATCCCCACCATGATCACTGTAGCGGCGCTGCTTCTGATTGGCCGAGATGCTGCGTGTGACCTTGGGATGGGCAGGAGAAATGCTGGAGCTGTTGTTGATGTCACTGGTCGGTCGCTGTCGCTGACCCAGGATGCTGTTGGTCAAAGGTTCGCTCCCCTCAAACTGAAAAATAGAAACACAGGATGAGGGATACGGCCACTTGCATTAACTACTGGTGATGATGTCAACATGATGTACGTCAAACAAACTGACCTCCGGAGCTTTTCTGCCGAGCAGCAGGTAAGTTGCCATGACATCATCGTACTTCTGGCTCTGTAGAGACTCTGTGATCTCATCTTTAGGGAAGCCCATCGTCACCATGAGCTCTGATGGCGGATAGAAGTCAACGTGAATCACAGTCAGTATACTGGCCATGACATATACAGACACACACACACACACACCTATTCTGGATGAATCACTGAAGTCTGCCTCCGGCTCGATGTAAGGTTTTAGCTCCTCCTCCTCATGACCCACATTCATCCAGTGGTCTTTCATGATTTGCTGACAAATAAAGAGACAATTACAGTTTATGTATGTACAGTTCAATTAGATCAACTGCAATTTCAGATAATACATCTTGACTCATGTCATTTAATTATTCAACATGACAGTTGCGTGCAAGGCAAAAGGCACAACAGACAGATGAGAAACTAATGACTTCTTTATGAAATCAGCCGGGGCTGAACAACACAGTGATCAATTGTTATTATAGGTGGAGAAATCTTTACTATTGAACTTCAGTCTGGTTTTGAGTACAGGGGTGGTATTGACTCTGGACAGCCTGAGTTTGAATTGAACTGACAACTACTGTATATATCGTTTTCAAACACAAACAAGCTACAACCCTTCCTGATATCGCGAATGCAGTGAAAGTGCAGAGCATAAGGATTCTATTTTTTATTAATCAAGTTTTATTTCTTACAATTAGAGCTGGGCAATATATCGATATTATATCGATATCATGATATGGACTAGATATCGTCTTAGATTTTGGATATCGTAATATGGCATAAGTGTTGTCTTTTCCTGGTTTTAAAGGCTGAATTACAGTAAAGTTATGTCTTTTTCTGAACTTACCAGGCTGTTGTAACTGTTCTATTTTTTGCCTTTACCCACTTAGTCATTATATCCACATTACTGATCATTATTTATCAAAAATCTCATTGTGTAAATATTTTGTGAAAGCATCAATAGTCAACACTGCAATATCGTTGCGGTATCGATATCGAGGAATTTGATTTTCTCCATATTGCCCAGCCCTACTTACAATGCTTCAACAAATTCCATTCAGCTTTATTATTTCTGCTTGCTTTCATCAAAGAATTATGTAAGACCATCCTTTGATCACAGATGAATGTTTCCAAATTTCCATCTGACAGACTGTAAAGTGAAGTGTTCTGTTGGTTTATAATTAACAACAGCAGCGATTATGTGATGACGCACAGCAATAATTAGGACTGTCTGTTCGGGCTGCTGTGCAAAACATTTCTGAATGAAGAGCAAATAACTGAAGATGCAACAATGCAAACGCCGGTAATACCTCCAAACTGCCTCGTTTGACAGGGTTGAGCACGAGTAGTTTCTTCAGCAGGTTTTCACAGTCTGTGGACATGTAGAAAGGAATACGGTACTTTCCCCGCAGGACCCTCTCCCTCAGCTCCTACACACCAAGCCCCAGACAGACAGACAGACATGTAAACAAATAAGAAATTAGCAACAACAACTAGCAATAAAAGAGCAGCAGACAGTGGATCAAGCCATAAAACATTATCACAGTTTACAGTTGTTACAGTGTTAGCAGTTGCCTACAGTATATACTCATCCAGCAGATATGCTGCTAAATGCTTCATAATATTCAATATAGAGATGTTCCGGTATCGGCTCCGATACTGCCTAAAACGCTGGTATTGATATCGGGAAGTACTGGAGTTCATGCACCGATCCGATACCACGTAAGAAAGCCCTAAAGAAAATCTACATTAAAGTAGTTTATTTATGTTCTTTTTCCGTTATAATGGATTGTCAAACTGGATAATAAAAGAAAGTTCTGTGGCGTTCATTGTTTGTGTTTCTTCATGTTTCACAAAGAGTTTAACCTGAGCCAGACCGACAACAAAAATCATATCACATCCATACAGGGATAGTAGTATACAGCTGTTAAAACATAATAAAATATATGACACACTGGTATCGGATCAGTACTCGGTATCGGCCGATACGCAAGTTCAGGTATCAGAATCGGTATCAGGAAGCAAAAAATGGTATCGGTCCATCTCTAATTCAATAGCTAGTTGCTTACTTACAATGGGTTTATCAGAGCCTTTTTTACTCAAAAGAAACTGCCTGCCGGGGCTAGGATTGGGCATCGAGAACTGATTCCTACTTGGAATCCTTTCAAAAATTACGATTCCAGTAGAATCGTTTCTTTATTGGAATCGTTTAGAGGATTTGGTTTCAAATCCAATCATCGCTTCTGAATTTAATATGCGCAGGTTTTGGTTTCCGAAGCGGCCAGGCACTTGTTGTGTTGCAGCCTTGGAGCACAGTAAGCAGCTCTCTAGTGTGGCTTTATTTTATTTCAGCCCGGTAAAACTGCAAACCACCATTGACTCAAAATAAAACTTTCCTCTTATTTGTGAAAATAGACATGTGACCCGTTTCAACTCCACCCCTCAAAGAATCGGAATCAAGAATCAATAAGAACCGGAATCAAAAGGAAGAATCAGAATTGTTAAAATCCAAACAATGCCCAACCCTAGCCGGGGCTGAAAACAAAGCTGGGCGCCGTAAAACTAAAACCCAGAGCTGAACGGCACTTAAAATGCTCTCTGTTGGTTTACCATCATAAGCTCACACTAAACTTAGTTATATGATCAATTGTTAATATAAAAATATTGATTACTGCAGCTTTAAAAAGGCAACAGATCACTTAGCCCGGTGCAGTTTTTCTTGACCTGCTGGATTTACTGCAGCGTCAAAGAATATTCCAAAACTGCTGCATTATTAAAGCAGGGTGGATGAATCTCTACAATGTCTTACTCCAAACGATAGACAGAGAGAGGAAATTCCACTCTTAATTTGGTTATTCAAGTAACCCAATTCTAGGTTTTTGCATGTAAACATCCTAACTCAGTTAGAATAGCTCATACCCCACTTATAAGAAGCTTGGATACATAGGAGATAACGGGCCGTAGTACTTCATTTTGCACTTGTCATTTACTTTGGCTTTTGCTGTCTATGCAAATTCAGACTAAAAACTGAATTCGTTATATATATATATATTATTTTTTTTTGATTAATAAAAAGGTCATTGCTTTTACTATTGGGACTTTCAATTGTTTTCCCCCTGCTACAAGAGACAGCTGCATCCTTTAATACTCTCTTTTGGTGGACATATTAAAGGTGTGTTTCAAATGAGCTAGGTTGTACAATGTTTTCATCTGAATATAATATATAACATAATTATATAATAAGTGTTTATACCTTTTCTGAACAACCACACTTGAAAGTGGGGCAAAACAGAGAGGGGCGGAAACGCTGCATACTTTCTTACAGTCTCCTGTCAAAGCCATTTGTTGTGTTGCACTTGCATCACTCCCAAATGTGGGACAAAGAGTATGTTTGTCAGGTTTGACCTTTGAAAACTATAGCCAATCAAAATGCAGGAGATCATTTCAATACAGTATGTGGGCCAGTTCCACATAAAGCGGGACACCTGGTCACCCTATTGTACACCCGCAATGATTGTGTGAAATTCAAACCCACAGTCACACTTCTGCACACCAGGCCAGTGGCTGGTATATGGTTATGATTGTCAGATTGTCTGTTGGAAAGGTTTCAGACAATGTTAAGATACAATTACATGAGTTTTTTGTTTTGCAAATAGAAAAAGTGTCTCCAATGTGGGTAATAAATAACTATCACAGTGATCACAAACAGAATATAAGTTTGTTAACTGGTAATGTAATGTACTGAACATGGTGATAAAACTATAAAAATAACTTTCCATTTCCAAACATATTGCATCAGCGTATCTACTGTGAGACCGAGCACATACACATAGTCAAAGTTGAATAAAGGTGAAACTTGAATAAAGGTGAAACTTGAATTTTCGGTGCCTCACTCTGGTGCCACTGATGTCTGCACTTCTCTCTGATGCTCTGAAACAGACGTTACAGGCAACAGAAACATTGCTGCACTTGACGCTAGTTAACACTATACTCGACAGCAGCTAATGTTAACCTACCACTAGCTAGTAGCTGGATTAAACACGGTTACAATGCTGACAGCTAACGCTAAACGGTGTAAAGTTGGTCTGTATTTCACTGTAGAGGATTTCGACACCGGGATGTAACAATCTGCAGCTGCTGTTGTCGGAAAAACACAGACGGTGCGTTCAATGAAACTGGTCATTTACAGCCTTGTGGTGCATTCAAAGTTGTTCTTAAATACCCTTCTCCCCTCTGGTGGTTGTTTTTGTCATTCAACAGCTATTTACTAGTGAAATAAGTTATTGTTATAGTGATAACATTATTATTAAATCATTTAATTTTTAATTCTTACTTTCTTAAAAAGTATTGGTTCAGGCACCGTTAAGGCACCGGTACCGTTTTAAAAGTACCGCTTTAGCACCGGTATCCAAACCAAACAATACGAAACCCTAATATTGACTCTAGATTAAAATGTGTGACTAGATTAAATATATAATAAACAAATACAAATCTTAAAATCAAGTTCATAAAGTCATTTTCTTTGCATTTGATTCCCAATCAAGATACACTGGTAAGAATTGCTTTCCATTTTTAATATGTACTTAAAAACAGTTCTGAAATGCAAAATAATAGAATTTTAATCATGTGATAAAACATGCGATTAACTATAGAAATTCAACGATTAATCGTTTGACAGCCCTTCTTTAAACCAATCACAATCGTTTTGGGCGGCGCTAAGCGCCATACGGAGCAACGGCGCCTCTGCAAAATAGCCTTGTGAAGAAACTTGTTTTGGTGGAACGTGTACATTCCAAAGTTGTTTTAGTCGTGCAACAGAAAACTCAGATTGGACAGATAGTCTAGCTAGCTGTCTGGATTTACCCTGCAGAGATCTGAGAAAAGGTTAACCATAGTACTCATAAAACAACCAGAGTTTAAAATGCCAACACAAAGGAAGACCAAGGCAACGGATATCCGGCTTAAATGAGTGAAATCCGGCGGAATTTCCACGGAGCAATCCCGGAAGTGGAACGTCAAGGATATAGACTATGTATAGCTAATCAGAAGGTACATTATCAAAGTTTAATGTAAAGAACTGTGTACGACCTTTGTAAAGCAATACATTCTACTGTCTACATAAACATAACCAGTGATACATCCCAGAACCAGAACCAAGTGCACACCTTTAGATTCTGTCCATCGAAGGGCAGTGATCCGCTAACCAGTGTGTAGAGGATGACCCCCAGGCTCCAGACATCCACTTCTGGTCCATCATACTTCTTTCCCTGGAAGAGTTCTGGAGCAGCGTACGGCGGTGAGCCGCAGAAAGTGTCCAGCTTGCTGCCCACAGTGAACTCATTACTGAAGCCAAAGTCGGCTATCTTGATGTTCATATCTGCGTCTAACAACAGGTTCTCTGCCTGAGGTAGGGAGATATGAGGCAAATCATCATGCGGATTGTTAATGTATCAGCACTGACAGAACATAGTTCATTATAGAGGCTTCTTCCAAGATATACATTCCAGATATGGATACTACTCAAATAAGAAATCAGATATTGGAGAAAATAAGAGTTTAGATCCTCACCTTTAGATCCCTGTGTACTATCCTCCTCTGGTGACAATACTGCACTGCAGACACAATCTGAAATACAAACATACACACAAGTCATAGGACATCACAGGTGTATTAAATATTAAGAAAGAAAACTCTCTGTATAGCAGTTTTCAAAACAGTTTACGGTCATATCTGATAAAGAAAAGCAGAGAAACTTCTCATTTGAGAAGCTGAAACCAGAAAACATTTGGCAATTTTGCTTGAAAAATAACGATTAATCAATTATCAAATAATTGTTAATTCATTTTCATCGCATAATCATTGCAGCTCTACAGCACAAACCCCAAATATGAATAAAAGTATTAATTGTTGTGCAAGGTTATAACCCTATATGGTTTTATCTCAAACTGTGGGGCAATAAACAAACAAGAGCGCTTTCAGGTTAGCAAGGCTTCACGTTAGCTTCATGTTAGCAAGACTGTTTCAGCATCCAAATAAAAAGTTAATCATGGGCATTATTTCACAGGTAAGAAAAGCAAAATAGGTAATCCTCATCAAGCAAACACCTTAGTCTAAACTGAAGTCAATTAATTACTCAGATTCACTGTCAACGCAACAGGAGAATTTAGATGAGTATGTCCTCTACGTCCAAAAGCTCCGGCAGCTAACGTTTACCTTGCATAATGCTAATGGAAATACCATCCAATTTAGCAAACTTCTGCCAGCATCCTCAATATTGTTAATGGCTGATAAAAATAAAGTTGGTTTACATGAAGACAGGGGGGAATGACATATGTTTCTGCTTCCAAAACAGGAAATGTTTGAGGCTATTGTAATCTTTATCTGAGGTCTATGAACTGCATTTCTCATGCAAGCACATTTTTGTGATTTTTCAGGCCCAAATGTCTCATGTCAAAGCCACTGTAATTGTGTGACACACAGGAAGCAGTTTCTATGACAATTGACAATTATAATTTCACCAATATATGCCCGGAAAGCATCAATCACAGTGCCGCCAACTCGCCTGGTCTCAGACACATGCACAAACACTTTTACCTTTTTGAATGTTGATTTATCTGTACTGGGACAAACACAGAGACATGCAAGCTGCCCACACTGTGTCACACACAGTTCCTCTGACCATCAATGCAGGATTTTAAATATGAACGCTGTGGATGTGAAAGAACTGGTCTAATTCTGTAAATTTTCATTGTATATGTACTAGGGCTGTCAATTGATTAAAAAATATAATCTAATTAATTACATACTCTGTGATTAATTAATCTCATACATAATTAACGGTGCCTGAACCGATACTTTTTAAGAAAGTAAAAAAAGAAAAAAAAAGGGTACTTAACAACAGTTGGTGACATTAAAAAACGGCTTGTTTATTGCTAAGGCCATATGGTCAAAATTAAATGATTTAATAATAATGTATAACAATAACTTATTGCAATAGTAAATTGCTGTTGAACGACAAAAACAACAACCAGATAGTGTCTGTGTCTGTGTTGTTTCTCCGACGGCAGCTGCAGATTGTTACATACCGGTGTTGAATCCTCTACAGTAAAACACAGTCAAACTTTACACCGTTTAGCGTTAGCTGTCAGCATTTTAACCGTGTTTAATCCAGCTACTAGCTAGCGGTAGGCTAACGTTAGCTGCTGTCGAGTATTGTGTTAACTAGCGTCACGTGCAGCGGGGTTTGTGTTTCCTGTAACGTCTGTTTCAGAGCAGCAGAGAGAAGCGCAGACATCAGTGGCACCAGATTTTCGTCTGTATGCAAACGTCAATATGGAATGGATTAATCTGCGTTCATTTTTTAACGCATAATTTTTTCTCAGATTAATTAATCGAAATTAACGCGTTATTTTGACAGCCCTAATATGTACATATAAGCATGAAATAGGCTACATAAATTTCTGTAGATGCCTTTTTGCTCTTGTAGCACCACTAGATGTCAGAGCAGCATGTACTGTATAAGGAAGTTGTTCTCAACCCCCCTCTTCTCTCAGGCCAAGCTATCTCTTTCCTCTGCAGTCGGTGACGAAGCTTGATCTTGGTGCATGCAGTCTTCCCTCTGAAAACAGTAAATGGAATGACGACAGAAGTGCAAGCACTGCGATACTGATGACTCACTTGTCTGAACTTGGCCCTGGCCTCCTTCTCCTTCATTCTGCCATGAGCCACTAGATAGTCAAATACTTCTCCTGGAGTAGATAAAGGAAATATACAATTATCAGTCAGTATATTAGGGTACAATTAGGGTGACCATAATCATGTAGCCACTCTGGTTGTTAAGTTTTCTAGATAAAAGCATTCAAATGGCATGTTTTGCACTTAAATAGTTTACAGATTTTTTATATGAATATTACATTAAAGGCAACTTCAAATTACATTACTTCATGATATACAGTACTGAGTGTTTTTGTCTGTATGTGAGCTTATTAAATTGCTCTACAACCGATATTGTGGAAATAACAAGCAGGAATACACTCACAAAATCAACCAGATGTCACACATTTAGTGGTAGACATTAACGCTTCACTCACCCCCACTGGCGTACTCCATCACCAAATAAAGTGTCTTCTCCGTCTCAATCACCTCAAACAATTTCACTGCAGGAGAAATTGGGAAAAAGGAAAGCGAAGGAGGGGGAGATCAAATGAATTAGATATTTAGAAAACATAGTTTTTACCAATTGAGGTTTGTTTAGTTTCCTCGTTGCATTAAAATGGATATTTGAGTCTGAATAAAATCTTTAGTAGGAAGCCAATAAGTTCTAAAAATATGAAGTGAAGTCCCGCATTTTCATGAAGCTGATGCTACTGTTAAGATCTTCAAACTATTGGGTCATACCTCCGTTTTTGGTATTTACTTTGTTGAAGAGGGAATTTAGATTGGTAATGCTCTTATTTTGAAAATAAAAATCAGAGAACAGGAAAACAGAGGTTCCCACTCAAAAATACATAAATAAATCAAATTCATTTACTGCAAAAAAAAAAGCAGCAGCAAGGAAACAAATAGCATCAACTGTTGTGCTTTTTAAAATAATAGTAATTTATTTGATAAAAGTTGTACTGGTTTAGCTTTGTGCTGGGTGTTGGTTTAATTGCTAAAACTAATCCAAATGAAATGGGAATATTATTGCTAAGATGTCATCAAGCTGCTGCAGGCTCCTGTTTGAACTTACCTATATTTGGATGATTCAGTAACTTCATTATTCGGACTTCCCTGAAGAGCTGTTGAGACACAGAGGGACATTCGTCTAAAAACATAGCGAATGACATTACATACAGTGAACCTGAGTGTTATCTCTGTCTCTGCTGGGAAAGCAGTATTAGAACATGTTATCAAGCACTTATTAGGGAGCTGAGTGAAGGGAACTGAGCCACATTTAAGTCCAAAGCACCGAAGTGTGTATATCTGACACTGGATCACGCTCTGGAGGAACATGACAGGTACTGAGGATCATGGGACTACTGTACTGTGTAAAGCAATAGGACTGATGCAGTGACAACGTTGCACTAAACCCTGCCCTACACAGATAAGGACCAGAATTACAACTCCACTGACACGCTGCAGTCCAGCCATCAGGCCAGCTGGCCTTCCAAACACCCAGTCAGCAGCATGCAATAGCCAGTCACTGCAGAGAAGCAGTACACAGGCTTACAGACAGTTAGGCATTGGCTGCCTAATGTAATCATCTTAGTATGATCATGCAAAAAAAAGAGTAGCAAGGTCATATTAATGATTTTGTCCTGCAGTTCTAGAAAACAAAGCAGAACTTAAGCTCCTTTACAAGGTTTATTATGATAAGACTCTCTTTACTGCAGATGGGGAAAGTTTATACCCAGCCTTTATGAGAAAAAAATAACTAAAAAGAAAATCACATTGTCCAGTCTATTTTCTCCAAGCACCATCTATGAAGGCGGAGTGTGGAGTTAGAAACGACAGAATTCAGTTACAATCCTTTAAAGCGGTGTCTCCTCACTTTTGGCGTGGCTGTTTATGTCAGACAAGCTCCTGCAGCCACTTAGAGGAGCTGTTGAATCATTTACATTCTGCTGATTCCCAGTTGTGCGAAGGCTTTGTTTGAGTGTTAAATTTCAACACTCGCTCAACTGGGATTCAGCATCTACTGCTACCTGAGACAGAACACAGATTTTGCCATTTGCTGACCACTTTGATAAAGCAAAAAGGCCCTGAGCGATGCTGCTTTCATCTCCTGTCCTCTTTTAAAAAGAGAAACTTGACAATTACTCTAGTCATTATCAAACATGTCAAATTAAAAAGGAGAGTGGACCCTGTATTGGTGTGTATGCATGCGTGTATACCAGTGTGTGTGTGTGTGTGTGTGTGTGTGTGTGTGTGTGTGTGTGCAGCTTTTCTAATGGCCTTTTAGGTCTTACATAAGTGCTGGGATAGTCTATGTTTCTAGGGCATCAAACACAGCCATTATATCAGTTTGAGCAGGCCCGACTCCGTGGGACCTCTAAGCTACAGTCTGGTTCAACAACACGCAGGTACTCTCTTTCACTTTAATTATTTGCCCTGTTCTCTGTCTCTACTTGCTCTCCTGTCTCTCTTTTTCTATCTTTCTGACACCTCTTACCTCATTAGACCCAGCACACATACAGTGTACACCGAGCTGCTGCAGAGGGCTTAAAGAATAAGGTTTCTATATTTTTTCCCGTTGTCAAAATATCCCAGAATAAGACAAGAATAAGAAAACCAAAAAAAATATTTTTCCTATTAAGAAGTATTGTCTGACATAACACATCAGTGAGCCACATTGTTGCACTGTGTGACATCTGCCTTCATTCCAGTGAACATGGACACTAGTTTATTTTGAATCAATCCCACATATACTGTCCTACTGCTGTTAGTTTCACTAGAGCACCAAATGTGTATTAATCAGCAGCTGAGAATTGTCACAAGGATTGCACAATTTACTCTTGTTTGAATAATGTTAGCTACATTCTACAGTGCCCAGCTGGTTTCATTTTTTAAAACATGTTTTAAAGAGTTAAATCTTCATTAGAAACTTAAGTGCCACATACAGGGTAGGTAAGTCAAAGAGTATATAGGTGGATTTACACATTGTTAGTTTTTGGTCTTTCCATGGGATTTGAGGACATTAAGAAACATATAAAATGAATAAATAACATATGCAAATAACCTGTGTTATGTGTAAACCAGTTCAAGGGTAAAATCTGGGTTAGGGTTACAAACTAGAATAATGTCATATTTAAAAAATAATGTCATAGTTTGAAGAAACAGAGAGCAGTTGTGCACAACTGCTGATTCCTCTTAATCAGACCTTGCAGTTCATTCTAATACTTTGTAACTGCATATGTTGCACTAACCTTGTACGACCTATTAACAGGTACTACCATTGCATATTTATAGTTTGCAGTATGGTTTTAAAATGTAAGTTCAGTTTCTTGTTAAGATGTTAGTTCTTTATGTTTTTATTTGACTATTTTGAAGTTCTTACATGTGATTTGTTTACTGCAACACTGCAATTTGCATTTGGGATTGATAAAGTAATCTGTCTCTTTTTAAAACTGACATTTTAAAGAAATGTGCGTGCATGCAGATTTTGTAGATTGAATTTGTTATGGCACCATGTTGTTGACAACAGAAATCTTCCATTCCTGAGTGGCTCAGAATAGCAAGTCTCTCCTGTGTGGCAAACCCTGCTTCATATTCATCAGCTGCTATTTTGGCCTGAGAGGTTCCCTCATGGTAACAAAGTCAATTAGAGTGGAAACACACTGACACAATAACCAGAAGATGTCCTGCAGTACACAAGAATAAACATATAAGTCCCAGCCTGAGATATGCACCCATCCACTCACGTGGTTTAACATGTGACACATCCGTCAAGACAGGACTCTTTATTATTCTGAATGATGTGATGGACTAAAGAGTCAGTGTTTTATCTCCATCTCTTCCCCTCTCTGCCTCTTTCCCTCTCCCTCTCTCGTTTGCGTCATTGCCCTAAAGCCCTTCACATGGGAAGCACGCGTGCAGCCACTTGGAAACAAAAATTAGAACAAATCTGAGAAGGGTGGTGGAAAACGACAGCAACAAACCGGTCAATAAAAGCTCAATAGGGGTGTAGCCACCATGGAGGCTGTCAGAAGATAATACGTTTTTGATCTGGTATTAATATCAATAATATCTACAGTCACACAGGCGAGTCACGGCGTGGCATAAAGCCATTTTTATGGTAGTACTAGAGAAGGTGAGCAAGTACTGAATATTTGGGCCAACTTGAACTTTGAAGCAAAATTACCTTCTTTCAAGCTAAAATGAATCAAAATGGTTGATTCAGATAATGAATTGAGATAGTAATTGAAGAAAATGATTACAAGAATAGCTGAAAAAATGTCTATCACAAACATGACCCCTCCCCCCTCCGTTTCCAATATGCCTGAACCTCAGTAGTCTGCGCCAGTGACCTACTTCCAGCCACCCAGGGGCACCCAGACTCCCAAACTAGCAAACTAGCCTTAATTACAGCCGAGTTCCCATGCAGAAGGAACAGAAGATATCAGACTGGGAACACTTACAGGAACTGGCTGGACTATTTCAGTCACAGCAGCACAGCTGCTCATTCAACATGGAGATTATTGATAGGATGAGAGTAGCCTGGAAGCCCTCATCCCTCTTACGAGTGTGTGTGCATGCAAAAATAGTACTTCAAAACCGCATATCAGTAAATAACCACTGCTTGCTGTTTCTCGAGGGAAGACAGTGAGAGACAGAAAGACAAACAGACAGAGGGATCGAAAGTGTCACTGACATTTAGACAAGCTGTCCTGTCCTCGACTCCTGAGGTGCTGAAAATAACCCCCATCTCTATCTCTCTCTGCCACCTCATATTTATTATCCACAACACCAAGGCACAACTTCTCTTTTACAATTTTAACTCTTAATCAAAGCCTTGACAGCACTGTAAAAATACATCCATGAACATGTAAATGCATGCATATCTTAGCAGCCTCAACATCTGATTCATTTCATGATTCACCTCGGACAACAGTGCTGTCTGTCCAATCACATTACACTCATCTGAACAAGACCAAAGCTCCTGTAGCCTACGGGCTCGGCAGCATTTCATTGGCTAATGCAGAGTGGCAGGCGCAAGACAGACATAAACAATAGCCATTAAAAGAGCTTGACCCCATGGTGGGCTTTTTGCAACTGACAAATACAGTAGTGCACATACAGAGTCAGAGTATGTTGTCCTAAACGCTTTCCGAACGCGACACAGATATAAGATAGTAAAACTGAAGGTTAGCATAGTGGACCTGAGCCAAGTGGAAAAAAGAGATTTTAATTTCCGGAGAAGCTGCCAGTGTTTCTGTCGCTTAATTTACTCTTTGCGGCCTGTTTTGCGCAACGGCTCGACCTTTTCCAAATACGAATGTGTCTTGCGTTTTAACAGCAAAGGCTTTAATTTTGTCTGAAGCAGCACATCTATCATGTCTGACTGGTCAATTATATAACCTTTAATATGTCGTTAATGTCATTGTTGAAGCGATGAAAAATCTTATTTACAGATTAAAAAGAGATAGAAAGCAATGGGATGGTGGGATCAGAGCAGTGTTTGCTCAGTGAAAGAGTGGATTAACAGAGAGGTCTATTTTAGAGCTAAAATGCCTAAAAACCCTGACAACGTCAACAACCCTGACCACAGATGACATGTGATGAATTTCCTGTGGCGGATCTAAGGAGGTGCTTTGGAAGCTCAGCTAACCTCATTTCCTGTTACACTGAAACCACCACAAAGTCACACCAGGGCAGAGAGCGCCAATGGGCTATAAAGGAACAGACTGGAGCTTAATTCTAGCCTCATGACTCATGCTGGGCTCTGCTAACCCCTTTGTAAAATCAATCAGAGGGAAGCACCAGACTGACAAAGATAAACAAGAAAATAAGTGAAAAAAACAGATTTTAAGATTGGTTTAATCTCTTCGTCTCCGCGAGGTGAACTCCACTCTAAATCCTACTCAGAGATAAGTTAGAGGATGTTTGTATGTGTATATGAGTGAATTAATAGCTGTGCACAGGTACAGGAATGCATCAATGTGTTTGTGGCTATATAGGATCTGCCAGAGCGCTGGCTGTGCCTACAGTGCCAGATGGTGCACCCATAGCGTGGCTCGTCTGAGACCATAAAAAGAGAGAGATCAGTGGCATTTTGACGGGCTAACATGAAAGAGTCGCTGTTAACAGTAAGTGGAAGAGTGATGCAGCCAGATCAAACACCTGAAACCTCACATTGTCAAACAAACAGGGTCACAAATAAAAAACAGTACTATAACAGTGTATGGTGAATTGTATGCATGGTTCAATTCTTCTCTAGGTCTTACCCTTAGTACTAGGACAGCATTCCAATTTGACACTTGTTTTTTGCCACACAACGGACGTTTGAGGCAGCGCCCTTTCCTAACCCTCAGTACAAAATGTTTAATCAACTCCAAAGCAGAGCAAGAGAAGGAGACAAGGTCATCTTAGACAACCGATGCACCAAAGAATCCTCTTCATGCATGTAAAAAGCCTGCGACACTGAATCAATAAGTATGGCTGTCTGTTGTTTATATCCGCCTCCAGAAATAGCCTGCTCAGCTACACAGAATGGCATTTTTAACCATGAAAATGTACAATGTGGTATTTTCACTTTATTGTCCAAGAACCTGTGTTGCAGAACTACAATGACTACTTTGTCAAGGGGGTAAAAATCCTTAACCTATAACAGAATTTGTAATGGACTCCTTATGTTTTACATCCATTCATTATTAAACTTTCTTGCTACTTTCCCAGGGTGAAGGTCACAATTGGAAGCAGCCCATGACACCCTGAGGAAACGTAGTAAAATTCAGTCTAGACTGCTAGACGTGATCAAAACAAGCAGCCAAAGCCAAAACACTGAGCTAGAGATGTTGATGTCACTGAACAACAAATTTGTACAGTACAGTGTAGTATGATTTTAAATACTTTATTTTATTCTCGCCATCCAATATGAAAATCATTGCGATTAACAGCAATTATCTGGCCAACCAGCAGCACTACGAACCCCAAACATCAGGAATGAGAACCACTTCATTCCTCCTAGATATTATTTGGCCAATCCAATGTCACAAGAGTAACCAAGCAGAAACTGTATTAAGGTGGATGGTCCCTTTAATGCATCCATAGTAGAGCTTTCACAAGGATAGCATTTAGGACACTCTAAGTCAATGAGATAATCGATTCAATCCAGGAGACAACTGCTGCATTATAAGACGAGCTTCTGCATTGCAGGTGGCACTAATGTATACCATATAGCAATCTATAGTGCAAAGCAAAGAACCTTAAAATATACTATATATAAGCACCATACAGAGATAACATGTCTACACTCAGATACAGATACACAAACCAGATATAACACATGAATGCACACGCAGACACTAACATCAATGTTCATACATGCTATTATATAGCATGAGAATAGCTCATCCCCCATGAAAAGCCATAAGATCTCTCCATATTGACCCGCTCAGGTCTACTGCAGTTGACATCTGAAAGGCTCACTGAATAATTGATCAGCGAGATCCTGATTGGTCTGCAGTCTCACATGATACGTCTGCCCTGCCCATCACCAAGCAGCGGACAACCCGACCCATCATGTGCATAACCACTCATGACCTAGACAAGACCCAAATCGGTGAAGTCAGTTTATGTTCCGAATCTTAATGCCACACACATACACGCCTCTAAATGTTCATTACCCCACTGTGCGTGTGCAGATAAGAAACCACAACAATAGGCTGTTTGACAAAAGAGCTTGCACAATGAAATGTATCTCAGTCAGATTAGATGAGTACAGAACTTTGGAGCTTGAAATTCTCACAGCGTCTTCTTTGCACTGATTGGCTGAAGAATTGCAGTCGGATCCCATTAAGATACAAGACAATTACAGATTTGCTCTTGGAGAACAATGTCGGGAGCAGAATCATGTTAGAAATGCCTCAATAGTCTTGTTTTACAGATTTATAAGAAATATCAAATGCAATAACCACATTTTTCATTTGTCTCACTTTAACAACTCCCTTTAACAATTATACTCTGTTTGATTAGCCCAGAATTCATTTCCTCCAGTAACACTCATTGAGTAGCCTGGTTAACACCAGACCCTACTCAGTTGTAACTGAGAGTGGGCAAGCTTCATTCGCAGCTCATTTCCAAAGGGGCGTCACCAACAGACGCCGCTCAAATGCCTCTGGGCGCAATTGGATAGTCCTTCAACCAATCAGACCAATGATCCGGGTGACGTAGCAGCTACAGCGGCATCAACAGGTTGCTGCGCTTCAGTGGCCGTTATGTTGAACGTAAACAAAAAGCTGCTTGCCGTCACTGCGCTATCGTCATCGTGTAAAGCCCGCCTCAACGGTTGTGATTAGTGCCTCAATTCGGAAAAATTGGAAATGGGCTTGAATGGGCTCTTGGCCAGACTCTTGCAGAGCAAATCTCAAATTTGCCGGAAGTTCGTCAGGGTTTTCCCAGGCTACTCATTGAGTTCACTCCACTCAGACTAATGTGGGATGGCAGACATTTTGGGAAGCTAATTATTATTAGTTTGCCATTAAGACTGCTTGCAGCTGCAATATTCTCTCACCCCAGCAGCTTACAATGAGATAGAGGCCAAGAGGCCCATCAACACATCAACTGCCGTTTATGTAGGTGTGGTGGTTATAATGGTCCTTTATTACAGTCTGATAGCCACCGCAGCGGTTGCTTAGCAGTTTGTTCATCCTTTACAAAACACTTAAATTAAAAGAGGAGCTATGGTGAGCCATGCTATGTCATGATCACCGAAAAGAAATCCTGTCGCTCAGCTGGACGCCTCAGTAAGTGTTGCATGTTTATACTATAGCAGTGCGCTTATTTTTCCACATGGTGTAATCTACAGGATTATATGCATGTGTGTGTGTGTGTGTGTGTGTGTGTGTGTGAGAGTTTAATCAGCAGAAAGAGCTGGATTTGAATTCAGTCAGGAAACGGTCCCAAATCCTTTGTTGTAATTGGTTATGACTGCTAGACAAGGGTAAGTGACAAACAGGCAAGCAGGGGTATTTTTAGCTGCTCCTAACCACATACCAACACAAAGTACAAGGGGGGGGGCTGGATTAAACAAGCCTTGTGGTCTCTCCTGACTTCATCTGATTACATTATGTAAAACAGCACATCCTGAGTTCAAAGAACACAGAATCAATAGTGCCAACAACTCAGGCTGTAACCAAGACATTAATGTTACCATGTGGCCATAAAAACACCGACTCACCTTCTGTAGACTTGTGGGATTCAGCTGGGTTTTGTCTATAATCTTTACCGCCACCTAGAGAGAGAGAAAAGGCAAGAAGACAAAGACAGAAGAAGAAAGGAAGAGAGAGAGAGAGAGAGAGAGAGAGAGAGAGAGAGAGAGAGAGAGAGAGAGAGAAAAGATAACCAAGATGTCAAAACTAATTCTAGCTTTGTATTCGTGTTTTGGTTGTACAGTGAAAGCCTATGTTGAAATGAACTATCCTCATTATTTCCCTATTCTGCTGTGAGGCAGCTTTGTCAAAACATGTCACAGCTGAATCGGTTTATCTGTAATCTTGTGTATTCAGTAATTTCTGAAGAGTTGAAGCTTTGATTGGCAGAGATAAAAACAGATGTATTTGTTGATGATGATTACTATAAAACCCACTGCACACAGAATCACTTACAATATGTATAAATGCATCCACAGAGTTTGTCCAACTGTCCCTGTGTGGCAGCCAGGCCAGTTAGTTAGTATACAGGTGCTGGTCATATAATTAGAATATCATGAAAAAGTTGATTTATGTCAGTAATTCCATTAAAAAAAGTGAAATTTGTATATTATATTCATTCATCACACACAGAGTGATATATTTCAAATGTTCATTTCTTTTGTGATGATTTTGTTTATTAGCCGATTAGAGTGTGGCACCAGGTGTCTTCAATATTGAACATTGAATATTCTAATTTTCTGAGATACTGAATTTGGGATTTTCATTAGTTGTCAGTTATAATCATCAAAATTAAAAAAAATAAACACTTTATATCAGTCTGTGTGGAATGAATGTATACATTATATAAGTTTCACTTTTTGAATGGAATTACTGAAATAAATCAACTTTTTCATAATATTCTAATTATATGACCAGCACCTGTATATGACTCTGCAGGTCGGTGATCTACTGTTGGCTTGGCAGGTCTTGCTAGGCAGCAGTCTGATCCATCCATCTCAATAATCACCCCAAAGTGCAAACTGAAACATAGCTGCTTCCTCACTTTCTGAGAGCTCAGCAGCTTTCACAAAGCAACTAGCTTAGCCACACTGCAGACTCACCACAAGCTCATATATAATGCTGATAAGTGATTGACGGAGCAGTTTTACAATGTAATGTAATTACATTTGAAAAAAAAATACATGTGGCCTTTTGTTGTTGCAGAAAAATGATTCAACACTAATTATAGTTTTGTTACACAGACTTATGAATGTCACTAGTTTGTGGTTGTAAAAAAGGCCACTACCACAAGATTTTTGATCTCCAACACATTTAAAATGTTTAACACTGTGACATGGTCGTTGTAGTGTTTGTTAATGTCAGTAGAAATAAACCCAGATCCAAGTGTTTTACAGTAATGCAGTTCCAATGAAATTGTCTACAAACATCAATGATTTTCCCATGTTTTTAGTATTGTATACTCAAAAACACCAGCAGGCTTACAAAATATTCTTGATTTTTGAGTGTGGCGTTGATGCGATTAGACACTGTTGTTTGATAATATAACTCTGAAAAGGAGGAGCAACTCGTGGCTAATAACAGAGTTTACAGCCATGCTAGTAGCTCTGCACTTATGCACGGCAGTGCTGTGAGCTAAATGCTAACATCAGCATGTTAACATGCATCACAATGACAATGATGATGCTATGGTAGTACTGCTAGTGTGGCTATGTGCCTGTGTAGTTTTCTTGTAAACAAACAGTTATGTTTAGATTCAGTGTTACTCACTGGTGTGTATACGTAAGCTCTAACAAATGTTTTCAATGCATTTCCCCCATTATAAAACAATTGCACAGTCAATTTCTTAAGTATTTTAAATCCAGCATTTTTTTTACATCCATGTTTACTAGGTAGCAGTTTTCTTCTCCCCGCATTTGCTGACACATTGCAGCATGTCATGTTACTGCTGACTTTTGACCAGTGTGAATAGTGTGAAACCATTGGAAGGACTGTGTCGCGTTACGCACAAACATGTGCGTCCCATGTAAGTCACTTAGAGGAAAAACAGCTCCATTGCGCTACTAGAGGTAAAAAACTCCACAGGGGACCTTTAAACTGCCCGAACCCCATTGCCAATTAGTACTATATAAACACACTATGTGATTAATACAGATTACATCTTTTTATAGTAAAAGTATAATGTGTGGGATGGGACACAGTGTAAGTATAGCTAAAATTATGAATGGACATTTTGCAGCTTAACAACCTAGATAAGGTGTCACAGCAGCCTAGTGGTCAAAGATGTTGCTGTTAGCATAAAACATACAGTAGCTTTATAATAACAGCAAATCAGGCTTATGCATGCTTCTGTAAACTTGATATAGGCCTATAAATATTGTGAAACATTTTTTCAAGGATGTATTAGTTTTTTTCCGAGCTACTAGGAGCCACTGTACCACTGATTGCTGCATGTTCTCTCTTTTCCAATAGTTAGCCAGCCCTCTGTCTCTAAAATGTGTTGCATTGTGAAACTCCAGACTTGACTAAACTTAGCTCATTTTGTCTTTTGTCATCCTGTATGTTCAACTGTTTAATACGATTCTGACACAGAGATTGCAACCCTGACCTCTCTTTAGAAGAGAGGCAGGGGAGAAATTGCCTTAGGAGATTAATCATACCATGAAAGCCTTAATTACAATTTTTATCGCGGCATTACGAGAGCTTAATAAGCATGCTTCAGTGGATGCAGACTCTAATCCCAAGCAGCCTGTTAAGGGGAAAACCAGGAAGCAAATGCTGAGTCACAGTGGAGAAAATGCAGATTATTCAGGCCAAACAGGGTTTCCCTGAGACAATACAAGTTGTATTGTCTCTGAGACAATACAGTACAATTTGATTTCAGCCAAACTTGTAAACTAAACTCCATAATGACAGCAATGCGTTGGCAGTAAAAGGAAAAGCGTCTAGCAAGGAGAAGAGAGAGTGGAGTAAAAGACTGCAGAGAGGCTCGCTGTGTGTAGACACGCAGTACGCAGGTGGTGTCTATTTGCAGCCTGTCTTAGGTGGGCAGGTGCACAGACAGACCTCACTCCCCTCCTCTCTGCTTCCTCCTGTCATGGACAAAACTCAGGTGAAGGCATGCATGTGTGTGTTGAGGTATGCCTGCAGGTGTCAGAGCTGTCATCGTGTGTCACTCTATTGTTATAACTTCCACATTTCTCTATTAAGAGATATTTATTACATTTCCTCTACGCTACACTGTACCAATATTTCCCTTTTTGTTTCTCAGATTGAGAGAGTTGATGAACGAGTGTATGGCATCACATCATATGCCAGTGTCTGTGTGCAAGTGTGTTTTCCGTCTAATGGATTTGAGGGTGAATAATTCAGTTCCACAGTGACAGAAGGACAACGTGCATCCCTGTTAATTATTCACCGCGTAACACACGGCCCATATGCTCTTTACCGTATGCAGGTCTTGTGATCGCGCACACATTTCAAACATGTACAAAAGAATATTCAGCTAGAGGACACAGAGGGTAAACTTAGTCATACCATCTGAGTGCACTGAAGAGCTTTACATGTTTCTCTACACTTTTATTTCCCCCTGAGCTCTTTTTACACAACCACAGGGTCATGATCTCTGAGCGCTAAAGGGAACTATTGTAGCGTGTGAGTATAAGGTTGTATCTCAGAAAGGCATTATTGTTGCTAGAATATAAGAATGTGCACAATATTCTTTTATTGTCAAATGCATTTATGAGCAAGTATTGTGCATACTCTATCCATCAATATACACACATAAACTACCTCTATATACAGAGTAACTTATAATTACCCATACAAAATATATTCCAGCATTCTTTACACTACCATACAGTTTATAGAGAACCCTGCACATACAGTATACACTAACAATGTAACCTGCATATACAATAGATACTTTATGAATGTGTATTTCTGTCTACTCCGTATATACAAAATATATTTGCATATTGAGTTTTTTTCTTATTCCGATTGAGGGTCTAAAAATAGAGGATGTCATACAGATTTTTAAGTCCTCTTGTGATTTTTGGGCTTTAAAAATTAAACCGACTTGACTAAATTGAACTTTTTTTCATATTTACTAGTTTTCATACCACCCTGCCACATAACATCTGTATGTTCATTTTTGCTTATCTTTGTTAAGATTTGTTGTCTTTGTTTAGCTGTATATCTATATTTAGTTCTTCCAGTACATTTGTTCTCTGTACTGCACGTGAGTGTATAAAGGCAAGGCAAGGCAGCATTATTTGTAACAGCAACAGGGCAATTGAAAGTGCTTTACATAAACCATTAAAGAGCAGTTAAAAACAATTAAAAAAAAAATTAAAAACATACAATACGAGAATAAAAGTTACAGTGCAGTATAGGAAATGAACAATTATTTAAAGAAAGGCAGCATCAAAAAGAAAGGTTTTCAGCCTTGATTTAAAAGAACTGAGAGTTGTGGCGGACCTGCAGTTTTCTGGGAGATTGTTCCAGATATGTGGAGTATAAAAACTGAACGCTGCTTCTCCCTGTTTAGTTCTGACTCTGGGGACAGAAAGCAGACCTGTCCCAGACGACCTGAGAGGTCTGGGTGGTTCGTAGTGTAGCAGCACATCAGAAATGTATGTTGGCCCTAAACCATTTTGGCCCTAAAGACATCGCCTTGAGTTTAAGAAAATTGTGACAGGCATTTTCACAATTTCTTTCTGAAATTAGATAGACCAAAAGTTGAATTGATCAATTGATACAACAATCTACTGACTGATTGATAATGAAAATAATCGTTAGTTGCAGACCTAATCATACTTTTTTTCTAATACTGCTACAGTATACATCGCAATATGAGAAATGTCTGCAAATTAAAATATAAAATAATGAAATTAAATTAACTTTGTTCCACTGTTATGTATTACATCAGATAAAACTATTCACATTTGATTTTTGGGGGGAATCATTTATTTAGACAGTATTCAAACATGATGAGGTCATATCATTACAGTACAATTTCACTGAAAATTGATAAATACGTAATAATTTATTTTACGCCCCTCCCTAGTGAGTAGAAGAGCATATGTTAGAGGCAGTGTGTGTGTGTGTGTGTTTGTGTGTACATCCTGTATTGTCACCCTCTTCGGCAGATAGAGGACAGTACACTGTCACCTACATGTAGAAGTAATTGCTGCTCTTTTTGATGTTTTTTTACAGAGGTAAACTTTCTTTTGTTTAAGCTGCAAGAAATATTGTTAGCTGCTGGTAAGAGGTGGCTTTCTAGGCTCAAGCTCAGATAACATCGGTTTTAGTGGGTTATGTTCTTTCCACCTGTTCTCTCTCTCTCTCACTCTGATCCATGTCTTTGCATTCTGATGAGCCAGCAAGGGCACTCAGGCACACGAAGCAGCGCCTGACCTTCTCCACAAATAGTGGGCAGCATACCCAATATGCCTGTTTAACATTAGCATTAAAGGACGCAGGATGGATCAAACTGTTACTGCTTTGACCTGGGAGAATATTCATGCCCTCCATACTCGGATATGACCAAATAAACTCAGAGGATTAAAGGATGCAAGTGGCTAATAAACACAATAGACATTAGAGGATATCTGAGGTGGATCAGAGCTGTCAGTGAGCACTGTGGGTCCTGCTGAGTGAAAGACAGTGAACAGATCACAGGTCATTGTTTTCTCCTTGGGGAACAGGAGCTTTAATTACCGACACACCAAAGCAGGATGTCTATCACTCTGACAGGTCAGCAGTGTGTGTGTGTGTGTGTGTGTGTGTGTGTGTGTGTGTGTGTGTGTGTGTGTGTGTGTGTGTGTACTATGCAAAATCTTTCTGTGAAAGAGTTGATGAAGCAAATAAATATGGCACCATATTCTCAAATGTTGATTGATTGTTTTATTAGTCTTATTTGTTGGTAATTTCAATGTCTTTGGGTTTTAGACTGTTGGTCAGCTTAAACAAGTAATATGTCAACTTGGGCTCTGGGATGTTGTGATGGACATGTATGACTTTTTTCTGACAATTAATATTGATTAATCGAGTAAATAATCGCCAGATAACCCGATAAGGAAAGTAATAGTAAGCTGCAGCCCTAATTGTTAACATGTAGCAATAAAAGAGTGAGGCTGAAAAACTAGGTTTTGGGATTACCAATATATTGTATATGGACAATTAAGTTATACCTAAACGAGTTATAAAATATTTAAAACTTGTCTTACCTCTCGTCCAGTCAGGACATGTCGTGCCAGCTTCACCTTGGCGAAATTCCCCTTCCCAATGGTCTTGAGGAGGCGGTAATTGCCAACATGGGGGTGCTCCTCTGTGGAGGTGAAAGAGTTGCGGCATCGCGGCAGGCTGTGGCGACTCGCAGACTTTGTCGGCGGGACTGGGGGTTCAACGAAGCCGTCCACCGACGAGTGCTGCAGGAAAGCCACACATGTCGAGATTAGCAACATTCTCATTCCCTAACTGGAACTTTGTTTCATATAGACACTAATACTACAAGTCCCTGAACCTCTTGGGCTTTTTGACACACATGTATCCCTTCCTCTTGCTACATTGGCTGCACACATACAAACAATGCAGCAGAGTGCTGCAGTGGAGATTTGTGTGTGCCGAAGGTGGGATATTTGATGTGCAAACAGAGATGAACCCGTTAACCTAGATCCAGATTCAAGGAGCTGATCATATGTATGTTCTACATGTGCATGTGTATACTGTAGCTACATTTACATTCAGACACAGACAGCAGTACCCTGCATGCAAGCCCAAAGAGGAACTGTGTGGGAACGAGTCAGGTTCCCTCCTCTCTCTCTGACACCTTAACCTTAAAAGACCTTATCAGCCACAAGACAAAATTCAATAACAAAAGAAAGTAAACTCCTTCGACTGCGTGCCTTTGAGAATATGTGCAGTACAGAGTCAAGAGTTATAACAATATTAGTGGCTTCATGGCCAAACCCAATAACAACAAGTGTCCCTGTGATATGGCATGTGAAGGTGAATTAGGAACAGCTTGTTACAAGTACAGCACTGGCACAGGCAATGCACGGTTTGTGCTAGTCTGATTCCTCTCCTCCACGACAGCTGCTGATGTCAGTCGAGGTCAGAGATCCCATGATCCTCTGCTCCTGAGCACCACACCCAGCCAGAGAATAAAGCCTTGGTTTGGTTACCCAGGCTCCCCTGCTCCCGTTTCATCAGGGAAATGCTACACCCTGCAGGGTGCGCATCACCTCAGCTAGCATACATCCTGACAGAGGGAGAACTACACTGCAGGATTCAAGCACTCCCCAGTGTGTGTGTGTGGAAGGCAAGGAGAAATTTGATTAGATGCCTGTCAAAGTCAGCATCCTTGTTTCTAATGCACCAAAATCCTCTCTTACATCTCCATGGTAGAGAAATCTGTGTAGCTTGCACTGCCTTTATTTGCAAATGGGAAATATCCACATTAAAGGGACTTTACTTGTTTCCATCAACTTTAAATCAGATCTGTCATATGACCAGTTCTTCCTTCAGGCACACACATGTGTACACACAAACACACACTTGGCCTGGATCCAAATTCTGTAAATTAACTGAGGGGCATCTGGACAGGCAGGTGATTTGAAATACTTGATTAATACACAGAGTTTGTTTCACTCGCCCATCCATTTACTCCCAACCACTGACAGTATGTCTTCAGGGACGTATTAAAAAAATACACACACACACAAGCCAAGAGAGAGCTTCTTCTATTTTGCTGCACTTAAAGCCACTCGTCTCTCTGAGTAATAAGCTGTTATGCAATGCAGTTCAGCTACTAGTGGGCCCTGGGGCTGCATGATAGAGTCGAACAGAGGCAGGCTAGGCTGGCTGGCTACTGCCAGTGCGGCTAAGGCAGTGCTTTAATAGCCGCCTAGCAGTATATCTATACTATGTCTAGGAGACCTAAAGCAGCATTAGACGATTACATTAGCACTGATGAATTTCTGAATACCAGCAGAGAATGACTAGAGAGCTGATATTAACTTTAGGGTTTAAATAACTTTGGAAATGCATTTTCCAATTTAAATGTTATCACCTGAAGAGGAATAATCAAGAAAAATGCACTCTTAAATGGAAAGACAAAATAAAGTCCTATTTTTAAACCTGGGAATAACCTTTAAAAGTCTGCTTCCAGCTGTTTACACTGCAACACAATATAGGCCTAAATCAAGGAGGCTTTAGATTGTGTCTCGTCTTGTTTCCAGGAGGAAAAAAATCAGACGTACCTAGATATGTCAGAGCCGGTCAGCATAGATACAGCAGTCCTTAATTGGACATATCTCAAAAGATGTGTATTATTATGCTGTTCTTTGTGAGCACGTGAGTGTATACGCGCGCGAGCAGCGGGGTGGCCGTTCACAAACATTCCTTCACACAGTGATGAGACATCTCCAGCAGTTTAAGCCATTTCTTTAGCCCGATAATACGGCGTCAGTGTCGTGGCAGCAGTATGGTGAATAATAACACGCTCCCTCATCTTCATCACTGAGCGTGCAGTTACAACAGGGCCCAATAGGTGATGGATGTCACATTGCGATGCTAGCGTTGCCACTGAAAAGTAGGGCAACATCCTCCCCCACACTCCCTACACATTGACGTTGTGGACTACAAAACACCCCCAGTTGCACGAGTGTAGCAACACCATTTTCTCACAGGCCACATAGACGTTTTCATTCTCAACAATTAACATTCAAGCTATCATTAAAGCCAGCATACTGACGCAGTGCGTTGTTTAGGCTAGCCGTATTGTGTACAGAAACTGGGGCAGACACAACCAAACTGCACCTCTATTCTAGGTTGTTGTCGGCTAACGTTGCGTGCTTTTATTCCTGTCAGATGGGAACAGAAGAAAAAAAGCCGGAGTGCTTATTGGTCGAGTCGCTCTGCAACACTAGCTCAAAAAGCGCTGCCATAAACCTGCACCGACCAGTGCGCAAAATAGCCAGGTCATTTTTATTCCGTTCCCACGTCCGGTAAAACACCGGTGTCTCTGGATAACAGCACTTACATTCTCGGTGTCACGCTCGTTCACCGTGGGTAATGGCGTTCTGGTCGACATCTTGTGTGCTTCGCAGGCCGCTCAGCGATGCAGCGGGCTGGGCAGAGCAGAGCAGACACGGCGCGGTCCGTCGGGGAGAGCGGTGCCTCTGTCCCTCTCTACATCCCCTGTAAACACCGCAAACAGCGGCCTTTTACCCAAGCATAGCGCGCACAGGGCCCAGTCGACACGCCAGATTGTCTTATTGGCTTTGTGCACTTTCCCTCAGGTAGGCTAGTGGCAGACAGAAAAGGAGGAAAAAGAGACTGAGAGAGAGGGGAGGGGGGGATACGGGCAGGCTAGCAGGAAGATGCGTCGGTAGCGGACGGGTCTGCGCAGCGCATCTCAAACCTCCCACCAGGAAGGATGGAGGGATCTCTCTCTCTCTCTCTCTCTCTCTCTCTCTCTCTCTCTCTCTCTCTCTCTCTCATACACACACTCTCCCTTTGTCTCCTCTTCATAGCTCATTATTCAAGTCACCAGATAACAGTTAAGCACAGTTAGAACAGTGTCCGTCAGATATAGGCCACATCTAATTGTAGGGCGTGCACAGCCTGCCAGACATGAGGAAATATTTTATCATGCAACATATTAAGGACATATTATGGTGGTTTTGTAGTATGACTGAATTAAAGGTTCAATATATATATATATATATATATATATATATATATATATATATATATATATATCTTTCTTGCTGGATGTGTGAACTCCTTAGTTTAACCTTATGGATGGAAATATGGTTTTACAGCTCAGTGGGTTACTACTGTGGTGTTTGAATATGACAATGTGGTAAAGAGAGGCCTAGTTCAAGGGTGAGGCCTGTATAACACTGCAAACGGGACAGACTTTGCCATCTGTTGGACAATTACATCATTACACCTCTCATTGTTCCTCTAATTATGTTTGGTAATTTAAAAGTTATTTTTTTCTGAGTGAGCAGGGAACATAATATGAGCGACTGTCTGCTACTAAGAGAAAGATTTTGTGTTTCTCATTCATGAAATCATTACCTGGGTTTTTCTGGGTGTGGTGATGATATATGGCATGTGCATGTGGGTGTGCATGCACAGTTTTTCCACTAGGTGTCAGGCTGCACATGCAGTATGTTGCACATCTGCAGTGTTTGACATGTGGGGCCCAAACAAATAATGCCAGAGCTCATCTTTTTTTGCATGAATTACCTTCAGCTTTATCCTCTGTCTCATACGTCATGTATGCACTGACACGTCATATTGTGATGAAGAACACGCAATGCAACAGGATTTAGTGTCCATTACTCAGTCTCTTGTATGAGGTGCCAAGTTTTCTTTGTCTCTTCAGTATTATTGTGGAATTCAGGCAGACAGTTGCACCTTCCTAGGCTTTACATGACTGATGGTTTGTCTCACACAGCAGAGGGGCCACAACCAACAATGGACACAGCATGACATACCTTATCACAATAACTGATGGATATAGGACCTGAAAGCCACTGAGAACATTAGGTCCGTTATTGTGGTTTTGAGGAATCTGTAGTTTATTTTTCACTAACTACAAACTCAGCTCCACTACATCAGCTTAGAGAGACCACCACCCTCCTTCACAACAGGTTAGAATGCTCAGATAAACTTAATTGAAAAACATGTTTTCTCTTCATCATGTTTTTAAGAAGAGATACCAGAACAATATGCAAAGAGATAAAATGGGTTCAGCAAAACAAAAGGGGTCCAACACTGAATCTTGGCATGTAGATGGGCATTTTTGGAATTCTGCATTGGATCCCAGCATGGATCAGGTCCCAACATAGCAGATCTTATCCTCTCTGAGCCCTAACAACTGGGACCAGCTAAATTATTCCAGTAAGACACGTCCTCTTACTACTAATAGTGAGATATTTGGCTGTTTTGCTCATATATATTTTAGATTCGCTAAAATGTACCCAGTTTTTATGCAGTCATAGAAATAAATTCAATTTTTTGTGTTGATCAGACTTCACATGGAAAGGAAAATTCACTCTAAAAACAATCAATGCAACTGAGTTGCTTGTGGCCTTGTATTGAGCTGAGGCCTTTAGTGCTCTCGTCCTCAGTGCTAAAGCATTCACAGAATTTGTTCGTGCCTAGGATTTGCATTCTGTACCTGAGTTGCACTGCTGTGGAATGTAATGGGCACTGACACTGGTTTAATGAGTGCATGTACACCCAGGGCCAAATGCAATTACATGCTCTCACAGGCAACCATCAAAAAAGAGGCAGCTGTTAACCGCCATTCATTGCGGATGGTCATGCAGTTAACTGTATTTGCAGGACAGGGGGTGAGAGGAAAGAGTAGATAGACAGAGAGAGAGGGGGTGGGAGGCTAAAGTCATTATGAGACAGATAGTGGAGTAGCATCTGTCAGCATTGGCACTTTACCATAGCTCTTTTTGCCTGACTCAGTTTCACCAGTGAAAGTCAAGCCATGCTTTCCAGTCAGTAACAATGTTTGCGCACATCCTGCAAAAGTGTGGGAAATACCATGAGAAGCCTCTTCAGGAAGGAAGATGTTTTGTAGAGTTTTGCATTCTCACATTCAGTCCCAGTTTGTGCCTCTCATGTATTACTATTACATTCAAGTACAGACCTAAGCGTCTGGAAAATTGTGATGTTGATGATGTTTGAGAAGATAGTTTAACCCTTACTGCTGTCCTGAAGGTTTTTTTCAAAATCCTCTTTAAGCCACCTGAATGAAAAAAACATTTCGTCCACTGCACGATAAAAAAAACTTTTGGCAATATTTCCTATCCAGGTTGTGGAAATGGCATACATCCTTGCTCTTTTGTGCGACACAAGAAAAATATGAAGGCATTATTTTGTATGACAATATTGGAGCGTAACATCAATATAGACAGAGATATTTAGAGTTCTGTTTCATTAAAAGGGTACTCCGTTGTTTTAGCATTGCACTTTTTTAGCACTGTCAGACCTACAAAATATCAAAATCGATGCAGCAGGACCAGAACTATCATCTTTTTTATTCTACCTTAGGAAACAGGTTTTTAAAAAAATCTATAATTTTATCGTGCAGCAGACAGAATTTTTTTTTCATCCAGATGGTTTGAAGAGTCTTTGAGGATTCTAGGAATATCTTCAGAACAGCCATAAGTATTGTTAAATGGCATTCTGGGTATTTATTTTTCTGAAAACTAGCTTAGCTTATCTCTTTGAATGAAATGTAATGATAATACATGAGAGACACAAACTGGGGCTAGCTTTCATTAGATTTATGGTCTAATTAATTTTAAAGGAACACGTGCAAACATGATTTAGTACAGTTTGGATAAATACAGTCAAAGTCTGTATTCTGAATTACTAGTGTCCTATCACATGTTGTAGCTCTAATCACCATTCATCAATTTGAGCTTAAAACACAATAAAATGTATTGCAGATAAAAAGTCATCAGCAGACATTCCTGCTTTAGAAACCTGTTAACTGCACACCTTACAAGGCAGAGCTTGCACTCGGCTGTCTGCTCTGACAAGTCAATAAAACCCACTGGTATGCTGAACATTTTTGGAAGGCAAGATAGATATGAGGCTGCGGTGGAATTTGATCAGGCAAAGAGCCAGCCTCCTGTTCATTACAGAGCTTTCCAGCAGTAACACACCCTCCCGGTGAGCACACCTCAACCTGAGGAAAAGTATTACTGACTAGCACGTCAACAGCCCGCGCCCACCCTTGGCCTCCCCTTCACCTGCCTGTCTTCATTGCTGTCACACATGCATGTGCTCACACACGCTACATACAGCACACACACACCAAACACACACACACACACACACACACACACACACACACACACACACACACACACACACACACACACACATCATGCACATCATGCACTCTCTTGGTTTCTCCCAAGTTGTATTGGGAGGATGGCAGGGAAGTGGAAACTATGAAAAGGCTTAAAAATCCAGGTCAGAAGTGAGCTGACAAGGCAGGAGAGAATGAAGTGGACTGGGAGCAATGGGTGTAAGTGAGAAGCTCAAGATTTAGCTGCACAACTGTGTCTTTTCTGCTTTTTGTGTTCTGCCACTGTTGGGGAGTGAGGAATTGAATTTCATACTAAAAGAGACTTTAATTTAAGAAGATACCCACTTGATTACTGAATATTAGCTTCACATACACTTTGGAATACAGTTTTACACAGAGTGTGAATTTTGTTCCCCCTCACTTACATTAAAAGCACATTAGGAATGGATCTCTTAATGGCCGGTATGAACAAGAGGGATGATCACAGCAAGCAAAACTATGTCAGTGTCCATATGGCCACCTGACTATTGTTTTAAGACTTGAAAAAGTGTGAATCTATCCTTTAATGCAGCTAAGTATGAAGGAAAGGGTAGCATGTGTGAGGAAGCCCCCCCTGTAGCAGTGACCTTCCTTGTACGATGATCTCCCTTGAACTATGTTCTGCTTCACCTTGACTTTGAACCAATCAGAGCCCAGCTAGCGGACTCACCCTCCCTCACTCAAGAATCAGTCAGTAAGACTTTCTAGCCACACCTTAAGCCATAACTAAGAGCTTTAATAATGCTTACTATATCATCATTAGTTATGATTTAGTACTAGATTGTTAATAAGGAGAATAAATAATTTTCTTGCAGCATGTTCTTTTCAAATGTGCTTCTCTTAATGTGTGTTGATTAGTCTGCCACTATTTGCATGCATGGCCTGTTAGCCTTTACCTTCTAATTTTTTCTCCCAGCAACTTAGATACGTTTCTTTGCTTGTGTACTCTGTACTATAGCAACAGATCAAGCATCCTCTGAATAAAGCAACCCTTCCATAGAACAAGCTGTGGGCTAACATGATGCACTCCAGGTCCAAATTATTTCCTCTTTTGACCAAGCAGCTAATGATAAACACTACACTGTGTAGCAGGTCCTCACAGAAGAAACATAAACTTTTTCTTTGATATGAACTTTTATCATAAAAGGCAATGCCACATGGGGATAATTATCATCCTTGTATATCATGTTTTCCTTGTAATTATGTCAGAATTTCAAACTCTTCCCCGGCGAGCTAAAAGCAGTCAGGTACGTCATCATGTAACAAACTTTTCTCTGAGGAACGGGCCTATTAATTGTCAGGATATAATTACACTCACAACACCCTGAGGGCCCATCTAGTTTAGTCATCTCAGAGTTACTGCTCCAAACTATAATTAGAGAATGTAATCACACAGGTATGGACCTCCAGGATTTATTTTTTCAGCCTGACTGAAGGCTGATTGAAATGACATCTGTGGTTGGGCACCAGGCAGGGATTGTTTACGACCTGGCACCTGTTCAACAGCCACATGCAGTGGCACCAGGCAGCATACCATACCAGCAGAGTTAACAATTTACACAAACATGCACACATGGACGGCTGGTTCTGCTAATTTGTTTGACGTGTGTATATTCTTGTTACCTTGAGAGCAATTTCTTGAGTGGTGTGCATGCATGTGTGTGTCTCCCTGTGAATGCCCTTGTGTGGTTATGCCACCCTTCTGTGGCACTTTTTGCCAGTGTTAACAAGTGACCTCATCCCATTATATCTTTCCGATCTCAAATGCCATCCAATAAACTACTCTCACCTCTTCATGCACTCTCTCTCTGCCATAAAAACACCTCTTACCTCTCTCCCTGACACCCACTCTGAAAAAGCTTAAGACAGGACAACATAAAGCAACTGCACGCTATGAAGTGATTGTGATTGATTTTCCATTGAGAAGTGATTAATCACTTGAGTTTTAACAAATATTTTGTGATGTAGGCCCTGGAGTTAAACCTGGATGATTCTGAGGCCAGTGAATGTCCATTGGCCATTTGTGTTTTTTATTGTTGTGTGTTTTTTAGGCACACTAGTTGCATGGCATTAGTGATGACAATGTGTCAGTACAGTTGATTCCTGATTGAAATATCTCAATATATTGCATGGATTAAGATGAGAGGAAGAATTATACTGACTTTTCCTGTGGTGCCACCAACAGGTTCAAGTTTTCTCTAATATCTTAACATCTACTGGAAGGATTGGTACGGACATTCATTCATCCAGACAATGTATTCTAATGAATTAGTTAATCCTATGACTTTTCCTCTAGCGCCACCATGAGGTTGACATTTGTGGTTTTGAGTGAAACGTCTCCAATTGTTAGTATGCTAACATGTTAATGTCGCGAACATGGTAAATATTTGCCTATACATGTACCTTCTAAGCATCAACATGTTAACTCTGTCACTGCATGTTAGCATGCTAATGTTGAGGTAAGCATTTAGCTTAAAGCACCACGGTACCTTAGTACGACCTTACAGAGCTGCTAGCTTTTCAAAAAAATTAATAAATTTTTTAGTGGGCATCACAAAAAAAACGTGCTAAATAAAATTGCACTCAATCTAGTTACCCTAAACTAATGAGAAATGGGGGCTCAATTTAGGGGTGTGAATCTTCACTGGTCTCACGATTCAAATCGATTAACGATTATCCTGTCAACCAATCGAATCGATTCAATATCACGATGCGTCACCTCCTCAATATTATTATATTTTACTACATATGGTTTTCATCGACAAATTCAAGTAGTCAGACATACAGTATATGAAATGCCCTTTTCATTGTATCTGCTCTTGAAAAAGACACTTCTTGAATATAGCGAGTCTGAACACAGCAGACAACAGACAAAAACTAAAAAAGCAGCGAGCGGAAAATCAACAAGTAAGCAAGTAGGCAATAATCAATTCTGGTCTGTCACTGCATCGATGCAGAATTGTCCACGTCCGCATCGCGATGCTTTCATGCAATAATTAATTTCAACGCCCCTAGCTCAGTTGGGGCCTACATCTGATTTTTACGCCAGGGCCTCCTAACCTGGCCCTGTTGGTAATATAATGTATCTGCATATTGTATGTATTTGTAATGCAGGTGTACTGTATTTCTTCCCTGAACTGAAATAGAGAACCTGAAAAAATCTGTATACTGCATGATGCCTTGAGGATGTACAGAATTTAAGCATCAGCTAACCTCCACCAACTTATCATCTTCACTGATGATGTTAAGTTACATTCCTTGATTTTAAAATGTCCACTTGCTTATTGGAAAATTTGACTGTGTAAATAAATGACTCACTATGAACAGCTCTTTAAGATCAGATCCCAAACATGTTCAGAGTATAAATACAGTAGAAATAGTGGACAGCTATTGCATCACTGGGATACTGTAGTGAGGAGAGGACAGAGGGTAACAAACATTCAACTTACTGAACTTTCATAACTTTTTTTCTTCTCTGTGATCTCCAGCCAGTGGCTTTGGCTTTGATATATTTAATAAATCTAACAGTGATTAATGAAATGTCTAGCTATATGCAGGGAGATTAAGTTAATTATCTGCACTGAGTGGAATATTAATCATGAACGAGAACCTGAAAATGTTGCTCTTCTTGAGGAGTTCAGCACATAGTTGAGTCACAGAAAAAGTGGGTGAGCAATGTTTTCTCCTGGGGGTTGAATCATGCACGGACAGCAAAAACACAGCGCTCCAATGAGCGGTAAGCTGAAGATGGGGTTAGGGGAACAATGACACATCGTGTATCATCTTACACCTCCCAACACTGCTCTGACTAAAGCTCTCGACAGCAGAATGATTGAGTAACAACTTACCATAAAACCCCTCCCAACCAATTTACATCTAAATAAATTGTGTATGGGTGTGCGTCTGTGTGCATGCTTCACATTTGTCCCTCAGCACACATTGACTCAACATAGCCAACTATATTACTATATACCCCTCTGGATCTCTTTAAACAAGATATATATGATGGCTATAGGGCATTATGTTCACTGCATTTATCATTGTTATATTCAGATGAAATCATCCTCACATTTTCCCAATTGCATTGGCGGAGCAGTGGAGCATTTCACACAACTGCTGCATTTTCCATTATACTGTATATGAAATCTACTTGTGGCAGGCATGCAGGCACCGTGCAGAGCAGCGTTATTTTCCCACACATTTGTTGTTTCTCTCTTTTACACAAGTTGTTGGATATTAAAAAAATCAGAACAACCTAGCCCCATTAATCCATCATATTTTATTCAACAATATAACTTTTGCTCTTCAGAGTACAATCAATAAAAGATACATATGACAAAATATATTTTAAATAGATGAGAAAAACATTAAGGCATTTCAATGAAGTAAGTCTTGACAGCATGAAAGATTAGTGTTGTGTTTTTTGTTTATACATCTAAGGCACTATGATCGCTGCTGAAACCACATAAAAGATGGAAAACTTTCGACATTTTTTAACATGTTGGTTTCCAATGTGGTTTTCAGTGCTGTGTATGTCTACAGTGTACAGTGTTTTAGCAATAAGCCAGAGCAGACACGAAAGGCAAATAAGGTAGTGAAAGATTTCTCATTCTGCCAAAAGTGTGGTGGCATTGTATTGACATTTTAATAATCCCCTGTGTCACACATGAACCAGCAACGGGGCAAAGCACTGTAATTATATTTATCACGCAAGCCAGCCTGGTGCCAGTGTGACTTCTTGACTGGGACCGACATGAGAAAGCTCAGCTGTTTCTCTGGAGAATCGCCGTGGCACCAGTGAGCGGTCGATTGGCCGAGGTGTGTTATGAAAGCCGTCATTTCCTGTGCGTGTTCTCTAGTTCAAAAAAAAAAATCTCTGTTATTGCCTCTGTGACCGAGGGCTGCAAGGATGGCATCACAGAAACACATAAACAGCTCAACCACATCCACCGAACCTGGGGGCAGAGAACAAGCTCTCTCTCTCTCACTCTTTCCCTTTCTCTCCCTCTGTGTATTACACTTTCACTTGCTTGCATGCATAAACAATGCGAGGCGTGTGCACACACACACACACACACACACACACACACACACACACACACACACACACACACACACACACACACACACACACACACACACACACACACACACACACACACACACACACACACACACTTAACTTGGTACATACATGCTTAACTCCTGTTAGTAAAGTCTACGAGCATCAAGCCTGTTGTCATGCAAAGTTTACTCTCTTAACTAACAGGCAAATCCCCCCCCCCCCCCCCCTTTTACACTTCTGAACTGTTCTGGACTTCTCTGGAAATGATTACTCATGAGTAAAACTGTACAGAAACTTGCACAAAAAGCGTGGCGCAGCCGTACTAACCCCAAAAAACCATCAACAGAAGCTGTGATTTACAAGGTCTGTCAATTATTTTTGTATCAAAAACTGCTTATATTGGATATTTGTCATGTACATTTACAGTATACAAAAAAATATGAATTTTCTTTTTTCTTACAACAGGTTGCTTCACTGATACACACACAGGTTATTGTAAGTTCTGGTCTGAAACAAAATGATACATGTAGATACAGCTGCATCAAAAACATCCATCACAGTTAGGATGTGTGTCCACTAGGCCTCTTTTCCTGAGTGCCACTGCTCTGTTCCCACTTGTTTTGCTAACATGCTTTTCTTTCTTATGTCCACTTCAGGCACCTAAAGTCAAAAATGTTTCAACTTTAAAGATGAAAAATGATTTATTGTTAAGTGCTGTTGTTGAAACACAGTGCTTGATTCCTCAGGACACTAAATCCCTTCATTACAATGCTTCCCAGCATCTTGAAAGAAAAAGATGCCCAGTGGTCACATTACAGCATGGGCTGGTCTGTCATGAGCAAGCATATTGGAACTGCTCTGCTGCTGTATGAGTCTGGGACAGCCTATGTTATGTTTGGTATTGTATGAAAAATGTACAGTATGTTATGCTGATACAGGCAAGTGTTACACTGCTATGTGTGCTGAACCAGACTTATGTGGGCTGCTGGGGATTGCGGTGTTTAGAAGGCGTATGGCCCAACTATTATAGTGAGCCGCAGCAGTGAGCTGGAGCGGTAGTTCATGGTCAAATGGTGAGTGACCATCTCCAGGTCTATGACGTATTCCCTGGGGCCTGACAGAGGCTTGGTTAGCACCAGCATGGCACTCACGTTGCTGGAACGCTGCAAAAAAATATCATCAGTACGTATGTGAATACAGATTTATCCATAGACTGTATATAAAACTAGGATTTATCACATATCTTTTATAATACAGTTTAACATAGGCGGGATACTTACGGCATTCCCACCAGCCTCAACTGCACTTTGTGTTAGCAGATGTTAGCATGTAAATAAGCTAAACTAAGATGGTGAACATTGTTAACATTATACCTTTTAACATCAGTATGTTAGCATTGTCATTTCGAGCATGTTAGCATGCTGACGTTAGCATTTGGCTCAAAGCAGTCTATGTCTAAGTCTAGGATGGCTGTAGATTCTTAGTACTGTTTGCTTAGAATGCCAAATAATATCTTGATACAGCATAACTGTAACTACTATGTTACAAGGGCCATATGTTGATAAAAGGTTGGGCGATTGTACCAGGCGGTACAATTTACTATTATCACCTGTTACACCCTGCCTCAGCGTTTAATGCAACACAAAAAATAATAATTCCCATCAACTTACCCTCAGGAAGAATTCTCCTGCCTCATTCCCAGCTTTAATCCTGAAGGTGTTGTGTGTGTTGGCGTACATGTTGGTGGCCTGAATCTGGAAGATGTCCGCTGGCACAGTCCGGTCGGCCTGGATGCTCATGTATTTGTAGACAATTGACGGCGGTAGACCCTGGCACTCGGCCTGAGACCGGCAGATACAGCGACTGCAAACAAAACAATTAAGAGAATCTCTGTGAAACTGGCCGCACTGATGATAGTGGGGGGAAAAAAACTGGATGATGTTTACTGACTTTTCAGAGGTTTTGGCGTAAGGCGCCTCACAGGGGTTTCTGGGATAGCAGCGGAAGCCTCCATAATAGTTCCAGCACATTTCATCGTCTTGGCAGTTATGGGTCCCCGTCTCACACTCATTTATGTCTTATGATTGGCAGAGAGACAGAGAGAGAGAACAAAAGTATTGAGTAGTCAAAAATAGCTGGATGACAATCCTAGTAAACTCTACACGCTTCATGAAACAGAGCTGTGAAAACACAGTCGAGGTCAGGATGTGTACAATTTGTGAACAGTGTAGCTCTATTTCATTTTATCTCCAGGTTGTAGCTCCATTTCCAGTAGCTGTGGAAGTGAAAAAAAACACAAGAGGAAAGCCCGCAGATCTGTAGTCGAGGGAAGCCCCCAAAGCAACTCTGCACAGGCCTAACTGCATCTCTTTTTCTGCAGCACCATGAAAATAACCCCATCAAACATGCCCCAAACCACAGGGCTATTTCTGGCACAGCAGCCTGGATTCATCACCTTAAGGTCCCTCTAACACAACCGGCCGGATTCATGGCTCCCCCTATAAAGCCTGCACCTGACCGAGGGGGAGAGGAAAAAATAACAGCTCTCCCTTTGAGCGAGTGCCGGAGCTTCAAATAAATCCACTTCAAGAAACCAAAATCATGCATATAAATTCACAGAGGTGGCTTTGCGGGGCAACACAACGTTGCTGTGTTTGTGTTGCCTAACCTCTGCATTCTTTCCATGACAGTACCGGTTGAGAGTGGCTTTCATTAACTATTCTACCTTGAGAGGTAGAATAGTGGATGATAGCAGGAATGATCAAGTTCCTCTTAACATTAATCTTCAAAGAATTGAGGAAGAGGAGGACGGGATGGAGAGAGGAGGAACTTTGTTTTGTGTGAAAAGAGAGAGGAGGGTAAGATAGATAAATAAATAAACTAAGAAGGGATGAAAAAAAGAAAGAAAAAGGGAGAGGAAAAAGGAGGACTGCGGTACCTTGACACACCCTGTTTCCCTGGAGCTGATATCCTTCTGGACATTCACAGGTGTAACTTCCTGGGCTGTTAATACACTGGTACTGACACATGTAGCTGGAGAAGCTGCATTCATCGATGTCTGTACAGAGAATATGCACACACACACACACACACACATAAATAACAGATACTGTAATGAGCAGGGCATGTTGAAAACTAGGCATGTGATGGGTGTTTACAAACATGCATCTATCTGCAGTTGTATATCTGAGTATATACATGAATATATATATATATATATATATATATATATATATATATATATATATGTGTGTGTGTGTGTGTGTGTGTGTGTGTGTGTGTGTGTGTGTGTGTGTGTGTCCACCTTGGCAGGAAGCCGTGTCTTGTGCCAGCTCATAGCCCTGTTCACACTGGCAGAGGAAGGAGCCAATCAGGTTGTAGCAGTGGTGCTGACAAGGATTCTCCACATCACACTCATTCACATCTGGAACAAAAGCAGATGTTTTACATACATGGATATTATTGAATAATTCTGGTTTATTACAACTTGGAACTTATTATTGTAGTTTTGGCCATTAATCCGGTATTAATGGCCCTGTACTCACCGACTTAGGTCTGGGAACTCAGATGTCAGCAATTAGTATGGTGAGTACAATGTTATCATAATGAATAGGAATGATGGCCAACACTATGTAAGTAAGAGTTGTAAAACACCTGGAATTATACTTTAAGAAATAACTAACTAGACACACATGTTTCAGGATAGCTGGGAGCCAGTCACGGCTTTGGATGGATTTCTAAATGTGTTTCAGAGATAAACAGCGCTCTATCACAACACACAATTTTTTTCAATAACTTCCTTTGACTTCCACAGGAGGTTTGCTGTGTGGGTTCAGGTTGCATGGCCAATCTCATGATAGCTCTGAGCTTCCAGGCATAAAAAATAACAGCACCATTTGTTTTGTTAAAGCTATTCCTGACCTTAAAATATCTGCATCCTGAGAAAACTGAGGAACAAAAGAAACAGTGTGGGTTAACACCTACCTGATTATTAATGCATTTTTATCAATTACATTTGTTCTTTTCTTTACTATGGTTTATCATGTATATTTTCTTTTACCGTGGTGTGTGGTTTTGTTGTACACTAAAGCAGTAATTATAATTATTATAATAAACCCTTGTCATTTGCATGCAAATCTATTAAAAGTCAGCAATACCAACACAAAATGTCTGACAGGCTGCCACTGCATAATAAAGCATTGAAGCAAAATGTTTGTTGTACACACTAACACATGGCTTTACAGTGACTTACCAACACAGCTGTGGTTGTTGCTGGCCAACTTGTGACCTGCGTTGCACTCACAGTAGTATGAGCCCTGTGTGTTTACACATGTGTGCATGCAGTAGTGGGTGAGGGCGCACTCATCTCTGTCTGCAGGAAAACAGAAACATACACACTTACAGGAGAATCATGAAGATATGAGAGGTAAGATACATTGCACAAAGCAATTATTTAAATCAGTTGATTAAAGATGACAGCAACCTTTTACTGTAAAAGCTTGACACCAGTTTTAATCATGTAATAAAGCGAGAGGAGAGAGTGTGTTTTGCTTCAACGACTCACCTACACAGTGGTCTCCGTTCTTCTGGTAGCCTGGAGGACACTGGCAGGTGTAGGAGCCTCTGGTGTTGTAGCACGTCTGTTCAGGGCCACAAGTGTGTCTACCTGTCGCACATTCATCTATGTCTGCAATAAACACACAGAAACAGACACTGAGAGGAAGCAACACAAAGTTGCGGTAATGCCTACTGTACGCAGGCACATGTGGCAGACAAAGCAAGGCAACATGTCTGGACTATATGTACTCTGTGATCTGTGATGTGTGAACTGCTTTCGACAGACAGTAAAAAAAAATCTGTGATCACTGACACCATCACATCACACACATGCTCATACAGAGAGGAGGCGATTAAATAAAGAGGGCTTTTATTCAGCAGCTCCGGGTGGAGGGGAAAACACTGATCATATCTCTGCTAACAGGACATATCTTTGAATGGGGAAGTGTGTGTGTGTGTGTGTGTGTGTGTGTGTGTGTGTGTGTGTGTGTGTGTGTGTGTGTGTGTGTGAGAGAGAGAGAGAGAGAGAGAGAGAGAGAGAGAGAGAGAGCTCTACTGAGAACTCATGTGCTTTCTACCATAACACTCTCACATCAGACATCCATTAACCCAAAAGCCCACAAATCCACTTTGTATCCCTTACCTCTTCATTAATAAGTTATATAACATCATAAGCAATAGTTTGATGAAACACAGTATAATTACTGCAGCTTAAGATATCTATACTTTAAATAACTGCACATCTATCACTGACCGACTTAATAATTTCTTAATAAACTTAATAATAAACATGATTTCAGGAATGCAAACTCAAAAGTTAGCCATGCAAATTTTAAAGTTATGTCCAGATTAACTCATATGAATGGTACTGTACATACAATCAGCAGTGTAAGTGTTGGGACGATGAATTGATGATAAGGTGAAGTTATGACTGGTGTAAAACCTCCAAAAAGTAATTTTTCCCCTCAAGTTATTAGTTACGTTTTCAGCAGAAATGTGAATTTTCCATAAACGATACAGCAGTGGAAAGATTTTTGTTTTTATCTTGCCCCTACAAACATGTTCTCAATTTCGGTTTGTTTGGAGTCAGAGCATCTTAAAAAAGGCTTTTCTCACTATAACCTCCCTTGCCCCCTTTTTTCTGAACTTCCATCTTCCATCTTCCATCCCCCCACACCCCCACACACACTACAAATACGCCCATACTGTATACTCTCATCCCTGTGGGCCCACCAGCAATCCTCTTGGGTGGTCTGACACAACCCATCATATGCAGACAGCCAGTGGGCATCAGTTTAAAAGCATGACAGACGGTTATCCTCAATACCACACGCACACACAGGAAAGGAAGGGGGGTATTATTACAGCATTGTGATTTGACACGTGTAGCCTAACAATAGTCAGAAGAACCTGACTGAAAAACCTTAAGTTGAACTCTGTGCTGCCTTGACAGACGTGATTGTATTATCCCTTCTGCAGAGTTTAGATGCAATTAATGCACCTGAGACAAACATACTCATGGAGCCCATTTCATAAAGAGTGTATGAAGATCAAACATAAAAATGATCAAACCATTAAAATGAGTGCCGGAAGGCCCAACTTGCTGCTGCATAGATATCTCAAACTGATATTCCCCTGGACATGTTTCATGTGATGAGGTCTCAGTTGGCAAGGATCATGCCCTTCCCAGAGTGCCTCAAATGTCCTACATGCCACTCCCACAGCCTCCACCATCCAGTGGGATTGGTGCCTGTGAGAAATTGGCTTGATTTGCTGCGAAAGAGCCGTGACACAAAAAGGTTGACAGAAGGTAAGTTGTCTTCACTCCTTAAAGGGAGGAAAGGGAAGAGGGCTAAAATGTGCTTAACTCTTTGGGAGCACAGTGATAAGATGAACTCAGTACATTAGGGACAAAAGCAAGGGCTTATCTACAAAGGTACCACTGAGAGACAACAGGTGCGAATTGCATTTAGGGAGGAATGCACAGACAAGACTTGTTGCTCACTGACCCGCTTCGTAGAGGACAAAGATAAAAGCAGTGTTGTTCTGGAAACTCTAACACTCTGATGTGGCTTAAAAAGCATCTGGGAAAGTGCATCCACAACCAGCACCAAGTGTGAGTGAGAAACCCAATGCTTGGATTCCAGCAGTATCACACAATGGGATGCTGACCCAACAGCCCAAAGGCTGTTTAAAAGCCCTGGTGCATCAGAGGGTCTCTGTCACTGTGAGGGGTAGACCTGCAGCATCCAGATTCAGCCTCTTAGGTCAAGAGATCTGATATAGGCTATTTCCCCACGTGGTGTTTATGGCCACAGATATGCAGGTGCATCCACACTCAACTTTTGTTTTTGTATGATTTGTAGAGATTTGAGTAGGTTCATCAGGTTTTATCAGGTTACAAAAATAACACCTATCTATGCTGTCGTTTGAACATGCAGAACATTGACGGGAGAAGACAACAATACAGAAGCCACAGTATTAGCTAGCCTTGACAGCTACACAAGCTAACCCTTTAAATAATAACAGGGCGATGTGCTTGTCAGAGAAAAAGCTGGAAGTAAAATCCTGTGTGTATATAGGGTACCAATGAAAAATGTAAATGAATTTCAACAAATAGTTGGAGCTGGGATCAAAGCCCTGTGAATCACAACCACACCTACTTACTGGAGGTACTTGGTGACTCATTGGGTCTGGAAATGCCCTGCCTTCCGGCAATATATTCAGACAAAACAAGCCTGAGATTAATTCCTGATAAATAAAGTCCTGTGTTGATGCTGTCATGGTGCCAAGAAGCAGACAACCAAACTGTGATGCCAGTGAAATGTTGTGGTTTTAGTAACAGAAAACAAAATTTGTCAACTTCTTCAGTTCTTGAGATGTGCCACTGCACTGATAAACTAGTTAGACTTGAGAGTGTACAGCCACGCTTGGGCTCTGTGATGCTGTATCAGGCACAGCAACACCTAGCTTAATGCTAACATCAGCATGCTAGCATGCTAAGATTGCTAGTACTGTTTATAATGTTTACCAGTAGCGTGTTAGCGTGCAAACAATTGCGAATTAGCACTAAACATAAATTGATGGGAATGTTGATTTTTTTGCAGGTATATTGGTGAACAGAAGTACTGGACAGAATGTAATCTGATGGTGGCAATAAAATGTGTGGGAATCACTAAAGTTTTAGCAGTTCATCCTGAGATTGAGCATCTTTAGGTCAAGAGATTTCATGGCAAATAGCCAAGTGTGACTAAGCACCAATTAGCTAGTCAAAAGGTTTCTTAATAGCTAAGATTGCCTTTGTTTGATTTTTTTGTTTAGTTTTTATTTCCGTACTGCTGTGACTGGTTGAACAGTGAGCAGTCCATTGGTGTAAGCAATTATTTTCTTGAACAGGATTGGTGCCAGATCAGATAGGCAGTTTGACCAATTGCAGTTGGCACACTCATCTTTGTTCAGAATTCAGACTTGGGCTAAGAATCACCCCCTGCATTTGCTCTGGTTTTGGACTATTATTGCCGACCCAAATTAGATCAGGTGCACTTGGAATGATTTGGCCGTGAATTACCTGCCATGAGTCGTACAACATATGCCACTGTGTACCTGTGAGACAAACAAGGTGTTGGGCAGACATCTGGATGTTCCAACACTTTTCCTACATAAGGTGTAGAAACCAACTGTTGGTTTGAAGTAAGTGCACATGGCTAACTGTAAATTGTTTAAATGTGAAAAATGCAGCGATGCTTCCTAAGAAGTTCTGTGTACGGAAAAGTCATTCTCACTCCCTTTAAAAAAGCTTTGAGAGCTCTAAATAAAAGCATATGTGCTGAATGCAATCCAAATGTTCATTCACAGGAATATCTTGTGGTAACTGCTACTTTGTCACTAAACCTTTAAGACGCTGCCAATACAAAGTTCCACAGACGTTTGTGCGTGTGTACAAGTGTGTGTGTGTGGCTCTTAGGTCCCATAAAGCCTCCACAGCTTACCACATGCAGTACAGTCCATATAGTTTACCCAGGAAAACAGATTTTACCATCAAATGTGATGATGTGTTGCATGTGGGGAAAAGTCACTTTTTTCTCTGAGGTCAGATTTTTTTTTCCAGAATTTATTTAACACAGTTTACAAGTTTCCTCTAAGAGCCTGCTGTAACATCACAGGGAAAGATAAGGCTGTCCAGCAGGAGAGTGGAAGATGTGGAAGGAAAGAATGAGGAGACAGGGTGGAGGCTTTTTTTTAAACAAAAAAGGGCTTTTTAAGATTTGATGTTAGATTTACGGCCGTGTGTGCATATGTGATGTCAGAGTTAAAAACTCCTTGCTTTTCAGGGAGATTAATACTAAATGCCTTGTGGGAGTTTGGGGGAGTAATGGGGATGGCGGCAGCTCAAAGAATGCGAGTGTGTGTAATGGACAAGTGGGTGTGTGTGCATCAGAGATCCTGTTTGAGGTGCTCGAACATTAAATGGCCTTTTACAATGTTTTACAGAATGGGGTGATACACTGTGAAGACTTGTTTAGTGTGTTAGTGCGTGCATATGGGTGAGAAAGAAACAGCATACGTGTCTAAAACAGGGACAACATTGTGTTATTTGCTCCAGATTTAAACTGACATGATAGGGCTTGTTGTAATTATCACTTGAGAGCATTTAGTCTTGTTTTCACTGAACCACTGCAATGGAAAGCAGGAGCTGTTCCAAAGAACAGTTGGAGCCATCCTGCTGTTGGACAGCATCTTGGTTTCCCTCTGATTATTGGATAATTCAATCTTTGGGAAAGCAGGGGGCAAGATGTGTGATGTTAATAGCCCATAAAATCTCACAATGTCAAATTTATTAGAATGTCATACACCGGACCCTGAGTGTTTGGTTTTGCTTAACCTCAAACACTTTTATATCACCCCTCCTGGCAAACGCTGCACTGCACATTGTTTAATTTGTTTATAATTCTCTCTGCAATGCAGTGTGAAATGCAGCTATCACAGGCTTGAACTCCACCTCAGGACAAATGGGAGTGGTAGTGTTTCCCTTTCAAAGCAAACTTAAACACAAAGCAGATAAGAAATCAAAGAATTCAAGACACTCTATCCTTATATTCTGTGTATTTCCATCCGAATTAGGGCATGAAATATTTCAATGCTTTTGTTATTCTCACCACTCCCAAGATTCCCCCTCTTATGGCTCTCATTGTTCAGGAGGAGCAGGAGTTTTAGTCATGCTGACACTTACTAACTGGTTTGTGAGTTTGTTCCACACTCATCTAAAGGTCGGGCAGAGTCTTGACATTCTTGAAAATCCGTCCAGTGTGCCAGCGACATTCCTTACTGATAATAATCCTTCCTGTTACTCTGAAAATGTTTCGAAAAAAAAGAAGTGCTGGGCAACTCTCCTGCTATCAATCACTCTGCCAACCTGACATGGCAGTAGTCACGCTGTAGCCATTTAAAGCAAATTTGTGGCATGGAAGGAATTAAACCTGAAAATAGGGTCAAAATAAAAGAACACGGGCGCCTGGTTAGCTCACCTGGTAGAGCTGGCGCCCATATATAGAGGTTTACTCCTCGGTGCAGTGGCTGTGGGTTTGACTCCAACCTGTGGCCCCTTGCTGCATGTCATTTCTTTTCTCTGTCCCCTTTCAAGTCTAAGCTGTCCTATCCAATATAAAGGTTAAAATATTGTCGGTTACACTTTACTTGAAGGTATCTACATAAGAGTGACATGACACTGTCATGAACGTGTCATAAACATTATAAACAAGTCATAAACGTTTATGACATAACGCTTCTGTCTATAAGTCATTCGTTTTTTGTCATGACAAGTTAGGGTTAGAGTTCATGTGTCATGACAGTGTCATGTCACTCTTATGTAGATCAAGTAAAGTGTTACCAAATAGTCTTTAGAAGAAAAGAAAAAAAGAGCAGGGCTGTAACAGTTCTTGCATTCATGCTGAACCGTTACACACATAATGCAAAACCAAAGTTCACAAGCCTGAGGTCCATTAGCAACATGTGCTGAGGTTATCACAACAAGTTAATTGGTGTGCAAAATCAGTCACACTATGGTTAGCACAAATGAAGTGCAGCAATGGAGAGCTGTGTATAAGATGTAGACGGTGTGTCGGTGCTCCACCGTTGTAAGGTATGTGAATAGAAACCCATGCATAACCCAGATGTGCCGATCACCGGGCCAAGAAATAGCAAACTATAGTCTATATTTTCAATTTCATGGCAAGAGATGCTTCAGTTCCCAGCAAGAGGATTTTGTCGGTCTTTGTCACTTGCACTGCTGTCTGTTCAAAAGAAATGCATGTTTTTTATTTTCCACTGTACCGAACTCTTACCGAATCGTGACTCCTAAACCGGGGAACCGAACCGTGACTTCTGTGTACCGTTACACCCCTATAACAGAGTGATAATATAAATCAAAGGAGAAACAGTGTAAGAAAAATGAATCCTGTGATTGCATGTGAGTGTCACCCAGCTGAACGCAATAGTGATTTATAGCAGCCCTGTGTCCCTTTCCATCATGACGTAATTGGAAAGAGCAACACATGTAAGCACATTAGAGGAGGAAGCAGCTGGCCGTTGGACAGGCACCGACCTCAGAGAGAATAATAACAACAACATTAAGCATTTACGCTGAGGAGGCATGGCAAAGCTGCTTCCCCTCCTGCTCCTCTCTGCCATCGTTGATGTGATGGCAGCGAAGAGCCAGCAGCGAAACCACAAGCAATAACAGCATACTGTACAACAACACTGCACAGGCCAAAGGAGAGGCTGCCTGCAGGATGGTTGGATTATATTCACAGTCTGAAAGATACTCTGGTCTTCTCTGGCAGTGTCAGTAAGCTGATGAAATACTGTAACCATGTCATGCATGTTAAAACACAGGAGGCTGGAAGTCATTCTCTGACAATAGAAAAGTGTTTATTGCCATTAGAGACACTGACGTCAAAATACATCCAGTAGTTAAAAGAGCCTTAAAGAATTAGAAACAACAGGTTCAATGAATTGGACGGGGAAATCCTACTGTAGGGCACTGGGACAATCGCATAGTGAAGGCACACTGATGTAGGACAGTGCAAATCATCAGTCTGAGAACAGGTGGAAGACAAGAGCTTAGCTGGTAATAGGAGGGTTCAACAGGCACAAAGGTGCGCCTCAGGTGTCTTTTTGTTTGAGTAACCCTAAACAAAGTGGGTCCGCTTGTGTTTGATCCCACTTCCTCAACAAAGTCGTAGCAGAATGTTTAAATATAACATCCTGTGTATCCTGTATCACATTCACCTCAATGTTCAGGTCTTCCTTCTCTATGCAACAACCTTTTCTAATCTGTGTTGCTTATCTCTGATGGATGTTTGGAAAAAAATAAACACTGACGGGATAACATCTGAAGGAATTTCCTGAAAAACTGTAATCGCTCTCTGTGCTCACATCTTTTTACATTGTCTGTGGATGAGCAAAGACTGGGTGGCTGGGGCTTGTTTCTTCAAGTGCAAATGTCAGGATGAGACGACAACAAGCAGAGCTGTAAAGTATAAACTGTAAAGGTCAAGTCATGTAGCAGCGTCATGTTGTGCTCCCTCTGCTTCTTCTGCTCTCTGCATTCCTGCTCCTCGCAGATCGATCCGATGCTTATCTGTCAAAGGTGGTGAGTAATTCCTACCATCACAAAAGATGGGAGCAAATGGAAAAAACAACCACCACTGACATTCCAGAGATATTCCTCCCAAGTGCATTGCATCTGTGTGGAAAAATGTTATTGCATGTACTCGGCCTTGTTCGGAAAAGTACACAAGTTCTCTGTCACACAGGGATTAACGGCCTTAATAGAACATAGTTAGGAAAGATTTCCAGCCACTGCAGGTGAAGAGCGTCCAGACATAGCTAAAATCAGTCAGGCATGCAGGTGGTAATGTGGCCTGCATGACCTTAGAAAACCAGACAGGTAAACAGGAGTGGCATGTCCTTTCATGTTCCATACTGCAGTGCATGAGTATCTAATTTAGACATGAAAAATAAGTAAACTCAAGACTTGTGAGGAGAATATGAGAAAGTGTATAACATGATATGTTTCATTCCCCTTGGCCAACATTATATGCCTGAAGCCACTGAAAGTACAGTTGAGTTAGTATGAGTAGTCTCAACAGTGTTCAACTGTAAATGAGGATCATAAAATAGCTGCTTTCCACTTTTCATCAGATTTAATGACTGATCGACAGCTTTTGATGGACAACCTTCATTTCTAGGAGGAAGTGATCTCACCTCTGCTGAAAATAAGAGTTCATATGCATACATATGACTACAACTAGCCACTTGTAGGCATATCCCGGGGGTAAACACAGTAAGTATGTGTGTGTATGTTTGGAGGGTGGGGGGAGGTCATGGAAATGCGAGGCATCATTAAGCTGTCACACATACAGTAAAGGTTCATAGTGTCTCTGTGTGGCCGGTGCTGGAATAGGGTGCCAACTTCCCCAATGTGTCACTGCAACAACACACACTTAGGCTTGGGTTACCTCAGGGCCACAGGGCTTTATTGCCCATTTGCAAAATGGGAATGAATATTAAAGCCACGATTAAAAGGAAAAATTGTCCGTTATATAATTTGTGGTTTGCTTCGCTTTTAATCAGCATAAATAATAGTGCACTTTTTATTTTATTTTCTTTTTTAAATAGTGCACTTAAGAGAAGCTATTTCTTTGTTTGTTTTTTAACAATTTAAGTTGTGCTTTGGAAAATTGGCTTCATTTTTTTCCAGGGCATTTAGCTGATCTCTCTACTATTCGCCACACACTCAGCAGTAAGTCACCAAAACAACTCAGCAGCAGCACAACCCATGACGTTGGTCCAACCTGGCTTGGTTAGTGCTCCGGCACTTCTGTGGTTATTTAGTCAGTGTCAGCCTTTCATCTTCCCCTATGCTCTACCTGACTTGGCACTCTAGGTTTCCTCTACAGAGTGGTGGGTTAGCAGGGAAGGAGCCTGATGTAAGCGCTATTTGATACATTGAGGTTTTCCCCCGCCCACCCCCCATTGAAAGTTAATGGGAATTCCTTCGCTAGCAAGATACGTAGCTGTGCAAAACAACCACTGTGGAACAAAAAAAGAGAAAAGAAAATTCTGCGTCCAAGAACAATTGGCTCATTGTACCGAGTTAAAGGTAATGACAGAGAAACCAGAGACTGATGTAAACAAAGATTATATCACTCCACCAACAGAAATATACGCCCATGAGACGGCACGAGACGCCTTCCAGTTAAAACTCCAGTCATTTCAAAGCAATCACACTGACAGCAACAGCCTATCATTGTTTAGCCCATGCACTGAAACAGCACGCCAGCAAATGAATAAGTATTATACCCATGCCAGCTCGCTTATGTGGTTACTTTAGCTGATATGTTGCCATGTTTTACACTCTAATAAAACCTAATTGGGTTCTAATTCAGAGAAACACATAAAGCACCTCACACATATCTTTGCCCCAGGTGTAAAATTAAATTTGTTACTTTCACTGGAGCTCTGTGACCACAAGCCTCACCACACAGCCACTCACCACTCGGCTCTACCTATTGGCAAGGCAAGAGGAGCTCCTAACCACTGAACAGATGTAATTTATGGTAATGCACTTTTCCTTACATTACGTCTACAGCTTACTCTATATATCCACATTCCCGAACTCTCACAGATCAAGTCAGATGGCAAAGTAAAAGCTTTAAGAGGTTACAAGTAATATCAGATATTCTCTCTCTCAGGTGCAGCTATGAACATCTGACACAAAGCAACGAAGGCACTGGTGTGTGTGTGTGTGTGTGTGTGTGTGTGTGTGTGTGTGTGTGTGTGTGTGTGTGTGTGTGTGTGTGTGTGTGTGTTACTGAGACAGAATGAATCTTTAAACCACTCCCCATTTGTAAAGATCAAAGAATCTCGCCCAAATTCAGGATCACACCCGCACAATGTTGCATAGCTACCAAAATCTCAAGCTGGTCACGGCCCAGGGAACTAATACTGTAGGCGTAAAGGCTATATGTGAGCACAGAACTTGCCACAATATTGCAAAATCTCCTTGATTTGCCCCTGAAACAGAGGACATCAACACCGTAAACAAGAACAATTTCTTATATTTTAAGAAGAAGCTGAACTCCAAAAACAAAACATCATGCTGCGAGCATGATGTTTAGAATGGATGACATCACAGTGAGAAAAACCAAGAAGCTTGCAACACATCTGCTGTTATGCATGGTTTAGCTGTTGGCGACGGAACAGTTCACCTTCGGAGCTCTACTTATCAAAGCTCTAAAGTCATTAGCAAGTAATTATCAAATACCTAAGTAGACCTGCTAGAGACACATTCAGACACATTAGTCCATGCAGCAGTTACACATCTGGCCAAGGGCAACAAAAACATACTATTCATGAGATAAAAAACCAAGGGCAACAAAAGCATATTCATGAAATTCATGAGATAAAAAAACACATCTCAATATCGACATTTAATTCTGCCAGTATACTGCAGGACAAAGCAGTCCATACAGTGGGATTTTAATCTGCACCCACATTTCATGAGTGGGCAACTTTTTATGGAGAGAGTGTGGCAGCCATCCCTTGTAGACCATATTTTGTGGTTACACCTCCTCTCCTACTGACAGAGTCCAATTTCTCTCCTGAGGAGCTTGTCAACACCACTTGCTGAGATAAGAAGACCCGTCTCCATGTGTTGGTGTAAAGCCGTAAAAAAAGAAAGGCTAGTTTTTTCAAGTTACTTTGATGGTATTTCGTATAATTTTATAGCTAAGCAGTGAAGGGGAAAGTGCCTGGGCAGCGGATCTTACCTCTACAGAGGTTCTGCTCATCTGCAGTGTATCCGGGTGCACAGCGGATGGTCCGGCTGGACTGAGACCCCCCCTGGTTGCCTGAAGACCGTGGGACCTGAGGCTGGCTTGGTGGGACAGCAGGGACAGCGGGGACAGCGAGGACAGCGGGGATAGCAGGGACAGGGTTCGGCAGTGGCACCTGCTCACCCTCCTTACTGATATAGATGACGGCGCTCTTGGGAAGGCAGAGGTATCCACCAAAGTGGTTGATACACTGCATCCCTCCTTTGCAGGCATCGTCTAACAAGGCACACTCGTCGATGTCTGACACGGAAAACAGTATGACAAAAAGAAAGACATAAGATACGGCATTTTCTGTATTAGAATTCTTTTGATTGGTTAAAAGGCAACTGATATTAAGCTTAATAGAGAATATATGAGAAATAAATACATAATTAAAGTCATTAAGCATGAATAGCTGCACAAATGTATAATAACCAATGCTTAACATTAAAGGCAATTTGTCATTTCTCACCTCTGCACTGCTCTCTGACTCTGTCATACTCATACCCTTCTGTGCACTGTGAAGGACAGACAATGATTACCATTAACTTATACACATTTTAGTGCCCTGTCATGTAGCAACATATGATAAATAAAAAAATGAACTTCAGCAAATGAAAGTAGCCTACACAGCATGCCAAGTTGTGTTAAACCTTCAAAGAAAAACACTAAGATATCTCACTTACTGTGTAGAAGACGGGCTCCTCAGCCTCCTGAGAGAGGACATGTGTGAAAACCGCAAAAAGACACACGCAGATGCCCAGCATGACGACCAAACGTCTGAGCAGCACTGTAACGAGATGCAGAGGAACCAAATGGATAGAGCGTGCAAGATCATTTTTCGCTTGACAAGCCTACACGTTTTAATACCAGTTATTACATCATTGATGGCATTGCTTAACAAGTCCCAACATCTCCCGCTGCTGGCGTGATGTTTGTGTTGGCACCGGTCCAGCTAAATCTGCGACTTCAACTAAGTGAAGTGTTTTTCTGCTGTTTTTCTCCAAAAGGATTAGTGCGTATTACGCGTCAAGATCGTGCGTAAACATGCCTTCCTGTAGTCGGTGTCAGGAAAATGAACGAGTTAATCAGCCATGCAGAGCTCATGTTGATTAGAATCCTGTATTTGCACAAAACATCTAATTCTACAAACTGCACAATCAAATTCTGCCATGTTCACCTTGCAGCCTTGTTTCAAGATACTGACACTTGTCAGTCCCTGAAACATGCGAACTACATAAGTAACAAGTGCTACTGCAGTTTTTTTTCTCTCTCTCAATTGTTTCACCATTCACACACCTTGGAAAAGCTCTCATTGTTATCTGATCAGAGTGCTGTACTGTATGCAGTATCTTTCTCATCCTGTGGCGCCTTGGCGACGTACCTGCAATTACTGTACCTGCGGACCTCCAACTCTCCTGGCGTGCTGAAGAAAACGTCCCCGGTTTATGTTTTTGCTGCAAATCCGAGCGTGTGAACGCGTAGCAGGCTGTGCTTTATTCTGCAAACGGTGCCGTGGATGTTAGATGGTTGTCGGAGTGCAAATAGCACTTGTGATGAACATGCGGTTCGTACTGTATGACATGTTGGGGGCGGTGTACCGGGCAGGTTGAGCTCTGGGTTTCTCTCTCACCGGGGAGCAATAAACGATCAGCAGGCTACAGTGGCTCCCTCTATAGACTGATGACTAGTGATAAAAAAAGGTAATCATCATAAGAAACGGCTATCAATGGAAAACTAAGCTCAGAAATAATCTATTAGTACTACTTACTCATTATATTGCTGCACAGAACAATATTCCCATCATTCTAAGACACCAAAGTAAACTTTGGTTCTAATGCAGTAAACATTGAAACTATAATTTATTGCTGTAATAACACAAATTATTATTCAATTAAGCTTTAATAAAATCTGTCTGTCCTTGTACCGGTGATATTTTTGCATGATTTCAATAGTTTTCGAAGAGGAAATCTGGAGCCATACCCCGTTTACATTTTAAAGGCCTACAACATTTCTGAATGTTATTTTAAGAATGAGCCTCCATAACTGTTTGGGTTGTAACATGCAGACCCTGTCATGCGGTTAGGGACTTTAGTGCCTGTGTGTATAATATATATATATATATATATATATATATATATATATATATATATATATATATATATATGTAGCTACAGTATGTGTGTGCAGCAGGTGTTAAATCAAATCATGTGTTGAAGACCTCTGTCAGCAAGACCTCTGTCAGCAACCGCTACATTAGCCTCTAATACATTTCATGGTGTTTACAAGATGCCTGGGCTTCAGGAACATCTGCTGGAATTGGCATGGCTTCCTGGATTTCCCATGGGTGAAGAGACAGCAAGTGATTGTGTGTTTGTGTGTGTGTATGCATGTGTGTGCCAACAGTTTACTGATATGAGTGGATAGAACAGACTTGGCACCACCTCCTTTAATGCTGACCTTCTGACCTTTCCTCGCATGTTGTGGATGACAAAAAGATTGCACATAGATTTTTTTTATTTTTTATTTTTTTAAGATCATTTTTTTGGGCTTTTTATGGCCTTTAATCGACAGGATAGCTTGAAGACAGGAAAGGGGAGTGAGAGGAGGGACGACATGCAGCAAAGGGCTACGGGTCGGATTCAAACCCAGGCCGCTGCCAAGGACTCAGCCTACATGGGGCGCACACTCTACTGGGTGAGCTAGAGGTCGCCCCTGAACATAGATTCTGCATGCTGCGATATCCTGTAGGTGCAGAGTCAAACTCAAACATTTCCTAATTAAAATTGGATCCTTCTCTTCCAAGATGCAAATCTAGTGTTTAATCTTTAATGTGATTATTTAACTTGAAATCAGTGAGAGTCTAACTAAGTTAAACACGTTAAAACTGTGAATTTAAGAGCAGAGTTCTGGTCCTGCATTGTACGGATATTCATGTCTGCTCACATGATGACTGAATGAACCAGAATATGGCACAGAAATAAACTACAGATATGCATATAAATAACTTGTCCAAACATGGATGAACCAAAAAATGCACAAAGCCTTGACTCTTCACTTAAAAGTTTATTTTACTTGGCAATCTATTCAACAGATGCACAAAAATGGCAGAGACATTGAGATAAAGCACTTGATTAATCAAAGCCGTTTTGAAACAGTTTATCGAGATAAATAGAAGATTTTATCCAAGACTGATAAAAGAGAAGATAAGAGAACATTCCCCTGGCGAGCTCCCACCCCACTGGGTGCACCTCTAGGTGTGAGAAAGGATCCACAGAAATGCTATTAAAGTCAAAGCAGATGATCCTTCTCACATTGATGTTACAAAAGCACTGTTCTGATACAGTACATTTGAACATCTGTGCAAAAGTGCACTTTAAACATTGTATTAAAACATCTTCCTTCAGAAAGGTTAGCCTGCAAGAAAAACATGCTAACATATGACCTAAAAACAACCGATTTAGACTTAAGTGAACAATAGGGTAACATAATACACCAGATCGCACCAACATACATTTAAATGCAAGAGTGATAAATTGGAACGGTAGCTTACCATAAATACCGCTTTGCGATTAACAACATCACTTAAATCATTATTACCTAATCGCCCTAACATACACACACATGCACATGCACGTGCTCTGGGGCGATCACATGGTAAGTGTGTAAGGTATATTGCTGAGAATCTGTTCCTTATCACTGCTTAACAGTCCTAAGAGCAAAAATAAACTCATATACAAAGGGATAATACACTAGTGTAACTATGTAAGTACATTTTTCAGAGCATTAAAGGAGCCAGTAGTCTGTGATGTTTCTTTCGATGCTGAAGGCAATGCATCAGGTACTGTTGGCTATTGAGCATCAGCCAATCAGTTCCTGATGCAGTATCATCCACATCAGAAAGTTCTTCCTTCACCCCAGCATCAGTGCAGGGGCAACAAAAGCTGAATAGTTCAACGGTGAGATAAGTGACACAAAAATAACCAAAACTCCTAAAAACAAGCCATTATTAATAATATTCTTTTCATGCTATCATAATTCAATAGCCAATACTGTACAGTACACATCACTGTAAGTCAAGATGGCAGCAGAAGCATCTGGAAAGTGAATTCATGCAAATGCAAAATGGGCATGTATTATGAAAGAGCTGCAAGAGATGAGGCTGCACTTCAAAAGACTGTCGAAAATAAATTTTTTAAAAGTGGGGAAGGGGGATGCGAGAGGAGGTTGAGTCAGAGAGGGTGTCTGTGAAACGCGCTTGTGTAATTGCAGTGACATCTTCATTGAGAGCCCTCCATCTCTTTCCTGTGTGCTCCAAAGGGCGTCGCTGACGCCGGTCGATGGGGAGAGCAGCCGTGGCGCTGTGTTTAGCATAATCCCAGAGGCCATTGTGAGAGCAGCTAGTGAACTACTCACAGTTGCCAGCTGAGATTTCACCAAAACACAGCAGAACACAAGGAGAAGGGGATGAGACAGGAAAAGCAGAGGTGGAGGAGGGGTAAGAGTGGGGAAAGGACTCAGGCTAGAAACAAGAAGATTGGTAGTAGCAATGAAGACAAAAATGCAGATGTGTCAAATATTACATTACATGGAATTTGAAGAGTAATATTGTAGGTATAGTGCTGTGTTGTCAGGAGTGGCAGGATGGTTGTATGATCAGGGTGGTGGTGATGATCTGTTGTGAGCATGCAGCTTGCACAGCATCAAAGAGGCAAAGTATAAAGTGTGAAACACATTTTCTTCCAGGTGGACTGCACCTGTTGGCCTTTATTCAGGACTGTAATTCAATAACCTACCCCTTTTTCTTCTTTTAAACAACCACCTGTTTTGAATTGTAATAGTGAGGCATAAAAAGATTAATCAAAAGTGTCATAGTAACATCTCTTCTATTGTGCAATGATCATTACCTCAAACGAGAGCGTTAAAATCCTCTTGAATCACCGTTTCACGGAGGCAGACAGTTTTTGAGCCAACCTTTGGTAAACAATTTGGTCTCCCAACATGTTGCAGAAAACACTAAAATGAAAAATGTAATGTATTGCAATGGCAAAGAATTCGTCATAGTTGCTCTGATTTGTGATACGAAGAATGGAGATGAAACAAGGTTTGTATTATGGAGTTTTTTTTAAGGCATATTAGACAAACTGCAGAATCTCTCCAGGTGATTGTGAGAATTTAAAGCACCATCACAGTTGCCTGCAGAGATTACTCAGTCAGCCCCTATTTATCTTCACGCGTGCACCGTCTCTCTCACACACACACACACACACACACACACACACACACACACACACACACACACACACACACACACATGTGCTGTGTTGTGGTGGGTACGTTCTTATATACATAAAAGTAATTGGCAGCAGACGGTTAACACAGATCAGGATAAAGACCCAGCTTTGACCCCCCCACCCCCCTCACCGTTCCAAAATGTCCTGTGTTACCATGGTGACAAGGCCAAGGCACGTGCCTCCCATTGTTGAGTTGTATCCTCCAGGATCAGCCGCACAACCAGTTTGAGGTCAGACGTCAACGAGGCCTCTCACTCAGGTCGCCACTCACCAGCTTTCAGCCTTTGACCCCAACAAACACTAAAACAAATTGAGAGATGGGGGAGAGAGGGGAGGACGAGATGTCAAAATTAAACATATTTACTCAGTAATTCTGCACAATCACATGACAGTTTAGGATATTCTGAAAAATGTATGTATCTGTTGTGTTTCGGGCATTTTGAGTGCAGATTAGCAGTGTAGTCCTGTGGGCAATGTACAGTATGGTTGAGAATCATGGTGCACGTTACAATATGTCTCCCTCTTGTGGTGAAGTATGATGCTTTGAAAATGTCAAATTGTATGTGGACTTTATTCAAAGTGTGGCACAAAAATGCAGAATATGGGGCCATACCATATTCTACCATATAACCAACCCCAGTCTGATTCTAGTCTAATAGCTTTGTCCCATGTTGTCCCCCTTTCTTTTCAATGTTTCTTGTCTACAGCTACACCATAAACTATCTATTTAAGGGCAAAAAGCCAGGAAAAAGGCATTGTCTTATTAATGATGAGATTTGTTGCACTGGTGTATCAAAAGGATGAGATACTGAATGGCCTTTTATTCTTGAGCTTTTTTAGACAGCCACTTCATGTTGGATTCTAACAAAACACAATTGTTTATGTAAACATGTAATATGTCCACATATTCATTATGGTCACATCTGGCTGAAAAAGCCTCTTGACCCAACCTTATTGTGTTAATTAACAAAACACTATCAGCTTTTGCAGGTTAACGGACCAGATCAGATATATGTCCGCACATTTTGGAAAGTCTTTAGCCAGAGGTGCCATCTTTTCCATTGAACCACATGCATGTTGGGATATTCAGGTCATCGAGTTGCAAAGTGTTGCTCACACGTTAACAAAAGAAAAATCTTAAGTTTATTAAACGGAACAGGTTGACAGTCCACACTTTGTTAGGCAGTGAATGAACAGAGTGGTTTTGACAGGCCTAACCTCTTAAGCTTTGGGTCCCACTGAGCTCGGCACAGCTAGAGCTAAATGCCATCTGTCCCAACATCATGAGGCCCCCCCAACCTGTCCCCCAACACTTTAGCATAAAATTCATGCAATGCTGCTATTAAGGCAGAATATAAGATTATTCTACTAATATGATATTATCTCACCTCCCAGGTTTGCTTTGCAAACAATAGCTGTGCTTGTAATCCAAATAATTTGATTTTCAGAACATGCAAAACAGCTTTCTTTAAAAAAAAGTAGCTGTGGATGTATTTTTATTTAACAGGTTTAATGACCTAAAAAAAATCTTTCTGTGTATATCTTTCTGCCTACACCTGTCTTTAGGGTTGACTAGCCCTGCAGTTAAACCTGGAAATAAAGAACAGAAGGGCCAGAGCACTGAAAGGGGAGGGAGAAAAGAAGGATGAAATGGTAAATTTAAGCTGATACTGGGGACCCCTGAATAGTGTCTTAGGACTACGACTACCTTAACAAACTACCTTGCAAATAATGCTACTCAAACTTAATATTTGACCATTTATGGCTTTAGGTAAGGACATAGCATGGGAAGGTCAAGATCATGCTGCACATTGGCCTGACACTGACAACCTTTTCAAACCACAACTCATTGTTTTCTTCAGTTAGTCTCTCACTGTGACTCATCAATGGCTATTTAAAATTCAGTTTTAAACAATTTTGTTTTACGCTTTACTGACTTCCACATACAGCACTGAACAATAAAATAATGATATCACCATATGAACTTTAGTCTCCATCATTCCACAGTGTTGTCTGCTCCGTTAGCTGTCATCTAATGTTAGAGCAAAAAACGACCTTTGTGCCCAATAGCTTTAGCACTTCATTAAGGCCCTGGACCTTCGCTGTACAAGCAATTGTCTTCCTCTAACAAAAAGACTGACGCATTGTATCAGTTGGAGGTAAATTTATCAAAGGAGGCCAATACAATGGACAGAGCAGCCCAAATTATAAAACAGGCCGGTAAGGGGCCTCCTGGTGAGCCATATTGTACTGTTTGTTTATGGTTCAGTTTGGATTGAATGACATATGGTGAGATTCAGATAGAAACAAGTGTGTTAGAGCGAAAACAGATAAATGTAGATGTACAATATGTGTGTTGATGAGATGAATTGTGTTTGTGGATATGAGGCCATGCTTAGAAACACAGGCAACCCATCAACCTCTCAGAGGTGCATACTGGCCAAAAACAATTGAGATCTCCATGAACTGATGTGACATGTGTATTTGTCCCAGCCTTTCCGTTGGAGGAGCCCTACTATAGAGGTGAAAGAAAGAGGGATAGTAGGATGAGGAGGGGGTACAACCAGATCTTTAGCAGAGTAAAAGGCATTAACTGCAACAGTTAAAGCTATTTATGCCAAATATAAGGGAAATTAGATAGAATGTGTATTATATGAAACTAAAGCGAACATGTTATCATTGTTTCAGTGATTAGTTTTGCGTCAAATTTCCCCCAATGTTTTTTTTTTTTTTTTTTTTTATTGTCAGTGGTCATGTGCGTTTATACACCAGAATTACTTATCTTTAGAGCTGCAACAACTGGTTGATTGTTCGATTAGTTTGCGGACAGAAAATTCATCAGCAACTATTTTGATAACCGTTAAAGTCACTTTTTAAGCAAAAACACCAAACATTCTCTGGTTTTATTCTCTCAAATGTGAGGATTTGCTGTTTTCCTTTTATTTCACAGTAAACTGATTATCTTTGGTTTTTGACTGTTGGTCAGACAACACAAGTTATTTAATGACATCATATTGGAGATTTTTCAATATTTCTAAAATATTTTTGACATTTTACAGACCAAGTGATTAATCGAGAAAGTTGTACCCCTACTAATCTTACCTATACAAAAAAGGGGTAAGATTCTGCTGGCAGCCAAACACCCCATTTAGATAGATTTAGATACTTCTTTTCACATAGAACACTTCTCCATAGTACTGTGGAGACCAGTTTTGATTTGCCATTTGTTCGGTGTGGGACTGGCTGCCATTTAGCCCCTGCACTGCAGTCTCAGATGAGATGGGCCGATAGCACATCAGACTACTGACTGTCCTGACCATATTTACATCCCATCTCAGTTATTGGACACATCATTCCTACACACATCTCATATCACCCACACACAAACACACACATACACGCGGCTGACTACAATTATAATTTCATATGCCCCAGTGTATCAGCCACCCAAGCAATTTTCTGCCATTTAAATGTGAATTTATGTCTCACTTAAATGAGTGGGGAGTCGATTTAGGCCCACTGGAGGACTGGCCTTTTCCCAGGGAGCATTCTGTTATTGACCTCTAGTCATTTCAAGGTCCGTGTTCATCACCTTGATTTAACAGACAGTACCGGCACAGAATGAGGCTGCGCCATCTTATCAACCTCTCTCCTTACCTAAATACAGTATCACCAAATCTTACATAAAGTACCAACTCATTTTTACAAAGCTTAGTAGGGAACAATAGAACAGCAAATCCAAGCATCTCCCCAAAAGAATATCATCCCCATGCTCTTAAACATGGGCCACATCTATAAAATAGTTCCCTGGATGGAACTTAAAGGTAATCAGTTCCTGTGGTATGAATATTTCTTAATCGTCAAAATACACAGAACAAAAAGGTGATTATGCACAATTAAATTGCAGTTACAGTATCTTTATAATAAACTTGCCATAAATGTAAAGGGAACACTTGGAGATTACACTGTATGCAAAAGGTATAATTTTTTAAAATGTTAAGTCATGTTTAAGGATAGACCACAAAAAAACAATTCTCTAATGAAGTCTTCTCTGCTCCTCTCTGAGCTGAAAGAAAAACACAACAGTTCTAATAGTATGCTACTGTACTGTACTGTACTGATTGTGTGGGTGAATTACTGTATGAAGGCGTTCTCACCTCGGGCTACAGAGATGTATACTTTCAAACTTACAGACCCCAACATAAGCAGACGGAACTTCATTCATATCTGATCTTAAATTTGCTTATCAAAGTCTGTTTTTTAATAACTACTCAATTATGGGATCCTGGTTAAGTCATTACTTAAGTGCATAGTTTCACAGTTACTGAACAAGGCTGAAGGATTATTTTATATTTCTTTAAATGGCATATTTTCAATCGTGAGGATAAAACCCTTGACAGAGCATTCTAATTAGTGCATGTTTGACAGGCTCAATTATTGGCTGTTTTATTGGCCGCATCACAACATAGCAAGCAGTAATATGTGATCTTTCTTTCTTTCTTCTTGACAACTCAGGCACCGCATCACTTCAGTTAGACCCTATCACAGGGCAGGTTTCTTTCTGCATTCATTGGGGGAAAAAACATCTGTAGGTTATTTTTTGGGCATTTTAGGCCTTTAATTGACAGGACAGCTGAAGACAAGAAAGGGGAGAGAGAGGGGGAATGACATGCAGCAAAGGGCCGCAGGTCAGAGTCGAACCCGCTGCGTCGAGGAGTAAACCTCTGTATATGGGCGCCCGCTCTACCAACTGAGATATATGGGCGCCACTGTAGGTTGTCTTAATAGTAACTTCTACCTCCTTCACAATACTGCTAAACATTTCATTCCTTTAATGAACTTTTCTCTATTTATTTTCTACTACTCTACTAAATTTCAAGTGGCCGCAATAGAATTAAAAGATTGTTTCCACACTTAACAGAGTCAGAATATATTACACCTATTTGAAAAGTTTTAACTCTACTTAAGTATATGGTGTGCTTTTTTCCACACACAATAAGTTAGTCACTGTTGTAGTTCAGGGGACAAATATGAAGTGAACCTTTCAGCTGATCAAACTATGTCTGAAAGACAAGACCTTGACTGCATGATCGATCACCTCCTCTTATCAGAACAATAACCAGCCCACCTGCTGATTATCACACGCGCTCTCCAAAACCGTCGCCAGTATTGCAAAATGCACAGAGCTCTCAGCATACTGGCTCTCATGTCTTATCCAAAGCCCAAGGTTTTTATGCTCATTTATCAAATACAGCTGGCTTTTGCCCATACCATAGAGCTCTCGTTAATTTAATAGTGTCCTTGCTTAGTTTCATGAAATGTGTTGTTAAATTTAGAGTTTTCTATTGACTTTTGTGAGACAATACAAAATAATAAAAGGGAAAATACAAGGCATAGGAAAAATGTCACATTGACATGACCACATTGGTTAAACATAAGGACAAAAAGAAACGGGCAGTTCATATGGAGGTGAGACGCATGCAGAGCTTTTTAACAACTGACATCAGGTATGTGCAGGGAAACAAGACGTCAAGCAGGCATAGAGAAGCATTGCTGTGAGACTAATAAAAGGCGTACAGTAGTTGCAGCAAGGGAAGGGCCTTTAATAACATATGTTGTACTCATACCATTATTTTAAGAGTGTGAAAGCCACGGACATTACAGGCTTATCCTTGTGAACACTTTACTGCAACTAGAGAATCCAAACCTGATAGAAATAGCGTATATTGGGCTGATTCATAAGTTACACCATAAAATGTCACCTTTGGTCATAGTTTAAAAAGACATGGCACCGCACAAATGTGTTGCTTGAGTTACTGTGCAGGGTTAGGACAAAGTAGAAAAAAATGCTGTTTTGCAGGTAAAGTGCTGTGTAATTCCAGCCCAGAGAAAGGACTTGAGGGACCAGGAAAAGAGCAATGCGGCTCAACATGCATTTGTGATTGATGGTCTCTGTCTGTGCAATAGCTGACTGAGCAACATGTATATCTGTCTTATTCACACACTTATTGGCATGCACACATCCTATAGTGTGCTCAGTCTAACATATATGCACCACAACCCATACATGTACAGTAATGTGCATGTGGAGCCTCCCAGTAATACACATCAGGACCGTTATTGTGGCTCATTTGGTGGAAGGAACATACCATGTAGCCTAACTACGACACCCTTGTTTGGAGTCCGACCTGGGATCTTTGTCGAATGTCTTCTTTCATCTCCTGCTCCCTCCCATTGTTTCTTTCTCCTGTCACGGTACACTGTTGAATAAAAAAAAAAAAGGCGACAATCTTTAATTTTTAAAATCCTTCAGGATTGTGCATAACATACATATTGTTGTACTCTGTTGGTAATATGGATCACCAATATTGCATACTGTATGAGCATATTTTTCCCCAATGCTTAATCCTGTCACGTCTCTGTTGTCTGGTGCCAAGACATGTCTGGTCTGGCTTTTGGCCAGGCTGGGCTGGTCGCCACCACAGCCCCAGCAGCCTAGCAGGCAGGCCTAGCCTAATGCTGACACATCGCTAACATCAGCCAGGGAGAGGAGACCTCTGAGAGATGCTGAAACATCAGCACAGCACCATTTCAGATGCACTTTCTCATCTGCAGTAGAATTTAAGAAAATGTCACACTATCATTGTGGGACATTATTTTAATAACATCCCCTTTAAAGGCTGAATAATTACATGTAGTTTAAGACATCTGTGAGGCCTAGACAATGTACATTGGCACAAAATTGTGCCAATGCACTAAAAAGGCCACACCCCTACAAATAAACCTATGATCATTCACATAAAGCCATCATAAATAACGACTACTATTTTTCCCTATCAAGAAAAACAGATCAAAATATTGATATAGTCCTTGTTTTCAGCGGTTCATATTCAATGCAGCATGGAATTAAGGGTGTAGCATGCACAAGCAACAAACACATATAACACAGATAACCAGTCTATGTATTGGATAAATTAGTGGTTCAAATTAGTTATAAAAAAATCATCTATCAAATCACCGTTTTTTTTTAGCATTAACAAACATTTAAGGCATTAATAAAAAAGATAACAGAACAGCTGATTCCTTCAAAGAGTATAGGTTTTCTTTTTTACAGGCATTTTGGGGAAAATCGACTGATCAGCATTACCATTTAATAAAGTGGATGGCATTACGAACATTAATCAGGATATTAATGTCTGCATAATGTGTGTTAAATTTACACAATGAAATATAATTTTGTATAACCCCGAACAAAAACTGACACTACCCAGCCTATTCATCATAGCGATGTTTGTTCACATGTATACGATCATAATGTCTGCCCTTTGTGTTTGGCAAGCCATGCAAATGAGATTGGCAGAAGGGAACATGTGTCATCGATATGCGCAAATATAACCAGGAGTGCCACTGATTGATGATTGCAAACCTTCTCCCTATATCCTTGTTTGTGACCTCTGACTTCTCATCCCTCGAGGGATTAAACTTATTACCCTTTGACTCGTGTGACCTCTGATGTGAAAGGAGCTAGATTGAAGGATGACCACAGCTTAGGTCCTATTGGCCGCTCTCTGACCAAACTGTGGCCAGAGGGCTGACCGTCCAAACCCTAGAGGGATGTGACCCTGGCCCTGCCACACGCTCTGTGGATAATACTATTAACAGGTCAATACAAAAGGGGGGGGGGGGAGAGAACACTGCTTTAACCTAAAGGATGAGCCTCTACCAGGATGGGGGGAGATATTGTGGAAGTAACTGATTTGCAGGATGGATTTGGAGGTTGTTTGTCAGGTCTGTTTGAACAAATGGCCACCCATTTGATTTCCAAACAGGGATGTAATGACCTGGACAAATTTTGAAAACTACTGATAGACAATAAGAGTAGCGCTGTCCTAAAACCTTCAACATTGTTAAAAATATGGTCATTTACAGAATGTAAATGTGATTATTGTGTCCTGAACAAACACACAAAAGCCAGGAAAGTGAGCCAAATGTCTTATTAATTTAAGAAATTCTAGACAAAACAAAGTAATGCAAGCATTTTAGCTTAGTCATGCCTGTAAATATGTCCCATAAAATGGAAGGGATGTTAAATGTAGAATTAAAACAAATTTAAAACTTAAGATTATGTTGCACATAGAAATAAAATATCTATAGTAAATATTTTTATTAATATAGTCAGAGAAGTGCTGCTCCTGTACCTCTATCTCTAGTATCAGCAGAAGAGGGGTGTATTGGGTGTCCGCCAATACAGCACGTTACATGCAAGACATGTGCTCTTCCTCCCTCCCTCATTCATTCCCTCCCTCCCTCCCTCCCTCCCTCACTCACTCACTCACTCCACATTATAGGATTATTAGCTATTTTCGCTGCCATCTCCTTTATTTCTCTCTAACAAAGCATATAATCTGGTAGCCTTTGACTAATTAAGTTTTGTGAAACACAAATCTACTTTTTTAATGATAAAAAGACAAACAATACACAGCTTGGCCACAACCCAACTTGTATTTTTTTAATTGTGTTACAGTAACAAATTCTGGGCAATGTGACAACCATTAACCACTTAAAATTCACATCTCCAACTCTTTCACACTCACCATCATCACTATCACACACGAAAAACCGCACCACTTTGCTTTTATTGTAAATAATGCTGCCATGTATTTCTACTAGACTTGACTTGACTAAAAGCCTCTACCCAAACATCATGAATACGCATATAGAGAGTGTACACAGAGCATTCGTAATGCGCTTTGTCTCTCTCCACCCTTAAGAGTTGAGCGGCAATATAAAATAATATAATGCAAGGCTAAATAATCCAACAAACAGCTAAAGCCATGACTCCCATACAATTTGTTTTGAAAAAGGCATTACAGTACATGATGATAAAATAAAATTGAGCTGAAACACATGTAGCTAATAGAATCCACTCTACTAAAGTTGTCAGACCTGCGGCTACAGTAGAGCTTGTAAACAACCATGCAAGCACGCATTCAGTCTCACACAGACGTGCATGCAATCTCACACAAACATATAAGAAACAGAGGCTTACAGATTACTCAATCTCAACAATGAATAAGGAAATCTTTGAGCAAAGGAGAAACAAAAATAACGAAAGAATTGGGATAAATGGCAGAAAGGAGAAAGAAACAAATGGAAATAGTACCTTTTAAAGCATCTATGTGATGAGAGAAGGGTGGGACACCTGCAGAACCTTACATGGTCTATCCAGAGCTCTTTAGCGACTGCTCCCTCATGGAGCAGAGTATGTGTATGAGCCAGAGAGAGAGAGTGTGTGTGTGTGTGTGTGTGTGTGTGTGTGTGTGTGTGTGTGTGTGTGTGTGTGTGTGTGTGTGTGTGTATGTGTGTGTCAGTGGCTGAGGGAGGGGATCCTACCCCTCCTCCTTACGACTGTGCCTCCTTAACAGGATGGAGGGGTAGGTGGGGCCACTGCAATAAAGCAAACACACACACATTTTTCTATGGTTGTTATGTCCTCGCTTCTCTTGCTCTTTCCCGCCTCCACACTTCCATCTTTCTGTCTCTTTCCAAGACTTGCTCTCATCCTCCTTCCCTCGTAGATTTGTTCTCATTCCTCTTTCCTCACACTTCCTTCTCAATCTCAGTCTGTCTGCAAGGGTCTTACACTCCCTCTAGCTTTCATCTCCCACCCCTCCCTACCCCTTGCCCCTATCCCTTCCTCTCTGACTGTACGGTTATATTAACATGTTCACATTAATCTGGAGAGGAGAGGGGCATATGCTGTTTCTGGCTGGTGGTCCACAACCTGCTAAACTCCTGGTGTGTGTATGTGTGTTGTGTGTGCGCGTCGGTCTCATAATACTACAGTGCTAAGATTAAGCGGGACAGTCAGAGAGCATGGTGTGTTTGAGAGATGAAAAGAGAGGAGGGATAGCGGGAAAAGGAGAGGAGTGGTGACATGATCAACAGCAGTGAAGCACACTTTTTTAATTTTTTTTTAATTCTTTTATAGTTGTTCTTGCTCTGGGTCTCTGTGCCACCACCCCTCCTCTCTACTCATCCGGTCACTAAACACAAATCCCATCTGATACGGAGTAGCCATCCCCACATAAATCATTCCCTTATTCCATTGGCCACACGTTACATTGAAAGTATTGATTCCCCCCACCCCCCGCCGCAGCACTGATTGCAAGGAAACCCTTCACAACGGTCCACAAACAGGAAGTGGAAAAACAAACCACGGGTGTGTTTTGATTGACCACAATGGCGGATCCCGAAGCTTTGGTCACAACACTGAACTGATCTATGCTTTGCTGCACATAGCACACGTTATGGAAACCCCAAGACAGCATGACAAATACAAAAATAGCAGGTAAAGCACAAAAAAAACATCTGTAAAGGAGCAGTTCACAATGCTACTTGCAGCCACATTATCCTCAAAACATTATGTATTCAATATTTCCAAATCTGCTATCAGTCCACAAAGATTATCTTATATTTAGCTGTACCCACATTAAAAAATAAATAGAGTTTTGGGGCTTTTTAAAAGGAGTAAACACCAAACATTTCAAAGGTTAATAATAGCAAATTAAACTCTAAAGTTTTAAATGAACCTCAGATTAGATGGCCTTAGATTAAAACTGACCATAACAAGAGCAAATGCTACTGTTTCCATGACAGCACAGCTAAGGATACTTTGAACTCTGACCTTAAACTCCTGCCTGTGCTCTGAAGCGGTGACCAAACCCAGGGTCAATCAAAACGAAGGTCAGCAGGGGTCAAATGGTAATGACCCCTCTCTGGTTACGCAACCACACCGTATCAGCCTCTCCCAAGTAGCATCCAAGCATCATTCATCCTAATCAGAGCTGTGCACCTTCCAGGAGTACGGGATGAAACGGCCTCTATAATGAAATATCAAGAGCAAAATATGAAACAAGAAAAGATGATAAAGCTTAACAAGAGATGAATCATTTCAAATTGTGTAGTTCAATCCATTCTTACAGGACATTTATATATGAACACCTCAATGTAATTGGTAGCAGTTTTGTATTAACTTCAAGTATTCCTTTAGGAGCGATTTTGATAAAATATGTTATTTTGCAATGATGTACTATAACTTTGACAAAGTGATCATGGTTGGAGTTATACATCTCAACATATGGCATACACTGAACGGCCTGACTAGTAACTGTAGGTGAGAAGCATCAGAGAACATATAAAAAATTGTGTAATATTCAATAGCAACTATTTTCATGTAAGATGCATTTGCAAGTATACTGGTGATTAGTCAGCACAAAGAGAAGAGTTTGTGACAGACAGGATAATAAAATAGATCCATCAATGTATACACTACATGTACATAGTACAACTATCAAAACAACTGCATTAGTCTAATAAAGAATGTAGATAAAACACATTCTTAACAACACATCAACGAGACGAAGAGGGGATGATCTTTAAGAAAGGATGACACAGTCTTGGGGTAAAGAAACTGGGTTGGAAGAGAAGGGTGAAAGACAGATGAAGGGGTGGAGGGACTGATCAGAGGGGTGCCAGACACAAAGAGTCCAGGCCATGGCCGGTGGCACGCGATGGGCAGATTAACCAGCGTTTCCTCCCCTAACTGAAGAATTAGGACACCTGACTGAGTCCCGCCAATGGCAGCCAGCCAAGGATTTTTTTTTTGGGGTGGGGGGCGGGGTGGTGTGGGGGGGGGGAAGCTGGGGCTCGCCTTTCAACACTCAGGCTCTTCAACAACACAAAGAGGGGTGGGGTGGTGTTCGTAGGGGGAAGGAATAGGGGGTGATGGGCTGGTGGCTTGGAGTTGGGAGGGGGGCTACAAGCCTTACCCCTCACCATCTGCTGCCCAGGCTAAGTGAGGACAGGGGTAGGGCCAGAGTGCGGAGTAAAGTATTTGAGCGCGTGCACAGAAAATACACGTGTATCTGCATGCACGCACCTGTTAGTGTGTCAGTGGGTGGGTGAGTGGCAGATGGACAGGGCATACTCCTGGCACCAGAGCTTCAATGTTAGTCATCCTATGTTAAGGAGTATCCCCCTTCCCCCACATTCCTGACCCCTGCCAACTAATCCACAGTGCCAGCCAATTCTTTATGTTTTGCTCAGTTTGATTAAGACATCCATGATTAGGGACATTATGGGCTGGAAGAGAGGGTGTGTGTGTATATGTGTGTGTGTGTGTGTGTGTGTGTGTGTGTGTGTGTGTGTGTGTGTGTGTGTGTGTGTGTGTGTGTGTGTGTGTGTGTGTGTGTGTGTGTGTGTGTGTGTGTGTGTGTGTGTGTGTGTGTGTGTGTGTGTCACTTATCCATGAGGCTGTTTACTGTAATCAAAGCTGAACAGACGTGGCCCCTTTTGCCCCCACACCACTTAGCACTATTTGCTATTTTAACTGAGACATTTTATCAACTAATACTAGTTTTTTTCATTTCCTTCTCTTTTACAGTAAGAGTGATGCAAAAATGTGGTAAAGAAAAAAAAATTGAAATAGTACTAGATCAATTATATCAAATATCTATATACGCCACTGTTGCCCCTCATACATGTGACACAATTTCCCCTCTGCGCTGTGTTTATCTGCATATTATCAGTGAGCTGTGTATTTCACCCTGTAAAAAAAGGGGGTCAGAGCAGCAGACAGTTCAGTCTTGCTGAGCAGTAATCTGAAAATGCCTGTAATCCTCCATGCAGAGCCCTTCTGGAGACCATGGTTGCAGTGTGGAGAGGTGTAGTCTTGTCTCCGTTTAACAGCCATTTGTCTGACCAAGCTTGACACGCAACCAGAGCTTTACAGCTGCCAGGACACACTGAGAGATGAGGCACAGTAAAGCTGCCCCAGTCACTCACTGAAATAATTATGCCATTTTTCACCCTATACAATACAGCGTGAGTAAAGGTCACTGCACTTATTCAACTCAGTGTTAGAACAAGTGGCATATCTGGGAGCCAATGAAATCTCTGGTTCATGAACACATACAGGGTGTGGACAGTAGCCTATATTAATAAGCTCCATTTCTGAAACACACTCAAACACTGTTCAGTGATAATGGTTTACTTGGCAACACCAGCAGCAATCAGAATATCAGTCAATGTTTAGGCATTTCATACTTCTTTTGAGTAAGTACACATGAATCTTCCCAAGGGATTTCAGTAACGATGAAGTGGCACTGGAATTCCTAAAATAAATAACAGTTAGTGCATCTTTACAATTTCAACATTGACAATCTGCACTGGGGCAAAAATATGGGGATTTAGGGTGCCTTAACAGTTACCTAAAATCTTGAACTTTCCTTGGGTTCAGACTCTGAGTGGAAAACACATTTACTCTGACAGCGTAGTCAGCAGTGTCGCTTCTCTTGCACACTGTACGTCCCAGCTGCATTTACAGGATGTAGCTAGTTAGTTTATTCCCGCGACAATCTAAATTACATGAAACAGCAGGACTCATAATAGGTATGATGTTTATGGTATAAAATGTATGTTGGCCACGCCTCTAGAATAAGGTTATCTGCATTTTGGCATGTTACTAAATATAACGACCAGATGAACATTATCAACCAAACAAGTTTTGAGGTAGCTAATAAGAGTCCTGTTATCTGTTCTTAGTGACTGAGTTCGTGTTCAAATCCGGGTTAAGCTATCTAGAGAAATGCACACCGTTACCTAGCTAGCCTATCTGTTGATTCCGATGAATGTCTGAACTGAAAATCGCTACTACGACCAGAAACGTCTGTGTTGCATGGGAACTGCGTTGCTAAGCTGCCTTGAAACTAGAGCAGCAGGTGGAGAACAAGTAGGCCTAACATACGTTAATTGACTGAAAAATACATAAATATAATTTTAGTACCTATGTTAGTATGGGAATAACACTTAAAATTATTATTTTTAGAAACATACAGCAATGTAGACATGATAAAACATCATCCAGCACAGGTGTGACTGTGACCCATTTGATCATGATTGGCACGTTCAAACCCCTCCATGGTTTTCATCAGTCACAGAAGCCTAAATTCAATGGCAACAAAATGTTGCTCATAATTCATAAAACTATTTAAAAGTCAAAGAAAATACCAAATTTGCAACAGCATTGTAATTTATTATTTTATAACACTGACACAGGTGTATTATGTATACATTCCACACTGATCAATACAAAAAATAGGCTACTTTAAAATCAAAATAGAACTACAAAATTCGCAGGTGTCCACTCTGCCAATTGTTTTAGAAGTAACTTAATTAAACTGAATGGAGGTCACCTGTGTGTAATAAAGGGATTTTACTTAAGGTCCAACAGCTGGTTACCACATTTCGTGGCAAAAACTACATTATGAAACCAAAGGAACATTCTAAGCCATTACATAACAAGACTGAAAAGTCGGGGAAATGACTAAATTCCCAGGGCATATCTCTTAAAATAGGAATAACGAATAGCACTGCTGTAAATCTGACTAGAGCAGGCCATCCTCAAAACAGTCCGTGTGACAAGGGCACTAGTGTGGCAGGCCACCACAAGGCCTACTGCATCTTCAAAGGGGCTACAAGCTCATCATACTAAATGCAATATTTAGTGTAAATACGGTGTAGGCCTAATGGTAGCAGCACCCTGTTGTGAGGATGCTTCTCTGCAGCAGGCCCTAAGGGCTTGGAAAGGTAGAGGGTCAATAAATGCAGCAAAATACAGAAAGATCCTGGAGGAAGAACTGCTTCAGTCTGTAAAACAGCCAAAATTATTTTCTAGCAAGACAACTACCCCAAACATAAAGCCAAATGAGAGTCCAGTCTGCAATCTGTTTGGAAATTTGTGGCAGGACTTGAAAATGGCTTTTAACTTCCAAATGCAAATTGATATAGATTGAGCAGTTTTGCAAAGATGCATGGTGAAACCACTAATCCACTCATATGCAATCAAGCCTCCACTGATTTAATGATGTTGAAAACTAAACTGCCAAAATCCAAGAATGGTCAATACATTTTATAGGCAGTGGTTTTTTATTTCTCTCTTTTTTCGCAATTTAGAATCTTGTTTTTCCTCCTGAGCAGTCCATTTTTATACCTCACAGTAACACAAATCATATCATAATCAAATGAATTATCGTTCATTCAGGATAAGCATCAGAAAATATTAACTAAGATTTACTTCTTGTCTAGTCACTGAATAAAAAATTGAGAGTAATAGCAGGTTTAGCAGGGTAATTTGGATTATGAATTCACAATTATTGTATGTATGATCAAGAAAAAGGGACTGTTGCAGACAAATGACGTGGAATGTCTTGTGCTCAAGTTTGCAGAGTCACGCTGGTGAGAGGATCTTGCATCCAGGCAGCAGTGATGGGCAAAGCAAGGCAAAGCAAGACAAGGTAATGGGCCCTAGAAGACATGGTGGGAAATGGGGATTATTGAAAATTAAGCAATGACAGAGTTTGTTCTTTGGATATTTTTTCTTGTAAAAAAATAAAAATAATAATTACATAAAACAGAAGACATTCCTTTGTTGTACTTGAAAGCATTGGTTATCCAGAATCCTGAGACACTATGTAGCGTGGGTGGGAGACAGCATACTGAATGTGGGTGCAGGGTTTTGTTTTTTTGTTTTGTATCTCTCCACAGCCAGTATGGAGAGGAGGAATTATTACAGTATGGCTAAAACTAATGATTATTTTCATTATCGATTAATATAGCGATTCTTTTCTCAATGAATCGATTAATAGTTCAAATATTGAATTCCCATTATATACCTCAGTCTAAGGTAGCATCTTACAATCTCTGTTTTGTTTGACTAACAGTCCAAATCACAAAGATATTGAATATACTGCAAATCCTCAAATCTAAAAAGCTGATACCAGATAATGTTGGCATTTTTGCTAGATAAATGACGATTAATTGGTTAATAAAATGGGTGCAGAATAATCTGTCAGTGTACTATAGCCTAATTGTTTCAGCTCTCAACTGCATAAGCTCACAACTCTTTCAATGTACATTTGGGAATCAAAATGTTGTATTAAGATAGATTTGAAATATCAATCAATCAATCAATCAATTTGTATTTGTCATATGAAATTTGAGAAGGTACAATTCCAGTGAAATGTAATCCCAGCTCCTTTAACTTGTGCATGATTCATCATAAAGCAGAATGTGGCCGCCAGATCGGGGGGAAGGAAAAAGAAAAATAACGTCTCATCTTTTAATAAACCTCTTATACACTGCAGAACCAATCACTACACATACGTTATGCAGCTGAACTTTGTTTCTTAGCTCAGGAAATTCTGTCTAAAGTAGTTTCCAGAGATTCCAAATCATACTGAGTCACAGGCAAACATAAATTGATACACATTACAGTACTGTATACCAAGTTAATAATCTCCATTTGACATAAAGGTGCTGCCATTTAAAAATACTTAAATGCCTTCATTAAATGTAAAACATTGAACAGCTATGTGATATTTGTGTTTTTTGTTTTTAAATAACTTTGAGATTTTAGGAGAATGTCAGGATTGTTGAGAGTAAACAGCAATGACAGTTCATTACATAAGAGCAGTGGTGGAAAAATAAGATAATTAACATAGATAATATCACACTCGCAATTACAGCTAAACGTCTTGCATTCACAATTTTTACTTCAGTAAAAGTATCATCAACTAAATGTATTCAAGGTATCAAAAGTACAAGCACTTGTCAGTGTTTTACTGGACCATTATTGATGCAACTTTTTGAGCAGCACTTTATATACTTTTGGGTAACGTTAGTTTCATCTGTAACAATGCCTCCTCTTTTACAAATGTATTTGATTTTGTATGCAGAATACTTAAGTTGTGAAGTAGCTTAACTAGTAAATATAGCTGTTAAATATATGTAGTGGAGTAAAAAGTAACACTACAATATTTGTCTCTGAAATGTAACGTTAGTGGAGTAGAATTATTAAGTAACAGAACATGGAAATACTCAAGAATAGTACCTCAAAAATGGATGTAGCGACAGTACTAGTGCAAATGTACGTAACGTTACAAAGGCACAGGTTACAAAGGCACAGGGAATTGCAGTAGGCCTACTTTACTGTACAAATTCAAAATGTAACGTTTAAAACTTCGAGGTATAAACGACTGCCTGTTGACCATAAATATTAAACATACGCATTCATTCCCAATATTTTATAATACCAAAATCCATAACATAACACCGACGTTTAACGTTAATACAGCCATGCTTATAGTATAAAACCATAGACAGTATATATAACAGCCATGGTCAACGACACTGTTCTTCTTCATTGCGCGTCTTTAAAGCTCATTACGGTGGCGAATAGCAAATGGCGCGTTACCGCCCCCTAACGATATGGAGTCTGAACTATTTCTACGAAAACGCTTCCAAAGTCTCTCCCATAGACTGTAAGTATTAACAGTCTATGGTCTCTCCCTCGTTTACTAATTCAATATTCCTTCACGATATACCCCTAAAGGGTACACTCGTAATTATTAAATTGAGGTTTGGTCATCATCATCATTTTCTCATGACCAATGGCATGTATCAAATAACAGAATATCCAAGCAACAAAACTCCAACTTTCCAAATGTATTATGTGTTTTTAGAGGCAGTATAGCATAGGGGGGGAATGAAATACATCATAATATACAGCAAGTACCAGAATGAAATGTTCACAAGAGGAAAATGAAACATAAGCTTATGGTTCTTTAAAAGGTATACCGTATTTGATTTAATATAAATTCTTTTCCACGTTGTAGTTTTTTCTTTTAGGATTTCATTTCACCCAAATGTATGTATTTGTCATTTTGCAAAATGTTGCAAATGCAAAACAAAACACTTTCACTTTCACAATGTTTTTATTCTGCTCATGGACACAGACAATTGTCATAATTGAACCACGAATAACATTATCCATGATCGGAAAGCAGCTGGATGAAGACAAAATCTTTTCGTCAATCTTTTTGTCAACATTTTTCCAGCCCCTTGCTCAGATTCAACAAACAGAAATAGATAGACTGTTGGTCAGTTAACAGTTGATTTTACAAAGTGAGAGAGCAAACAGAAAATAAAAGAAAATTAAAAAGAAATCATAATAACAAAAATAATAATAATTTCAAGAAAATAAATGTATCTGGCAACTTCATATTGTATACGTACATGTATTTATGTGAAATAACTTATGTGAAATTGAACTGAAAGATATTGGTATTACCTTTGAAATCAAAATTCCCTGCTTTTTGCCTTAAACATCACCAACAAAGTCTGTAATTCAACAATATCTTTAAGTTTCATTAATCCTGATTTGATAAACAGTCCATTGGTGTGTTCTCTAAAATCCACTTTATGTAAAATTCGTACTGCTCTTTTCTATAAAATGAACAATGGCTCTATGTTAGTTGCATGTGTTCCTCCACACTTCCACACAGTTACTAAAGTAAGGCAAAATAAGTGAACAGTACAGAATTAGCATTGCCTTATAATCTAACACATACTTTGCTTTGTTTAGAACAGACATATTCTTTGACACTTTTGTTTTTACCTGTGCTATATGGGATTTCCATATCAATTTTTTCATCCATTATCACATCCAAAAATCTAACTCAAACACTCGTTCAATAGGAGTTCCATCAATCGATAGTGAAACATTTCCATCCTGCTTCTGATTAGAAAAAAACATGAACTTTGTTTTTTTAAAGTTCAGTAATAACTCTACATTCAATCTTCCTGCATTCAGATCTATACCAGCAAACTGTACGTACTGTTGTCTATTCTCTAAGTAACTGCCTATCCATTTTAAAACTACGCCTCTCATCCCCTATATTTGCAATTTAGAAATTAACATTTTGTGATCTATAGCGTCAAAAGCCTTATTTAAATCTATAAATATACCTATCGTATATCGCTTATATTCAATTGTAATCTCTTCTACTATTTTCATTCATGCTAAGGCTGTAGATCGATTTGCTCAGCAATTTAGTTTTCATAATTTTTTACAAACAATTTTTCAAGCACCTTTGAAATTATGAAAGCAGAGACACTGGTCTATGGTCAGGCTATGTTTATCCCGTTTTAAAAAGTGGGAAGACCTTTGCTGTTTTCATCTTATCAGGAACTATACCTGGTCAAAGGAAAGATTGAAAATATAACTAAGAGGTTTAAGTATACAGTCAACAGTTTTTTTCCACTACAATCATGTCCAACCCATCACTATCAATGTCTTGTTCTTGAGTTTTGTTACAATTAATCTTATTTCTTTTTAACTCACTTCTCCTAAAACCATGGACTGCACCACTTTACTGTCCCCACTCCAACCACCTTCAGGTTGTGCATCATTACTTTTATTAATAGAGTTTGCCAAATTAGCCCTAACATTTACAAAATAGGAGTTACATTAATTTGCCACTTCTTTCCTGTTTTTATAACCTTATTGTCATTGATAAAATGATTTGGTAAATCTTTTGACACAGTGTTGTTTCCTATTACCCTGTTCAAGATTTTCCAAATACCTTTGGTTATTTTGATTTTCTTTCAACAATTTGTTATAGGATTTCTTGGCTTGTCTCATTATCAATGTTAACTTATTTTAATAAACCTATTGCTTCTCCGCTGTTTTTGTTTTAAATTTGAAAAAAATCTCTGTAAAGTTTATTTTTATTCTTACAAGCATTTTGTTATCCAGGGCTTTTCATTGTAGCTAAGGTTTTGTTTGCATGGTATTATTGGACAATATAAATCATATAGTGCCAAATAGCTCTTTAAAAACGCTTCATAAGCATCATTTACCTCTTCTACAGTAGATAAACTTCATTCCACTCTTTTTTTTGAAAATCATTTCTGATTTTGTTTATTGCTTCATCATTTCTTATTCATATATATTTATATTGTTTTTCTTTCTTCTTACTCTTTGACAGTTATAAGTTAGAAAAACTGGTAAATGATCACTTGTCACTTGATCAGCCCACTTTTAACATAACTCAATAATATTTACAAATATATTATCAATTAATGTTGCGCAACTCGAGGTTATTCTACTAGGTTTCGTAATTTTGGGTACATTCCTCTAATATAAAATGAATCCAAAAAATCTGATGTTTTATGTTTAGATACATTAATCAAATCAATGTTGAAATCCCCACAAATATTAACTGCTCTACTTTCTTTAAGCCCATTCATTAAGTTTTTCATGCTGTCTTTAAACGTTTCTACATTTGTTCCTGGTGTTTTATACACACAGGTTACAACAATATGTTTCAGTTTTTTCATTTCAAGCTCCACAGTTATGCATTCCATTAAATCATCAATTACAGTAGTCATATGTTCAACTTGTTTGCATTTCAGATCACTATCCACATACAGAGCTACACCCCCTCCCCTTTTATCAATTCTATTCAGATAATATTGTAATGCTCCAGAAAAACAGATCAAAAAATGAACACCCAAACATGTCCATCTGTAGAAATAACCTTTTTTTAAACTTGAATTACTTTTCACTTATTTCTAAATAAAAAAAAATCAAAAGCTGAAAGTTTTAAATTGAAATTATTCTATTCTTTTTTTTTATTTAACTAGAATTACTGCCTTATGGTTGTATGCCTCCACCTAGTAGTCAAGTTGCAGTTTACATCCATGTCTATCCAGACTCATATGTAGTGAAGATTTTGAAGTAATGTAATAAAAAGGTATGCAGTGTTTTGGCAAAGTTCTTTTTTTTTTTTTTTTAAATACAGAGGACTGATAGAGAGCTTTGTCACATGTTGCAACACCAATCACCTGAAGCTCAATATCAGCAAAACCAAGGATCTGATGGTGGACTACAGTAGGAACAGGAGACCCCTGTCCTGGTTGTCATCCAGGGAGAGGAAGTGAAGAAGGTGGACTCATAAAAGTACATAAGGTCCAATTTAAAAAAAAAAAAAAAAAACAACTGGACTGGACTCCCAACACGAAAGCCCTCTTCAGAAAGGGACAGAGGAGACTGTTCTTCCTAAGGAGACTCAGATCCTTCAGTTTGTGCAACAGGCTTCTGCAGATCTTCTATCAGTCTGTAGCAGTGCTCGGTACTTCGCCATGGTGGCATTAAGGCTTGGAGGTCAGCAGTCTCAACAAGTTGTTAATGAAGGCCAGCTAGGTGATCAGGTTGGAACTGGACACTGAGGAGGCAGTGGCAGCGAGGAAGACAAGGGATGAAATCAAAGCATCTTGTATAACCCAATTCAGTATACGACCAAATAGTCACAATCTCCCCTTCTGTTCCTGAGTCATGGCGTTGAATAAGGGTTTTTGCAGAACATTATGATTTCACAGTGAAGTTGCCTTTTGGATACAAAATAATTTCACTCTTCACTTCATCCTATTAAGACATTTGTGTGAAATTGTCATAATTACCATATTCATTCTTGAGTTACGGCCAAAAACGTGTTTTGTGAAGTCACAGTCAGCTTGACCTTTCACCACCAAATTCTAATCAGTCCATCCTCAAGTCCAAGTTGACATTTGTGCCAAATTTGAAAATAATTCCCTAAAGGAGTTCCTGAGACATCACTGCCATGAAAATGGGATGGGTGGACAGAAAACAGACAACCCAAAAACATAATTCCTCCAACCACGGCTATCGCAGGCAGAGGCATAAAAACGACAAAATATAAACCACACTGCACTTTTAAAAAGCCTATTTTTTCTTTTGTACAGAACAATTTAGTGTTGAACAAGCATTTTTAAAAATGGCCACTTTAACATCAAATCATCACAAAGACAGGGAAATCATTGGAAAGTCAAGCTACTCCTGGTCAAGTATCATGTGTTTTTAGTAAAAATGTTATCTGAATCAGACCAGTCTTTATACATTTAAAGAGGGCTCACTCCATGCCAAAATAACTCCCATTTATTTTTGGTCTGAATCTACACAACACAAAACAAATCACTCTCTACTACGACAGCTCCATAAGAGCAAAATGCATCCATCAAATTATGCTTAGAAACAATCTCTTGGACAATGAAGGAATGTAGTGCTGGTTCATCTTTTTCCTATGGCTGGCAAAACCAGTACAAACACAAAAAAACATGTGAAAAACAGAATACATCACCAAATGAACAGCTAAAAAAAACAGAAAGACTTGGATTAAGCTACACATTAGTTGTTGAGTCCACCATTAAATAATCGTTATGAAAGGTATATCTTATTAGGTTTTGCTTCTCAGACATAACTGTCTGGTCACATTTGTCAAACATGTCTACCATGAGTGTTTTGGCACAAAATGTGGCTGTATTATTTATAGCATATGCGCACTGCATTAAAAAAAAAAAAAAAATAAAAAAAAAAAAATAGTACTTCGTGGCCAGTTAGCCCAGTTGGTAGAGTGGGCGCACATATGCAGAGGTTTATTCCTCGACACAGAAGGTCTAGGGTTCAAATCCGACCTGTGACGGTTTTCCTGCATGTCCCCCCTCCCCTTTCATATCCAATAAAGGCAGCAATGCCCAAAAATTAAAGAACAAAAACAAAAGATATTACTTGGGCTGTTAGTTTGTACTGATAAGGAACTGGCAAAATGCAAACCATCATTGCCTAAACCAACTACTGTGTATTATCTGCAAACTAGAAAACTGTCATACATATTAACTATTAACTACAATAACCATTCATGAAAACACAAACTAGCTGATTTTTTTTCTCTTAGGGTATGTTTCCATAAAGCATCTTCACCCCATCAAAGGGAACGTCACACCTGAGTCACCTTAAGCACATCCTTCAGAATCAGAGACTGCATTCAAGCTTGTCCAGTCAAAGGAAATTACGGCAAATACGGAAATGTGTACATGGATATGTCCAAGATTTCTCTTCTTCTTGACCCAGAATATAATAGCCTCGACAGCAGCAGTGTGCTCACACAACATATCTGCCAACATCAACCTCTAAAATTTATATTAAAATTAAAAAAGAAAAAGTACAAAAGTACTTGTACAAAACCCTCTCCACAAACTACACACACTCCTAATAGGCTTCTCCTGCAGCTATTGGCTATATTGGCTTTGCTTGTTTGGATATGATTAGATGCTAATTTCTATGCTGTTTATCAAACCAAAACTGGGCTCCCCTTGTCCCATATACCTGACATGCTTAGTGTGCATGATGCTGAGCAATGGGGAAATATTGCCCTTTAAAATGAAAACGGTCCAAAGTGAAACGACAGAATACAAAACCGTCCCGTTTCAAGATAGTTTTGTGGCTCAATAAAGCTTCTGCTGCAGAGCAAATATTAATAGTCTGTTATTTTAAGATGGTCTCTTAACACAATCTAACACAGAAACAGACCATTATATTTACTACACATTTCCGTACCTCCTACTTTATTGGTATGAGCAAGGGAATGGAGAAGAAGTGTGCAATAGGACTTAAAAAAGGGATCTAACGTGTGATACTTGCCTGCACAAATGACTAGTGGAAAGATATTACTTAGGAGTATGAGTGGTGCTGTGGCACAGGAGGAGTGACAAAAAAAGATTACCTATTGGAAAACAGGATTGTTAGCAGTTATGTTAGGTAAAGCCACACTGCCCCAGCTGGAGGATGGTGAGGGGAAACCCTGGTTTGTACACAACTCCGTCTTCAGTCAGAAGTCCATTAGAACCACTATGTGTTGCTACAGAGTATTATTCTCCGGGGAGAAGAGAGCTGCCAGGCCCAATGCTTCACTGTCCGGTAGCAGATCCTTGTCTGGCTTCGGCTTTTTAAAGAGCGATGGAAGATTCCGGATATGAACCTCCTTCCTGAACTGCTGGCACAGAGCTTTCTGTTGGCAGGGAACGGAGAGAGGAGAGGTTAAACAGAGCTATTCGAGATCTACCAGAAAGAATTTCATTAGATTGTCCAGCCCTGCTGAGCTGCTGCACAGTTTTTGCTGCAGAGCACGGGAGATTTACAGCACAGCCAGAATCACACTGCAGAGTAATGACTTGCACTGTTTTGCCAGTGGTTCTGGTCCCTTCTGATGAGTGGCCTACAGTGGGATATAATAGAGAAGCACTGCTCTCTAGTGGTTAAATGTGGCATTACCCCAACAGTTCCTGCGATGAGCTTCTTGAACTGGTCTTTCCTCTTCTTGTCTCCAACCTTCGGGGCATTGGGGTCCATGAGCCTGTGATCATACTGGTCCAGAGCCTCCACACTGATGTTTGGGATCTGGGTCATCACTGCTTTCAGCTCAATGTAGCGAGGACGCTAAGACAGATAGACAGACAGATTAACAGAAATTTTAAAGAGTGGCATTCTCAGGAATTAGAGGAAACTTCTATATCATACCTCTAAAAAAAAAAACAAACACTGTACTATATGACTTTAGAGCTGAAACATTTAGTCGATCGAAAGCAAATTAAACAGAAACTACTTTGATAATCGTTTGGAGTTATTTTTCATGCAAAGATAACAACTATTCACTATTCAAGCTTCCCAAATATGAGGATTTTCTGCTTTTCTTTGTCATTTATGATAGCAAACTGAACATATTTGGGTTTTGGACTGTAAGTTAGATAAAACATGCAATTTAAAAGACGTCAACTATCATTTTTTGCTATTCCTGACATCTTTTAGACGAAACAATCAAAACAACAAATAACAGGCAGGTTAATTGATAATGAAAATAATGATAAGTTGCAGTCCTAGGCGTCTTCTTTAACGCTTAGAGGAAAAAATGACCCAACAAAGGCAGAAATAAAGAGGAGCTATGGTCGAGACGGTTGCCTTTAGCCTCACCAGGTTTTCATAGATGAGCATGGCCAGCTGAGAGAGGGCAGAGTTGCAGACCTCATGCTGCCCGTGAACCTGAAGGCCCCGAAGAACACTGGTATAGAACCATGTCACCGCCTCAGGAAGAAGATTACCCCCTACGACCTGAAGAGAGGCAGAGTGAATGTGGGAGGAAATGACAAGTATTTTCTTGTGTATCCAACGCCTGAAGTAGCTTATTAGTGCTGTAGACTTCCATTATAGCAAATTTCAAAAAAGAGGTAAAAACAAATGCACTATTTGTCTTGAGAAACATTTTCTAAAACCTACAGTGCCCAGCAGTTTCAGATTCAAAAGAAGTATATACTTGTGTCCCGATTTAAAAAAATTACGTTATCAGTAGGAAGGAATGAGCTTGTTGCTGAGAGCCACAGACAGGGTAAGGAAGTCAAAAAGTTTTGAGACAGACAAACGCACTGTTGGTTCTGGTCTTTCCATGGGATTTGTGGACAGTAACAAATATATGAATATGGCCATCCTTATCCTTTAAAAGAACAAATATATAAAATAATATAAAAAAAAAAAATTAAAAAAAAGAGCCAGGCTTCTATTAAATGTTTGTTGCATTGAATGTGCTACCTGCCGCAAAAGTGTCCAGCAGACCATGGAGGCAGTGCGGTGACAGTTAGTGGTGTCCTTCCACGACAGAGAGGTGAAGGAGAGGGTCAACAGGGTCATGTAGATGTTCTGGGCAAAGAACAAGAGACAATGAGTTCATATACAGCATTTTAGGAGTGACCATGCCGTCCTCTGAATGTTTTGCGTCTTAAGCAGACCTCGTGTTTCATCAGGCATTTTCCCAGCTCAGTCAGCTCCTCTGTGGGCTGGGCAGGAGACGCCGTCTGCACTAAATCCATCATCATGTCTTCCTCTACAAGAGCACATTTCAGCAAAGTGATGAGACACTTGTCAGAATAAAAAACAACAGTCTTCCTGTCTTATTTTGCTTTGTCATTAAGATTGTGGGCCTTTGTTTTGTTGATGTTCTAAGTGTGTATTGTATATATAAAAAAAAATCTAAATAAAATCTTATACAAAAAAAAAGAAAAGAAAAAAGAAAATCTATTTAATTTTTTTTTTTTTATTTGACTTACCATCTACTTCCTCCTTATTTGCTGCTGGTTCAGGCCCTTTTTTGGAAATACAGCTCACAGCTAGAAGAGAAAGAAGAAGAAGTACAATAAAGCGACTCCTCAGTTTATACTCAGCCTGAAGAGTAAAAGCCGATCAGACAGTTGTGTGCAATATCCTGAAACTCCCACGCCTATATTTTTTTTAGTACCTTCTCAATACACATCAAAAATCACCCTCATAGCTATCAATGTCTTGGCTATTTTTTTTGGGTAGTGCAGTGGAGGTAAATGATTTTAAACCCAGGCAGCAGGTTGTTAGTCACCCAAGACACGTCCTATAGGAAGGAACACAGTCTCATCTATCACAATGTGTGTCTCAGCTTTAACCAGGAACTATGGCTGATATTTGCAGTTCCCTGATGCGTTCTGAAACCGTTTGTAGTTTGTGTAGCTGGCACAAACAACCTTACCACATGACTAAAGTGCATTAGCAGTGTTAAGGAATAAGCCCTGAGCTTCACAGCAGGTTTAGACAGGGACATTATATTGCTATCATAAACCATCACTGTCATAAAAAAAATTCTTTTGCAATAAGTATTTTATTTTGTATATTTAATCAATACTTATGCCAACAAAATGCAAAGTGGCTGGCGCATAGCACTGAGTTAATAAACTTCTTTCACTCTCAAATTCCAGTTTATAGCAACATCAAATCATTTTCAGGTAATAAATTAGCATTAAATGAAGTGTGCATTTGTCTGACGTTTTACCCCGCCTTTATACGTTGTCAGGTTACAATTTCCTTTATTTTCTTTGTAACACAACCATTGTTTGCTATACTTTTATGGAAATTGAAATGGGAGAAGTTACTAGAGATTCTGAAACTTACTGAGAAGATCCAGCACCTCCCTGGTGAGCAGGCGTACCAGCTGCTCCTCAAACATCTCCTGCGTCACCTGGCTCTCCTGACACACCGCCTCCTCCTCCCCACTAAAAACACAACACACAGGTTACCAGTAAGTCCACATATCCAGCTTGAGAGTCAAATAATTAAATATAGACTTCAACGTGATTTGTGAAAAGCTCTTAGCTATGTTTGTTTTAAACTGCATAAAGATTCCAAGAAACTGTGTTTCATAGACCTTTTCTTTAACATTCAAATGTTTTGTTGTTCTACGGTTAAACAAAAATACTGGAGTTAGAGTGTAAAGCTGCAAAGATTAATCGATGAGTTGCCAACTATTAAATTAATCACCACCTATTTTGATGTCCAATTAATCGGTTTGTCATTTTTTATGAAAACAAAAAATTCTCCTTCCCTTCTTCATTCCTCTACGATAGTAAACTGAATAGCTCAGAGTTGTGGACTAAAGAAGACATTTGGCGACGTCATCTTGGGCTTTGGGAAACACTAAACAACATTTTCCACCATTTTATTGACCAAACAACTTAATGATTGAGAAAATAATAGAAAAGAATCTGTAAATTGCAGCCCTATTATAGTGTGAAATGTGATTTGTATTTGAGATACTTTCATGTTTAACTTTAGTGTTCAATTAATATGTTCAATTAAGCCTCCATTGTGACTTACATATAGCCATCCCAACCGAGGACCTACAGTAAGGGAACTGTTATTTTAAAAAGTACATCATTTCCAGCTTCCTGATAAATACACAAAAACATTATGCAACAACTTACTTGACAGAAGTCCTCTGGTTGATGACCTGCCACTTGGCATTGAGTCTCTGTAGTATGAAACAGAAGCAAGATCATGAGAATGATGAGATTAATGAGAACTGTTACAGAATGGGAAGTGTGGAGATCTGACCTGCAGCATGTAGGCGAACAGAGGTCCCAGCAGGGGGCAGAGTACACTGTTGTAGTACTCCTGAGGACATGACACCACCAACTGCCTCAGAAAAACCCGTACACTTGTTAAGGAAATTCCATGTTAACATAAAGCAATAGCTCAGCTTTGGTCATGTCGAGTATTATCCATCTAAAATGGGGTGTAGTGAAAAGAATGTTTCCATGTATTTCAAACCACTGACTAAAGCAAATAAGGATATGAATCATAGGGCGAAGTCTGTGGTCAGGCACATGGTCGAGGGAGACAAAAGCAGAGCCAGATATTTCTTCTGCCAACCTCTCAATGGTGTAGAATTCCTGCTGCAGAGACAGACCCGCGTTCCCCAGCACATGGAAGCTATAGAGGTAAAGAGAGCAGAAGAAGAGGTATTATTTAGACTGCAACAGGATGTGAGGTATATAAAATACAAAAAGGAAAAGTTTGGGGAAAATTCTCACCAGTTGTCATACAATGTGGTGAAAAATCCCTGCATTCGCTCCAGGTTGGTTCTATACACAGGAGAGTCATAAATATCCAGAAGATGCTGAGAGAGACCTGGAGAAAGCACATATTGAGAAAGTTTAACCAGAACCTTATCTGATGGCGGCTCATTAATGGGCACAAAGCATGTGTGCAGGGAGCTCCTCTTACCAAGAACCACATTTTTCTCTGCATCCATCACTTCATGGGCCCTGGAGAAAGTCACACTCAGACGAGCCATGTTCTCTGGCATGTACAGACTGTTGTGAGTCCTGCAGTGAGGAGTAAAGAAAGGAGACTGGTCACAGATCAGTACAATACCAGAAGGTATTATTGAGACACTATACAGTACTGATGACCCTTTTACACCAATGACCCATTTCTACATGTGTAATGGGCAAAAAACGAAAACGTGGTTGTTCACACATTATACCATGCCATAACGATATCATGTGTTAATGGCCTGATGTGGCTGAACACAAGTTGTTGGTATAAAAAGGAGTAATGCAAAAGGTACAGTGTCAACCAACAGGCGTACCTGATCAGAGCCAGCAGGTTGGGCAGCAAGACCAGAAACTGGGCAGTGCAGGGGTTTCTGTAGATGGGAGCTCCTGCAGGAGTGTAGCCCATCACGAAGCCACCAGCCTTGGCTTCCTCCAGGTCTGCAGGCCAGCGTGCCCGCTTCACCACCCCCAACATGGCATACAAGCAGAAGCTCAACTAGAGGAGAGTCAAAAAAGATAAACAGTTAAATAATTCTAACATTATAGCTGACTGCACCCAAATTGTAGCCATGATAGCGACATGGCTCGAAGGATGACAAGGCGCTTTGTTGATCAGTCCACCATTGTGGACCAGACTGAAATATCTCAACAACTATTCGACGGATTGCCATGACATTTTGTGCGTTCGTTCATGTCCCCTCCCATGTCATCATCAGGTTTAAATCTTAATTTGTCCAATAATTTGATTAATGACCAAATACATGCAAAACTGACAGTCACATCAGCCACAGCTGTACTTCCTGTATTTAGTGCTAATAAGCAAATGTTGCATGTACCACGCAAAACTTATATAGTGAACATGGCAAACGTTTTCATTGTGAGCATATTAGCATGCTGGTGGCAATACAGTCTACTGAGCTCCTAGCATGGCTGTAGAGTCCTAGTCTTGTTTATTAATTACAACAGTTATTACAGTTACTCTCTGCTTATGTGGCAACAACAACTTTAGCATAGGACTTTACAGGATTGTCGTTATTGGATAGGATTGGTCACACTGACCTAACAGCTGACAAACAGAAGTAAGCTCCATAAGTGACTCAGGACTTGTGTTCACCTAATGCTTTGAAAACTTTAAATATCTCCGCCGTATTTTAAGTTGAGTAATTATTAATCATTCTGTATCCTGCAGTGTTAAAACATGTCAAGTATGGAGCACTCAGTGGCTAACTTGTGTTTAATTTTTTCTAGTCTCGCTTTGCCAGACCTTCCTCCACAACGTTGCGGAGGAGGGTCTGGTTAGTCCACACAGCCTTCCGGGATGGGAGCAAAATGTGCTCTGGTTTATGGGCATTTCTTTAAATCAATTAAAATCATCATGGGCGCCCATGCCGCTGGAAAATAGCCTCGGGAAGGAACGTGTGGAACACGTGTACGTTCAAAAGTTGTTTTAGTCGTGCAACAGAAAACTCAGATTGGACAGATAGTCTAGCTAGCTGTCTGGTTTTACCTTGCAGAGATCTGAGGAGCAGTTAACCATAGTCCTCAGAAATCCACCGGAGTTTAGAATTCCAACACAAAGGAAGCGTTAGGTAATGGAAATCTGGTCGAAAAAAAGGACATACGGTGGAATATATATGGCAACGGGGCAATCCCGGAAGTGGAAGGTCGTGGATATAGACTAACTGCCGTGTCTTCTACATTAGTGTGAAGGAGGCAAGTCTGCATTGATTTCAACTGTCTAGATCCTCTCTAAAAGCCCAGTGACAGAAATACTACAGTCCTTAGATATCACTTAATAACTCCATCCACACCTACACACTTACCCGCCCCCTATTAAGGGCCGCTGTGTCTGTATCTTTACTTTGCTCAGTGACAACCTGATCAGCTCCAACAAAGGACAGGAACATAGCAGGGTCCCACAGCACACTGAAACACAGAGAAGACAAAACAGTAAATTATCAGTCATGACATTTAAACACGTCGTAAACAATTTGAGGGAAATAGAGAGAAATCAAACGCACTGCCTCATCTCATCCGAGGTCCATTCTGCAACCACTAAAGCCATCAGTTCATCTAGAAAAGCCTTCTGCTTTGCAAAGTCTTTGAACTGGTTACTGATGAGCACCAGAGCTTCCATCAGTGAACATTTCTCCATGTTAGTGAGCATGGCGTCCCCTGAGAACATCTTCTTTACGTGATTGTAAAACATGTCGAAACAAGGCTGCAGAGAAAGAAATGAATTATTTCAAAATCAAACTTTACTCATGCTTGTGCACAAATACTATCCACTGAAAGCAAGTTTAATCCATGTCATGCCATTTTACTTTAACTGGTATACATGGATATATTTACCAAGATGAACTGTGGGTAATCCCGGCATATTTTGATGATGGAAGAACAGGCGTGCCTCCTTACATTCTTTACAGCTCGGGTTCGAGGTGCCTGAAGTTGTCAGTTGGAGAACAAATTTTTTGGTCTTTGATGTAAAGGATGAAGGAAAAGTGACAATATTTGGTTGTGTGAAGACAACTCACCTTACTTTCCTGACCAACCTCAAATGTGATGGCTTTAAACAGCTGTAGAGACATAATAAAAAAAAATACTATAAGGTCAATGTTATTAATACTTGTTATTAACAGAGCCAATGTGCATTTTAAAATGTGTGTCTTTCAGTAACATGCTACTTTTGGAAAACTGATATTTTCAAAAACGGACAGACGGCAATTGCAAAAATTATTAATTCCAGACAGTTCACTTATGATTTGACCAAAACCAAGAGAGATTTTATGCACACCAAACTCAAATGTCTTCCACAAGTATCTACCCAAATCACCACATATTACCGTCATAAAACCACCTAATATTTATATTATCCAGATGCCTGTAGGTACTGTATATACAATAGACTACCCTGACCTTGTAGAGGACCGGTGGCAGGAAGTGCGGCCTTAGTGTGACAAATGGGAAGAGGGCAGAGACGTTGGTGAGCACACAGGACAAGATGAGCGGGTCATTGGTGTCGTAGTTCAGCACAGCCTGCAGCAGCTCCATGCTCTGATCTACGGGCAACTTCTACACAGTAGGAGGGGGGGGCAAACCTTCACATCATTATAATCAACTTTATTTCTCGGAAACAATTTTGTTCTGGTTACTTGAAATTATTCCTGCTACCTCCTCCTCTAGATTTTTGAAGATCTGTGCGACCATACATTCCATGAAGACGGTCATTGCATCCCACTGGACCACTGATGGAGACAGGAGGGAGCACAGGCCCTCAGCAGTCTTAGCTAGTGAGATGCAGAGAGACAAGTTCATCAGGTTCATCGCCATCAACATGCAAATTAAACTTTGGAGTTTTTGTCGCATTCACTTGAATGGTCAGATAAGTTCAAAAACATATTTTGCTCATGCATACACATTCCTACGTCCCATTCAAAATGAGTCCACTGTACCTGATTGGGCAGTGGGGATTGCTCTTGTTCCATAATGCTGCATATTTTACATGTTAAATTAACCAAACCCACCACAACAACAATCCTCCCCAACATGTGTCAAGAATTAGGACCAACACTTACATGTGGTAGCCCCGGTATCAATAGGGCTGGCGATCTGATACTGCAACCATTCTGCTGCTATATGGAAAGCCTCCAGAGGGACAATGCGACATGCAATCCTCACCACCTCTCCCTGCTGTGCTCGGAAAGCTGTTGAGCATGAACATACACTGTAAAAAGCATCAAGGGATGAAAGAAAGAGTACCAACCAATCTTAAGTGAAGTAAAGCTGAATCCTTAATACTTACAATGAAAGAAAGAATTGAAGTCCTCGTCGCTGTCAAAGTCCACACGCGAGTACTCGCAACTTGGGTTATCAGCTCTAGATGGAAATCCAGTCTGGAGAGAAAGACAAAACTTTTACACCCGTTTGGCTTCCATGTGCCCTAGGAATGGTAGCACAGACATCAGTGTCTCACCTTGACTAGGTTGGTCATACACGCTCTGAGGTATTTGATGGCCTTATCCACAACAACCACGTCCTTTGACAGAGTCTCATGTCTGAACAAAGCTCCCCAAGTAGCCAGAGTGGATGACTTTAAAAACTGCAGAAAAAGAAGAAGAAGAAGAAAAAAGAAAAAAAAATCACAAGAAAGCTCAAACACAGCTGAATGATTCATATTCTACTCATTCAAATGCAGTCTTTAACAAAGGATTTAGAGGTGAAAGTTTTAAGTAAAGTCCACCAAAACAGTATTGTTATCTCACCTGACTGGAATGTGTAGTGAAGGCTAAAAAGGCTTCCATGTACTTGCTGAGATTTGCAGGTACCTCGACCTCTACATCTGAACCCTGTGGAGAGAAGATTATATTTAAACAAAAAGTCTAAACTTCTAAAACATGCTTTTGTGATCTTACATAAGATGTGTGCATGAACCACGCCAAGATAAAAGACCATGTCAACCCGGGAATTAATGTGTGGCCAAATTAAAGCAAACTCACCACTAACGAGCAGAGCTGGCCTCCCAGAGCACACAGGACCTGACACAGCCTCTTCAGGAAAATGTAACGCCGCTCCACCACCTCCACTGCTCTAAAAAGGTTTATACACAGGACTACAAGTTACAGCCAGTTGTACTGAATAAACTTACTTATACATGTTTTTATAACTGTTTTACATCTGCGCTCTACAGTAGGCAGACGTGTCACATTACTTACTGTGATTCAGAGGATTTCTTACATATTGCAAGTCCATCGGCTGACCTGCAACCAGACACAAACCATTCAACAACAGTGAGAATGGTAGGTTGAAGTCTGTAAACAGAGATGATGGAGAGAAGCAGTTCTACTCACTGGGCTGCAGAAAGGATGTAGTGGATGGCCACATCATCGAACAGCAGCATGAATGGCTTCCTATCCTCCAGCTTGCCCTACGGCAGAATGACACAATGGATTACACGTGGCTTTTGTTTATTTAATGTAAACTTTCTAGGCTGTAACTAGGCATACAGTATCAGGACTCTCTGATCTACGGTTCTATAATAATAAGGCATATCTTAAAATCTGGTGCGATTGTCAAGGAGTTCTGTGACAAAAAGACTCTCAGTTCAGGAAATATGAGCCAAAATAAGTGTATTATAAATAGCCACACGGCAGTGCTATTGCTCTGAATCTGCACCACTTCTTTCCATAACCCATGGTTCAACTGTCCCAACAAATGCCAATCACATCTGATCCCAAGATCCTTTTTTAAAAGATAGTAGTAGTAACCATCACACACGGAGACAAAACTATGGACTGAAAGAATAATCTCTTTACAGCTAGCATTATGGCTTAACCATGGCCTTTCAACACAGTGTTTTCCCTGCGACTCACCTTCCGGCTGATAGCGATGAGCAGACACTCTGCTGCCTCCAGCTGCAGCTCTGGTTCACTCAGCAGCAAACACAACATCTCCAGTAGATGACAGTTTCCACAGGTAATGTGCACCAGAGACACCCAGTCTATGTAGCCTGCAAGTGTGTTCAGTGTAGCCACAGCAACTCGACAGTGAGCTCTGGCCTGTGCATGGAAAAAGAAAGCATGAAAAGGGGAACGGGAGGGAAAAGGGAAGAGTGTGACACAGCAACTGAAACAAAACTAACGAAAAACTAACAAAACTAATCAAGTTCATAAGAGGTTTATTTTAGAGCAGAGAAGCAGTGCTACTTCCTCACCTGCAGTTCATGTCCAGGTGACCCTTTCTGGATTAAAGAAAAACACAAAATCAGACAAATATTATAGTCACTTTACTGTTTAATGTTTACTTTTAGCAACATAAACAACAATGTATCAATAGATAAGAACCATGATAATACAGAGAAATTAATCCTAATGCTACTTATTTCTAAAATATAAAAGTTAAGACCCCACTGACCAGTTTACGGTAGTCCTCGACATTAACATGCAGGATGGCAATCATGAAGCTGAAGATGTTTTCCATGTTTTGGGTGAGTGTCTGCTGGATGTCTCTGCGTCGCTGGGTGGGCAGCGTCTGGAAGGTGATCACATCCTCCGCCAGCCTCAACAGGATCAACATTACCAGCTCCGTCTGTGCCTCCTATGAAAAGACACAAGTGAATTTTAGTTTTTACTTTATTTACTTGGTGGTGACTGAAAAGTCAACAGGATCGAAGGGCTGCATCTTTTGGCCAAGAATACAGATAAAATAATCAAGTGGAAAAGAGGTTGTTTAGGTTCATAGTTGCTGAAAAATGACGTTATCTCCCAGTGGCAAAGTTGGCATGATGACATCACATTAATATGTATAATATGAGTACTTATTTGCATGTAAGTTACTACATAATTGTATTCAAATGTCATGCAAGCTGGCAAAGGAAACTATTGATATGCAAGAACATACAGTTTCCTGCACTACATAAGTTACTCACCCCATGGCTGGTGAGAGCCTCCATCTCTTTCAGCATATCTGGCCAATGTTGAGGCCATTCTCTCTTTATCATTTCCACAGTGATTCTTGACAGGGCATCTTTGATGTGGCTCTCCTCCTCCAGGATAGTATGAGTACCCTGATAAGACCCAAAACAGGTAAGTGTCTACTACTGTGACAGAGTTAAGAGACAGAATTTAAGTTCAATTTTAATCCCAAGACAGATGGTTATGTTGCCAACAGCCTATTACTATCACACTTACAGTTGATAACAGCTGCATGGCACACTCCTTCAACTGAACTTTCTCTTGTTGTTGCATGTTGTTCCATCGAAACCTATAAGAAAAATAAGTTTCCTTTTAAATGTGAAGCTTTTCTCATGTAATTATTTGTTATACAGAATTTCAATGTTAAACTCACTTGATTACGTGCTCCAGAATTTGCAAACCAAAGTGTCTCACTACAGCTGTCTGGGCTTTGTCGGCCAATTGTAAGCCACATGGGACACAGAAGGTGCTCGTCTCTTTAAACTCTTCGCAAAACTGTAGTGAAAAATGAAGCTTGTTATATTACAGACACCGAACTTAACTTAATATTGTCGTAACAGTTATACATGTAATGTGTCAGTGTTAAGAGGCTAACGTACAGCAACAGCTGCCTTAGCAAAATTACAATAAATATACAGAATAAACAGTGGATGGGGCGGTGAGGTGATAATCATGTCATAACGTGTTAACTGTTAACGTTACCGGCTAGCTCGCAAAGCATCTGACCGTCATCATTGCAAATTTAGCTAACGTTAAAAAACGTTAGCAGGAAACGAACTGCATGAGCAATGCTGTTACCACTAATCCTAAAAAAAAAAAATAAAAACTTTGACAACAGCAACAATATTTCACAAGCTCAGCTAGCTAGCAGCTAGCTAGCAACCCATAACGATGCTACCTTTAGGGCCTCCAGTCGGTAAATTTGGTCTGTTTCTGGATCCATCATCACATTCACAGCTTTAATAAGCTGATCACACATGGCGGCCACCTGGTCAGCCATGACTTCAGGTAGCGTCTGGCACACTGTTAGGGGAAAGCGAGGAGCTCCCTTATGCAAAACACCTGCACGAGCTGCTTAACCTCTGCCTCAGGGAGGTACCAACGTTCACAACGTGTGCGTTTGAACCTTTGGCTCGCCGTTGAATGGGAATTCTGGGAGTTGTAGTAGAAGCGCCAATTTCCTTTAAAGATCGTCTCTGTACTGAAAGAGAAATCACTCCTGAATTCAAAATAAAAGACATGCCTGACAGCCACAAGAATTCGTCTTATTTCGTAAGACATGAAATTAATGATCACTTAACAAATTATTCAATATATTGTGAACATATTTAATAAAGGATTTAAGCATAAGGTATGCATGTTGTTTCATCATTTTCTTAATATAAATTACATTTCATTATAGATTTTTTTTAATTTCAAAATTATATTTTTTTAAGTCTGTTTTTATTCATTTACGGCATTTTTCAATTACACGTATGTGTGTATCCTAATGTTACTTGTCATGACAGTGGAGTTTGGTCACCAGTACCATCCCTAACCTTTCAGCTCATCAAATTATTTAACAATTTAGGCCTATTGGTTTATTTATATTTTTATGTAGGCCTATATGTATTTAATGTAATCATTTCTCATTTAATGTTTTAATATTGCATTGGGGTTCCATAGTTAATTGTTCTCTTATCTCACTAGCAAGCAGTTGTTTTACTGATTTGTATTCATTCCAGCCTGGAAGAAATGAAATGAAAGGTCAAATTTGATCACCAAGAGATGCGTTTATTATTACCCCCTGGCCCCTGCAAACATGACTTGTAACAGTAGTAAAAACAAAAGTTGTTACTAATAACATTAATGACAGCTCTGTTCTATTCAAGTGTCCCAATACACGTAACAGTGAGCCTGCATGCACAGCTCAATGGGATTCAACCATAATTAATTGTATTATTTACACCTTTGCTTTTTCTACTGTGCCATGTCAAAATGAAAATGTCTTCTGTGAAAAAGATCTATTTCCAAACAACACATTAAATTAGAACCCTACCGCAGCATACATTTCAAATGTGAGACATTTTCTGCTTCCATCAATCAAATCGATCAATGGAGAAAAAAATGCAGCAGATTAATCCATAATGAGCATGAGCTCCACCTAAACCAACTACAACCAACAGTAAAATCCTGTTTTTACATTAATGCATGAATAATAATAATAATAATATATTATATAATAGTGTAACAATCATACTTTAAGTAGGCTACATTCTCCTTAATATGCATAAATGATTATTTTAAATGCAGGACTTTTACAGTGTGGTATTAGTACTTCCTCCACCATTGACTACTTACTACTTAATAATAATAATAATAATATATTATATAATAGTGTAACAATCATACTTTAAGTAGGCTACATTCTCCTTAATATGCATAAATGATTATTTTAAATACAGCACTTTTACAGTGTGGTATTAGTACTTCCTCCACCATTGACTACTTACTACATGCCATAACTTCATAACACATAACTTTGGTTTTCAACTTGTCAAATACGAGCAGAGTGAGACCTCTTACTTTTCTCTGATTTAACGCAGGTTGGTTGATCTTTTAAGTTTCATTTGCTGCTAAGAATTTTATCTAACCGAATGATGTCGAACTGTAGTAAACTTTAGTGAATTATTATTATTATGTATTTCTTACAAGTGAATGTAGCTGAGGATACCGCTGCATGTTTTCACCGGACGCGTCTAGCCGTTGGGGGTGTTTTCTGTTCCAAAACGAGGCGGAGCTTGAATTCCAAACTGGATTGAGTTCCTCCCGATACGTCACTCTGGGATAGGCTGCGAGCAATCGAGCAACACTGTCAGTCAACAGGGTTTCGGGTTGGTTACCTAGGCATTCTCGGGTAAGCAAAACTTAGAAAATATCAAATAATCCACGCATAGGTTTATAATTTGTTTTATCTGTAGTTTTCTCACAAAACATGAGGGGTTAAGTATTGTCTTTTCAAAGTTCTAAGCGATGCTCACACAACTACAAGGAAACTTTTGTCGTGAAGGCCTTGTTATTTGTTGCAACAGGTCCTCGACACGGGATGCAATTAACATTTGTGTATTTTTGTTTTTTGGACACTTTGGTTGGATTTATGAAATAACGAGGTGCTGTTTTTTTAATGCAGGACGGGACCCCCAAGCAGGAGAAAGTAGCCTTGCCCATCGCGGGTTTAGGCTCTGGGATTAAAGTGATCGCCAGTCCCACAGCTTTCGTCGAAACTGCCAGTGGGGATTCATGCTGTGTTGGTTAGCTAAATGCGGTACGAAGCTAAAATGATGCCGGTGAGTTCATGTTTTATTTACTTCACTACAAGTTTCAACGTTGTCCTGTAGCTTAATATTTCTGTTTCGACATTAAATCACGGCACTAACCCCGCATTGTTACCACTGTGAATTACCTGGACATTTAAATTGACGTGGCAAGTTGATGCGGTTGCTACTTTGTGTCAGAAGCTACCATGGCAGCACGAGCTTCTGTTGTGAAGTTTATTAGCTCTGACAGTTGTGTGTGTGTGTGATCGGTGCATGTCGTTAGAAGCTATGTCATTTATTTTCTTTCTGTGATATTATTCCACGCATATAACTACGGTTATCTTACATGTAAACCAGTCAAAGTCCCCTGCGTCAAAATGGTTTGCTATATGTATCTCTATCCAGTCTTGGGACAGATGACTTTTACCTGACAAGATAGTCATTAACTTCACTTTAGATGCATTTCTTGTACGATTCGTTAGTATTACACACATCCGTCCTGCTCAGAACACACAACAAGCAGAAGGCACCTGCCAAGTCTGGATGGCACTACGCTAACCTCAGCTCTGGACCCCTGCCATGGCATCATCATCATCATCATCACCACCACCACCACCACCACCACCACCACCAGAGGTTCATTGCTTTTACTGCAGTGAAAGCCTCTATCTCTCAGCACTTCTTTGATGTATATAGAGAGGGCAGCAGACAGTGGTCTGCCTGTATGTGCTCACTGTAGAGAAATAACCTTCTCAACAAATTGTTGAATAATGCAGATATTACTTCTCTGTTGTGACTTTGCCTGCTTGCTGGTAAAGGTGCAAAGTTCAAAGTAGCCTAGTGATGGCTGCATTGGTAACTAGTAGCCTAAGTGTTAACCCAGCTGAAATACTTATGTCTAGCATGTATTCACCTGAGAATCATGGCAAATAGGGCTGCAACCAAAAACATATTTTCATTATTAATTGTGTAAATTTTTTTTCTCTTTATTTGTGAATTCAATGAAATAATAATAATAATAACATACATATATTCACTTTTACAATTATAAAGAACAGAGAAAAGCACAAAAGTCTCACATTTTAGAAGCTGGAACAAGAGGCATTTGGTCTTTAACTGACTTAAATGATAATCTGTTGTCGAAATAGGTGTAGTAGTAATAATAATAATAATAATAATAATCGGCTAATAGCTTAACAAACTAATTGTTTCAAAACTAATGCCGGTCCAGCACTAGTTGCCAAGATGTTTAGAGGCAGTTGTTATCTGTTATCTATAATGTTAACATTATGTTATTTGGTTTTATTTTGGTTTTTGTCTCAGCTTCTCTGGTTAATTCTGGACCTTTGTGTCTTTGGTGAGCAGTGTGTTAAGTCAGACGCTTTACAACACACAGTACATTTTGTTTACAACAATGTTAACAAGTAATGAAAAATCCAGTACAATCCTTTGTGGTAGTATGCTCAGGTTCTCCTAATGATACCCATCTCTGCTCAGACCTGTGCTTCCAGTAAAACAGCTTGATCAGTGAATTAATAATCGTAGCTGTGTAAACAGAGTTGTATTTGGATGACTCCTGTCTTGTGCATGACCTCAGTCTGCTACTGGCACATGGCTATTTGTTATTACCAATCTCGGTTCTTATGGATACCAATATGAATTGTCACTCTTACATTTTTTTCATAAAAGATCTTTTTTTATTTTTTTATTTAAACATATTCTATTATAGGAGACCTGCCCTTCTGTCACCCGAGAATATATCCGTTTGTGTGTTTGCATGAGATACAGCTTCTGGTGTTCGCCTGATTAACACAAAATGGCATCTATATAGCCATGTCTGATGTGAGGTATTGTCTTAGAAATTACACCCCATAGCCCATGACCCTGCTTGTACAGGCCAGGGGCTCAGGGATAGTGAGAATGTAGTGTCGTAATTACTGGCTGGGATGATAAATAAGGGGTCACTGTTTCCTGAACACAATGAGCTGCAGGGACTCTTTAACAGCATGTTGTGGAGAGCACATTGTGTGTGCCTGTGCTGTGGCAGCCCCCTGATAAGGGATGCTCACCCTTTATTGAACCAAAGCATGGTATAACTCTTTTACCCCTGATTTGCTGTCATCTCTATTTAACCCAGGCTTTGTTCTGCAGACATTTATTATTGCCACATTTAGGCTTGAATAATCTGCTAGTTTATTAGCCCATATTTCATTGTTGTGTACTTTTTGTCAAGATTAACTATATTCAGTAGACTACTCTGACAACGTGACATCATGACTTCGCGTTAACATACACTAAAGCCAAGTGGCTTGTTATCTGTACGCATTTTGAGCTATCCGCGTGTATGTCTGCGCTGTATATAGCACGTTGCATTTTGAGCAGCTGTCCACATGTAATGCTACGCCGTATACAGCGGAGGGTTGCAGACTGATCTCAATAAGTGGCGTATGTATGACACGCCAATTCGTATGCCATTTTGGCGTGTTATCAAGACGCAGACATAATCGTTTTTCGGACGGTTGGGTTTAGGAAAACAATAACGGGGTTGGGTTTAGGAAAAGAAGAAAGTGACGGTTGGGTTTAGGAAACGTGACACACGGGACACGATGCTCGGTCTCCTGGGTGAAAGTCCTGTGTTGTTTGACCGATCCACCACCCCGACCAACCTCCCTATGCAGATTTTCGGCCTTTCATACTACTCGCTACGGCGTAAATTGATACGCAATCGCAAGGTAATGTAAGTCAATTGAGGCCAAACGGCGTTGATAAACACGCTAAAAAGCAATTATGCGTCTTGATAACATGCCAAAATGGCATACGAATTGGCGAGTCATCCATATGCCACTTATTGAGATCAGTCTGTAAAAGAACATCAAAACTGTTAAGATGAGTCGGGGAAAAGTTCCAGCATGATTTGGGGTTTAAAGTGTTGCAGGCACATATCACTTCCTCATTCCTCTCCCATGAAACGAGTTGCCTGCTGTGTAGATTTTCAAGCATTTTGCCTGGCCTGCATTATTTAGTTTTGCATTGTTTGACCACACACATTTGTACCATGTCTAAGTTACACCGCAACAAATCTCACGTCTTATGATTGTGGGAAAATGAGATGATGCGGCCACCACAGGCTTTGTGTTTAGTCTGTAGGAGAGTGTATGTGGTGGTTACATAAGCAGCCTCATCAGTGATAGCCAAGGACTTTCAAGGGCAATGTTTTGACATTTATTTGAAGAGGAGGAGTTATCTTTATGACTGTATTCGCCTAAAAGAGTAGTTTAAAAACACTTTGCTCTAAACTCAGCAAGCTGGTTATCTATGTGTCATCTTCATAGCACTGAGTACTATAACATTTTGTACACAAGCCTCATTTATTCACCACAAGGAAGAACAAAGATGATCTTTTAAATAATTTTCTTGAATGCCTACTGTTAGGGCCCTGATACACCAACCCGATTATAGGCCCTCGGACAGTCTGGCGAGGTCAGTGACTCGAGTCTGTTCGGTGTGTTCCGTGCCGTCATCCATCGGAGGAGCTGTTGGCCTTTATTTTGGCCGACCCGACATGTTCAGTCGGAGACAGGGCAGTCGGGACTCACCCAGGAATGGCGAGCGGATGAGCCTCTCAAAATCTGACGAAAATCTTTTAAACTGACCTTTGTCGATCTGAAATGAAGACAGATTCAGCAACTGTATGGCCTATTCCTTGCTTAAAATGTTTTCAGAAACACGTTTCGGTGAACTATTTTAGTACAATATGAGATCGTATTCTGAACAAGCCGCCATGACAGACAGAAAAAAGACCCACGTGACACGTTCATCCTATCGGCTGCCGGTTTTCATTTTCTGGGAAACGATACAGAGAAGCGCCGCCTGCTGCTATGGAGACGTATTACGTTTCGCGCACGCGCAGAGCGTAGGCTCAAGTCAGCGTCGCCTCAGTTTGTTTTGAGGCATTTTTTGGCACTTCGGGGACCCGACTGATCAGTCCGACTGCCTTTTCTGCCGACGGTCGGCCGTCTGGTTGGTGTGTAACAGCTCTTAGACTGTGCAGCACACTAACGTCACAATACCAGCATCACATTAGCCTGGTTTCTGAGAGGAAGCACACCAGAGTCACCTGAGCAGGTATCGACTTACCTACCATGGAGTGAGTATTGAGTGACTCCCATCTGTGAGGAATCCAGGTGAAAAGCAGAATTACACATTAAAGTGGTACAACTCCAGAAATACCCCTTTTTTTTAAGCAGCAAGGGCATCGTGACAGCATTGTCTTAAGGTTGAACCACTAGTCTATCCATGGGGAACAGGGAAGCCATGGTTCAGAAGTGTACCCAGGAGGGTCTTGGAATTGGCATTCAAGGAAGTTTGGTTGCCATTTTTTCACTAAATAGTCACAGTAACTAAGTCAGGAATCAAAAGGTTTCTTTGTGCCATCCTCTTTGCACTTCACCACATTTGACTATATGGTGAATTAGACTGATAACAGAAAGCAGTTTTCTCTTCAAGAGACAACAACACAGTTGTTACAATCTTCTTAGTAGTCTAATTGACTACTGTGCGACTCTGATGTTCGAATGGATGTTTTTTTTCTGCTATATAGCTTTTGTTAAAAATGTATTGACATTTATTTACATCCAAGAATTTGTAGTCCTTATATTGATACTACTGGAAACTGCTCTATGAGTTACACCCCTTGTCCAGGGTTTTGTGGGGACAGAAACTATTGGATCTGAATTTAGATCCTGGTTCCTCTGGTCAAAAGGTGGCAAATGTTCAAAAAGGTTTCTGGAAAAGTTCCTGCTTTGGGCTTTTGTACTCTGTCTCTTCCAATTACCCACTCTCCTGCTTCACCAAAGTTTTTTTTTGTTGTTGCATATGACGGATTAAACGGCACACAACACATCATCAGGGCTCCAGACTAACTTGTTTCACTAGGAGCACAGTGGCCCCCAATCAGAAAACTTTAGGGGCGCAACCAGAAAATTTAGGGGCGCACACCGTAAATCAACATGCTAACCAAATATTCACATTTCTACTAATTTCCGCTGTATTACCAATAAATACTTTGATAATAGATGCAGAAATTACAATGTGCTGTTTCAAATTCAGTGTCACTTTTGAAGATGCAACATAGAAGGTTAACTGACAGCACCATCGCTGTCATGAAAAAAGAAAGGAAAAAATATATATACACACACATACATACCAGCTCTAGTCTACAATTACAATTAATTCAACTTAAAATTAAACATGCATTGTTTAGGCTACTACTGAACCAATATCGGTACCGATACCTGAAATTATTTCAGTTGTAAAAATGATTGTCAAACCTATTTATCCTATGTACTTAGAACATTATGTTATATTATTAGAATATGTTACACTCCTAAAGCAATGAAACAAAAAAAAAAACTCCCTCTCTCCTCCCAAACCCATCCCTACAACCTATTAAATTGAATAATTATTCATTTCTTACTCACTGTAACTTTTATTCTTGTATTTGTATATTTTTTAGCCTGTTTTATTTTCATTGCTCTTTAATGTTTCATGTAAAGCACTTTGAATTACCTTGTTGCTGAAAGGTGCTGTAGAAATAAAGTTGCCTTGCCTTACAACCTCAGCCTGTCAGTCAGTGACCAGGGCACAGAAACCACTGTTGTGCCTGCTTAGGAAGTGTGTAATGTCAACAGCACTGCGACCGCTTTCGGCTCTCCATTAATATCATATCGCTGTCTGCGTGGAGTTTTGAAAAACTGTAACCACACTAGAAACCACTTTATCTGCATCTCCGTGACTCACTGTGACTTCAACAAAACTGCAGAGCCGACGTAGTTTGCACCGTCCGCACCTATGCTTGTGTGTGTTTGTGTCAGAGCTCCGCTCTCTGTCAATTTTCAGAGAGGACAGATAAGCTTGAGTTTACGCGCTCTCAGGTCCCAAAATTTCTACGTTTAACCTGTAAAAAAGGGGGCTAATTTACTGGTCGCACATGTGCGACTGGATGTAAAATTCAGTCGCACACTCTCAAATTTTGGTCGCAAAATGCGACCATTTGGTCGCAGTCTGGAGCCCTGATCATCCAGCCTGCATTTATTTTAGGAAGCCAATTAGTGCGTCTGCCACATTTTGAATCGCTACCTCTTGGCTTCTAGTTTCCCTCATGAGATAAGTGTTGATAAAAGATGGTATTCCATTTAACTAAAGCACTTTTAGGTAATTTTAGCCTGTGTTGACGATCTGTAATAGCCTCCAATTTGCTGTGGCCTTGTTGTTACTCTGAATTACTTCATCCAACTGTCAAGAAGGCTTGGAAAAAAGGATACATCCTCTCCCTTCTACTTCATTTTGACTGGCATTTCCCTTCGATAAGCACAAGTTGGAACGGTATCATCACGTAGACTAGGAACGCAGGATGCAGATTATAAAGTGATAGGCTAAGGACTGCAATGCAGACGGAGAGTAGAGGTTGTCCTGATGGAAGAGTCACAGCTCGCTGCTGCTTCAGTGTGTTGTAAAAGCTGCTTGTTTTTTTTCTTCTAAATGTTGCAGCTGAATGAGGCTACTGTGCATTCTGATTCCACCAGCGTTCTCCTTTTTGTTAACCCTGACCTTTTCTCCCTCGCTCCCCTCATCCCTTCAATGCAGCATAAAAGAAGTGAGAGTGAGATGAAGAGGAATAATACATAAAGGGAGTTTTCTGCTGCCTTGCCTTTTTGAAGGACTGCTATGCTGGAACTGTGTCAACTCTTAAAGCTGTGGCAGGGAGAACGGAGACGCTCGCACAGGAAGATAATGCTGCAGTGTCTTACAAACTTGCGATAATCAGACTCAGAGGTGACTCCCTCCCTCAACAAGACCTAGTTGACTCATTCGCTTACCACAGCAATACGTGTAATTGAACGTGTGTGTGGACAGAAGGCCTGGCAGCCCTCAGATGAGACCCCTTCAGGAATGGTCAAAGACATAGCCCCTGTTATCTTCTGCTGCTGTCACCCTGCCTCACTCTGTCCACTTTTCCAGTTGTCCCATTTCTCATTAGATCAGATGTTGTGTCTATGTGGTAGTCAATCCCAGAGTGTTATATCACGTCTGTCTGACACTCTGCCTCATTTGATCTGACTATGCCCATGCTCTTCCAAAGCAACGGTATAGTCAGAACAACTTTGCTATTTATAAAATGTAGATGTATATTAAACTGTAACTTAATTTGAGTGTTTTGCACAGTATTCATTAACACTGTTAGATATTGAAGGATAATGCAGGTCTACCAAATTGGTGTTAATGTTAAATTAGGGTTAACCCTTTTATCAGCAGGAGGTCTACCAGGGACCACAGCAACACAGTATAATATGCATGGCTTTACATGTTCTCTGTTTGAGATTACACAGACTCGTGCAACACTGACAACTGGCCCGTAGACGGGCTTCAACAAGACCAAATTGAAGCACTATACATGAGTAGAAAATGAGTCACTTGCTGACAGGATACATCAGTAAGGATGTCTAATTGGATGGTTTTTTAAATGCCTTTGTTGCTGTGGGTGTTTTTAGTTGTATTGATGTGAATTCTTAGTAACAGGATGGGCTGTCATTTGTTAGTTATCCTGATATTGCAGAGTAATTCCATTACAGTACACTCCCATGTGGTTTGTCTATTCTTGGAAATGGGAAACTGCAGAGGCAGACAGTTTTGATCACTCTTAACTCAATATGGGACCAATTGCATTTGGACAGTGATCTTGAGACACAGTTGAATTAACCCTCACAAGGAGAGAGTGGATTGTCAAGGTGGGACACAGGGATTGATATGCTACTCGGCCTGCTTGAAGTAACATCGTTAAAATATTATAAAATATAAAAACTTGTTTTTAATTTTCCTTGGACCTCTCTGAATATTTTTGCATCATTGCCATTTTATTGCTGCAGTGTACGTTCGTTATCTGCACGATCAGTGGGAGTAGCACACACACACACACCACAGCATTCCTTCCTGTAATTGGCTACGGGTACAGTGTTGATCTTTAAACTCAAGTCATCTCAGAGTCCTCTGTCTAAACAACTATGGATCCTTGAAAAGCCTGTTCTGCTCAGACCTGCAATCAATGGCATCTACTTCAGGGCCCCACAGGCTTTAATGGGAGAAGGGATCCAAATTACACATTTAAGGGCCAAATCAGCATCTTATGGGGCTGTAGGCTTTGTAGTAGATATCTTCAGTTTACAGTGTATCACAAAATAGTCCTGCACTTCCCTACAGGGACTGCATCTTATTTAACTTTGTACAGGACATCGTACATTGACAAAGAAGCCTGTGTCAATGCAATATCCGAGAACAACTGTTACAGTATATCTTTGTTCATTCACGTTTCTCTTTCTCAACCTCTCGACCCTTTTCAACAGAGCAGGTCAAGTAGGTGCTGCCAGCTGCAGTCAGTCTCTCTCTCTATGATGTGTTCAGTGTCTTTTGTCTGAGGGTTTGATGTTACAGCCTTTCATCTCTGAGAGACACAGACACACTCCTATCTGTTTTATCTAGAACATATGTTCTTAAGCATAGGCCATTGACTCTCAAGACTGTGTAGTTTTTATTTGTTCTACCCAATTCACTACAGTACCTAATTCTATAGATTTAAGCACCGTAACCAGGCACTTAACTGTGAGATCTGGTTATGAGAATGAACACCTGCATACTCTTGGGCCTTTGGTTACCCACAAGGATATTCTCTTTTAAACTTAAGGCATAGTGGCTGTGGCCTAGCTGCAGGCTATTGAATGTAAGCTTACTATTGTAGTACTGAGCCAGTAGTCTGTTTAAAGGCTATATTTTTATATAGCGGATTAACTTAATCCCTGAGATATAGCCCCAATGACCTAGCCTTATAGCAGCTCTGCTTTTGGAATATCTACAGTACAGGCTGCAACGTGGGCATCCACATTTCGTGGCACTGGCTGTAATTGTCAGTTTGCAATTCTGAGCTGTCGCATCACTCCCAAACCCTGAGAAACCGCTTTGACTTAGCTTATGCTGTGATGGAATTGGAAATGTATCGTTATATTAGTGGACCGTAGCAGCAGAGGCAACTCGTCCCCTTCTCCATGGCGATCTCTTTGCCTTATCTCAGGTAGGCAGGAAGTGCAATTCAGCAGTTGCTTCTGTCATCCACTCTGATAGACAGAAGGCAAGTGTAGCATATTTTTGTCTTATGCAAACTAAATTGGTGCCACTCAGCTCCCTGGTTGTGTAGGCTACCTAAGACAATGCTTTCTGGTGAGCTGTTGTGCTACTGTTTTTTTTATTTTTATAAATAGGCCTATCAGGTTGTTATTGAGCTGTTTAATTGTATTCACTGTTGTATATTTAATAGACTCTCAAGTTGTTTGGCTGAGTCAAAATGGGGAGTCAGGGCAGTCTTCTCACCTGTCTGTGTCGGTAGAACACTTTAGGCAGTTCCCCTTAATCAAGCTAGCACAGGCTCTGCAGTAGGGCTGGGCAGTATGGAGACTTTTTCTTCATATTGATATACTGTAATATATCTGTTTTTACATGAAGAATTACATGTGAAGTTGTGTAGTTTATATATACACACACACACACACACACACACACACACACACACACACACACACACACTGGTCTGCTAATAATGGAAAGTCAAAGTGGACCCTCTGCCGTGTTAATTCCAACAGCAATATTGTGTATTATGAAACTGTTTAAGAAATATCTTTCAATATGAATACTGTAATAGGAGATACAAATAATAAATAATGTATTACCTAACACTACTTTTAATGTTCCCAATGTATATATGTTGCACATGTGTGTGATATCTTAGCAGTGGCCGCATGCATTAGGTGGATGAAGGTCAGCAGCAAAGTGCTAATTCATCTGGATCAAAGCTCGGACCAGGTAGTGGCTCGGGATCATTAACTTTAGTGCTGAAGTGAATTGGCTTTCAGTGTAGGCATTGCAACCCCCAAGACTCCTTTCCCCTCCCATCAATGTGTCCTGTCTCCTCACTCTCTTTCAGTCCTGCGCTCTCCCCCCCACCCCCACCCCCCTCGCTCTGTTGTTTCTCTTTCACTCTCCAAATATTAACAGGGTCATTTGAATGTCCTACATTGCTGGCAAGTTGTGTTGATGTCAGCTGCTCTGTGCTAGTCTCTGAATGGCTTTTTCTATTGCTAAAGGCAGGCTAGCTGAAATTGATGCCAGTTGAGGTTTTATTTTAATTAACGGCCCTGACAGTGTAATTTATTATGTTAACTGATATCAGTTTAGTTCTCAGCTACATACCACAAACGGTAAAACTATTCTGATAAGCAGACAGGAAAGGAAAAGTCATAGTTTGGGCTTAGTTCTCCAGGGTGGTCTTTCACCACCGAGCTGTTAGGTCTTCTACGGCCAGTGAGGATCCCAGGGGCAATGTCTGTTTACAGCTTTTTGTACTGTAGATTACTGACAAGGATGACTCACTGCTGATCCGCTCTATTGATGGGGATCTTTCATTTACATCTCTATTTAACAAATCAGTTGATTCAGGTCCTCTGAGTCAGACCACTACCTCCTGTTCCCACCTTCACGTCGCTGTGGGAAAAAAAACTAACCTTTTCTGGTTGTGTATGTAGAGGAAACGTGTCACCTGCCCACTCACTCGATAAGCTTCATTTGAAGAAGAAAAGGGGGACGAAGCAACTTATCTTGAGCCTGTTGTGCTTTTGCTCAGTGCACCCCACAGTTCAAAAGCTACTCAAAAAACTTTCTGCACCATGGCTGCAGCTGCTCTGCATGCTCGCCCCCGAAGTCCTTTGTGCTCGTGACCCTGCTGACCTGATGTTCCCACCATGGCCCCTGTAGGCACAGCCGTTCACGGCAGTCTGCTGAGAATAGAAAAACCTGACAATCCAACCTGGAGGTTTAGGACACAAACAATACTATTCTAACAATTATACACTTTCCAGGTAATTCTAGTTCTTGGGCTGCTGCTTTTTTATTGGAGCACTATTGAAGTCCCTGTGAAGACATTACATTGTGCCAAAACCTGGGGCTAAAACAGAAAGATTCATAATATTGTTTTTATTACGGCCTTATCAAAGCTCTCACTCTCCTTTCGTGTAATCAGATTACAGATGGGAGCATATTTCAGCACAGCCCTAAAAGCCTCTTAAGCATCTGTGTATGATTACACAGAGACACCATTTTTTACTTTCATGTTTACTCCCTGTGTTGTATAGGTTTTAGAGTATCACATAGACAGAATATGACATTTCAGTCCTAGATGTTTATTTTCATATTGACTATCAAGGCTTTAGTTTGGTATAAGCCTTCTGCAAGTATTGATTTCAGGAAGCTGCCATAGTTTTAGTTTGGAATTTGACAGGAATGCCAGCTTTCGGGATGCTTGCTGTGTAACCGCTCAGTTTTCTCCTCAGTGTCGATGTGTTTATTTCTACCGTAGCTGAAGGCCTTCACATTCCACTTCAGTGTTCATTAAGATAGTCCTAAACCAGTCTCTATCTGTTAATCACACACTGACATACAAATCCAGCAGAGAGAGAGAGAGAGAGAGAGAGAGAGAGAGAGAAAGAGAGATCACAGTGGTGACAGCGCTAGTTAGATGGTGTGTGGTGAAATGGAATTCTGGGAGCTGGCCTCTGATTTCTCTGTTGACACAGAGGAATGAGGAAAACGGATACAGCTTTATGTAGCCCCTTTCAGACATGCACCACTTTACGTTAATCTGACAACAATTTAACATGTCGCTCTAATGTTTGAATAAAAACCCTCGACACTTTAACGCAAAAGTCATGACAGCAGTCTTACTAGGTGGGACCAAGTAACATTTACGGTTCACTTGGGCTTCAATGGCAAAACAAGTTTTAGTTGTGCAGTAATGTCTGAATAAAGTCGTACGGAACATTAACGTAAAGTTACCTGTGCGAATGACAGAATGCCAGCAATGTTACATATTCCATGTCTGGAAAGTGCTACACACACACACACACACACACGCACACACGCACACGCACACACACACACACACACACACACACGTTATTATTTAACTTCTCTATCTAATCTGCCTGTCTCTTCCTCCCGCTGTCCCAGATGTTCCTGACAGTGTACCTCAGTAACAATGACCAGCATTTTACTGAGGTTCCCGTTACCCCGGAGACACTGTGCCGGGATGTGGTGGAGCTGTGCAAGGAGCCGGGGGAGGCAGACTGCCACCTGTCTGAGATGTGGCGTGGATCTGGTGAGTTACAGAGCCAGTTCACCCAGTGTTACCCTGATCCATCTACACACAATGAAGAGATGTTTTGGTTGTGGAATATGGATGTATCCCAAGGGACAGGAGTCATTCTGCAGACACTTCTTTGTCTTCTTCCTTTAATTGGAGTGAAATTGCTTTTCTGAAGTAGACCATATATGGAGATTAGCTTTGTGGTCAACTGCTTTTTTGAAGGGCTTATCTCTTTTGGGTCTGCAATGCAAATGAAGCAGAGCCCATAATCACTGTGACAAACACAAGCACCCAGACATCTCTCAGGTGGCAAGAGGGGGGGTTGAGATTGTATGCCTTCCCCCTTTTCCCCCATCTCTGAGAGTCAGGAAGTATTTAGAATCAAAATTCAAGGAGCCAGGCTTTGTAGCTGTTTCCATGGTGATGCTGCCATAAGAGTGAAGAAAGTGCCAATTATTGTGTTTTGAGTACTTTCACAAGTAGTCTGAAAAGATTGTCTCATTTTGCAGCCATTTCTGTCTACAGAGAGAGACTGCTGACTCCTTGAAAACACAGCAATGACATTTTGCATCAAATGTAGATATAAAGCTTTTAATAAACCAAATATTACAATTATTAATGATTTGTTTTGCAGTCATGACATTATAATAGATCAGTTTCATTGACCTCTACTTGACTGTAATGTGTCAGTCCATTTGTGTAATGAAGTGATCTTAACAGGCTGAAGAAAATGTCTGAGGAATGGATGATGAGCATTTTGGCTCAGTACCAGCTAGAATAATTGACAACACATCACAGTTGTACAACTACATGCAGATGGTGCTGGTGAAATGAATCCCCTTTAGTGTAGGTCGGTAGTGTCAGGCTAGTGCTTGAACAGAATTTTACAACGCAAACCTTACATGTATTCTTGCCCTACATTGGTATTGTCACGTTTTAACCTTGCCAAATTAAATGTAATAAAAAAAATATATATATATATATATATATATATATCAATATTTAGTTTATGGGTGTGTCTTTATCTCACACCTAAGTGCTGACGCATATATGTATTCTGTCTGCAGAACGAGCTGTAGGTGACGGGGAGAGGATGCTGGATGTGCTCCAACGATGGGGACAACACAGGGCCGAGGTGCGCTTCTTCCTGCGTCACAATCGAGCCCCTAGCAGGGAATCGGGTAGGTGTCCATCTCCAACACACAGCCCAATCGCACAAACAACAGATAATGAAGCAGAAGCAAGGGTTTCTATGGTCACTTCTCTCACTTCAGAGTCAGGGTTTGAAAGAGGGCAATCCTCAGAGAAAAGACATTTGACACCAATGTAGTAAACTCCAGAGATGCCTGCAGCTTCTAAACGTACACACATCCACTCTGGCGTTAAGGATTCATGAAAGGAAATGTACATTAACAGCTCGTTTGAGGCTGAGAATGACCCAGACAACCTCTCCTCTTACACTACAGAGGTTTGGAGGTGGTACTATAAAGACTGCCTTTATTCAGGAAAGCGTTTTATATTAGCAGGCCTCAAATCCTTGAAAAAGCCTTATTTAGCCTTAATGTTGAAGGCCAGGCTGTCCCAGTCACATCGTCATAAGCCTGTTACTTTTCAGTTTTCTTAGGAAAAGAAAAAAACAGAAAACTCTAGTAGTTTGGTTGTGCGCTATCCTCTCAGCCCCTAGTTGCGTAACTAAGCCTTTTTACCCCTCACAGCTTGAGTCTGGCCAAGGGATTAGCTGGCTGTTTTCCCTTCCTGTTATCTTAGCCTGCTCTTTTTTCCCACACTATTAACTTAGCTCAGTGTTTGCAACACAGTGGTGACCTTTTGCTGTATTTTCTTTAAGGACAGGTGCATTTGGTCTCCTGTTTCTGTGGTGTTAATATTATTTATGGATATACTGATGTACTCAGTCCTGTAGTCATGAGTCATTTAAATGTTTACACTTCCTGATGCTGTGCCGGCATGTGCTTTCTCACCAGGTGAAAGGACAAAATGTACAGTATTCTCTGCTCAATTGAGCTAGCTAAGTAATCTCACACTCAATGTGACTTATTGAATTTTAGCATGGTGTTATGTTCACACCAACACATAACCAGTGCATGTATTTAAGATGTGGTACTGTATGTCAAGGGGTCATCTAAAACCATTATGCAAGCTAAAGGGCTTTGGTTGTGTGCCAAGGCTTTAAGGTTGTGATCTGGATTGCCAGGACCCCCCCCCCCGCCTCCCTTAGCTGTCAAATGCCAGTAGCATGGTTGGATATAAGTGCATTCATGTACACAGACAAGCACATGCACACACAATTGTGGGACCCATAACAGACAGTTATGTATTCGGTTAAAGAGATTATGGCAAGTCACAAAGAGCACTTATCGTAGTTGTTTCCCAGAGGAGCTAAGATCATTCAGCACTAGCCAGTGCCAGTTTTTCCGAGCTGTCTACTGACCTACACCATCCTCTGCAGTAAGTCTAGATAAAGCTGTACAGTGTGTACCTTTTTTTTTTTTGTCAGAAAAGTGACCTTCAAAAAGGCATGGGGAAGTTCTTTTATCATTTCAGATAATTTTTCACAGTTGTCCGCAAAGGCCAAAGCTGTTTCATGGTTTGGACTAAAGTGAGGCAGTCGCCTTAGATGAAGATCTACAGTAGATTGTGATATCTGATGAAGTCTACTATTTTGTTGGTTACTCAGGTGGGTCAAGAGGCTCAGAGCAGAAGAGGAATGGAGTGAAGGGTCCCCCAGACAGAAGAATGGAGAATGGGGTGAGTTTGTATGTCTTCTTTTTAGACAATTTGAAATGCGTTCAGCAGGATGCTTCCATTGTTTTTTGACTATTTTTGATATGTCTATGTTGATGTATTTTTATTGTTTTGTTGTCCACCCCAATCACAAACAAATTCCAATCAATGTTTAATTGAAATTGTAGTAAGTATTTGAATATTGAATCTTGTTAAACTTTCTATACTTTTTCTTTATTCTAATGAAATATTTTACCTGAGCCAGTAAAGCACTGACAACACCTTATTTATACTTTAGCACACTCAGTTATTTTATTTTAATAATTTTAATTCAAGAAGAACAAAAGCGCTGGAACTAATTTACACAGACTTTTTGCTGCACCTCATTGGAATAACAGAATAACAGTCATAGCTTCCCTGGCTCATTGCAAGTAGAGGATATTTTGATGCATCACCACCACCACTTTCATTCCTGTCATGTGGGTCATATATTTTTATTATTAACATAAATGTTGTGACCTAGTTTGTTTCTTAATAATGAACTACAAGCCAACTTGATGATTTGCTGAGGGGAACTAATTAATTCAATTCAAAAACACCCTGCATAATTATCAAGTTGAGAATGTCACTTGAGAATAAATGTGCTGCTATGAATTCTAAAATCACAAAACGTCCTACATTAGTCCTCCTTTTAAGGGTTTGAATAGAAAGGTAAAGGGATGTTTTTGTCTGTTGCTGCTTTTGCATTTCTGACTTCAAGGCTAGACTTGTTGTCTTGTATTAGACCTTAAAGTGGACTTATTATTATTATTATTATTATTATTATTATTATTATAATATAGCATTTTCAGGTTCATACTTGTTTTTTGTGATTCTACTAGAACATGTTTACTTGCTGTAATGTTCAAAAAACACTTTATTGTTACTGTATTCACTGTATGAGACACTCTGTTGGAGCGCCTGTCTCTTAAGCCCTCCAGAAAAAGCCCAGTCTGCTCTGATTGGTCAGGGCATGTCTGCGAGTCTCTGATTCTCCACTGTTGTTTCACTCCGGAGCTTGAGACTGAGTGCAACGGAGTATATAGTAGGACTTTGTACCGTGAAAAATCACCAATAAAGCCTTCTAAACCAAATACTACACAACCGACAATGTCCCAGCAGTAATGTGACCCGAAATTGGGAAGAAATTACTAACATTGGCCGCCAACATTACAGCTATCTGGCGTTAACATGCAGCTATTTAATATTTAGCAGTAGGCTAACATTAGATTGTAATAGAATGGAGCAGCAGTTTTTACCATCAAAAATCACAGATAAAAGCTTCTTAACAAAATACTACACAACTGGACATGTTCCGGCAGTAATGTGACCCTAACCCTGAAATTGGGGAGAAATGACCAACATTGGCCGCCAAGATTACAGCTATCTGGCGTTAGCACGCAGCTACTGTAGTTAGCAGTGGACACTAATAGAATATAGCAGCACTTTCTACCGTCAAAAATCACAGACAAAGGCTTTTAAACCAATTACTACATAACTGGTAATGTTTCAGGAGTAATGTGACCTGGAATTTGGGAGAATTTAACAATATTGGCAGCCAAGATTACATCTTTTACTACCCTTAGCATGTAACTACATGTAGCAACATGTAGCTTAAAAAAAACATTTCAGTCGTTCCAGCCTGGAGCAGATGATCAATCATAAAATGCCGGCGTGTAGTTGCGTAACACTAAGCAGAAAGAAAAACTGTTGAAACCAGAGCGTTCAGAACAGATGGAAATCTGAACGTTTTAGCTCACGGGGATTTCTCTGAAATACGTTTACCTCATTATTTGAGCCACATTTAACATGGAAATCTGACATTATAACATTATAGATATGACAGAAAACACAGAAAAGCATAATAGTTCCACTTTAAATGACTGTCGATAGAACATGTATTACAACACTGGATTGAATGTGTTGTCTTTCGTCCTTTGTCCCTCTATTTATCCATGCCCAGGTGGCGACACCCCGGATGGACATGACGCTGGCCGAACTACAAGAGATGGCTGCCAGACAGCAGCAACAAATAGAAGCTCAACAACAGCTCCTTGCTTCCAAGGTGCATAAAGACAGAGTACAAGATGAAAGGGGAGATGGGGACTGGTAGAGAGATGGGTAGATACAGGGGATGAGGAGGTTTAAGTGGCGGAGATCAAAGTCAAAGCCATAGGAGGAGAGACAAAATAATGGAGAAAGATTAAAGAGGGGGTTATTGAGCGAATGTGGGGAGATGGTACACAAAACAAAGGTACTAAACAAGTCTAGTGCACTTACGGAAATAAAGATGCTAATAATGCATGTGGTAGTTGTGATAGACAGGTTAGATGACTTGTGGATGGCTGCAGGTGTAGTGTTTTATAATTTGAGAAGCCTGAGACAGCTGCCTGCCTTCGATTCTCACTGTGCAGGACTCATCTGATATTTAAAGATGTATTTTTCTTGCTTAGGACGTGTTTCTCAGCCTACTCAGGATGGTGGGAAAGACAGCAAACAGGCGTGATATAATTAAATACTTGGCTGACCATTTTTCCTCCTATGCATTTTTTTGTTTCTGCTAAGGCACATTAGAATGTTTCCATTCTGCTGATCCATACATATGTACTGTATTAAGATAGCTTTTTTTTTTATTTTTTTTTTATAAATGTATTTAGATGTTCCCTGCAGGCTGCAACCTGTGTCCTTGACCCACTTTAGCATTCTGATCCAAGCAACTGTTGCCTGAGGATGATATAGCATTCCAAGGAATGTAGCTTCAAGCAGTCATGTATATTTGCATACAAGTCAAGTAAACAACAGGCATTACCATCAGCACTTATCGCCTGGTACTTTTCCTGAAAAGAGACTGTTGTGCTCTCTTAGAACCTGTTTGGGAGAGCTCTGACGGGTGTATAATCCACTGCGTCATAGTTCAAGACTGATGATTGATTTTAAAAGTATCTTAATCTTTATTTAACCAGGTATGTTAATATAAAAAGCATTCCTAACCGCCTGCAGGGGCAGTTACAGTACAGGGAATCATATTCTTACATCAGCCCTTTTAATGCTAGCCCCTAACCTTTTACCAGAGTGGGTAGTTCAGTGCCTTGCCTGATGACACTTGGACAGCAGCTGTTGAGGAAAGCATAACTTGGGCATGGATTACTCATAAATGAAAGTTAACCGGAATACGTCTGTTTAATTATGTTTCTGACTTTTCCTCTATGCTCCCTGTCTCCTCTCTTTTGTCTCTTCAGGAGCAGCGGCTGCGCTACTTGAAGCAGCAGGAGCAGCGTCAGCAGCAGCAGGCCTCGGAGCAGGAGAAGCTGCAGCGCCTCCGCGAGAACATTGAGAACCAGGAAACTCGGCTCAAGAAGGTCCGGGCCCTCAAGGGCCAAGTGGAGCAGAAGCGCCTCAGTAATGGCAAACTGGGTAAAGATCATGGACTTAGTGAATTTATAAATGGAGGCCTGCTCGGAATATTGTATGACTGGAAGCGTAGGGTATTTGATTTTCTTAGGGTTAGGGTTTCTTTCTTTCACTTTCTGTCTTCATGATATTCTGTCTCTCACCTCCCCGGCTCCATCATCTTCACACACCTTCTCTCTACCTGTGGTTCCCTTTGCCCACCTCCCTCTTGTTTTCATGCCTCTCCCTCTCCAGTGGAGGAAATAGAGCAGATGAACAACCTGTTCCAGCAGAAGCAGAGAGAACTAGTGATGGCTGCGTCCAAGGTGGAGGAGCTTAGCCGACAGCTGGAGTTGCTCAAAAATGGCAAAATGGACAACTTCAATGACAACCAGAGCTCTGTGGCTGAACTAGACCGCCTCTACAAGGAGCTACAGGTGTGCAGAAATAAAATTGACAAGATAACATTCAACACAAGAACAAAATTGAGCTCCAAAGACAATATTTGTTTGTAATGAGCATAAATGTTGCACTAACTTCTCTTTGTCCTAATGTCTTGTCCTTCTTGGCGGTCAGCTGAGGAACAAGCTCAACCACGATCAAAACTCTAAGTTGCAGCAGCAGAGAGAGGGCCTGAACAAGCGCAACCTAGAGGTGGCTGCCATGGACAAACGGATCAGTGAGCTCCGAGATCGGCTGTGGAAGAAGAAGGCAGCCCTGCAGCAGAAGGAAAACTTGCCTGTAAGTATTATCACACCACAATAACATAAACACAATCACAAAACCTGATTCAGATCCCCCTCAGGTGTCAACTTTTATATTTTGTGTATTGTGTTCACGTAGCTTTAATTGTTAATGTGACTTTCTAACAAAATTTGTCAAGCCATTATTATTCATATCTGCAAATGAGTGATGGAAATGGTTTTGGTCAGAGCTCCCCCTAGTGGTCACATAATAAAGGCTGTTTGTGTCTCTCTTTATCTCCGGAAGCCTCAGATTCCCTGGCATTCAGAGCTCACCCATGCCAGTGTAAGGCTCCTTAACCTCACTATCTTCTGTGTGGGAAAACCTAGTGAACTTGAAGGAGTCCACTCCTATTCGTCTTTTTCCGTTCTTCGATCTCTCTTTCTGAGAAAGCTCGTGGGGTTATATCATTGTTTTGAGCATGTCACGGAGTTGCATCTGAGTTTACACTCCCACTTCCTTACTCGGATGTCTTTTCAGTCCCATTTGGCAGAAACAACTTCTGAATATGAGAGAGGAGTAATGAGTGCAGGCTGACCTCTCAGTAGGGCAGGAATGTCAGAGGAGATGTTATCTTTTCTGGCTGCACAGAAACAGGAAAGGGCAAATAATCAGTTGACTTAAGGCAAAAACATGGCCTTTTCAAAACACATTTTATAATAAAATACATGACTGGATTTAACCCATACTAGAAATTACCAATCTAAATAATCCAGTGTTTCTACTAGCTCTAATAAGTGTTAAAGGTTTGGCTCTGAGTTCGCTGCCTGGTGGTTCCCTGCTCCTCTGCACCTCTCTCTCCTTTCTAGGAGTTGTTTTGAACACAGGTTGCCATGGGAATGTAAATAAGAGTCAACAGAGACGAAGGAAAAAAAAACATGCTTACTGCTTGAGGTTGAATGCTTGTGTCGGGATAGCAAAGATGTAAGGGTGGCCAAAAAGAATACATAAACATTCTGCTTGAATGATGGATGATTTTATGTGTTTACCCTCTTAGTTAACATGAGCCATTTTACTCCTCTAAGCAGTCATTTCTTTAATTATGTTTCCCTGATCAGGTCATCTTCCTCTCAGACATAATTAAGGTGTTTTATTGGCCTTCATCATTAACTTTCTTTCTTTTTAACCAAATTAACATTCAACCAATTAACCTCAACACTTGTTTTTCATTATATAATACTGATTCATAACTTTGTCACTTCAAATCACAAAGCTGTTTGCATTCAGTGCCATCAGGTTCTTTTCTTTCTGTGTTGTACAGTAGATACAAAAGAAATAGCCTTCTTAGTTTGCAGCATGCCATGTTTACTCTACATTACTTTACAAGGTCTAAAGTGACCTATAAGTTAGAACATAAATAATAAAAAAAATAATTGATATTTAATTTATTCTTCTGAAGCTCTGCTGGGAAGCCTTTTAGATAAAGTAGCAACCTGCCCCCTTTCCAACTTTAAAGAAGCCCAACTTCTCTTTGATGTTCCCTTGACTAATATAATAAAATAGGAGCAGAACAGAGAAAGGTGTGTGCAGGCCTGAATAGGCCTTAGTGAAGAGGTGATTTACCCACACCCTGCCTGGAATCATAATGAGTAGGCCTTTTTCACACTAGCACAAAGACACACTCCATCCAAGCTGCTCTCTCCTCCAACCAAACAGCAAGCGTCTGGCTGACATCACCCAACAAGCACGTATAAGCATACTGACTGAAGAGAGGTAGTCTGAGAGCTGCCAGCCTAGAGTCATCCTGCACCGTCTTAGTGACATAGTTCAGGAAACACTTAGAACAGGCTCATATTAGATTGAAAAAAGGGAATTATTTGGTATTTTGAACTGCTGTTGCATGTTTGTGCTTTTGTTTTTTTCAAGAATGGCTATCCTGGTAAAGAGAGGGCTTCAAAAGACACTCATCTTCAGGTAACTAAACTAGTATTGGAGCGGAACATAAGTGTCCCTTTTCTTTCTGATTTGAGCTCTTCAGTATGACTTGACACATCTGATTCTATTAGTTCTTTTTTGCTTCAGACTCTTGATGGGCAAAGGGAGCCATATTTATCTTGTTTTAAAGGGACAGCTTGTCATAATGAAATCAGCTGTAGGTTTTTGTCCAGGGGTTGAGCTGTATTTTTGAAAGAGGTACTAAGTACTTAACCCAGGTTTGAAGTGAATGTTAATTATTCTGTTTATTGGCATTTCATTTCTTCTGTAAGATGTTGCATCTATGACAAAGTCAATATCTTCTAACTTCAAGATTTCTCTAATTAAGCCTTAAATTAAGATACAGGGTTTAAGAGGCTGTACTGCCAGTGTGGATTAAAATCACTGCAAGATGTTCCATTGCATGTTTTATAAAAAAAAAAAAGCACCATGCTGCTAACTAAATGAGAGGGTATGAATATTTAAAATCTCGGTGGATTACCAATTTATAGAGATCCATGGTCCTCAGAGAAACATGACCTAAAATTCCACTTGTCCCAGACGTCCCTTTATATGTAAACCTTTAAAAAATGTCACGAGTGTCTCACTGTAATGCCCATTCTGCTAGCACCATCCACAGGTTAGAAAAATGAAGAAGACTGACTTACAAATCTTCGAACACTTCCACACTGACCAGATTAAATCTTTTTGATTTGAGTAGCATTATAGCCCGTTCTGGCACCACCCTCAGGCCAAAGTTTACATTTTAGTCTCCCTAGTGTCAATAATGTAAGAATATGAAAGTTGTCTCCCTATTTTTCATCTAATCATATTATCTAAAAATAATTTGTTACATAATGAACATTACAGCCTCAGAGGGCTGCTATAGACTTTTAAGTGTTGTTGATTAGTGCCTCAATATTTACTTAATCTTTGATACTCATCTCAATGTTTTTTTGTATTAATAAAAAACATCAGATTAGGTTTTGTTTACCATTTTGTTATCTATTAGTTTATGAGTCTGAACAGTGTGTTCTCTCTCTCTCTCTCTCTCTCTCTCTCTCTGCTGTAATACAAGATCTTATAGATTACTCTCACTGACCTTTGCCACTCTAAACAGCCTCCTCTTATTTTTTTCTCTCCTACCCGTTCACTGTACAGGTGCCCTCTGATGGCCAAGCTGGACAGCAGTCAGGTCCGTCTCGCGTGGCGGCGGTTGGCCCATACATCCAGTCGTCCACCATGCCCAGGGGCCCAGTGAGGCACGACCTGCTTGTAAAACCAGCCTACCCGGACGGCACTGCCACCCTTCCAGCCCACGACCCACAAAGCAAGGCCGGCACAGGTGAGCAGCCAGAGACAACACACTGTCGGCAGCCTTTCACCTCTTAACCCAAGCCTTTTCCTTTCTGGCCATGACTCAGATCTCTGACTTGGAAGCAGGTCTTCGATTTGTCCCTCCTGTCTTTTTTTACATATAATTTCTTCAGCTAAATTTGGCGATTGCCGAGTCTGCACCAGCTCACTCAGCAGCAGAGTTAAAAAAGGAAGCTTACATTTTCAGATCACAAATATGTAAGGAAACCAATAGTAAAGAGTCCTCAACTGCTATGTGTGTTCTTTGTGAATGTCATCATGGAGTTGGGTATGCTTTTTTGTAATTGAAATGTGACAAGACTGTCCTGCCTCCAGCAGGAGCAGAGGAGTCTGGGACACATGCTGATTGTGATGTCACACTGAGCTCAGAAGGTATCTAGTTACCTCCTGGATGGTGTGTTTTGAGCCTGAACATTAAAGTCTTTCTTCCGTCTCCTTGCATTTTCTGAAGAACTTTTAATATGTTTTGCTGTGAGTGAACCAGTTTTTATTATTATATGACTCTTTGTGCCACTCTTCTTTTTTTCTTTTAAAATCAAGTTTGAGAGACGGTATAGAGTAAGCTGTTGTTAGACCAGCACCCTCTCCCCACAGACTCCAGTATCATGTGTGCTGTGTAATGGAAGGGAACGAAGTCTGGCCAAACCAATGAAGCACAAGAGCAACATATCCCATTTAAAAAATGTTCTTTGTGCCATTTTCTTTCTCAGTATTTTTTTCTCAGGCGCTCCATCTCTAGACTTGCTCTCTTAGCCCTAAGTCAGTCCCCCAGTGGATAGTGGGCCAGCAGTGCACTTTATGTTATTAAAAATGAATGATCCAACACTAAAATTAGTCATTACAAAACAACAGCAAAAGGAACCCTCCCCTCCCTCATTCCCTCTCTCACCTCCTCATCAGCCTGTGTTTTCCTATTTAAAGCAATTCCACATACAGGAAGTAAAAGTAACAGGTTTTTCCATGTCTGTCATGATTTTGCACGCAATTATTTCTGCATGCTGAGTTGATTTTCAGTATGGGAAGAAGAGAGATGGGGATGGGCGGGTGCGCAGAGGAAACTGCTCTTAGTATACACCCATTCCCAGTTCTTCTTGATTAGGGACGTTGTGCATAGTATCAGGCAGGGTCCTGGGGGTTGTGCTGGTCTTTGCGTGGCCCCTCAGGGGTGCCCCTGCCTGGGCCCACAGCGTGTCTAGAGCAAAGGGAGATCTGGAGCTCTAAGGCTACTTTTGTTTTTCTTGTCTTTTGAATACATCTTCCTCAGAAGCCATGTTCTTGCTTAAGCCTCTGAAAGAGCTGCGGGCTAAGAGAAAAGGTACACACTTCTGTGTGTTTGTGTGCTTCTCAATGGCTTCGTTTGTGCTTATTTTTCATGAGAATGATTCTCACTGAAAAAGAATATATATATATATATATAATTCCTAGCTGGATCTTTGGTCCTGTTTGTTTGTTTTCCTGCTGTTTGTTAAAGCGTGTTTGTTGAGCTTTCTCCTCAGTTCTTTTTCTGCCGCTTTAAATGGGTCATTTGGAACAAACGCATAACCTTCAGTTGAACTGACATTCTGTGTGGATTCTGACCAACCCAATTAGTTCTTGTTCGCAAAATCTGTGGCGTTTGTTGGCGTATTTGTACAACACCTCTTGAGAGGGAGCATTTAACTATAGGCTGCAGGCACTGCGATGGAAATCATCATATATTTACCATCTTTGAAATGATGCTAATCTTGCTAGTTGCAAGAGCCCCATGCTTTTGTGGCTCATCTAACTGTGGATGTCTGCAGACATGCATGGCCACTGGCTGGGTCTTGGTCAGTCAACCAAAACAACAAATGATGAGTAACGAGGGAGGCAAAAATGCTACAGAATCCACGGTTCTTTTTCAAAAATCTATGATGTGTGACTCGGCATAACACACAGCTATGGGAACTTTGTGTTTATCTGGATAAATAATGGCTGAAGCTAGTTTCCGATGTGTACTGGTGCTTTGTTTTATCTTCTATGTGTAAAATGTAAAATCACATCCTAACATTTAAACACTCTCTGCCTCTCGTTTGTGCCTTCTTCTCTCCCTCCTCTCCTGCTGATCCCCCAGGCCTTCAGCCATCCAAGCTGGCAGACTGGGACTCTTCAGGTCCAGAATCCAACACCAACGGTCATGGTTCAGCTTCAACACTGCCACGAATGACCTCTCACTCCAACTCTAACACAGAACAAGGTAAGGGACACGCACAAACACCACGTGCACATACAGCCTCTCCATATAAACTGCACTGCAATCCCTTCCTGTAACTGTGAAAACAGTAATGTGGCAGAACAAAAACTTCCAAAGGGGGTTTTATTCTGTCTTTCTATAGAATCACACTGTGTTTGAACATGAAACAAAACTGATTACTGTTTTGACATGGGGTTGTGTAAAGATGAGACAGAACTGAAGAGGGACAGGAAGGTGCGTCCATTTTCCATGTTCGAGCCAACGGAGGCTCCCACTACCTCCCTCCGTAAAAACCAGAGCAGTGATGACCTGGTCAGGGATGCTCAGGTGAGAGGGAACGGAAACACACTCCTTACATCGTCAAAGGAAAAATCACTAGTCAGATTTGGTTATCAGCAGGAATACACCCTGGCATCTAATGCTATCTCTCTTTCTTCTCTCATCTCTCCAGTCTGCTCCCAAAGCTCCAGTCAAGGTGCCTCCTCCTGTTCCCACCAAACCAAAAGGCCCTGGTGCCGTGCCCTACGGCAAACCAGGTCTCAACACGGGCACCTTCCCCAAAGCCAAGCCCCACAGCCAGCAGCCCCCAGCTGCTCAGGGCCGCAACCCTCTCCCACCCTCACAAAGCCAGACACTCCCCCTACCCTCCAAGCAGGACACTCCACCTGCAGCCACGGTACGGCCCTTCACCCCAGAGCTGCCCTCCTCCAAAGATGCCAGCCTGAGTAAGCCCCAGACCTTAGCGGCCAGCTCCATTTACTCCATGTACACACAGCAGCCTGGCTCAGGGAAGCCTTTCAACCAGCCTGGGGTGCAAGGCGCTCTCAACAGGTCTCAGACCCGCACCAATGGATTTGTCAGTGGTAAGAATATCCAGTAGTAACTTTTTTGAATTTAGTCCATGAACAGTGTTGTTGAGGTGACACAGATGAATAGGGTCATTGTCCTTTGGGTTTCTAGATAGTTGCCTCAATAGGAGTAGGTCATGAACGCATTATTTGTCTATAGGTTTTGTCTATACGCTTACTACTTCCATGATCTAAGAGGGTCCTGTCTTAGAACAAGCTTCGGTTACACAGTGCATTTAGATAGATTACATGTAGAAATAGAAGGTCACACTTTGAGTTAAACATAAATCCACTGTAACACACAAAATCAAAGAGTATATGTGCACATGTCAAGCTACAGGTTTACATATCAGTCTCTGAAGTAAGTATCATTTTGAGTGAAATCAACATTAAATCTGAAGACTAATGCTGGAGTACAAAAACAAGTTATGACTACCAAATCTAAACACAAGATCTACATGTAAACAAGGGTTTTAATAGTATCTTGTGTCACTGGAGATATATTCACTGTAAGGTCAATCTGCCCTGCTTCTCTTCAGCATCCTCAACAAGAAATATTCACACACCACTGACCAGAAGAGCAGCTAGGGAAGCTAAGCCATCTGTTACATCTTCCCTTTACAAACACAATCACAGGCAACCGTACCTGCTGCTTCTAACTGGAATTGTGGAAAGGAAATGGAACACATGTTTGTCTGTTCTGAGGATTTTCATGTAATCCAGGCTAGCTCTGTAAAATATCTGTAGAATACAATACTATTATTATATAGACATTTAAGGGAAACAGGAAAAAACAGATAAATAAATGAGAGATCCCCTCCTGACAGATAGAGATGGAAAAGACAAAGTACCGAGTCTGAGTGTAATAGAGAGTGAGTATAATAATATACTATATAATAATAGGTCCAATTAAGTAATTGTTATACCGTATTTTAGACTGACCTTGTAATTGATTTATAAAAACAAAAACATTGTACTGATTTCAGCATGGCCAGTTAGTTATGAATTATGAAGGTGTGCAGCATTTAATGTCTCATAGCTTAAGTTCAAAGATAAATTACCAGAACAGTATTTCAAGTGCATCCATAATTGCTAACATTTTTGACCAATGTTCCCTTCAAGCCATAATTTATATTTAATGCAAAAATGTCATTGAGCCGCAGGTTTAAAAAATGAAACGAGCATATATCTTTACAGCCATTAAAAAAACTCAAGCAGTATCTTGGTGGAAAAAAATCTTGTTTTTGTCTTATCTGTCTTAACAGTATTTATCACTGCATCTTTTGCTTAGCGCGTTTCTGACCTGACACAAGTCACAGTCTGGTTAAGTCAGGTGGTAGGGTTTGAATACAGTATCTTAATTGGATACTGAACGATTAATTAGCATGGTGCTATTCCTTTTGTTATCATGAGTTTAAGGTTCCATCTTGTAATTATCACACTATGATACTTTGCTTTGGGAAAGAAAGTAGTTCATACTGTAAGTGATAGAGAACAAAGGGACAGTCATTAGGTAATTAGTGTGGTATTGGTAGTATCTCTGTAGACATGGCAGTCGTAACACTTGTTTCCTATCTATGTTTGTAGTGTACGGTAAACCAGTGATCCCCAGTGGAGGCTCCCTACATCCAGAGAACCCTTACATGGACCGACGCTCCCCTGCCCTAGAATCTGAGGTTGACCACAGTGGAGCCAACAACATGGGTCCCAGCCCAACGGAGGGCCCTCAACCAGAAACGGAGCGCACCCCCCGGCCCCTCAGTCCCACAAAGCTGCTTCCTTTCATTTCCAACCCATACAGGCATCAGAGTGATGGTGACCTGGAAGCCCTAAGAAAGAAACTCTACAATGCCCCAAGGCCCCTGAAGAAACGCAGCTCCATCACTGAACCAGAGGGTCCTGCAGGGCCCAACATTCAGAAACTCCTCTACCAGAAGACCACACTGGCAGCTATGGAGACTGTGACTACACCAACCACTCCCACCTATGCTGGTGAAGCAGAGAAGGCAACGGAGGGATCTGTGGGGCCACATGTTCCAAGCCCTCCGAGTGGTGCAGAGAACCACCCATCAGAAACGGGACAGACTCCGGAGGGAGGTCAGCTCTCGTCTCACATCCCAGGTGCTAATGTTCCTGTTCCAGCGCCTGCTGAACAGAACAAACCATCTTCAGCCATCCCAGAGAGTGAGGACATTATCCCACCTCCTCCCCCATCCCACCCAGCTCCCAGGCCAGATGACGCTCTTTTCCCACCACCACCAGTTGCTGGCTTGGAGGACTCAATGGCCAGCCTGCCCCCTCCACCTCCAGAAGGCTTCCTGGAAGAGTTCCCCCCCTACCCACCACCCCCATACCCCAGTGGCGCAGAGCAGGACAGCTTGGGAGAAGACACTTTTACCATGAAGGCACCTGAGGTCACTGGCCAGGTCACTCTGCCACCGGTATGAATCACAATGTTAAGCTGCTGAATCACTATTATTGTGTAGCTCTCAGTTGTCTTGTTTGTCACTACAGTCCTAAGTCTACAGTATAGATTAACCTTTGTGTGCTTCTGTGCTGAATGTGTTTTTAAATACCCTCACACTCATTTGTTTGTTAGTACCATAGGGGCAGATCATGAGTTACAGTTAGTGCAAATTCTACAATTTTAATGACCTGCTGTTAACAGAAGTGACCTGGTCTGATGTTATATAATTTGATAATCAAGTACTGCTATTGTTTCTGGAGAAAATGGGCCTTTTATTTTGCTTACACTAAGCGGATACCCACCCCACCTTTCCCCATTCTGTATTGCAAATAAAGACCAGTTTACATGTTCTTGTTGTTAAGCTCTTAGTAAAACTCCTTAAGTGGATTTTATGGTGAGGTGGCAGGTCTCCCCCCACTTCCCTCTTTTTGTCACCTCAATTTAAGACCTATTTGGTTGCATAATCATGGTTTTAGAAAAAATCCATTTGTTTCTGGATGAACTGGATTAGCAATGCAGTTAGAGCTGGAAAACAAGTCCCTCCTCTGCTCTCAGTCCAGATTGAATTGAATTGAGAGTGGACGCTTCCATCTCAGCAGGACAGACTTCAGGATGAGACTTTGCAGTCTCATGTTATATTTGTCTTCTCTGTGTTGTAATGACTGATCATTTGTGTGATACACCGTTATGTCTTTAGGGAAAGAGGACCAACTTACGCAAGCTTGGCTCTGTACGCATCGATCACGACATGAGAGTGAAGTTCAACCCGCTGGCTCTGCTGCTGGACTCTTCTCTGGAGGGAGAGTTTGATCTGGTCCAGAGAATCATCTATGAAGTAAGACATTCTCTCCACAAGAAACTTTTGCTATGTATTAATACATGTTATAATATTTAAAACCAACCACATAATGAAAGATTTTTATTTGGCTTCTTTTTCTGCTGTGTTAGTCAGCTACCATTGTATCACAGAAGTTTATATTAGAAATATCCAAAAGTAGTAATATATTTATTTTATGTAATATTTTTGTTATTTGCTTGTGCTAAAATGAAATTAAATGTCTCCCTCTTGTAATTTTTCAATCACAGGTGGAGGATCCCAGTCAGCCCAACGATGAAGGCATCACTGCTCTGCACAATGCCGTCTGTGCCGGACATACGGAGATTGTCAAGTTTCTGGTTCAGTTTGGTGTCAATGTCAATGCTGCCGACAGTGACGGCTGGTAAGTTCAAGTTCACTGGTGACATGGTTGGTCAGCCTCAGACAAGTCCCAGCTGTTATAAGTTATATTATTATTATATGTTTTGTTTTTTTCAACTCTGAACATCATCCTGCAGTATGAGCTGCTCAGCAACATAAACTTAAATGCAGTGTACTCGCTCCAACTGTCATCACCAAAATCCAAGTCATTAAATGAAGTATTTTGAAAGTCTTACTCTATAGTGGTTAGTGTTCCTCATCTCCCGCCCCTCTGTTCTTACCTCCTCTTCCTTTTCCTTACTCACCCACCCTCACAGGACACCTCTTCACTGTGCTGCATCCTGCAACAATGTGCAAGTGTGCAAGTTCCTGGTGGAGTCTGGTGCGGCGGTGTTTGCTATGACTTACAGTGACATGCAAACGGCAGCTGATAAATGTGAAGAGATGGAGGAGGGCTATACCCAGTGCTCTCAGTTCCTCTATGGTCAGTGAAAGCTTTATTATTTTTGTCTTTGTTTTTTGTTATATGTTGTGCATGCTTTGTTCCTTTTTACCTTTTTTCATTTTATTGTGTCCTGTGTCCATGTTTATGTCAGAAGCTCACTACCCTCAAAATCTTTTTGTGCTTATTATTGTTCTATTATTTTAAATATCATATTGTCTACCCTCAAGGTGTGCAAGAGAAGATGGGCATCATGAACAGGGGTGTGGTCTACGGTCTGTGGGACTACAATGGCGAAAACCCTGATGAACTGTTGTTCCGCGAGGGAGACTGCATGTCCATCATCCGCAGAGAAGACGAGGACGAGATTGAATGGTGGTGGGCACGCATGGGCGACAATGAGGGGTACATTCCCCGAAACCTCCTAGGGGTGAGTCAGTGAAACTGTAATGATGATAAGTGTGTATATTTTATGTAGAAGTATTTTATGTACAAATGTGCATTGTTGACCTGTCTTCTTGTTGTCTCTAACAGCTCTACCCCCGAATAAAGCCAAGACAGAGAACCCTGGCTTAAAACACAAAGATCCCTGCACATTCCAGTTTGCCAGAACTCTCTATATATATATACACACACACACACACACACACACACACACACACACATACACACATACACACATACATACATACACACACTTACATGCACACACACACTTACTCATGCACACCCACAGGCTTAAACAGACTGGGGAAGAGAAGGACACTGCTGAAATGAAGAGACAAGTACAGACCAAAAGATATGAAGGATCAACTATGAACTCTTTCTGGCACTTTCTTTCTGCATCTACAACAGAGGGATTCTCCCTCACTTATTTTTCCAGGCCACACTGTGTACTGGGTACTTAAGACACTATTGGCATCGTTTTCCTTTACTCCATTGTTTTTGTTGTTTTTGTACTTAGTGTCTGAAACTATTTCTGAACTGACAAACTCAAATGTTGGGATGTAAATGGAACAAGCAGTATTTTTATTGCTCCCTGTAATTTTTACACTTTTAAATAGTCTTTTAAAATGGGTTTTCTGGGCTACACACTTGTGGCTCAACATTGGATGAGGTGAACAAGTGGATGATGATGATGATGATGCTTTTGAAATGCTCTGTTACCATGACAATCTTTGGCGGGCTTGTTTCTCGTCATCTGTGTTGAGTGACTGTTCTGTCTTTATAACTGCACTAGAAGTAAAGTTTCAGTTGTGACCACCACTGTTCTGGCTAAACAAACAGAAAATGAGATGACAAAAACGGTGATGAAGCTTTTGATTGATCTATTGCTGTTCATTCTGTGGCTTATGATACCCAGAAAGCCAGTCTGCTTTCCTGAATTGGCACATGGTTGAGATGCCATAGATACTGTGTATACATGTGTTTTTGTCATAAAAATAATGAAAAGTTACTGTAGGGATGATATTGTTATGAATATGGACTTTCAAACTCTTAGGAGGCCCTTTGACCAGGAAGATGTCATGAAGTATGAATTTAATATTTTCTTACAGCCATTTCATGACCATACAGTTATGTAAGAAGGCAAGCGAAATACCAGAAACCTTGACGTTTTGTAATAATCGCTAAGCAATGAGGACACTATATCGTAAAGACAATTTCTCAAGTCAAATCAAATAATAAAAAAGATGGAACTATACAATATCAGTTTCCAGAACTCAGCTCATCACATATCTCTGTCAATGCAGATGTATTTATTTTTGTTACTTTTTTCTTTAGCCCTTTTGTCAGAACTATAACCTCCAATGTACTCTAGTATTTCAAACATTTACAATAAAATACTTTATACTAAGTTTGTATAGTCTTCTTGTTTGACCACAAATACAGACGTTTCTCCAATTTTATGGACATTGTGATAAAAGTTAATAGAAACGTGGTTCTCCATGCCTATTGTTTTTATACACCATATTTGCTGCCCTCTGCTGGACAGAAGGTGACACTTTCACCTCCCAGAACGTGAGTCCAAGTATGGACAAGAAACAGAGGTGTGGGAGCAGGTTATAAAATATGTGGATGTTGTTATGTAAATGATACAGTACATACAACTTGATTCAGGCTTACATGAAAACAAAACCATTTTTTTGAGTACCAATGTGATGTAGAGTGTTCTACACATAGACTGTAAATAAAGATATTCAGTCTATGTGTAGACTGCTCTGAGCTTCCTGTTCATGCTATAACTAAATTACTTGTATCATATATTGATAAAGTATATTTTGGGCAATCCATGTAACATCCTTGCAACACCTGTTGTGTTAGTTTACAGTTAAGTATATTAATTTGTAAAATAAGCTAATTTTCTCTCCCAGTCCCTTTACAACAGGAAAATAACAAGCAGAAGAAAAAGATGTGGGAATAGCACACACCCAATTGAGCTTGACAAAGAGGGGGATTTAAAGAACCCATATTTAAGTTAAAGCTTAGGCTAAATTAACTTAATGATCCTGTAAATCGGTAGTGTTTGCAGTGTTGAATGGATGCACAAAGTTGTATACCAGCTATCTAATGTAAAGAAAAGGAAAACAGCTACTGACATTGAAGCTTTTTGTGAAAACATTTCACTTAAGAGAGAAGAAAAAATATTATCAGTGGTAATGCATCTTGTCTGAATTAATATAGCAAAATAGAAATATAGTATATGATGTGGTATAGTATAGTATATAGGCATACTGTAGGCCTACTATATCATACTATAAGCTATAGTATAAGGTGCAATGTAATAGTAATAATTGTGTTTCTGTGTTTTGTGTGCAGGTATCTGCAGATTTCTGTAACAGAATGGCAGGCAGAGTGAAAACAGTTCAGTCTATTTTTATTGTTATTATTAGCAAGAACACAGTGGGAGAAAAACAAGTGCTGCACCTTGTGATGTAACTAATATATCCACAACATACTGCATGTCCTTATATGAACAAACCACTCCACCACATTTTCAGGTACCTCTGTTGCCATGGTAACCTGCAACAGTGACGCTCCTTCCTTCATAGGCTCCAGTGAAGTTCTTCTGTTGTGTCCCTTTGTGAGTTTTTATGGGGTTAATGCAGCTGAATGTTTAAGACAAACCCCCATACGCTGCACAAATCCTCTGCTGAATTGCAATAGAGTTAAGATAAAAGGCTAAATTCAACTTCAACACCGCCCACTGAACATGACTAACTGCATTTATAATTGATACATACATTCATAATAGATTAAAAGTTCTGTATAAATTAGAGAAGAAAGTCACACGTGGAATGACAGATAGCTGCTGTTTTTTCCTTCCTTCCTTCATAATCAGAGCTCTCATTGAGCTCTGCAGCACACACACCCTTTGTGTTTTTATGAGCTGTGTGGAGACCTGCAGGGTGTACTGTTTCCACACAGATAAATATCTGATCTATGCAGTTGCCTTATGCAATATAATGACTAAGGTCGCTCCTGTGGGCGTGTTATTTCATTGGGTTTGTGTCTCTGGGGATAGGAACGGGAGAGTAATGGAGCCGGCTTTCCTCCCAGTCACCCTTATTAAGTGTTGAGCTCCTGTGTACATAACATCCACATTTACTGGGATATGAGATCTGTTGCACGATGAATCTCACCTCATCTAGAGATGCAAAATATATTCTATCTGAGCAGGGGCAGGGCTAGAAGGTGGGCACTGGTGGCACAGGCCTCCCCTACTGTCACTTGGCTGCCTGTTCTGCCAATCTTCCCAGCCCTTGTCACATGACCAATTAATGTTTTCATGATGACTATCCAAAATTCTGATACCATGGAACCAGCACCGGAATTTTTTTTAAAAGTGGCAGACATAGTATAGAACATGTGTATTGTATTTTGATATACAATTTGTTTAAAATGAAAACAAATGAGGTTAATAATGAATGTGTTGTTTTATTTAGCAGAATTACATTGCGTTGTTCTATCCCATCCAATATTTCCTATATCTCTAAGCAGATTTTCTACTATATTCTGATAAGTGCTCCATTTCTGACAGACTGTTTGACAACTGTTTTCCATATCAACTTATAAGGTGATAACATTTGTGTTGAGCTCAGCCCCGCCCCCACATGGCCACAAAAACAAACTGTTATTGCAAGTTTAAACTCTTGATGAGATTTCTAAACCAAGTAGTCACTTGATTTAAGCTATCTCTTTTTTGTCAGGAGAAATCAAAGCAACTTTGGTTTCAGCCAACAATAAGAAAAGCTAAATAAATACAGGCAGTACTGACATAAGAAATATTAAATCCATAGTTGTTTATAATGTTAAATCTCGTCGTCACGTAAAAAAAGATTTAATTAAATGTGTCTATTTTCTACGGTATAATCAGCACACCTGGTTGTGTGTAATCCCCTCAGTGCACGCTAGGTGTCAGTGTGACGCCACCCTCCAGCATTAAAATGGACAGGTTGCACATCCTTGCACCTTTTTCACTTTGCCTCATTCTAACTGTCCTCGCGCTGGTTGGAGCTCGTGTAAGCCCCCCCTTCCCCCCACCCCCTCCAAAAAAAAAGTGGTACAACGAGCCAGGAACCGTCTCATCATCAAATAACAACGAGCTTGTGGAAAAGAGAACGGACTACCCGATTCAGAGGTTGGTGAAGAGAAGGGGGAAAAAAAGGCGAAGAAGTGAGCGTCGTGGGAGGGCGGGCCACCTGTGACGGCGAATGAGTGGAGAAGAACCTCGAGTCAGTCCCACTTAGTATTGTGTGTCGTTCAGTGGGTGTTTGTGAGTGTGTTTCGGCGTTTAAAGTCCACTTGGATTATCTTTAGCTCAAGGAAACGTACATACTGGTATATTTCTCTTGGATTCTCTTGATTCAGGTAAGGCACCCTGAACATTTACGTTAAACGACCGTTGCTTAGCTAGATTCAACCATATAAAATACCTTTACTTAGCAGTGAGTTTATCTTGGTATTTTTGTTGTGGTACATTTTTCTACTATGGCCATACAGTTAGTTGTGTGGCATAATTCTTTGTTAAAATCTTGCAATGGTAGAAAGATTTATGATATGTAAAATATTCTCTAATATGGGGTAATTAAACGTTTCATTGGGGTATTTGCCTGTGAGTTGAGCCAATACAGGCAGGTGTAAGATCACCAACTGAGCCAAGAATTGGCATCATTCGTGTGTGTCTAAAATTGAAGTATTGCTGTATTTAATTGTGGCCAACTCATCAGGGGTTGCATTTGGTGGACTGACTTTCAGTCCGTAAGATAGCCTATCAACAGGGATGTGGGCCAACTGGGCAACATGCAAGTAAAGCTGCAGCCTGGGGGTCATATGGAGAACATGTGGCAAGAACAGCTCTGATTAGAGTAAATCAGACATCACACATTGGTGATGTTGAAGGTGCTTTAAGAGCATGATCTTTTGAAGATGGGTAATCAGCCATCTCCTGTCCAAGCTGATGATTTTGTAACTATGATCTAATCAGTAGGCGTATAGGGAAACCCAGGAATCCACCTTCTCTACCTGCTTAGTCTTTAGAAATTCAAGACATACTGGTATGGTAAGTGGAAGAAAACACTTGTAAGATTTGTAAAGATGTGGTCATAAAACACAAAGCATGTAATTGTTATGTAGATAGTGTCCTTGATGTTCTCTTCTTATTGTTTTTTTTATTTTACCCCATTCTACAAAGGATCTTAACTGGTTTTCAGCTCTACCGTATTCAAATGTTGGTCCTTTCTAATCGTGCCCTTATAATGACTTCACCAATGCTTTTAGTTTTGAGTAACTCAATATTCAGCTGTAGCCACTCATTGGGATTTAGCACAGTCCAAACGGAGCAAACATATACATCTTAATGAAATGTATTCTCTTTGCTACATCTACACTGCAAACATGTTATATGTTCATGCAACATAACAAAAGTGGTCCCATATACCCTATACATGTTTGTATTTTTTGCAATTTGTCTAATATTGTAATTCTGCTTCTCTTCAGCATAAGTTTAGTATATTTTATTTCTATCAACATCTATTGGATTCCTGTCTGTACTGGAAGAGGGATTCCTTTCCTCACCGAATCAAGGGTCTAAGGACAGAGGGCGTTGTATGATGTCAATATTGTGAAGCCATTTGAGGCAAATTTGGGATTTTAGGTTATATACTCTAAGTAACAGCATTTTAAGGTCTGTCTGAATTAACTGTAAGCCTCTTGTTATCTTAAATGAGAGTGATCATGGTTTTTGAGGGTCTAAACTATTCTCTCTAGACTTTAGACTCTAAGCCATTACCACAATTGGACTGCCATTAACACAGAGAGAACCAGAGAGTGGAAAGAGTCAAATAAATGACACAAATAAGGTTCTATTATGCACAATTATAAATGATGGTAAAGAACATTTCAGTAATACACTGACCATTCACAGTTTTGTCTCTTTTGTCATGTTGTCAGAATATCTCCATTGTCGGTTTAAAGAGCCCAGTCTTACATTCACAAAGTGACCGTACAAAGTATAGCCTAAAGCTACAGTACTGGGAACAAATAGAGTTCAAGTCAGTTGGCTTCCTTTTTGTCTGTCTGTGAAACAAGAACGTTTTTAAAGCAGTGCAGTATTTAAAGTACAGCTCAATGGCTTTGACTGTAATCTTTTCTACTATTTGTCACACAAACATGTAAACACACACACACACACACACACACACACACACACACACACACACACACACACACACACACACACAGTTTTAAGTTCTTTGGGAAAATCGTTGTCTGTTGATGGAGCTGTCACCACAGTGCTCCAATTTCTTCCATTCAGGCAGGTTTATAGACACTTTATAATTGCCTGATAAAATCCATCTCTGTGAATGAATGTCTTGGGACTAAGATCTGGCAGCGAGATCAGGAGGAAGACAGATTAGAAAGGTTAGGTTGTGAGTGGTAGAGTCACTGTGATTTCCTCTGGGTCAACCCTCATTTTATTTTCAACATCTCTTTCTACATTTGCTCCAAGTTTTGACTGGTGTTCTCAGTGGCCAATTAACTATTGAAAGCTTCTGCATTTAGGGGGTCCAGGGTACTCAGCAAGTCAGGAGAAATGGATTTTAGATGACAGAGAATCTGGAATGTCACAATTACTGGCTCTTTGCTCTGCGCTGCTGGACTTTCCAACAGCATTTTACCTTCTTGCTCGCTGCTTTCTCTATTTCACATTTTCTTTCTCTTACGTCATATTCCTGTGAAACATTTCCATCTGGATATACTCTTTCTCTCAGGATTATAAGACCACATCAGGACCCTGGTGGTTGCCTGATTGACTGAAAGGATAGACCCTGACAGCCCATAGTGATTTGGTGTGAATGATTCAGATAAATGACTTATAAAGAGCCCCTGACTGCACCTCCTCTGCCACCTTTAAGGGTCTGGGAGGGCGATTGGCACACCTTTACAGTGTTTGACAGGCTTCAGGAGAGGTAGCACATCCTGAAAGAGATCATTACTGTCTCCAATATATATCTGCCATTTTGGGAACAAGAGAGCGTTAAAACCTTTTTAAAAAGTAGTTGATTCTCGTGAAAAAGTGGTATTTCCGGCTTCATTTCAGGAACTTTAAAAGCAGCCTTGTTTTCACTGTGTTTTGAGATTATCCTGAGGTTTAGAGGCATACAGAGTTTTTTTTCTTCACCCCATATAACATTTCCAAAGCATTAAGATCGATTTCCTACCTTCTAGCCGTTGGTTTCATTTCACTTCAGTACAGTAGAAATATCCCTTTGCAGAGACCTGAAATCCATCACTGTGGAGATTTGGTTGACTTTACTTTATCTCAAACTTCCATTCTGTCATAATAATGAATTTGCCATCAGGGATGGTTTTTAAAACACTTTCTTGCCAGTGTATTCTGGGAAAGTCTGACATCCAAGACTTTAGAGCCAGCTGCTGTGAAGTCATCTTTTTAATGCAAGAAACTAACAAATAATGATCATTTTAAATCATCTTTGATTAATCTGGTGATTATTTTGCAATTAATCAAATACTCGTTTAGTCTATGAAATGTCACAAAATAGTGAAAGATGCCCATCAAAGGTTGTCAGAGCCCAAGGTGACGTTTTCAAATTGCTTGTTTGGTTCAACCAAAGTCTCCCAAACCCAAAGGTTGGGGACCGAATTGTAATGTAATTGACAGAGTAAAACATTGTAAAACAGCAAATGTTTGATTAATTTTCTGTCAATCGACTAATTAGATGATTGTTTCAGCACTAAACAAAGTCACTTTAGGTTTTCTTCTTTCTCTTATTGTCTTTGTGGTTTTATTTTCTGACAACAATACGTTTTTGGCAGCTGGCCCAACACAGATTCAATTGCAAAACTAGGAACGTTTGTCCTTGTTTTGACACACAGACACTGGAGACAGCAGGAAGATAGAAAATGAATCAATCAGTTCATTTATTGTTTTGTAAAATGTTCAGCAATAACGTGTGTGTGTATATATACATATATGATTTGTTTATTGACTAAAACATGCAACACCACATCTATGGTCTTTTTTTAAATAAACCAAAAACAAACCAGTAGAATAACCCTTTAACACCCAACTCCTGGAGATACCATGATTTTAAGTTTTTAGTGATGTTCTACAGGGCATTCTCTATCTATGGACACTTATTATTTGCTTAGGTCTATATTCATGTAACTTTCCTTAGTACTTGCAGTCCATGAAAGTCTTATATTGTGCTAGTGTACTGTAAGTGGAACAGTGTGTCGTAAAAAGTTATAAAATCACAGTGTCATGTGATTTCCCCGTCTTACTGTTACTACCTAATGTTAAAATAACAGTAAGTAGAGTATCTCGTGTGTGTGTGTGTGTGTGTGTGTGTGTGTGTGTGTGTGTGTGTGTGTGTGTGTGTGTGTGTGTGTGTGTGTGTGTGTGTGTCTTCCAAAAACCGGGAGTCCGTGTGTGTTCCAAAAACTGGGAGTCCAGTATACTTGTGGGGCCAAAATGCTGGACCCCACAATTTTTAAGGGCTGTTTGAGGGTTAATACTTGGTTGTAGGATTAGGGTTAGAATTAGGTTAGGGTAAGGGTTAAGGTTAGGCATTTAGTTGTGATGGTTAGGGTAAGGGGCTAGGGAATGCATTATGTCAATTGTCCTCCAAAAAAGAGGGTCTTGTCTTGCTGGAACAACATTGGCATTCACAACACACACATCTTGAAGATAATCATATTTCACAATGTTTCCCCTCGTGGATTTGGCTCAGCTACGTCTGCTGTTTGAACTGGTTTCACACCATATCGATCTGGATTGCTCCACATCGCTGTTAAATCCTCAAGTGTTTGCTTGTGATATTGGCACAGTCATTGTTTGGTTAAAGATATTTGCAGTCATGTGTTGAGACTGGGCAGCTGCTGCTCACATACTGCAAGACTTTGCAACATGGAGAGCTGGTCCCAGTCTCACACAGCGCCATTTATCTACGAAAGCCCCCAAAATTGTATTTAGCGAATGCGCTTTCTGTCTCTTTCATATTTCTGTCGTCATCCTTGTGAAATCCTCCACATAAGCTCATTTAATGTGTTTGAACTGTGCCACTCAACTTCACCAGCTTTCCTTCCTTTTCACGTTTCTTCCAGTGTAGACATGACTACTAATACTGTTGTTTTTTTTTTTGTTTTTTTTTCAGGTTCCTTCGGTCCTCTCTACAGCACAGTGAAGGAAGTTGCCTGCTGGCCTTCCAATGCCAGTGAGTGAGTGTTTGTGTGAGTGCCTTCACGTGTGTATACACCCTGGTCGGAGGGTGTGTGTCCCATGAGACGCTCTGCGGAGATGCAGGGAGCGCGATCCTCTGCGGTGCGGCTGCTGCTGCTGAGCTGCTGTGTGTGTGCAACAGCCGGCTACCCATTCAGAACACCCCTGGACCTGGATGTGACTCCACGCGTCACCGTGTTGAGCAGTGGTAAGCACTGGAGATAAACTCTTTTTTTATGTTCAGTCTCTTTCTGTACTATTGCAGGTGACACCTTCTTTCTCTTGTTTTCAGTTTTCTTTATTTTCCAACTCTCTCCTGACAAAGCTCTTTTCCCTCACTCTCGGATCACCCTTCTCATTCTCATTTGTGTGCACACCAACTTGCACATACAACAGCTTGCCTACATTCATTCTTACAATTGTCAATCATGATTTCTTTTTTTTTTTTTTTTTTATACCAAAGTGTGATTATTATTCATTTACCTTGTGAGAGTGATGGCATGTAGTCTGAGTTTTTACAGAGATAGAGGCAGATGAGTGAAGGTTTACACTTGGATCCCTGCGGAGCATCCAGGGAGACTGACACCACTGTAGGTAGTTCAGAAGCAGCGTAACCATGACAACTGTTGTAGTACGCAAGACGGCTGCATACAGTATTGTGTGTGTGTCCTTAAACCAGTACTGTTATCTGATCCTGGACTTTATTTGTTGATACACAGACCTGTGAAAGACATTTTCTCACGTCTCCACCTTGACTCTTGGCCAAATTCACTTTGTATGCTCTACTTGTAGAACAATATCCCTCCTCTCCCCTTCTCTTTTCTAAACAGTTGTGTTTCACACAATACATCACCTACTTACACTCATTATCCATCTTTTTTCCCTTCTGTTCCTCCTTTTACTATGAGCCTCTCTTGATACCTTTTATCTCAGTTTTTGTAAATCATCAGTTAGTGCTCAAGCCTGCCCACAGGTCCTCCTACACAACTTACCTCCTTGTCTGCTGCCCTATCACTCTCTCATCCACTCTCCCTCCTCTACCATTCATCTCTCTGCCTTGGCACCTAAGCTCTGTCTTTTTTCCTCAATGTTTTCTTTATTAGTTTTTACTTTTCATGGTTGTACTGCCCTCTTTTAATTCCTTCACCTCACCTTTACCTCTAGTCTTTGGTACTTTTGCTTCCCTCTTCCTGATGAGAAGATTTCGATATGCAAACTTACCTCTAATCCATTTAATCTCTGTGTTTCTTAGCAACCTAAAGGCCAAGCCTCCAAATGTGTGGGGTAGTAAAATCACACATGCGCACACACACACAAGCACACGGTCAAACACACACACCTGTGTTCTCTCCTCATTGCAAATCACCATAAGTGACGTTGGGAGGGTCATCGTTAATAGTTCTTAAGTTGATGAATTCCAGTGCTCAATTTTGAGGAGCCGGGAGGCTAAAAGCTGGCAAAACAGAGAGAGATAGCAGGTTTTCAAAAAGAATGAAAACTGGTGTTCATCTAAATACTTTTTAATCACGCACACTGATTTCAACCTGTCAAGTATTTAGGGAATTACAATTGGTGGATTTTATTTTGTTTATTCAGTATTGCCTGTCGGCCCGTCAGAATACTCCGATACCCTTTTCACACCGAGGGCTCAACAAGGTTTGAACCAGGATTGACTTTGTGTTTGAAAGGGTTAATTGTGTTGATTGACTCAGCTTCACGACCTAGGTCGAGAGGTGGGTCGGACGCAGGTCGTGTGCTGGTCGATTTCCCTGTCATTTGCACACTAGGGTCGCAAACAACCGGGGCAGGACAAATAATGTCATTGGTTGGAAATGAGGGGGAAGCCGACAGCAAAGCCTTACTAACACATGTTATGAAACAAAGAGAAATGTTCTCCCCTTGTCCTGAAATGGTCATAAATCTATACTAGAGTAGCCTACTTCCAAGTTCACTGCTGCACCAATGAATGAAATGCAGAGGAGAAAGAATGAAACCATAAGATTGCCTGTCTCCACTAAATCATCTGAGCGTTTGACGGTTATTTATTTGTGCTTTAGAACGCAATCGCTGTGAAAAAAAAATCATAAAATAAGCTGTATTTCTCTCTTGTTCCGCTTTAGCTCGCGGCGCACATCTCTGCAGCATGCAGCATTTCAAACTGCAGGCTGCAGAGAGCCTACGGTACAAAACTGGTGGCGTAACGCTCGACTGGAGTACATGACAACGTTAGCTGTTGACTGAATATCATGTGTAACCCCCGCCTATCTCTAGCATGTGAGGTAATTGGTATGCATTGCTCCCGGGTTGAGACCCAGATCGTATGCATTGTCATGACCACTGGTCAGACAACCCTGCTCTGACCCAGTTCATTGGTTTGAAAGAGGTATGAGCCGTAACAGGCCTGACAATTCTGTCAGGTGTGTGTGTGTGTGTGTGTGTGTCCCTGTGTCCCTGAACACTGTGTACTGTGCTGATCAGCTGAGGTCCCTCCAAGTGTTTGCTCAGTAAATAATATCATCTGGGCTTCTCTAGCTGCCTCTCTTGCTCTTTTTCTCTCCCTAATAGCTTGAATCAAACGTGCCTATTCTCACACAATCTTGTAAGCCGAGGCTAAACTGTGCTGCCAATGATAGTTACTAAATCTTTCTTTGCTGCGTCACACTCTCAGAGAGGTTGTTTTCAGTTACCTGGGTCCAGTTGTAAGGCATTATGTGTCCTAGTGCTCAGGTTACTCAGAGGAAACATAGGTGTTGCCTCTGCTGTAATGCATTGTCTTCGCTCACAATGAAGCACTTGTATCATGTAGGAAAAGCTATTGTTTTGAAAATCCCATACAGGTAATACTCTTCTTCCTCCTGCTGATGATGTGATGAGTGAGGTAAAGTTGACACCTGATCACCCAGGAGCAGTCTGGGATGGGAATTGACTGCTGCTGCTGCTGAAGTGAGCAGAGTGGATTGTGTTTTACAGCAGCTGGTTGGAATCTTAATGGCAGCTTACTTGATAACCATGCAGTCTTCGGTGGGGAAGTGGAGTGGCTAAGGATGCAGGAAGCCTGACACTGGCCGATTTGAGCAACTGTACTCATCAATAGGCAGCAAAAGTGGATCGCTTTCAAATTTCTATGGCTCTTAATTGCTGTCAGCACTCCACCCCAGCTGATGGTATAACCTGCTCAGCATTAGTCACGTCAGATATTTTAATTAGACAATAAATGACAACTTTGCTGTAATTTTTCCACAAGTGACAACAATGTTTGGTCACATCACAGTTGTCTTGTGGAGATGATGTTGTGTGTGTGTGTGTGTGTGTGTGTGTGTGTGTGTGTACCGTGGTGTCATGTTTACCCCAAGCTTCGTATGTTTAGAGCTTACATGACTCTGGCATTTCATGACTGCAGTGAGTGACTTCATGACTTGTCGATTAAGCGTGTGTACCTGTGCGAGTGTGCTGTACAGCATGTCTCTTTGCTGTTTTTTATGATTGAACGTCATTAGTATCTTGTCCTGTCAAAACAGATGCATCCCAATATAGCCTGGAAAACTGGACAGGGGACACGCACACAAAGCAATACAACCTTGAACAACAGAAACCCACATTAAGCAGAAGTGGATCTCTGAAATCTGATGTTGTGTAGGGCCTCTTTTCATTATCTTCTTCTTCCTCAGGAGAGCTATGTAGGATAAGCATAATCCCTTGGCTTTTACTGCCCAATGTGGGATATATATATATATATATATATATAACTGAGAAAAGCAAGTTTGTAATGCTGGAACCACCAAATGTGTCATTTTATTTATGCTAGCAGCGGGGCTCTTATGTATAGCAATGGTACACCAAAGAACTATTTTTGATTTTGATGAACCAGAATTTTCCTCTAGCGCCACCATGTGGTATATATTTGTGGTTTTGAGTGAAATGTCTCCACAAGGTCTAGAGTATCTTGCAAAAGAGATCTTGCTGTTTAAATTAAACTAGATTATTTCATACTGTAAAGGTTATATATACCTACATGTTCCCCTCAGGATGAGTTTTGACAACTTTGGTGATCTCTGACTTTTCATATAGCCTAGTGGTATCATCTGACCAAAATTTGAATTTGTTCAATACTTTGGTTTATGGGTTAGGGTTAACCTGCAAAACTCATGAGTTTTTCATCAGCTGTAGACTCTTAAACATGTTACATGCTTCTTGCAATTAGGCGGTTGGTGCGAACAATTGATCATAAAAATTGTTGGTGATACATTTTCTGTCTGACAACTAATTGGTAATTGACGAATACTTTCAGCACTAAAAATGAGCAAGGGAATGTTGGTAGATACGCAGCCTTAAATGATATTAATGCTGTCAAGAAGCAGCTATGTATCTTACTTCTCCCATTTTGTTAGGTATTGTGTATTTTTTCAGGTCAAGTCAGTTTTATTTGTCAATTCTGCAATATGTGCCAGACATACGTACAGAGCAATTGAAAATACGTTTCTATCCGACCCTCATTTCTGACTAAACGCAGGGAACTGTGAGGTCACGTAAAGTGATTTTCTGTGCAGCTACAGTATAATAGAATTTAATAGAATCATTTTTATTTCTAGCAGTCTAAAAAAGAATCTGATTTTAAAGCGATTCCCTCAGAATCAAAGAACGAGGCCTTCTTACCACTTTGCACTAACGTTTGGCAATCATACAGCGAAAAATCCATCACAGAAGATGAATAGATTTCTATTCCTCCCTTTATTCTCATGCTGTCATTTTTGATTGAAAAAGTGCTCACGCTTATGCCCCAACTCTGATGGCAAGAATGTTATGCACATTTGTGGGCTTTTCTAAAGGCATTCAGGGAGACGTGTGTTAGTTTATGAATATCCAACAGTGTGGATTTTTTCATTGTATTTTGTTCAAATCATCACATAAAAATCCAGATGACCGTATAAGCTTTTTTTGTATTTAGGTGTACATAATACAGTAATCAGTCTATAATAGAGTATTTGATGAAATGAATGTGAACAGAGGATGCTTTTTCTTTGAAAAGTATTATTTATTGACCCATAGTTGAGAGAGACGGACCATAATTAATAGCAGCAGAGGACAGTAATTGTGCTGAGATATGCCCAGGTGGTAATGGGTGTTGCCTTATGAATGAGAATCGGGCTGTTTCAAACACTTGTATTTACCAATAATCGCAGTGAGGATAAGTACAACAACAAAAGAAAATCTGTTTTTTGTTCTTACTAATTTTCAGTGTGTCATCTCTAAAATGTAACCAATCAAATCTCTGATTCAGCCTGTCTGGTGTCTTTGTTGTCTATGCTGTATTTCTTAAAGAACATTAGGAGCTGTTTTGATAAATGGATATTGCAGAACCAGTTAGGGGGTTACACAAGTCATGTTCATTAACAACCAATTCTCCTCTCCTCTCCTCTCTCAGGTCTCCAGGGTTGCAGACGTTTCCAGTCTTCTGCAGTCAACTACAGCACCATGTTCCTGGAGGCTGACAGTGAGCGTCTCTACGTCGGGGCCCGGGGGGCTGTATTCGCTCTCAATGCCTCTGATATTTCAGTCAGCTCTGTTCTCACTGTGAGTTTGTTTGTTTCTGTGTTGCTGCATGTTGTGCTCCTCAGCTGCCATACCTTTAACTCTGCCACAGCTTCATTTGCATTCCACAATGCAGGAACTCTCTGAGCCAACAATATTTCATTTCAACTGTTTTACCACAAGAGCATCTTCCTGCATAAACTTGCATATTGTATATTATTCGCTGCAGATATCATGTTTTCTGCCTATGCTGATCGATAAATGTGTAATTTTGATTAGAACTCTGGGACTCCTTTCAGATAAGATATTCTTAGGTGTCACCAAATCAAGTAGAACTGAAATCTTAAGGATTATAACTTATAAATGATATCCATAGCTATTGGCAACATTTGTCTATTTCCATTTCCTTAGAGTGCATTGTCAGCATCTAGTTCTTAAAGGTCCCATGGCATGAAAATTTCACATTAAAGCGTAACTCTCGCCAAAATGCAACCTAGGATCTTTTTGTGAATGTACCAGAGTCAAACTTTCGTTTTAAAAGCATATTTAGGATGGAATCGGCACTTTTAAGATGTACCCAGAGTTTACTAAAAAAGGTTTTGAGCAACTCGCGTTAGCAGTTGTTGTTTACGCTATCCGCCATTTTCCCAGTCAAAAAGAGTCGATCTCCTAATGCGAATGAACGGACTCCATAGGAGGAAATGTCATTCTTATATGAGGCTCCTTTCTCAACTACAAGGTCAATATTGTGTTTCACTAACGACAAAACAACACATTATCCATGCATTTATATTGAACTAAGCTTTTGGAGCTTTCCATCTTTACTCTCCTCCCTCGACTATTTTTGACTGGCTCGATAGACGGCGACCGGAAGAACAACAGCTACGGTGAGTTGCTCAAAACCTCTCTTTTTAGTAAACTCTGGGTACACAAACAATGTTGTCAATGCTTTCGTTAAGGTGTAGAGCCCCTGATGAGACTTCGAGGAAAGTTTCATGTTGTGTCGAGCCGTCTTAGTGTTTTAAAAATACTAGCATAAAAGTGCCCTTAGCACTCCCATTCAAAAGGCCATTTGACCGAAAAACGAAAATACGGTGAATCTTCAAAGTGGCAATTCCGTCCTAAATATGCTTTTAAACGAAAGTTTGAATCGGGTACATTCACAAAAAGACCCTAGGTTGCATTTTGGCGAGAGGTACGCTTTAATGAGTTCCCCCAGCCTGCCTATGGTCCCCCAGTGGCTAGAAATGGCGATAGGTGTAAACCAAGCCCTTGGTATCCTGCTCTGCCTTTGAGAAAATGAAAGCTTAGATGGGCCAATCTGGAATCTGCTCCTTATGCGTGTTTTACAGTAGCCACAGCCAAGCTGGTGTGCGCCATCGTGACATAAAAATGACGTAGATCTTGCCGGGGCACCCGGATTTATAGCGTGTGAGCAGATGTCGCGCACCACTCTTTTCTTTTTTTCAGTGGTGCGCGACAAAGCCGAAACGGGAAGCATGAACGAGCTCCTGGGCAACCGGATGCCAGGACTCTGAGTGACTGCAAGTCTCTCTTGTAAACTTACTGGGTTAAGATGAGTTCTTTTATGAAGAATGAAAGGCTTGATCCGACGAAGTAAGTCATCGAATCAAATCAAAGCATTGACGTCAGTGCTGCTGCATTTAAAGCTACAGCCACAGAAATGGCACATACTAAGGAAAGCTCATTGTGGGACTGGCTCTAGTGGCTGTAATTCTGCACCAAGGCTGAAATTCTGGAAAGAGACTTCAGATACCGTATTAGGGGACCACTAAGGCCTATATAAAAGCATCCAAAAAGCAGCATGTCATGGGACCTTTAAACCATTGCATGTTGCAGAATAATACCATTAAAGTTGACTGTCCCTTTACACACTCATAGAAGCTGAAAATTCTCTTTCACTTGTCCTGCTGCTGAGTGTCTGGTGATGAGCTTTTATGCTAATTATCATGTTAATACAGCAATGGTGTCTGTCATAAAGTATAATTGCTGGTGTGTGCATAACATTCCCTCGCATGCACTCCTACTTCTGCTCTAAACACACCTGTTACAACTTTCTTTAAAGAAGAGTTAAAAGATAAAAATGCTGCTGTTCAACAACATATTGAATTGTGGCTGTTTTGTCTTTGTAGCTGCTTATGTTTTCTTGTTGTCTTGTTTCTATTTTTATTTTGTATTGTAATGTGATTCTGTCTTTTATGTGCTGCAGAACAGGAACCTGCTGTAAACCAGTTTTTAACTGAGGCAGGCCAGTTTAAATGCAACACAATAGAAATTACTTTTAATGTTGTCCTGTATTATAATAAAATGAATGAATGAAAATTCAGATGCAGTGAGGTCAACATTTCAAATATATGAATTATTAAAGCAACAAGAAGATTATTCTCCATTCATCTGCTGTCAGATCTGTAGTATTTTGCTAAAATGTATGCAAGTCATAGTGATATGAAACCATCCAACTTGTGCGCTTTTTCTGTCTTGCTGTATGTTATGTGGTGTGTATTAGATTGAGTGGGAAGCCTCTCCCGAGCAAAAGCTACAGTGTCTGCTCAAGGGAAAAGACAATAAGGTAGGCATTTAATTTCTCTTTCTCCCTCAGTTCTTTCTTTTCATATTTTTGCATTTAGTTCTCTACTACAGTATGTATTGATATTCGTTTCCTCTCCATCTTTTCCGGCTTTCTCTTCCTTTTCTAGACAGAGTGTTTTAATCACATCCGATTCCTCCAGACGTTCAACTCGACTCATCTCTACATGTGTGGGACTCATGCCTTCAGTCCCCTCTGTGCATACATAGTATGTCAATGCATTACAGCCCTTTCAGTGTTGTTGAATACATTTCATGTTCATTTCTTACTATAATGTTTATCTATCCGTTTGCTATTTGCATTTACTGAATACATATGGGGTTTTCCTGATTCCTCATTTGTGGTTTCAAGGTGGATCTAAATGCCTTACTCTTTACCCAAATGTTTTGTCCTGTATAGGATAAGGAGAGGTTTGTGATGTCATCTCAGCCTGAAGAAGGCAAAGACAAGTGTCCCTACGGCCCGACAACGGGCTATACTGCCCTCCTCATCGGTAAGCCCTTCAACCGTTGTCAGTCACCTCCAGAGTTTTACTAAAAACTGAAGAAAGTGCTAATTTTTTTTTTTTACTCCAGACCAGCAGATGTATACAGCTTCCCAGTACGAGTTTAGGAGCTTTCCAGATATCCGCCGCAACTCTCCGTCTCCCACACTGAAGACCGAAGATGCTCCCACACGTTGGCTGAATGGTGGGTTAATCTCCTGGAATGATAAAGCCCTTTAGCCTGTTTAGGTAGCAGGGTGGTCTAAGTGGTCAGAGCTTCTCTCCGTCAACCAGCTTCTCTCCGTCAACCAGCTAACACAACGTTTAAGCTTCCATACTGACAAGCACCTAATCTGCTGAAGTGGCCACAGCAACTCAGATACTGATTCTTTATCAGCTCCAGTTGATCAATAATGCATTATTTAACTTTCCTGACTCATACTGATTGCTCCACTAATTCTTAAAGCATTACAACTTAGTTTTACATGCATTGACAATTCTGTGTCCCAGTCCCAGTCGGTCTGTCCAACACGTTGGTCCAGACTAAAATATCTCAACAACTACTGCATGCATTGCCATGACTTTTTGTACAGACATTCATGGTTCCCAGACAATTTATCTTGTGACTTTGATGATCCCCAGACTTTTCCTTTAGTATCACCATGAGGTTGACATTTGTGGTTTTGAGCCACTAGCATGACTGTAGACTCCTAGTGTTGTTAATATATTCCTCCAGACACCTAGTTTTGGGTTTAAATTACTCAAAACATGATGTTTTGCAGATAACTGAAGCATCCTAACGTCTCCTTTTTTGACTTTTCGATTTCACCATCTGTGTTTGCCATTCCTTTCTTCACCTCAGGTGGACAGGAAGAATACTACGTAACTTTTTTTGCTCAGGACATCTACTATACCCAGTTTCATTCCATTCATTCTTTTTTGTCCCCCATTACAGAGGCAGACTTTGTGGGCTCAACACTGGTGAGGGAGAGTTTGGGCAGCAGCACCGGTGATGATGATAAGATCTACTACTTCTTCACCGAGAGGAGCCAGGAGCAGACCACAACCTACAGCCACAGCCGGGTGGCCCGAGTGGCGCGCGTTTGTAAGGTGAGTGCAGATTTAAAGAGATGCAGGATATGATTTACAACTGGGAGTGAAGCCTTGCATCAGACTAGCTTGAGTGAAGTCTTGGTTGATGATAGGAGAGGGTGCTATAACAGATGAAGTGCTGGATGGGGAATGCATTTGTCACAAGGCCCCAGTGTGATTAGAAGAGCAGACTGTGTAGCTGATGAATGGGTTGCAGAGTCAGTTTGGCTCCAAGTGAGAGGGATGGATGACTGCAAGGAAGAGGAAGACTGTTTTGCATCCTCTGATGCCTAAAATGTGGATTTACATTTCATGCTGCCCAGGAAGGAGTTAAGAATAGTGAGAGCTAACTGCACAGTGTAATAACCTTGTTGTTCTCTACTGTGGCACCTTAAAGTCAGCTCACAAGTTCTCTCCTTGGAAGCATATTTGTTTTTTCATCTTAATAGAAATGTTTTGGGGCTGCAGCATGTGTGACATTTGCAATTTGCCCAGAGGGCTAGATGATGTCAGTTACTGGATTTCAAAAATCATCATGGCCTTGAGTCAAGCTTTTCCATTGTGAATTTGTCAAGATTTTTTTAACCTTAAGATGTGCTGCAGTTTGCTGAGGAACACACACACACACACACACACACACACACACACACAAATCTGTAGATTACAGTGGGGAGTCTTACCTATGGGAACCCATAATCTTATTAAAATTATCGTTATTGCTCTCCCATGCCATCTGTTGCACTCTTTAGGAGGTTCACTTCCCCTTGTGTGCCGCCTTGAGCCGGGTGTTCAGTCTGTTTTTCATTTATCCAGGCCTCACCTCATATGACCCTCTCATCTCCCTCCTCTTTCTCCTTTCTCTCCCACCCTTCTTCCCTCAGGGGGACCGGGGAGGCCGTTTAACTCTCCAGAAACGGTGGACGTCCTTCCTCAAGGCCAGGCTGACATGTTCTCTGCCCGAGTACGACTTCCACTTCAACATGCTGCGCAGCGTGTTTGTCATGCCTGGCCTCACCCCGCAGGACACGCTCTTCTACGGCATCTTCGGCCTCGAGTGGTGAGTGGGAACTTGTGTGTTGTCAAGGTCTCTGACTGACAGGGACTTTGAGGATGCAAATGTAAATGAGGGAGATAAAGATGAAAGGCAGCAATCAATACATTGAGGCAGTCGAAGAAGACAGGAAGGGACAAGATGAAAAAGAGGAGAACTTTTAGATGGAGGAATTTTAGGGCAGTTTGAGGAGAGAATATTAATTAGACATGCAGATTTAGATTGGCTTAAAAGAAGTTAAAGTTGTAGTCCGTAAGATTTCAGTCCTAGTGGATTTGGTGACCCCTGTGGTTACCGTGGTAACAGCGAGTGCGGTCAAATAATGGGGCAAATGCCCTTCTGAGCAGCTACTTTGTCAGAAATACAACACAAGGGCAACTGGGGAATCCGTTTACAGCACAACCAACCAAACTCCTGTTGTTTAAATAAAGAAGTCAGGCATAAATAATTGCAACCATGATCTGATTTTTTGCTGCACATGGCGCAAGTAGTTTCCCACACAACAGCAGGGCACATTAATGTTGGTTCCATTGCATTATCCCTTTGCATAGTTTGCATTAGCAGTAAACACAGCTTTGACACGGTGTAAAGAGAGCGGACCGGTAACAGTGAGGCTGTAATGTTATCCAAAAAACAACCACTATACAGAGAAGTAATTACTGAATGTCAATATATCAAATGGCTATTGCAGATAAAATGCTAACTATTAACAGTATAAAAAATGGTGTTCAATTTTAGGAAAATCTTAAAGATTATAACTGTAATGGCCCTTTTGTACAAAGTAGTTTCCACTTTTTAACGTGGTTCATTCACTGCAAGGATGTATCGGCTGAAAAGGGAATGCCAAGCAATGCATTTTGTGGTGTGGAAAAGACAAACAAACTGTGTTTCTGTTATTGGGATGCTGCTGTCTCCTCTTGAGCTCCACCTCTCCTGTCTCTAACTCCTACTACACCTTTTATGAAACCATTTTTGTAATTCTCTCCTCCTTCTCTCCTACTCTTCTCAGAGACGTATGACTTCTAATCATCTTTGTACTATCTCTGACAGTGCTTATCCCCTCTCCCGTCCCATGTGCTTTCCTCCCATTTGTCTCTTTCCATCTTTTAGGTGAGCCACGGATCTACTGTACTTCTACTGCTGTCCCTATGGCAACACTGGGTTTACTGCTGTTATTGTTCATGGCCTGTGCTCTGTTTTTTGTCTCTGTGTGTGTGTGTGTGTGTGTGTGTGTGTGTGTGTGTGTGTGTGTGTGTGTGGCTGTCTTTAGGAAAAACGTGAAGGCCTCTGCAGTGTGTCGGTTCTCTCTGTCTGAAGTCCAAGAGGCCTTTCAAGGACCCTACATGGAGAACCAGGACTCTGGCTTTAAGTGGAAAGAATACACTGGAAAGATCCCTGACCCACGACCTGGAACGGTAAACATGCACACAGACACCACTACTGCCCTCTCTTAAACAAAAGAAGAAGCCCAGAAGAAATGTCTCCTCTTTCTCGGCCTCAAAGACTCAAACCAGAAAACCACAACAGAGAGCAGATGAAACTGATCCAAAGTAAAGATGCATGAGAAGAGATGGAGGGGAAATGAGTGTGGCAGCCTCAACGATGAGGCTCAAAACACAAGCATCTTATGTCACTGAAACCCATTTCCATGGCGATTAACTCCAGCCTGTAGTTTTGGCGACAATGGCTTAGTGCGACAGGAGCAGAGGTTATCACTGTAGTGTCACTTCAACACTTTGTAGGACTTAATTTTAACATTGCTATTAAACAGAAAGGAGAAGTGGTCAAGGGCTTTAACTTGGGAGCATGAAAGCCTCTTAGAGGAGTTGGTTGAAGGGAAGTTGTTCCCTTAGTCAGGTGCAGAGAGAGCTGAGTTGCCCACATGTCAGCTCAAGCCGACTGCTGAACTCACACAGGCTCATTGTTGTGCATGTGAAAAGTAGCATTTTCCCCAAATACTATCTTCCACAGGCTCACATTTTCTTTATGATCCCTTAATTTTCCCTACAGACCATCTCGCTAAGCCTTGTGACATCCTCTCTGCCTTCCACTATCTGTCTCTATTTACAGAAAACTTTATTACAAATGAGCCAAAAATGTCTCTCTTTTCCCTGCAGCCCACATCGTGCCTTGTTACTTTTCTTATTGCTCTTTTTGGCTTCTTTTCCTACAGTGTATAACAGACGCTCTGAGGGCCAGGGGCATAAACTTCTCCACCTCTCTGCCTGATGATGTGCTGAATTTTGTTAGGAGGCATCCTCTGATGTCCCAGCAGGTCCAACCATCAGACAGACGTCCCCTTTTGTTTAGGCGGACTACAGACTACACACACATGGCCGTACACATGATCCAAGGCTTGGATGGAAAAACATACCATGTATTGTACTTGGGCACAGGTGTGTATAAGTTCATGTAAGGTATTAATTGTGCAATCTGTTAAAGAAATAGTTCGACATTTTAGAAAAAACTTGTCAAACGTTAAATCAGAAGATTGACTTTAATTTCTGTACACTAAATATGAACCTACAGTACAGCCAAGAGACAGTTAGTTATACTGGAAACAGGGGGCCTGGCTTACTTTAAAGGTAGCAAAATCTGCCAAAATCAACAAAACAAACAATTTACCAAATACAAATATGTGCTTAAGTGGCTTGTACAGCAATGCATTACAGGTTTTCAGAGAATCCAACCCACAAGACAAAAAAATTGAAAGAAACAACGTGAATAGGACAATTGGAATTTAGTTCGTTTTTTGCATTAAAACCATTGTTTTTTGTGAGAGAACTCCACATGTTGGATGTCTGAACCTTCTTGAGAGCACAGACTATAGCTGCGTTTTAACTATGATAAGAAAAAGTGGATCTTAAGTGTTAGTTTTAAGTGTTTGCAAGTTAATTTACTGTATATTGCATACTGAAATGAATGAATCCAATGGCTGACTTAAAGGCAGGAAATCAACTTAAAACACTAATGTTTTGAAAACATACAGAAATGCATATTAAATTCTGCTGGTAGTACAGGCTACTGCGTGTTGGTATGGTCCTTTTTAATTGTTTTAAATGTTTCTACTCTTTGTATGTGTCAATCAGATGAAGGCTGGTTACATAAAGCTGTAGAAATTGAGGGTCGGCTTCACATTATCGAGGAGCTTCAACTGTTTGAGGAACCCCAACCTGTTAACAACCTGCTGCTATCTGCAAAACAGGTAGTGGGTTTGACCATCACATGCACAAACACATGTAAGGAGTAATCTCAGCCCTGCGGTATTTAAATCTTCTTTCTCCCCACCAGATGAGTGTGTACGTGAGCTCCCCATCAGGCGTGGTGCAGCTTCCCCTCTCCAACTGTCGCAGATACACCTCCTGCTATGACTGTGTCTTTGCCAGGGACCCTCACTGTGCCTGGAACGGAGCCCAGTGTGTAGACATAATGGCACAAGCAGACAGGTGTGTGTGTGTGTGTCTGTGTGTGTGTGTGTGTGTGTGTGTGTGTGTGTGTCTGTGTGTGTCCTGCCCTTTTGTGTGTTTGATTTGACTAACCTCAAGTATCACAGTGCCCGGTCAGTGTCAGCTTCCAGAACTGTTGCGTAAGCAGAAAGTTGATGCTGTCTGTTCTACTAAACATAGAATGCAGCAGTGTACTGATTTAACCTGAACAGATTTGCTTACTCAGTAGAAAGTGCTTATGGAGGCAACAAATGATATGAGACAGAATATAGCACAAAGTAGAAATAGTAAGAAATAGAGATTTCTGTATATGTACCAACAATACTCAATATCTTGTTATTTTACAGTAAGCATGTGTTTATTCTTTGCACTGATATAGTTATTATGTTTTCTCTCTCTTCACAGATCCACTTTAATCCAGGACATCCAGCAGGGCAGCAAAGGATGTGAAAATACACAAAATGGTACACAGAAATCTCATCTGCAGCTAGGTGCTGCTGCCTAAAAAAATTGCTTTTAACGCAGTGAATGATGAAAGGGAGATTAAAAATAGAGATTGTTAGGAAGGACTCGAAAGACGCATAGTTGTCATCAGAAGGCATGAAGGCCTCTTTGAAAGTTGATTATGCACACTGCGTTGGCAAAATCCTCTTCTCCCTTCTTTAATCACATTTTTGCCATCTCTGGAGACAAATCTGTTTGATATTCAAGGCAGACAAATGCCTTCCATCTCCTCACAATTTCAATCTGATAAAATGTAGCATCATCTCTGCCCCTTTGTTGTTCTCACCTGTACAAGTTAAAAGGATGGCAGGAATGAAAAGATTTGGAATTGATGCCTCAATATCTTTGGACAGCCTTTGATACATTTAGTAGATCATTCACATGAGTCATAGTCAAATTTGTGAGTTTTCCTGTAAACTTAATGTGAAATTAGACTCATTGTATTAATATGTGTGTTGCAGAGATTGTCGTGCGGAGCCGCTCTGTGCGGGTGGGTGATGACGTGCTGCTGCAGTGTGAGCTCAGCTCCAACCTGGCGACGCCCCTCTGGACTCTGGATGGCAGCGAGCTGCGGGGCTACGGTCTCAACTCTGGCTTCAGAACCGGCACAGACGGCCTGCTGATCATCGAGGCCCGGCAGGACCAGAGCGGGCTGTACACCTGCTACGCTGTTGAGAACAATATCAAGGTTGCCCTAGTTACCTACAACATCACCATCTGCCTGGACCTGCCCCCTCCCCCACCTGTTGAGTCAACTGAAGACCATTACAGTGACTTTGCCACCCTGCCAGCACCCACTGAGCGTCCCTCCCCTGAGAGGCCCCTGCCACAAGCCCCGGCCCCTCACCTCCCTCACTCAGAGCTGCTCTCCCCCAGGAACATGGAGGCCATGTATCTGTCCCTCATCACCATTCTCGGAGGCCTGTGTGTGGTCCTCACTGTGGTCCTTGTCTATGTGGGCGTCTGCTTGCGACTGGGCAACAGAGGGAAGTACTCAATACGAGCCGCAGCTTCTGCCTACCCAAACAGTAAGAGGCAGAACAGGCACAGAAAACAGCACAGAAACTCCTCCCACATGGAGCTGAAGACCATCTCAAGCCACTGTAACGGCAACGGCATTTGTAATGGAGTTTCAAAACGGCACAACGGCGACATCCAGGACGGAGGCTTCCTCCAGATCGTCCCCGGTGAGGGTAACCCATCATCCAATAAGGAGCCTCCTCCCCCGGCCCCTCCTCTCCCACCAACCCCGCAACATCCCTCTCCAGAGTGTGACTTCCCCAACGGGCTGTCGGCCACGCTGCCCAGCGTCCTGAGGAGGATGAACGGCAACAGCTATGTGCTGCTGAGGCAGAGCGAGTCTGAAAGCACGTCACCGCTCTGCTACTCCTTTGCCGAGGAGCTCAACAGGATCTTAGAGAAGAGGAAGCACACTCAGCTGCTGCCCAGGCCGGACGAGAGCTCTGTGTAGAGAGATGTAGCTCCCCCTGTGGTGGGAGGACTGCTGTGTTCTTACCTGGTACTGAAGTGCCTCTCATGAGACTCATTGGACTAAAGCAATGAGAGTCTTTACTACATTCTTTACTTTGGATTTTTTTTACAAGTCCACATTGAGACATTCCTGTTTTTTAACCTTTGAGCTGCTTGTCAACATAAATTCCCAATTTGCCCAATGCATAACGTGAGAATGAGAAATGCCAGTGAAGGACCGAGCATGAAGTGGAAAGCAAGTGCAATCTACCTCACCTAAATCATGCCCAGTCAGTCTGTAATATGATCTGAGTATCAGGGCTGAGATCTCAGCCACAGAAGGATCTCTGATCGCTGACAAAGCACAAAGCGGGACACACAGACTCCACCGTGGAGCCCCATGGGAATATAAATACATGAGAAGGCTCGATTCAAACTGGAGGGCAGCTAGCCAAAGTTGGTGTGCACTGACAAGTGCACAGATGGCCTATGCATTTTTAAAACATGACATTCACACTTTATACATTTTAAAGGGGGGCTTGACGTGGTGAGCGAGAGAATTTGGTTTGCAATGTTTTCACTTTAAATACTGACTTAATCAATTGCGATAACCAACAAACGACAACAAACAGTAACTCATAACAGCACATAACACTTTACACCAGCCATCATTAAGAAATGGTGAACTAATCATTATTTAATATTATTATTATTATTAACCAGTAATTGAAGATGTATTAATTTATTCCATTGTTTTATATGAATCATTAATGACATAATGTACCTTATTTAATCATTAATGAATGACTATATTAATAATTCAAATAGCCATTTACATGTGTTAAAAATGGTAAGAAATTAAATCAATAACTTTTGACTGCCACAATGAACAGTTTGTTAGTATTTACCTGATATGCAGGTAAACCTTTTAACTACTGTTAGAATATTTGCAAACACAAATATGTACTTTACAGCTGCAGCTGAGGCTCACAGTTCATCATAAATGGTTATAAAGGGTGAAGCCTTATGTTGGCCTTTATTTTAACGTATAACTCATGTCTGCACTTCCTACAAATTCATAAGATATTAAAGATTAAACAAGGAAATAATGTTATTTTACCTTTACATAATTGAAGGAATATTTAATGATTATTTCACCAAGTGTTAATAGACAACCCGAAGAAAATATGACCGTATTATTGATTTTAATGCACGTTTTAAAGCGCTTCGGAAAAGGTAAAAGACACTATTATGGAATCTGACTCAACCTGTCAACAACCAGTAGGCTGGAGGAGCTTTTTGATTGGTCGTTTCTCAGTATGAAGAGCTACAGCAGTGAAGGCTACAGCTTTGTCTGCTGGACCTCGTTTGACACCAGTGGTTTAGAAGGAAAACACTGACTGCGTCTCAGCTGAGCCTCAATCCACCGCTGAGTAACACCCTGCATGAGATCTTAACACAGAATGACAGACTGCCAAAAAAATCCAAGGTAAATAATTTTTATATCTTACCAACACCTGTCCTACACAGGCACTTTGCCAAACAAGCACTTAAAATAATAGATCATGTAGTTGCATGGTCACAGCACTAGTGTTTTAAAGACTGGATGCATGCAGAACATTGGGAGCACAAGGTTATCTCATTTTACTGGATTGAAATCCATCTGTACGCTAACAGCTTGTTGACTGCTGGGTTGTTTGTGATTTGTGCAACAGTTTAGGTTCAGAGATGCCCGAATGAAAACATCTGCTACAGTCTGATACACAGATGTACTGTATCACCTCAAACAGCATATTTCATTTACGAGAGGGACCCAACCATGGACGGCATTAAACAAACTCTAAGGCTTAATTAGAAATCAGGGTGACGGAGGAGCTTCATGCTTGACTCTCTATAGCTCTGTTTCATTCTTGACATTTCTTTTGCAGTTTTGTCTTCTTTTCACTTAAATCACAAGTTTATCTTTAGACTAGTTTGGTCATTCAATATCACACTGTTTATTTTCCTTATCAGTGTCCTTTTGCTGCATCCGCCTGTTCATCTGTCAGAGGGCAGCATTAATTAAACACTCGACTGACCTTATTGCTGAAGGAGGGAGAGAAGAGACAGAGTTGGAGATCTTCCCTAGAGATTTACAGCATGAAACACTCTCAAGCCTCTAATTATTTTTCTCTACCCTCAGGGTCAGACCAGGGCTTTGTATTATGTTAAAATAGAAATGCAAGAACATCTCAAGTATACATTGTATGCTTATATGCACATATAGCCATTCATACACCACCATAACGCAATCCTAGGCACACTTGCACTACTGCACGTTTGATTGAATCTAACAAGCCTGTGATGTCAGGGTGTGAGACACTGTACATGCTGCTGTGGTTTGCAATAAGCCAGGCTTTCCAGTCAGTGGCACTGATCAAAGACATAAAAGGAGAAGTCATAGCTGCACACTTTGGACATTAAAAGCCTTCATTAAAGCCCTTTGACCTCATCAAAGCACAAGAGAAGGTGAACACGACAATGGGGCGTTTTCATTCCATATTCCTGCAAAAACACTTAAACTGAGTGGTAGTTAAATGTTAATACTTGTTTGTTGATAATACTGTTTGAAAAAGCCCAGGCCACATGTAGTAGATCTGATGCTGTAATGCTTTTAAAATAACATACAATTGAGACACTTACTGTATACCTGAATATTTTTACTCTCCTTTCTCATTGCAGGTCTGATGTGCATAGGTCAGTTTGAGTTTCTCTTAATTTCATTCTCGGGGACACCATGTCTCCACTAGCGTCAGGTGGCAAGACTCGCTGCAGATGTTCTTTTAATGAGCAGTGAAATGACATTCAGCATCATTAGTGGACAGCTGAGCCAGAAGAGAAAGAAGCTGGATAAGGGCTTCAGCATGAGTCTCTGAACCTCCAGCTCTGCTTCCCCACAACTGGAATGAAAATTGTTGGCTGCAGCGTCTCATCGAGCAACGGTTGTTCTTCAGCGGCTCTTTGTGTGCAGAGAGCATCGTCTGTTTGATGTAAACTTTGTAGACCGAACTCGACGTATAACGATTTTATTCTCACACTTGCTGCATGAATTATATTTTGACACTGCTGTTTTTTTTTTAAGTCTAAAACAAGGACTCATCTTAATATTAATGAAAAGTGCCAAGGGTTGATGTTTTTATAAAAACGTTGAGCCTATTTTATTGCAAAATCAGAAGAAAAGATTAAAAAAAAAAAAAAAGAAGAAAGAAACATTTATTTTGTACATTCTCTTTTGGAAGTTAATGTCAATGTTGCTGTTTAGGTGCTACTTGTGAGACACCCTCCTGACAAGGGGGTCACAAGTCGCCTGTGTTGCACAAAATGTAATAAATAGAAGCACGGTAGCCAAAAGCATGCAGAGGCTGTACCAGCACCACATCATTTAATATGTATAACCTACTAATAGGAATAAAATACACCAATGTACGTATTCACTCTAACCTATTAATTAGGGATCATTCAGTTTATCTGTCACTGTAATGGCCACTTATGAGTTTTGATCTCTATTTGCATGTCTCCCCCCCATTTGTGCACACAGCTAATTATTTTACTAAACTGACACACAAAAAACAGTGGGTTCTTTCACATTTCAGTCATAAAGAGTTAAAATAAAACTTTGTTCTTTAACCTCTTCCTCTCCTCATCATTCACATTTCACAAAGATAGGTAGATGAGACCGGTGTTTTGTTTCTAAGAGGAGGCTGAGCGTATTGTATGAGCTGGTGAATGTTGTCAGACACTCAGGGGGAAAAAAAAGTTGGCTTCTGCATTGTTACTGGACGCAGGCCTGAGCTGGCTGTAAAACAGCACGGCACAGAGTGGTACGGAAAATATTGATGTCCTAGGACTGGTTGAGATCCAAGTGTCAAACAGAACCCAATACCCAAACATACAGTACATGCCCAGTCATGGCATCACAAGAGAACATTTTATCTCTTTTATAAAAGAGCAGCCTTTTGAACTGATCTCTCAGTAATGCCACAGTCAATATATATATATCACAGATTTTTCCATCATCCGTATGACCTTTTTTTCATGTTCCTGGGTGAGAAGGAAACACCCAGCTATCAGACAATAACACAGCTGTCGTAATATATTACCTGCAGCATGACAAAACACCCATAAATAGTACAGCCTTGTCATGGAAACACAGTCTAACACAGCCAAAGGGTAGATTGTAAAAGTGCCAGGTACCCGCAGTGCGTACAGCTTGACGTGATTAACAAACGGTCATGGGTGGTGTGTTTAACGTAATGCTTCTTCGGTTTTATTTAAGGGTTAGCATTGAGAGCCTGTTCTGCCTCTCCAGTGGCAGGGTGTAGCGTAAATAAAATGCTGCTGCTTTGATGAGATGTGTGCTGATCAACCATGACACATTTCCTTCTTATTTTACATGAATTGTTGAAAGTTGTAGAGTGTAGGTGTTACAGTCTAAATGTACAGACAGGGTGGCACACAGAGGAGGGGAATCCTCTGGGGAAACCCCCACAAGAGTAATTACATCTTAAAAATGATACTTCCCTTTCATTCACCTTTTGGTAAATGTAGCCTTGGCCGGGAGGAGTTGATGTCGTCAGACGGTGTCCAACGTTCATTGGATGTTTCGACCCTGAACCGTAACATCCTCCCGTTGGCGGGTCCGCAGTGGTGGCCAAATCACTGCCCATCTCCTTCTCCTGGCTTTAAGCTTGGCTCCTCTCTCCTGTCCTATGACCAGCAGGAGGCTCTTTCTGCTGCCTCCCCCATCCTGCGAGCTGCTGACTTCCTCTCACTTCCTGTCATTCCAATGGCTGTGAGTATTCTCCATACTGACTGGGCAGGGAATCCTCTACAGCCACAAGATAAATCTTACTTCAATATCTCAACATGTACCTAATTAATTCGCATACAATTGTGTAAAAAATGATCATGATTCCCAGAGGGTGAATCATAATGACTTTAGTGATCCCCTGACTTTTCTTCTAGCGCCATCATTTACAACTAAAAACTTGCTAAACTAATGACGTTCCCATCAGCTGTACTTTGTGTGTACTGCTGATTACCAAACATATGGACTACAATGGAGATGATGGTTAACATTACCATTGATTAGCATTAGCATTTTAGCATTGTCATTGTGAGCATGTCAGCATGGTGATATTAGTATTTAGCTTAATGTACAGCCTCAGTCTTGTTCTCTCTTGAATAACTCGATAATTTTGCCTCTTTGCGCTTCTGAAAATGATTTAAATAAAACAAGGAAAACAAATTGCTCTGCATCAACCTGTGACAAGTGGTTGCAAGTAGACATTGTGTTCTTTTTAAGAGCCACTGTTAGGCTTATAGATTGTAGACATTTAGGTGGAAAATGGATTTTATTTATATTTTGCCCTGAATTGATTCCCAGGCTGAGATACCTGTTCTGCTTCCAACAGGCTTTAGGTTTTAGCCACTTAAGATTAGAGTTTGGTTGGGATGAGGTGAAGGAGGTGACATAAAGGTCTGCAAGAGAGGTTATATTTGGGGAAAAACTCCCAGAAGCTCATTTGGTTCAAGTTCATTCAATTCAGTCCAACTTTAGTCATTATTGCATACAATGAAACTTGTCAAAGATACTGCAACTATCTTAAAAATAGTAAGTATACAAAAATAACAGTAAAAGTTACATGCAAAATTATTTAAGAAGCACATTAAATACACTATAAACATACTGTGCAACAGACATAGACATTCTTCCAAGAGGCAAGGAAGGACTGAACACAACATTAATCACTCTAATCATTATTCTACTTACAACTGCGTCTTATTTGTTGAGTTGGGCTGTTTCATTGTTCAGACACACTGACAGTGATTTATCTGCCTGTGCTATTTGTAAAGAATCTCATAGAAATAACATGTCAGGTAACTTAGTCTGAGATTAAAACATCTATTCTATTCCTGGGCTAGATTTACATCTCAGAGAAAAATGATTTCAACAGATCTTTTTTCTTCCTTGTGACTATCATCCCAGGAGAGACCGATGAAAGGGCTGTCAGTGACAGATGATAGTGAAAAATAAGATTTTAGCTTGCAGACAATCAATCATATATCAAGGTAACCTTCAGTGAGACAGAGTAGAAAGTGTAGAGAGTTGTAGGAATCATATTGGTGCGGTTCATAGTTCCCACTCCTCTTGTTCTTACTTTTTTGTTCTGCTGGCTGTATCATCTCTGCTCTTGTCTTGTTTATTCATGGCTCTAAATTCTCATTTAGACGAGAGCAGCAGCGGTGCCTTTGTGTTTGCCAGAGAAACAACAAGAATCAAAAGACACACCCAAAAAAAGTGTGAGTCCTAATACATATTAAACCACAGTTGCACAAGTGGAAAATGTCATATGGAACAAATCAGAAAGCAAAGTCAGTGTGAGTCATTAAGATTGGCGAAAGTACAATGACAGCTTTTACATGACGATCTACCCGCACAACTGCTGAATACACTCCCTGCTTTGTGATGAGGATACAATATACCAAAGAAATGAGAAATACTCAGCTGAATTCAAGGTTTCATGTCTGATGTTTGATGTATAAAGGTAAATTTCTAACCTTTGTCCCCCCCATCTACCTATCAAAAGACATCCCCCGACTCTGCATTGGTTGCCTGAATCTTTGCTCCCTATGTGATGTTGGAAATGTCACACAGACAAAGAAGTGGTATTGAGTTTTGACAGCCAGCATGAATAAGGAGGATCTGGAGTTCCAGTAAAGTACAGTGCAGTACAGCTAATGCTACTGGGACAAGTGTGACACAGAGCCGTCTTTAAGTCCTCCCTGCGGTCTCACATCCAAAAAATTGATACACAAGTAAGAGAAAACCAAATGTATTCAATCAGTGGGTTGATTTAATGGAAACACTAATGGTGTTCAGAGTACACTGTTATTCCTGTGTGCAGCCATTGTACCGCCACAGGGTCGTAATAATGTTAGTTGCTGTTTCCACTCTGAAATTGTTTTGTGGATGTCACCATTATGAAAGCCTGTCTATTGAACTGACAAAGGGAAGTGTGTCACTGCACTCCTTCACCCCAAAAAAAACAAACAGATACTGTTGCTGGTTCACTCTGCCTCCCTCCCAAACCGGTTTGAAGCCAGAAAAGCCACGTGTCTCTGCTGTCACACGCCACACTCCCATATCAATCAGCCCATTATCTGCTTCCTCAACTCGGCCCGCCCGGCTTTCTGTCTGTCTGTCTGTCACAGTTGCTTCAGACGAGACACACGCCTGTCAAACTTAGCCAGGCTGGCATTTGCAGATAAACCAGATAAACCTGCGGAGAATTTCAAGTTTTGTCCTAGAAACCCCCATGACTACTTATTGGAGATAAAAAATATTTTCTAAATGAACAAACTAGCATTTAAAGCGTATTGGTAAGCTAGGAAGAAGAAACCTAATTATGCATTAAAAGATACCATGTGGTTTTCTGACCATGCAGTAGGAGTGGAGTAAGTAACAGGAGAAGGAAATTAAAGTTGTAGCCGCACCAGACACACCTAGGTGACTGTTTCCTGGTGACACGTCATCTATAGTCGCACCACATTCTCAAACACACACACACACACACACACACACACACACACACACTCTGAGTGTCTCGTGTGTTTCTGATTTTTCACTCCAGATAGATTGTTTTGATAGCAGCTCACTGCAGTTTCACTTGAAACTTTCTGAGCAATAACATCGAAACTGGCTCTTGATTATGATTTAGTTCCTGGCCTTTGCATAAATAACAGTTAAACAGATTTAGACAAACACAGACTGCTGCTCAGGTGTTGGGTACCTATATGTAAAGAGGATTCACACAGAGCAGCATCTGTTGACATATCCTGGAGAGACAGAGACAAAATGTCTGATCTTTGACCTTTGGACTTTTGACATATTGACGGTGTGTAAACATCTCTCAGCCCAGAGCACATGTCTTGTTTAGCTTTGATGTTTAAAACTGGTCAAACAGAAGAGAGCACTCTTTTTAAACTGGGGCCCAGGAAGCTGTGCTGCATGTTATGGTATTAATCACGTGTGCTTCAGTAATTAATGTGTTCTTCTGTATATGTGTATGTTGCCCAGAGGCGATGCACTGGTTTACCCTTTGGACAATGATCTCACACCCTGACACATTTCATTCCTACACATGTGGCGCCACCTAGTGATTCTTTCTTTTTAATAATGTGAAATGTACTTCTGCTGTTTACCACTGGAGGTCATAGAAAGTCTACCCGTGGAAAATCCTTCAGTATAAATTCTCAAATCACAGGCAAATATACTGGAATATATGCTAAAAGTTGCAGTATAACTCCAAAAATATTAAGTTTCCTGCCTCTACACATTCAATCATATTTTCCCTGTTGGCTGGACACATTTGTCTGAAAAAACAGCTACATCAGAGATGTAAGTAATCTAATTGTGTTTCATATATTATGTGTGTATTAGTATTAACTGTTTTCTAGTCCAGAGGCCAGTAAATCTTTCACTGCCTGCCTGGCTGGATGACATATTGGCTGAAGGAGCAGGATTACCTCTCTCCACATGTTTGATGCAGGGTGGATTGTGGAACAGACCCAAGTCAAACAGCCTCAGTAAGTGATGAAAGTCTGAATGGAGAGCCAAAGTTTCGTGTTTCTTCTACATGAGGCCAATTCAGATTATGGCAAATAAGCCTGAGTTGATTTCCTTTAATTGTCCAACTCTCGTTGTCCTGTCCTATAAGACAATCACAACCCCATCTGGCAACTAAAACAAGCCTGCAGATTGGCATAGTGAGTCGGAGACTGACCTTGACCAGAAAACCTGGCATCAATCCTACATGTCAGCAAACCAACCAGATGAATGTGTCACTCCCGCCAGCTCAAGAGGCGCTGTTCTATAGCTGACCTCTGACCTTCCTGTGCAATGAGAAAAGTATCCAGAAGGAAATGCAAATGTTAAACACCACATCAACATAACTGATGTAAATATTACTGTCAGTGGGTTTTTACTGAGATAAAAAGTTTTGTATTTTTTTCATACACACCAATCACAGTTTCACACAACTTCCTCAATGTATAAAGTAATGTGTAAACCAGCAACTAAGATTAAAACCAGTGAACATCCCAAAATAAAATTACAGCCCAAATACTGCTCCTTTACAACAAGACATGCTTGTTAACAGCAGCCACTGTGGCCACAAGTGACAATTACAGGGTAACAGTGACACACTGAACCAGTAACACCAATGGTAGAAGAAGTACTCAAGTGGTAGAAATACCACAATGGAAAATTACTTTGTTGCAAGTAAAATTACATAAGTGTTGTCACAAAAATGTACTTAAACCAGCAAAAGTAAAAGTACACATTATGCATCATTACCATATTCAAAATGCTATATTATAAAGTATATAATAAACATGTATATACAGTATTACTATATGCTGAGACTGTTAGTAAGGAACTGGTGTTTCAGATAAATTAATTTGCAATAAAGTTTAACCTTATTTGCAGCATTACATTGCACAGCCACAGGACTCAGTGCAGTCCTGTCGTGCTAACTGGAGGAGAAGTTAGATTGGTGGCTGGTTAACTGACTGGAAAGCTCTCTTGTTGATCAGCGGGTAACCTCCATGCATAAATTCAATCTCGCAAGCAGAATGTCAAATCTCTTTCAAATTGGTGTGAGCGTGGCACAAATGAATAAGACTAGATATCCACACACACACACACACACACACACACACACACACACACTGAATCTGTCATGGGGTCCCAGCTCTTGTTTCACTGAGTGTGAAACACAATCAACAGCAGGAAGGAAATGCAATTTCAAGCTTCAGCGACAAGAACACGTGTCTGTATTTCAGTGTCATTCTTGTTTAAGGTGGATGGAGTCAGACATAGTGTGTGTTTGTGTGTGTGTGTGTGTGTGTGTGTGTGTGTGTGTGTGTGTGCGTGCTTGCGTGTGTGGATTTTCTGCCGACTTACAATATTTTCTACCTCTTTCCATCATTTCGTCCTGCCATTTATTGGAAGCACATGTTGTCAGAGCTGTCTTTGCGTCAATACACTGTCAAATTATTTAAATGAAATATTCTTTGCTGATACCTGATACTTACTGCTACTTTTGCAGCAGTACCAGCATCAACACTGATGGATGGATGATGGTGGAGGGCACGCTGACATAGGCCTGCCTTCTTTTGCCACGTGTATTAAATCTTTATTTAGTTTATTTATTAATTTATTTTTAAAAAGTATTATTGGAATTTTCACTCTGAAGCCCTAAACAACATAAACATAGGAAATAATGTTTTTGAAACTTGACTAACCTTTCAAAAAAAGGAATTCATACTTAAATTCAGATACATGGTTTTCGAATTAAAATGCAGTTCTACAAATTCAGTAGCGATTCAATTTTACAATGAAAAATGAGATATTCGGTTGCTGCTAAGATGTTCATGTTATCACAACTGTGCAAACTCAATCTGCTGATGAAGACTGTGTAATGTGCTCAAGAGTTCTAGAACAAACAAGTAAGTGAACCTTGAGTTGAGAGGGTCTTATCAAATAAAAACAAATCACACACACTTTGGTCCATTTACAATACTGTTGTGCTTACTTCATTGTTAAGGACACTAACAAATTATTGAGTGAAAGACAAAAACACTGTAGTATATGAACATTCACAGCATTACTATTAAAGACACAACAACACAACGCAATCTCTGACAGACTGCTGTTACATCACACACAGCAAATAGACACCAGAATACAGGCAGTAGAGCACAGATGACATAGAGATAACAGTGTGTGTGTGTGTGTGTGTGTGTGTGTGTGTGTGTGTGTGTGTGTGTGTGTGAGTGTGAGAGAGAGAGAGAGACCATACATGAGTGTGGTGCATGAATGTGTGTAAGTGAATGTGAAGGTTTAGGATAGGGCAATGAAAGGGTTAGATTTAGTTTTAGGGTTGGTTATAGTTAGGAGATTTGATGTGTGTGTGAGTGTGTGTGTGTGTGTGTGTGTGTGTGTGTGTGTGTGTGTGTGTGTGTGTGTGTGTTTAAATGAGTTAGAGGATCCAGCTCCAATCCTGGATTAAAGCTCATCTCTCTGTCTTTATCTCCCAATAGACTATCTGAGAGGCAACAGAGGGGTTTGACCCAGTTGGACACAAACACACACACACACACACACACACACACACACACACACACACACACACACACACACACACACACACACACACACACACACACAAATACACACACACATACACACACACACACGCACGCACCACAGCAGCACAGCACCAGAACAAAATGATTCACAGACAAAAGCATACAAAACTGTGGCATTAAATGATGAAGAAATCTGTGTGGGTATTACTGCTTTGGTGATTGATTACTGTAATAGAAACAACAGTACCAGGTGTCCAATCAGCAGGGAACAATTAATAACTTTTTGTGTGTGTGTGTGTGTGTGTGTGTGTGAGTGAGAATCCACTTCAGAGCTCTGGTCAGCAGTTTCAATAACCCCCCCCCCCCCTTCACCCTCCTTCATCATCATCTTCATCAATACCTGGTCAAATAACCTGGGAGTATCATACCTGCTAGAGATCCATCTAGGAAGCAAACAGCTATCAACTTAACTTTAATCACCAGGATCTGTGAGGTCTTACAACAGCGTGGCTCGTATCTGTGGAGGGATTGAGGAGAACTATGCAAACAAGCAGAGCTGCTAAAGAAATGTCAGTATGTTCCACCACAAGTCAGATTTCTGAGATATGGTTCTGCTTCTTACTGCTGGTTGTGCTTTGTTTAAGCTGAAAGTGAAGGTCAGACAGTCTCCAGAGTTGATATTAGTGCAGCTCTAAGACTTTACAGCACCAGAGAGCCCTTTTCTCCTCTTTCCTTCCTGAATTCTCCTCTCTCCTTCCTTCCTGATCATGGCTGATAGGAGTTTTAAAGGTGTGTCTCAGTTTAGTGAGCCCAGGGTCAACCCAGGGGCCTCGGTAACTACATGAGTTTGTTCTTTTTTATTGCACACCCAGTCCTACTCGCTCTCTCTCTGAGTGAAATATGTATAAGGATGAAATTATGTAGTTGTCCTGAGAGGCCGCTTGGAGCCTTCAGGTCCTGGGCAAACAGAGGGAAATAGTTGAGGGGTTCAGAGGAGGACATGGGAGGAGCATGACAAGCATGTTGTCAGCAAATTATCCTCCTCACTGGAGAAATTAGAAGAAACGTGCTGACGAGAAGGGAGATTTATTTTGATTTTTACAAAGAGCAGAGTTCAGTTGGCTGAATTCCAACAACCATCAAATAAGTTTTGATTGACATCAAATCATCTCCAGATTTTCTCCCTTTTGAATTGCGACGAGAAATAAACAAGGGCAGAAGACTAAAACCTCACCTCATTTCTTTCTCATCCTGGTTTCTGCATCCAGACCTGCAAATGCTAATCTCTTATGTAATAATGGTTCAAACACACACACACACACACACACACACACACACACACACACACACACACACACACACACACACACATACACACACACACATGCTTTAAATTATTTCTCAAGCCCCCACTGTAATAACACTTCAATATTTTTGTAGCCTTCTGCTATTAAATAGAGCAGCCCTGACTGACCCTGGGCTGCCGAAAAATAACTGCAGCCTTGCTGTCTCGGTTTGCCGTCATCCAACTCCTCTGGGAGAAGATCCTGGTTTTTGCTTTCTGATGGTGAAACACAGGCTGTTTAGTGCACAAAATCAAAGAGAGACTCAGAGTGTTTAGAGACTCTAAAAACAGATAGACCCTAGACTCGCCCTGTCTCCCCACATTAGTGCAGTGTACCCTTTTTCCACTCCTCCTCTAGCCTTTTCTCTTCCACTCTTGTGTACCTTTTATCTTGTGACATAAAAAGGCTCTCAGTTCCTCCTCACCTCCAGGGGCGGGGCTAGAAGGGGGGCACTAGGAGGCACCGGCCCCCACCCTGAAATATGATTGCAAAAAGTGGCAGACTGAGCCTATAGTATAGAAAATGTGTATTTTATTTCGATATATAATTTGTTTAAAATGAAAACAAGTGAGATTAACCTTCTAAAGTCAACGCTGTCGTATACAACAGTACAATACATTGTGTGTGTGTGGGTGGGTGGGGGTGGGGGTGTCTGTGGGTGATACATTATCTGGTAATAGTGAACATTTTTGTTAAAATAACAATATTACTTTATTCATACTGGTGGAGAAATAATCTTTTGTCTTGTGCCAGGTCAAAGGTCAGGGTCAGATACAGTATACATGTATTCCATTTCTTGCTCAGGAGAGGGGCTTGAGCCTGACTCCTCCATTTTGTCTTCTACACACACACACACACACACACACACACACACACACACACACACACACACACACACACACACACACACAAAGACATTCATTTATAGTGCCTGTCCTGCTAATGCTACTGTATGTCTGAACTGGAGCCATAAATGTTGTTGCAGGGTCTTTGAACTCCGAGGAACACAGTATGAGTCATGCACGGCTTCTTCGTTTGTGACAGTAAAAGGATGTGCAGATTGTGTTTGTGTGTGTGTACATCTGCTGAGTGTCTGGAGACAGTCACGCTGTTTGCATCACCTCAGCCAACCTAAACATTTCCACAGCTGCTGTTTACAGTCGCTTTGGCACAATCGTCGATTGACTATCAAACCTAGTCCTTTATAATTGCTCAGGCACAAAATGCACTGAGTAAGCCTTGCAATCAAAATAGTTTGCATTCATTTGCTATTGAATCATATTACTCTCAAATGCAGTTATAGACATGTTCGATGTGTAAATCCCTACATGCAAAATAGAGCAACCAGCAATCACAATAACCTGTCACACATATATTAGATACATAATACATATGTGGTACTTGTAAAAGTTGTCAGATGGATAGACTTAGGCTAGATGGAAACAACCTTGTTGCATTGCAAGGGAGGATATCAGGTGTGATGTTGATACAATGTTGTGGCCAGACAGAGCTCATGATGACCCATGAGCTTGATACATTTGCAGCACATTTTCTTTTTTCTTGCACATATCATGCAGTAGTTCATGATAATTTTGCTGTTGTACAGTATATATTTTTTTCTGTACAAGCTTTCTTTATGTATTTGGGTTTGGCTGGTGTGTACATACAATGAGAAATAGATGTTTTGTTGAAAGTGTAGTGTGTGCCATGGCTGACATCAATACTATTCAGCTGCCTAAATATACAATTTAGCAACTGGAAAATATTACATAGTGGGTAACAAACACACTTTCAGAGTACACAGTCATTTGACAAGATGTAGCATTTTGACTGTCTTGGTCTAAGTAATGATAAAGTAACCTTCTGTTTTGATGACAATGATTTATTCATTGATGGATATATTTACATTTGAAAAACAAGTTACTTCTTTTGATTGAGTAATCACCTTTTGCAGGTCACATTGAGTGGTGTGCTGAATGTACCACGTGGTGTGAGGATTGTACTTAATTGTAAGTTTGTTTCAGTAAATGTGCTAAGTCGATTTATGAGAAAAACTGTAAAACTAAGATCCCTCATTCTGTTTTCCACACAGCTGCCCATCTGTCTGCAAGTTCGCTTGATTCAAGAAATATTTATTAGAGATATTATTTTCCTGTATGTGGTGTGAATGAGTATGGAGACACACAAACTCCTTGCTAAGGCATCTTTGTGTCTTTTTCCTCACACATGTGTCAGTGTGGAAAGGTGTGGAGGTGATTTACTGTAAGAGTAGTGCTGTCCTGCAGCCATGTCCTTGATCTGTTTTGATATTAGAAAAATGCTGGTAGCTTGATCCTGCCATCGAGGCAGGAAGCAGTAAGTCACCCCCCCCCATCAACATGTCACTGTCCAACCTTCAACATGTCCAATATTGTGAACATGCACAGGCCAGATGGACAGACAGAGAACCAGACGGAGAGACAGACAGACAGATAGATAGATAGATAGATAGATAGATAGATAGATAGATAGATAGATAGATAGATAGATAGATAGATAGATAGATAGATAGATAGATAGATAGATGGATAGAGTTCTGAGAGTTCTCTTTCAGAGATGAGGTGTTGTAAAGAGTTATTGCTTTGGAAGGATTTCCTGTAAACTTGTGACAGCGAAGCCGAACCAGTCTGTTTGAGAAAGAGCTCTGCTGTCGGTCCAGTAGGTGGTGGAGAGGGTGATCAGGCTAATCCATAATGGATAACAGTTTATTCAGTCACCACAATTTCAATGGTGTCTGGAGCTAGCAGACTACAGCAAAGTACCGTGCACTGGCCACAACAGACTGATGTCTGCACAAGTTGAAGGATCTCAGCTTCCTCAGGAAATAGGTGCTCATCCCCTTCCTATATACAGCCTCGGTATCGGTCTTCCAGTTCAGTCTGTTGTTGATGTGGACGCCCAGGTACGTGTAGTCCTCCATCACATCAACATACCCTCCCAGAACACACAGGGGTTGTGAAGCCGTCCTCTTCCCTCTTAAGTTTACCACCATCTCCCTGGTCTTGGCCACGTTCAGATTTTGATTTCTTCCAGCTCACTCAACAGAATTGAACAGTGTTCTCTACTCTTACAAACTATCACTTATAAACCCAACTACTGCAGAGTCATCAGAAAACTATATATATATATATATATATATATATATACTATACTGTATACACATATATTATGGATTTATAATGGGAGTGAGCTGAAAAAGGGAGTTAAAGGTCTGAAGACAAAAGCATTTGGTCCTGATTCAGACATTTCAAAGGTCAGTAAACTTTGAATCCACCAAGGTCACTGACGCATAAAATGTTATTATTCATGCAGAGCTGATGGCAATGAAAAGAAAGTTGTTATGGGTTGCAGAATGTAAAATCACAACTGCTTGGCTGAGCATTACATAATTTAATTTTTTTTCTCCAGCGTTCTCATTCATCATTTCTCAAAACGTGCAGTGGTCCCATCATTAACCTGCAGGGATGGAATGTTTTCCTGCAGCCAGATTTACACAACATGACAGCATGCTGCCTGCAGTCTTTGCCTGACTAAAATAACCATCTGCACTGAGGTCTCTTGGCCACGTGCAGCATAATTTACTGCCATTTACTACTAACTACACACACACACACACACACACACACACACACACACACACACACACACACGCGCGCGCACGCATGCTCTAATCTGGGTCATTACACTTACTATGAGATGTGAGAGCACAAAACGGTTTCATTTAACAAAAAATGCAAACTATAAACTACACTACAGCTATTTGGTGTATAAGTATGAACTGCATTTTATTATTTTATATATTTTTAATAGTTGCTCCAGTGATTCATAAAAAAATACAAAGAATTACAGGTAATACATGACCCAAGTGCACAAATAGGCCCATATATCCATGTATTCCTAAATATACCGTAGCAAGTGAGAGCAAGTAGATGTCTCTTGTGTATTCGAACAGGGTGTAAGATTAAGTCTACCCTACCATCTTATGTCACATAAAGAAATTAAACCCTCAAACGTAAAAGCACTTATCATGCACTCACATTCTGCTCGTCCCAATATGTCTGTGGCAGTTCCCTTCTAGTTACTATGACATTTACTCACTGTTTTTTCCCATATCAATTATGTAGGATTATAATTGCTCTCCTTTGAAGTGGCTGTTTAAATAATCCAGGGAGGCTTGCTCTCGGCATCCCATTTCAGCTCAGTGAGGAAAATGAACCGTTGCAAAAAAAAAAAAAAAAATCCTGAATCTAGAGGTTGAGAAGCGGTATTTGCTATTGGAGGTAATTAGCTTTAATCTGGTATCCTGGAAATCTTCTCTGCTGTGCTTACAGTGTATTCACATCACAAGGAGGTTCAGAATAAATATGATTTTTGATGGAGCATTACTTACAGTCAGGTCCATAAATATTGGGACATCGACACAATTCTAATCTTTTTGGCTCTATACACCACCACAATGGAGTTGAAATGAAACGAACAAGATGTGCTTTAACTGCAGACTTTCAGCTTTAATTTGAGGGTATTTACATCCAAATCAGGTGAACGGTGTAGGAATTACAACAGTTTGTATATGTGCCTCCCACTTTTTAAGGGACCAAAAGTAATGGGACAGATTAACAATCATAAATCAAACTTTCACGTTTTAATACTTGGTTGCAAATCCTTTGCATTCAATTACAGCCTGAAGTCTGGAACGCATAGACATCACCAGACGCTGGGTTTCATCCCTGGTGATGCTCTGTCAGGCCTCTACTGCAACTGTCTTCAGTTCCTGCTTGTTCTTGGGGCATTTTCCCTTCAGTTTTGTCTTGAAATGCATGCTCAATCGGATTCAGGTCAGGTGATTGACTTGGCCATTGCATAACATTCCACTTCTTTCCCTTAAAAAAACTCTTTGGTTGCTTTCGCAGTATGCTTCGGGTCATTGTCCATCTGCACTGTGAAGCGCCGTCCAATGAGTTCTGAAGCATTTGGCTGAATATGAGCAGATAATATTGCCCGAAACACTTCAGAATTCATCCTGCTGCTTTTGTCAGCAGTCACATCATCAATAAATACAAGAGAAGCAGTTCCATTGGCAGCCATACATGCCCACGCCATGACACTACCACCACCATACTTCACTGATGAGGTGGTATGCTTTGGATCATGAGCAGTTCCTTTCCTTCTCCATACTCTTCTCTTCCCATCACTCTGGTACAAGTTGATCTTTGTCTCATCTGTCCATAGGATGTTGTTCCAGAAATGTGAAGGCTTTTTTAGATGTTGTTTGGCAAACTCTAAGCTGGCCTTCCTGTTTTTGAGGCTCACCAATGGTTTACATCTTGTAGTGAACCCTCTGTATTCACTCTGGTGAAGTCTTCTCTTGATTGTTGACTTTGACACACATACACCTACCTCCTGGAGAGTGTTCTTGATCTGGCCAACTGTTGTGAAGGGTGTTTTCTTCACCAGGAAAGTATTCTTCGGTCATCCACCACAGTTGTTTTCCGTGGTCTTCTGGGTCTTTTGGTGTTGCTGAGCTCACCGGTGCATTCTTTCTTTTTAAGAATGTTCCAAACAGTTGATTTGGCCACACCTAATGTTTTTGCTATCTCTCTGATGGGTTTGTTTAGATTTTTCAGCCTAATGATGGCTTGCTTCACTGATAGTGACAGCTCTTTGGATCTCATATTGAGAGTTGACAGCAACAGATTCCAAATGTAAATAGCACACTTGAAATGAACTCTGGACCTTTTATCTGCTCCTTGTAAATGGGATAATGAGGGAATAACACACACCTGGCCATGGAACAGCTGAGCAGCCAATTGTCCCATTACTTTTGGTCCCTTAAAAAGTGGGAGGCACATATACAAACTGTTGTAATTCCTACACCGTTCACCTGATTTGGATGTAAATACCCTCAAATTAAAGCTGAAAGTCTGCAGTTAAAGCACATCTTGTTCGTTTCATTTCAACTCCATTGTGGTGGTGTATAGAGCCAAAAAAGATTAGAATTGTGTCGATGTCCCAATATTTATGGACCTGACTGTATAAGCAAAACTTGTAGTTCGCTGATCTCTGTTCAGTTGATTCTCCCTTTATGATTTTTCGAACGTCAATGGAGAAAGAAATCCTTGTATGTTGATTCTAACTAAAAGCTCTGACAATAAAACTAACATTCATGCTTTTAGACTGCCATATTTTGTTCTGCAATCAGACTACATTGTACTGTTGCTGGACTTTAAATGTCAACCTTAGGTCACATCATTTATGTTAAGCCAACCACAAAAATGCACCACCAAACTACATTACAGAAATGCAAGGTGTTTTATTACAGTAACAGTAATTTGGAGCTTAAATTTGACTACAAGCATATTTTCTTTTAAACAATAACTTCAGGTCCCTTATTGAGCTTCATCTCAGTGCATAAGGTTGTTTATTTTATAGAGACACAGACTGGAAAGATAAGAAAACAGAATTTGTGCATACATTCATAGTACACAAAATAGATTACATAAAACGTTTCTGAAAAGCACAGCATTGTCTCATTGGACTTTGATGAGCAGAAAAAAAAATCTTACAGCAGTGTCATGAGTTCATATTGTCATTCTTTTTTGTGATCAACTTTTTTTATTGGCACCTTCAGACATACAAAACAAATCACACAACATGTGACAGGTAATAACAGATGGTGCACATAACGAGTGAGGGGGGGGGCAGTGCTATCATTTTCTTGGTTGCAGTTGAGCCAGCTAGCCAAATGTTCCTCTGTCTCCCAAGCAGGTGTAATTTATAGTCGTCATTAAGTAACAAAACAATCGGGTCAGTTCAAGTTCCAGTTTGTTCAGGTTGACAGAACATGCAATAGGGATTAAATAATCATCTTCAGTGCACGGTGTGAGGGAGTTTGCGCTGCCACGGCCCCCGACTGCAGCAGCAGCAAGTACTTCATAGAATTAGTCAAAAACTGAGAAACTGAGCTGAGATGAGAAGCTCTGAACAGACTGCAGTATCAGAATAGAGATGAAGCTGTTTTCTGCCCCAATTCCTCTGCTTCCCAGCCATTTTGATTCTGCTTATAGACAAAGAATTTGACATTGGATGAGCTCACAGGCTCAGAGCTGGATTTTGAGGTAATAAAGTGTTTCACGCTACACTGCACTCTCCTGATTTGACCATTATAGAAATATGTAAATAAACCTCCACCGAGTGCTGACCTTTCAGCTCTGGGATTAAGGAGCTCTAATTGGGAACTTGACAGAGATGTCAGAGTACTTGATGCATTTTTAAAGGACCCAAACAAAGATAGGATGAGTAATAGGTTGGATGAGTAAAGGGTGCTTTATGTACAAACAGAAGAAGAAAAAAATGCAATAATGCACTAAAGGAATGTTGTCAAGTTCTTGTGAATAATTTTAGAAACACCGCCAGGGTAACTTTGATATTTCTGAATCATGCTGAGGCTGAGGGTCGGGCTCTGGTCAAGTATCTGGCGGTGGACGAAGACCCTGAGGGGACAGATCATGTGTGAGTCATATGATCTAGGCTTTAGCCCTTCATGCAGATACACACAGACAGACCAAAGCTGATTGGAAACAAAGGCTTGCAGTGTATTATTTCTGCTGAGGCGTGAGACATTCTCCATTAATTTCATCTTGCTTTATGAAGCTGATACACCAAACACTGTGTGAGATGTGTTAGTAGAGTTGTTTCTCAGAGTCCCCCCTCTAGGAGCCCCGTGCCTGTTCTTACAGTATCAGAGCTGCTGTGGATGGCTTGACTAATGCAGCATATATATATATATATATATATATATATATATATATATATATATATATATATATATATATATATATATATTATATACTATAGCAGCTGAGCAAGGAGAAGCATCCATCCATCCATCCATCCATCTTCATCCGCTTATCCGGGGTCGGGTCGCGGGGGTAGCAGCTCCAGCAGGGGACCCCAAACTTCCCTTTCCCGGACCACATTAACCAGCTGCGACTGGGGAATCCCGAGGCGTTCCCAGGCCAGGTTAGAGATATAATCCCTCCACCTAGTCCTGGGTCTCCCCCGAGGCCTCCTCCCAGCTGGACGTGCCTAGAACACCTCCCTAGGGAGGCGCCCAGGGGGCATCCTTACCAGATGCCCGAACCACATCAACTGGCTCCTTTCAACGCAAAGGAGCAGCGGCTCACCCCGAGCTCCTCACGGATAACTGAGCTTCTCACCCTATCTCTAAGGGAGACGCCAGCTACCCTCCTGAGGAAACCCATTTTGGCCGCTTGTACCCTGGATCTTGTTCTTTTGGTCATGACCCAGCCTTCATGACCATAGGTGAGGGTAGGAACAAAAACTGACCGGTAGATTGAGAGCTTTGCCTTCTGGCTCAGCTCTCTTTTCGTCACAACGGTGCGATAAATTGAATGTAATACCGCACCTGCTGTGCCGATTCTCCAACCAATCTCCCGCTCCATTGTCCCCTCACTCGCGAACAAGACCCCAAGGTACTTGAACTCCTTCACTTGGGGTAACGACTCATTCCCTACCTGGAGAAGGCACTCCATCGGTTTCCTGCTGAGAACCATGGCCTCCGATTTAGAGGTGCTGATCCTCATCCCAGCCGCTTCACACTCGGCTGCGAACCGATCCAGTGAGTGCTGAAGGTCACAGGCCGATGATGCCATCAGGACCACATCATCTGCAAAAAGCAGCGATGAGATCCCCAGCCCACCGAACTGCAACCCCTCTCCACCCCGACTACGCCTCGATATCCTGTCCATAAATACTACAGGATTGGTGACAAAGCGCAGCCCTGGCGGAGGCCAACTCTCACCTGAAACGAGTCCGACTTACTGCCGAGAACCCGGACACAGCTCTCGCTTTGGTCGTACAGAGATTGGATGGCCCTGAGAAGGGACCCCCTCACCCCGTACTCCCGCAGCACCTCCACAGTATCTCCCGGGGCACCCGGTCATACGCCTTCTCCAGATCCACAAAACACATGTAGACTGGTTGGGCATAATCCCAGGCTCCCTCCAGGATCCTTGCGAGTAAAGATCTGGTCCGTTGTTCCACGACCAGGGACGGAATCCGCATTGTTCCTCTTCAACCTGAGATTCGACTATCGACCCGAACCCTCCTTTCCAGCACCTTGGAGTAGACTTTACCGGGAGGCTGAGAAGTGTGATACCCCTGTAATTGGCACACACCCTCTGGTCCCCCTTTTTAAAAGGGGAACCACCACCCCGGTCTGCCACTCCTTAGGCACCGTCCCAGACTTCCACGCAATGTTGAAGAGGCGTGTCAACCAAGACAACCCCTCCACACCCAGAGCTTTAAGCATTTCTGGACGGATCTCATCAATTCCTGGGGCTTTGCCACTGTGGAGTTGTTTAACTACCTCAGCAACCTCCACCAGGAAATTGATGCCAATCCCCCCTCATCCTCCAGCTCTGCCTCTACCATAGAGGGCGTATTAGTCGGATTTAGGAGTTCCTCAAAGTGCTCCTTCCACCGCCCTATTACCTCCTCAGTTGAGGTCAACAGCGTCCCATCCTTACTGTACACAGCTTGGATGGTTCCCCGCTTCCCCCCTCCTGAGGTGGCGAACCGCTCACCTGGTTTCCGAAGTACCTTGGTGCCGACCGAAAGTCCTTCTCCATGTCTTCTCGAACTTCTCCCACACACGCTGCTTTGCCTCTTTCACGGCAGAGGCTGCAGCCCTTCGACCCTTCGGTACCTTGCAACTGCCTCCGGAGTCGTCTGGGATAACATATCCCGGAAAGACTCCTTCTTCAGTTGGACGGCTTCCTGACCACCGGTGTCCACCACGGTGTTCGTGGGTTACCGCCCCTTGAGGCACCTAAGACCCTAAGACCACAGCTCCTCACCGCAGCTTCAGCAATGGAAACTTTGAACATTGTCCACTCGGGTTCAATGCCCCCCAGCCTCCACAGGGATGCACTGAAAAGCTCCGCCAGAGGTGTGAGTTGAAAGTCTGTCGGACAGGGGCCTCCTCCAGACGTTCCCAATTTACCCGCACTACCCGTTTGGGCTTACCAGGTCTGTCCAGAATCTTCCCCCACCCCCTGACCCAACTCACCACCAGATGGTGATCGGTTGACAGCTCCGCCCCTCTCTTCACCCGAGTGTCCAAAACATACGGCCTCAGATCAGATGAAACGATTATAAAATCGATCATTGACCTTTGGCCTAGGGTGCTCTGGTACCAAGTACACTTATGAGCATCCCTATGTTCGAACATGGTGTTCGTTATAGACAATCCATGACTAGTACAGAAGTCCAACAACAAACAACCACTCTGGTTTAGATCAGGGAGGCCGTTCCTCCCAATCACGCCTCTCCATGTGTCTCCATCATTACCCACGTGCGCGTTGAAGTCCCCCGGCAGAACTATGGAGTCCCCGACTGGAGCCCCATGCAGGACTCCACTCAAGGTCTCCAAGAAGGCCGAATACTCCGAACTCTTGTTTGGTGCATATGCACAATCAACAGTCAACAGTCAGAGTTTTCCCCCCCACAACCCGCAGGCGTAGGGAGGCGACCCTCTCGTCCACCGGGTTAAACTCCAACGTAGCTGCGCTCAGCCGGGGGCTTGTGAGTATCCCCACACCCGCCTGGTGGAGAAGCAAACACAACCAAAAGCCTGTTGTTGAATCACGTTGGTACAACACCATAACATAATGATGATGAGGTAAAGTGAAAGAATCACCAAAGTTATTACAATTCATCCTCTGGGAAACGTGAATGTGTGTACCTAATTTCATGGCAATCGATGTAATTGTTGCTGAGATATTTCACCCAAACCATAAATGTGAAAAGTCAGGAGATCACCAAAGTTATTAGGGTTCATCCTCTGAGGAACATGGATATATGTACCAAATTTCATGGCAATCCAATAGTTGTTGAGACCGATTTTGCCATTCCTGGAGCCACACTGCTAAAAACACCCAATTTTAGCAAAAACATGACAAAAAATGGGATGAGCAGAATTGTTTTCTCTGCTTTGCAAATGCAGCATTGACCTCCCAGTGAATATGAAATAAACAGTCTTGTCTTGTATGAACCTCACGGGCTGCCCAGGGCAAGGACTTTTTTTTAGAATATACACTTGAGCACACAGGATCCAAGCAAGCGCACACACACACACACACACACACACACACACACACACACACACACACAGCTGCACACACATATTTGCAAATTATGTAAGAAGGCAATAAACTAACTCTGTTTATGTAATGCTGGAAAAATATGCTCTACCCACAAACATGAAGCCAATAAAATGTTCAACTTTAATCTTCTGCAGTTCAAAAAAAATATCCAGCCACCCCAGCCTAATGAAGTAGACTCCAATGGGAACCCACTGGGGTAAAAGGAGACGCTGCAGCACATTTGCACGTTTCATTTCAGCTGGAAATCATATTAGCGTTGTGGGCTGCCGAAGCCTGAAGTTGAAATTAACCATGGAGGCGATTTAAAGGAGAAAGGGATTGAGAAAAGTAGGGCTGAAATGGTGAATTGGGAGGGCGGAGGCTGAATGTGGCAGAGAAGGAAGAGATGCAGTGGGATTAGGGAGAAGAAAAAGAGCAGAGGTGTGTGATAATCTGGAGGGAGAGATGAGCAGGAGGAGAAACAGGGGGGCAGAGGAGAAGAGGTGTGGTTACGTACTTGGCATTGGTGCAGGATATAAATTGGTATGTCGTACGCAGAGAAGAGGTCAGTTGGAGTTCAGCAGTGACAGACCTCCTGAATATCTTTCTCCTCAGGCAGGAGGGCCGGCCGAACATCAAAGACATAAGGTGATGCTGTGGAGGCAGAGGTGTAAAGTATTAGCTGCACTTTGTTTGAAAATTGTATAAAATAAATGTTAAAAAAAAAATGTTTCTACCTTCACGTTTGAGCTGTTTACAGTTTTATATAATAGTGTAGAGGACTGATTACATCACATATGTGGTAAAGATGTAATACTGCACTGCAGGATAATCTACCTTAATGAGCTCTTTAATGTCATAGAGTACTAGAGTCATACAATATTTCTTATAAGGAGCAGAAGAAATCAATGGGAATCATGGGGTTTTCTTGAAACACTTGTCATTTTCTCAAGAATCTTTGGTGATGTATGCCTTTACAAGTGAGTCAACAATAGAGAGATGACAGAAAATCAGGGCAGAGAGAGAGGGCACGAAATGCAATAAAGATCCCCAGGAAATCTTTTTTCGCTATGGACCACATGTCCAAACCAAAGAAAACTGACTGATTAATTAAACACATTGCCAGAAAGATTAAAAACAAGATGCAATTTGTCAAGACAAAACCATTTTTCTCTATGAACACGTATGTGTAAATGTATCATGACCGGCCAATCTATCACACCTGCAGGATGCTCAGATAACTCTATATGGATTATTAACATGACTGGTCATTTTGACTGACAGGGATTTTTGCTCCTTAAGACCTTGTGGAAATCAAATCTCTCTAACAAATAAGGTAATTCAGCCATTCATACAGCTCCTCTTTCATGGATGAATCAGGCAGGTGGCAGTCTATTGTGGTTAGAAGAGAAGACCCCATATTGTGTTTCCAGGGTGATTGAGTGGACAGGAGGCAGTGGGCGGGAATCTCTCAGCCTGAGAGTTCAGGGCGGAGTAGAGACGATGAGGAGCTCACCTGTAACCACCTGGCTCCCCTGCTCTGGATGTCAACAACCAAATTAGCCTCATCAAAGAAAGTGTGTGGATGATTTTCAACCTTGTCCCATTGTTCTTATGGGGAATGCATCCTTTAAATTTCAATTTAAAGAATTCAGATGACCGGATTGTTTCAGTGCTTTTGATCCAAGCCTTTTAGGCAGAATTTGAGCCCTAGAGTCCCCCAAATGCACCCCATATAAATGTCTGTCTGTTTTATTGCACCAAATTAGGTTGATTTTTTGTGACTTTTCTCTACATCTAGGCTTTTTTTCTTGTGAATAGTAAGGTCATTTTTGGGACAAGAGGTCACAAGTAGATTTGTTTTATTAGGTCACAAGCCCAAAAGGTTGGGAATCACTGGTCTAAGACATGACTCTAAAAAAGCCTTAGAAAATCGCTTATTGTTATTGATTTTAAATCATTCTGAAAAATAACACAAATGCTATAATACTTAAACGAACCAGCATGTGAGGCATTTAAGCAACGTGATATGTTCCCCAACAAAACAGTGACCACTTTTAACTGTCAAATGAAAAGAAAAACTTAATTTAAGACAATAAATGGACAGTGCAACCCCAAAAGACTTTTGATGACAGATGGGGCCCAAAGGAGCCACTTGGCATATGCCTCAGCACCTAACTTTTACCAGATGGTTAAACTGAAAACCAGTTCTGTGTCCCAAACTGCTCTGTTGTTTATCTTCTGATTGTTCTCTGTACAATATTTAATTATCATTAACAGTCTATCAAGTATAGTAGTCCTACCGGTAAAGAATACTCTAGCCTACATCAACATCCGCTGGAGAAATTGCTTTATCGGTCGTTGCAGCACCCCCTTGCGGCGCCCCCTGCCCTTCATTCCCCGGTCCTAACCTAACTGTTGTGGATCAGCAGTCGAGCCCCTTCTGGAGCAGAGAGTCAGCCCGCCCCGCAGAGCTGCAGCCCGGGCTCTGGCGGTGACAGTACCAAACACACTCAGCCTGAGCAGGAGCAGCAGCGTCGATCAGCAGCGGATCTACCCCTACCGAGCTGGACCCGGACGGGTTTGTGGGAGAAGGAGCATTAACTACAGAAAGAACTACAGATAAAGAAGAGGAGATTTTTCAGGCTGCTTGCTGTTTTCAGAAAAGTTGTACCTGCACAGAAAAGGACACCGGATTCATGCACATTTACTGTGTTAGGAAATATTGCTGTACGGTCTGCTTGTGAAGAACATCTTGCTTAAGGTGAGTAACGTTAGATCACGCAGCGTGCAACAGTGATTTAGTGAGTCAGTCTGCATTTCTGTGCTATATTCTCTAACAGGAGGGTTAAATAAAGTTATTGTCTTTGTTTCGAAGCTTCTCACCCTGTTTGTAGTATACATCTAGTTAAGAATTAAAAGTAACTTATTTCATGATGTTGATTAATTTGTGCAAAATTATCCATAAACAAGCGTGGTTTATGGCCATTTGTGTCAAAATGGAGGTTGATGATACTAAGTTGATAGTACAGCGTTAGAGAATTTTTTTTACAGTAGTCTACATGATTAATTGGTAATTGATAGTTTAAAGTACTTGAGCACATGTGCAGTTGTTTCAGTTGAATGATGTGTGTGTGTGTGTGTGTGTGTGTGTGTGTGTGTGTGTGTGTGTGTGTGTGTGAAGAGAAAGAAGGGGTATGAGGGAGCCATCCGGCTGTTTCGGTGAATGGGATTCGGCTGCCCCCTTGCAACTGACACACACACACACACACACACACACACACACACACACACACACACACACACACAACTGCTCTTGCATATCACTTTTTTTGTTGTCAGTTCTCAGAAAGAAGCAGAGAGGATGAAGGGAATGTAATGAAAAGGAAAGGTCACACAGAGAGAGAGAGAGAGAGAGAGAGAGAGAGACACACACCTAAGCACCACTTGTTTTATGTTCTCAAGGTCCACTTTAATATATGGATTAGTTATTAGTTGAACTGGAAACGTCCAGGGTCTTACGAGACCATAAATAATCCCCACAGGAGCAGATATAAATGCTGAAGCATTCCTGAGATGCTCTCCATCTTCTTCTCATCTGTGGTGAACACCCTCCCTGCAGCTGGTTGATGGGTTAGACGTCATGTTGTCACAGCTTTAAGACTTTAGCTAAATGCAAACAACACATGAATGCATGTACGCTGCAAACATGGATTCTTTTTTTCTGCACACACATGCTCCCTCCTCACCTGCACAGATGTTAACTTGGTGTTCAGGCATCACGCCACCTCACTTGGAGACCCTATATCATCCTGCCCTGTCACCACAGCACAGGCGGGGGGTGGCAGGACACATACAGAGAGAGAAGGGGGAGAGGGGGATTTGGTGGGAGGTGATAACCAAGCTGTCGGATGATCAGGATTGAAACAGCTGAAGAGGTGGAGGGGGGGCAGGTAGATGAGGAGGGTGTGATGCTGAGGGATCCTTTTTTATCACATGGCTCCTTCACAGCACGAGAAGCCCTGAGGGGGGGCGACGTGTGAGGCGGTCGAGCGAGAACATGACCAAAGTCATGGGTCAATGTGTTGTTGATAGCATGTAATCCTGAAACTGTTTTCCTTGTCTTTTTGCGCTCCTGCTCTACCTTTTCAAATTGATTATGAAATAGATTTTCTTCAGCTTTCTACTTCTACTGTTGAATAATCCGACATCCCATCATCTCCATTCATGTCTACATTGAGTTAACAAATATGTGTGAGTCGAAACTAGAACACAGCCAGAGGCACTATGACAGCTGATGCACATATGCACAGTACTTGCTCTGAAGACGCTGACACATTATAGACACACCTACTGCTCAAAATGTAGCAGCAGCTTTTGCAGCTTAATTTGCTCATTAGATAATCTCATCTGAAAATAGCACATAAATGTGCACAAGAGGGGCACATCTGTGCACTCTGGAGCACTCTTGCATAACGAGTAAAGGAAAATCCCACAATAAAGTGATAGAGAGAGAGAGAGAGAGAGAGAGAGCAATTTGGTCCACACCTGTGAGGCTCAATTAGCAAAATGCCTCTCCAGCCATCTAGGATTGAAATGATAACATACTTCCATTTCATATTGCTGCAGCGGCGATGACGTTGGGTAGTGGATGTGATTAAAAGCATGCAAGTAGCATGTCTGTATGTTTAATTCATTGTCATCCATCATGATGTAACATAGGCTACTGCTCTTATTAAACACCACTGTAGGTAAGTTTGTGTATTTCAGAATCAGATCATAAAACGGTTTATGCCACAATAAATTACTCCTATGTGGAATTTTCCGTGGTGAATGGTGCATACATAAACAAACAAACAAACATATTAAACATTGATATGAAATAAACAATAAATACAGAAACAAATGTATACATACAAAATAACTGATCCATAAGAAAAAAGAGGCTGAATTATAGTATATTTAATTTTATACTGAGCTTACATGTGAAAAGTCTTGTGGAAGCACTATAGGAGCCTTAAACTCTTAGGGAATCATGCACTCAAAGGAGCTCAACAGATGTGTTTTCTCGGTGTTGTCTTTTGTTTCCCTCCATAACCTATTTCATGTCTAAAGCTTCATGTCAGACAAGCAGGTCTGTTTGATTTCATGCTGTAGTTCAGTGTCTCCTGTGCAGTTGTTTCCCCCCTGTTTCTAGATACAGTTCGTGGAAGTAATGTTGTTGCTGAGATCCAGTTTTGCTTGTGATTCCCCTCAGCTGTTGTGTGTCTAACAGCGGGAGCGTCATTGAGATTTCCGTCAGTTTCTCACTGTCAGCCCATTAAAACAGGACAAGAGCTAGAGCACAGCAGGGGATAGACGAGCTGTCAGTGTCAGACTCACTGACTGTGGACTCATTGTTCAGTACATTCAAAACTAAAAAACACACACACACACACACACACACACACACACACACACAGACTACCCTCGTCTGGTGATTAGCTGCCTGGTTTCCTGCTTTTGAAGACCCGTTCTTGACTAAAAGTGTAGCAACAACATCACTAATGGCTTTGCTTTAATGTTCATACAGTTTTATTTTTCAAAGTCTTTGACCAATTTATAAAAGATATTAACAATTATCTGCATCTGCTATAATTCATCTGCTATAATTCAGCATTTTGAAGCTGTAACTTTTTACTCTTAAAGAAACACCAGCAGATAGATTTGTCTTCTGTCATGCAGGTCACAGTGTGCGCTCGATGAGCTAGCAAACTTCTATGGTTGACAGTGAGTCAGTTGTTAATTTAAATGTGCATACACTACATATGTGGTTGATCTGTAGATGCATTTTGTCGACTTGCATTCCAGAGATTTTACTGTGGCCAGAAATAAACAAAGCAACATGGATATGACGGAGGGTAAGAGGAGATGCTTCTTTTTATTTCTGCTATTGATTATTTTCAATGATTAATCGTCTCTTGCAATTAAAATGATTTCAGAGTTTAGCATTTAGAATTTCTTCATGTGAAATTGGTGTCCACGCTATTTAGGGAGAGACAAGCTGTTGCCATAAACATGATCCTCCAAAACAACAGTACGAGTATTTTGGTTCCCATTATTTATTTGCTTCCAGAGCAGGTTTCATGTTAACATCCAACTTACAGCTTTGAATCAGGAGGAAGACACAAAACCCCAATCATTCCTTGTTTACAGTGACATGCTTCCTTTCACATCTTGCTAGTTTTAGCCCAATTGGAGTTTATTGGACTTGAATGGAACTTGATTATAGACACCGTACTGTATGCTTAACACTCATTTAGGCTTCATTCAGAGACATTTATCTAAAGCTTTATACAGTATGTTCATTAAACATTTATTTAAAATTGTATTTTTCATCATTGTTTTACTCAGTGTTAAAACATGTTTTAATCTTTGTTAGTTCCACTGTCAGACCTTCCTTGATGGTTCACTAAACAAGAGCTGCATTTAGTCTGGTCCTGAGTACTGAAGAGTTAAACAATTAAACTATAGATTTATAACTGAATGAATTTTTACAGTAGCAGTGTACGATGAGATGTTATGGCCATTGGGTAAAACTCCCAACAAGTGGCGTGTAGTGATTGTTTCCTGTAAACACATGGATGCATAAACAGTGCAGCCATCCTCTACTGCAAATACCTTATATTGAATTTATATATTTATTAAATTATTTGTTATTTGCAAAAACTAACACAGCCTTGCAGATAAAAATTGGTATTTTTTGCATTTCTGAACCTGTATGTCTGACATGAAAGCCAGGTGAGCTATTTTGGGTTTACTAGGTTCTTTGTTAATCTCACACATTTATCTAAATAATTCTTGACTGCATCACTTCAATTAATTGACATTTGTCAAGCTACAGGAGGCCAGGCCAGGTCTACAGGGGGAAAGACTGCTTCATTCTGCAATTATTTTAAGTTTTAGAATTAGGCTGTATCAAGTGTTATACCTTTTAGCTAAGCTGGCTCCATGGATGGTATTGTTAGTCCACCACTTTTGTCCTGACTGCAATATTTTTAAATATGGTGCAGACATTCATGTCACCCTCAGCATTAATTGTAATAACTTTGGTGATCTCCTGAACTTTCCTCGAGCACCATCATCAGGTCAAAATCTTTATGTGTCCATACTTTTTTATTTTTTAGCAAATACCTGCAAAACTAAAGACATTCCCATCAGGTGCTAATTACTAAATATAATTACTCAATTACACTAACATGCTTAACTAAGTTGGTGAAAATGGTGAACATTATGCCTGCTAAAACATCAGCATGGTCATTGTGCGCTAGTAGCATGCTAATGTTAGCAGTTAGCTCAAAGCACTGCTGTGCCTCACAGAGCCGCTAGCATGTCTCACCTAACTAGTCAAGAGGTATATGGAGCCACAGGAACTCCATACAGACTTCTGCCCTGCCTATTCATCGGCCCCAAGGTGTGGCTGTATAGACTCGGGTGGACCAATCCTATCATCGTCAAGCTGTCTTCAGTCTCAGCCTGTCATTACCCCCTTTGACTTTTTTACAGATTTAAAAACACCCAAAAGCGGCCATTAAATGCTCCATGGACTTGAACACTGCCTGTCTATTATCATGCTTGTGCAGAGCCCTTTTCAACATGAAAGGAGACTCAAAATGTGTTTTCTTTGCGTAAGTAGATTGCAGGTCAATTAAATTGCTGTTGGAATCTGATAGCTGAGATGGCAGGCGGAGATTAGCTCTGAAAGCCTTTACAGTCTGTAAGAAAAGACAGAATCAATGCAGAGTGGAGTAAGTCTGTGTGTAATGGACATTAGTGGGCAGAGCTCTGGCACAGATCATATTAGAACCAGGATTGCTGAAGTCTGCCAACTGCTCCAAACTTCCATTAGTAGGCCAATGAAAGTGTGTTTACTCAACACTCATGTATTCGTTCACTTTACCCTAAAAATACTGTAGAGAAACTTCTATTACACGCTGAAATTGCAGTTTTAAGATGTTACAATGCAGCAAAATTCACAGTGATTATTAACCTTTGCAGTATACAAATGTGCCAGCTGTACTGTGTGCAAAGTATAGAGTATAAGTACCATCACTGCACATGGAACCAGTTTTCATCCATTTGAGCACTGCCTAGCCTTTCTCCCTCTCTCTTTCTAAGGAGAAGGCAAAGTGGCCTCGTATGTCACAAAGTGTCACTTCACTGCTGTCAGTAGGTTGATGTATGAGGACCGAAATGGCCAGTGCTGAAACAGCGGACCACACGCACGCACACACACACACACACACACACACACACACACACACACACACACAGATACACACAACACAAGATTGATGGATGACACCAGTATTAGGTCCAGAATCGAGGCACTTTGCCCGGTAACAGATAAATGGTTTTAGGAGGTCGGGATACGACCTGCAGTTGCAACAATAAGATGTTTTTATTGGTAGCAATCTTGTCTCTATGAGAAAACCCATTCTTTGTGAGTTAAGAGACATTTTCTTATTCTAGCTTGAAATCTGAATAAATCTATCAGAGTTGGACTCTTTACATGACTAACAATGCCCTGCTTACTGTACAAGTGAGAAAGCCATTGATTAAGCTGTTTGTTGATTTGCCTCTATTGGAAACCTGATTTGTTCCAGCAAGAGGAAGCAAAACATGAATTATTGATCCGGTTTAAAAGCTGCCCCCTGCTGCTGTGGTTTAGCTGTAATTTACTCAGGAGTTTTTAGAGGATCCTCTCAGATATGATTTTGTCTTTCCAAACACTACACAGTTGTTCATAGGCCCTGTCTAAAACAACTACCTCACCGGAATCAAATCAGTGAGTTTTTCAGCATGTTGCAGCGGTGCACCTATGAGCTAATAACATAAGCAAAGATCTGTTGACACCCAGTTGTTTGGACGTGTCTGATTTATAGATCAGACCCACCCTCTTGGCCAGCTTCTGCCTCTTTACGTGTGTGTGTTTTGCTCAGCGGAGTGAAGCCAGCTCGGAGGATGCGTCTGCCAGATGACCCCTCTGCAGAATGTGTACCAACGACGGGCCCCTCCCTCTTCCCGCATCAGCTGACTAGCTTGGATAAATTGTGGTCGGCTTGTCTCGTGGAAGCGGAGAGGAGAGGGAGACGGGGTGGGGTTTAACCATGAGAGAGTTTACATCGTGACCCTAGTGTATCTCTGCATACTGTACTCTCAGTGGTGATTGATCCCTACTTTTTAATTGCCGACAGATGTCTCTTCCCCAAATGTCCATCCCTCCATCTCTTACTTCCTTTCTCTTACACACATGTTGGGCTCCGATGTTCCCAGAATTCTTCTGGGAACCTCTGGGATGCAGTCCCAGCCGCGGTAACATAACTCCCACCATCCTCTCATCCGAGACAGCCCTCATCCCTCAGTGGTCCCATCACACATGGATTGCCAAGACTCAGCTGGCCTGGAATTCGTCCTGCGTTTATGAAACATTTGGCAGATTTTGAACATAGTTGCAGTTTATGAAGTGATGCAGTCTCTGGTTTTGTATCAGTTTCACTGGGTCTTGAGCTCACACTGACAGAGCTGAATCATGGAGGTGTTGTCTGCTTTTGTGTCGCCATGTCTTTGTCTGCTCTGCACTATCCTGCAGAGAATTGGTTATGGAGGATTGTGTCCATCTGCTGAGTGAGATTTCTTGGAAAAGAGAGACACAGTGCGGATAAAAAGATGGACGGGTTTGATCAGCAGAAAAGTGAAATCAAGTCCTCAGCATGAGCTATACTTTGTGTGTGTGTGTGTGTGTGTGTGTGTGTGTGTGTGTGTGTGTGTGTGTGTGTGTGTGGTTTAAAATGTACTGAACAATGAGTCCAGTGTGATTCTTTCCATTACACGCGTCCTCAAGCCTCCCTCAGCTTTCCTCCGCGATTTGACATTCAAAAGATGTATTGTCTAAACAAGCCTTTGATATTCATATTATTATCATAACAGCGTGAAGCTTGTAGTGTTTGGGGTCTTGGGTTTTTTCTCCCCCCCCCACCCCCCCCCCCCCCCTCTTGGCCCAGACTGTGGGCAAACATAAGTAGGTCAAAGTTTACTGGAGCGTCCTGTCTGAGCAGGAGGATTGGAGAAGTGGAGGGGGGGGTCTCACAATCAATTTCATAATGAAAGTCTAGCTTACTTATATAGAGAGTTTGACCGTCTGCCTTCTAGGAAAACGTAAAGTCTAATAGCCATTTATCAATGTTGTATTTTAACTGTAACTAAAGAATTGATGGCTGAATGTAAAGTAGAAAAACTCATTAAAACCCATTAATGAAGGTAATAAAACTTGACTGATGGCCAATATTAGTGGGTGATTGAAGCTCATAGGTATATATTGGCATAAATGATGCCAAAGATATGTTTATAGTAACTTAGAGTGCATAGTAAAATCTGTAAATATCCGCTACTGTACATATCTATGCTTATAGAACCATAATTAAGGGATTTTGTAAAATTATGTTTCTTTGTGTTATGTTTATGTTATCTTTATTGAGTAACATCCCCTGAAAATCTTGTTTTTGCTGACCTCCAGTGGTTGAACTTCTCACAGTGCTGCGGTGATGTCGAAGCGTTCATGTTGTCTGTGCACCGTGACACTGTTGCACGTGGTTACAGGTGCTAACCACACCCATCAGTGATGCTGGGGCAGGGTTAGGGTGAAACCATAGTCTCTGTGATGTCACCGGTTTCTGAAGAGCCTAAATGAATCTCAAAGTAGGCGGCTCTGTTAGGCTGTACTAGGCAGCGTTGCTTTAAGCTAAATGCTAATGTCAGCATGCTAAGCACTAAACACAAAGTACAGAATAGGTCATTTTAAACTGAAACCATTAACATACTATGTAATGTCTTATCTTTCCTTGTGAGAGGATTCAATCAATAGTTGTGTGCCGAAATACTTAATGCAAGCTCACTCTGCTGGCCTTGTTGACCTTTGTAAACCAAACGTACCTCTATAGATTAGCGTGTCTGGGTGGGAGTGTGTGATGGGACTGGGAGAGGTCAGAATGTCGGCTTAGAGTTGAGAAGAGAAGGACTGGAGGGTTGAGGCTCATGTGATGATGGGAGTTTTATGAGTCCAAGTCTAAAAAATTCAGTATATCATTAACAATAATCATGTTGTTTCTGTAGCTCCACTTTTAGAAAACCAATGCCTGGCATCCGATAACAAAGAAGATATGGAATATTTATAGTTGCTGTCAGTTGAGTTTGTTTAACAGGAATATGTCCAATTCCTTTCTCACTGTGAGAGAGATTTCAAAAATCAGATGTTATCGTTGATGATATAAAGTGTTAGCAGACCAGGATTTGCTAGTTTGTGGAGTTTAAAACACAGCTCTTGTCTGCTGCCAAAGATCAAACAAATATATTAAGGTGAAGACAGAGCAGTTTGGAGTGGTAGCGATGGCGGATACAGAGATAAACAGATGAAATGATGCCATTGTCATCCTATCTTATTAACTATGCAGGGTTGGGAGGGGATTAGCCTTGCTTACATAACTGTCTCCCCCTATCTCCACGCTTAACTAGCTCATCTCCCCTTTTTCCCCATCCCACACACTCTCCCTCTCTCTTCTGAGATCACAAGATTGGTGTTGACCTATTTGTTATTCCAGTATTTTGGATATATTTCTTTGTTTTTAGCTCTTCTTCTCTTTGGGACCAAAAATCCTCAAACAAAAGACAGTAGGTGATTGAAAATGGGGATTTGGGGAGATGATGAAAAATTAGGAATTGACAAGGCGATGCAGGGAAGAAACATGTAGTTGGTGGAGGAAATAGAAAGCACAGCAAATGTTATAAAAGGTCTGCAGATAAAGCGAAAGGAAAAGAGGAAACAGGAGAAAAAGGGGGATGGGGGAGTTTTCAGGATGAATGAGATAGTCTATTTATAGTTTATCCCTGCTACTGGGTTAGACCGCATTGCCCGGCGTAGAACAGCTCAGCATCCATGTCAGTCCTCATGTCAGTCTCCATTAGCTCTATATACACACACAAACACACATATACAGTATGTCTATATAGGGTGTCATGAAAACGTGTGTATGCTGACCTTTGCAACTGAGCAAAAGACGGATCTGATGGTGTGTTTGTGTGTGTGTGTAAGGCGCTAAGTTAGAGCTACAGTTTACAGTCGAACAGTGTCTGACATAAATATGCTGTGAAATGTGGGTGTAATTGCGTGCCACTCAGCTCAGTGCGTGAAAAGATTGTCTTTTGAAGCAAATGGCGCACTTCAGAGAGTGATGGTTTCAAATTAAAACACACAAAATCCAACGCAAAGTACACGCCAAACCTAACGTCTTCTCTCTAATTTTACTGCTTAATTTTAGGAATAAATTAACCTTCCACCATCTCTCGAGTCCTTCGAGTTATTTTTTGTTCTTTGATTGGATTTGCATATATGTGTTCTCTTTGGGGGTTTTTTGTCCTCTCACATACACAGAGCTACAAACACACGTGCAGGTGAATGCATGCGTTTCAGGGAGAGAAACGTGTTCCCTCAACTACATTGAACTGTGGGGTTCCCGTTTGGCCAACTTGGATGACATCAATGTGCTTGTTTATTGTACCTGCTGCAGGCACACACACACACACACACACACACACACACACACTTACTGTACATCTAATTGATCAGGCAGAAGAAATGGCTCCTGTTTTAAACTAAATTCAGAAGGTGTTCTGTGTTTCTGCAAATAGCTTTTTTTATGTTTCTTTTTGTTATTGGGTATTTACCATAGCACTGCTGGCTCAGAGTAATTTTGGTTTCATTTTCACGCTTGTTGGGTCCCAGATTTGGCTCTATAACACAAAAACAGCTCAAATTTTCTTGCGTTAAGTCACAAGCATGAACTCTAACCACTGGCCATTTATATTTATTTGGGTTTCTTAGGGAGAATAAAGCTAAAACTAAATAGATTTTTTTAATCAGCCCAGTATAGGAAACTTTGCATTGGAAGTTATTAACTGTGAGCTGAAGGCTGCGAGGACTGGCCAGCTACTGTATAACTTCCTGGATGATTCATGGAACAGTCTCTGGGTTGCACAGGACCTCGTTTGTTTCTGCTGTTTCTGCCCCCGACTCACCCTGCTCCAATAACACTTACTGTGGTTGTGGCAGAGGGGACACATATACAGTACAGACACACATTCATGAGCACACATAGACGCAAGTATTCACAACATGCACATGTGCAGATGTCTGCAGAGAGACAGACAATATAATTTGTTTCACTACCACCATGTAGTGTAGCACATAGAGGCAGGAATGGAAATCATCTCAAAGGTTGAGATAAATAATAGCATTAGATTTTCCTTGTTCTCGTGTGTCAAACTTAATCTGGTGCTTTTTTTTTTCCACTCTGTTGTTGGTTACTGATCTCAGTTGGTTACTGATCAAAAAGTATCTTAAGTCTCGTCTTGTAATTTGTCTGTGAGTTCCATCAAAGACAAATTTAGACCTCTAAACTTCATAGATGTTTCATTGCTGCTTAAACATTAATGCAGCACAAACAATAACATAAAATAATGTTACAGTATATAACAGTATGACACTAAATCTACTTACTTTTATTGGAAAGGATTTTGAATGCAGGCCTTTTACTTGTAATGGACTTACATTGTTGTATTGGTACTTTTACATTTGAGTGCTTCTTCCACCACTGGTCTGTGAACTACATATGCATCCTCAGAGTAGTTTCCTTGTGTTCTTGTGACAGCACAAACCACCCTGCTGCAGTAGTCATAGATGGCGAAACATGATCAAGACGGAAATCTTTCACTTTTCTGTAGCCCGCGTGAATCGTGACAGCAGCAGCTCTCATGCTGTTTGTCTCATTTCAACTTTCTCTGGATTTAGGTATAATGCAGTTAAAGTGCAGCCAGATGCTGACAGGTGTGTTTCCATGAAATATTTCCCCCCTTAACTTCTCAATGCACACTACTGTATGTTCCTGCTCCTTGAGCTGAGAAATGTATTTGACATAATAGAGGAAAAGCTAAAGACAGGGAGACAGAATATCATGAGAGGAGACAAACTGTGTGAATGAAAGGAGATGATTTGCATCCTCTAGACAGACAAATTGTTACAACAGCGGCAGGCTGATAGAGCTGGAGACAGACAAAAGCCAAGACAAAGCTTTTGGCTCTGGCTGTAGTTGAAGCGCTGAGAAGGCAAATGAAAATTTTCTACAGTTTTTTTTTTTTCTTTTGTTAATTTCTTCCTGCTCTCTTTATTTCCTCTGTGCAGTCAGCTTTTGCTACTCCTGCCCATGTCTCACCGTTTCCCCACAGAAGACCCTCATTAGTTATCAGCTATCTGGGAACATGCAACATCATCCTTTTTTATAGTAAGATTTTCACAGAGAGAGGTTAATTGTGTGCGGCTGTGGCCGAGCATAAGCTGCTGTTCTTAAGATCGGTTACAGAGATGGATTTGACCTGCTGCTGCTGCTGCTGCTGCTGCTGCCCTGATCTCATGTCATCTCATCTAATCTGGCCACTGAGGACTTCTGACATCTGAAATCTTAGAGGACATTACAGGGTGGAGAAGGGAATAGAGAAAGGAGAGTTAGAGGAGGAGTGTATCAATTAGCCGTTTCACATCACTGAGTACTTGATGAGGTAATTCTCCTCTGGCAGAGGTGGAAAGTAACAGTTACTCAAGTGCTGTACTTGAGTAAATATAATTTTGAGGTATTATGAGTATCTACTTTATGTTCCTTAATGCTTCTACTACTCTACATTTTAGAAGAAAACATTGTACTTTTGCTCTGGAGATTAAGATTCCACATAAAAAAACAAACATGATGGGTTTATAAAATACAACACATTTTTTAAGATTAAAGTTTAGTAAGTAAAGTAAGTCTAGTTGTCTCTTGTTACAAGATGTTAAGATGGCTAAGAGTGATTTCCCCTCTAAACTTCTCGATAGGTCTTCTTAATTAGGCCTTCTTAATAGTTCCTTTAAGTAACAGTTCAATGCCCACAATAAAAGCAAAGGTTAGAGAAAAGTAAAGCAAATGGACACATATTTGTGAATCAAAACTTAATTAGAAAGTTTTTATCTTTCCAATAGGCCTGCACGATTCGGGGAAAAATATGAATCACGATTTTTTAGCTTAGAATTGATATCACGATTCTCTGCCATGATTTATTTTCTCACGAAGTGTAATGTTTATTGCACACATGAACCATGACAAAACAAAACAAATTGGCAGTACCAAACATAGATTTCTTTTGGCACCTATAGCACATTGCGCATCACCACAAGCCTGTAAACATAGAGGCTTCAATGAATAAAGAAAATAAAGTACATACTGGCCATTTAAGTACACTAGGCTACCAAAAATAGTGACATATAACACATTGAACTAAATACGGCCCTGATACAGGCTCTATCTGAACTCCATGAACATGTCTTTACATAATTAAAGCATGTCAATGTCAAAAGCTTTCAATAAATGAATTGAAGGAGAGAAAAAAAAAATCGAAGTCATTTAAAAATTAAATCGCGAACAGGGGTGAATGGAGATCGCGATTTTATAACGATTTATCGTGCAGGCCTACTTTCCAATCCTTATTCATCATCTCTCGGCCCCTCAGATTAAGATAAACTAGCTTCACCTCAACCAGCACATGCTGCTTACATAATGACAGTATTAACAGTCTTATAATGTATATGTATTCATGTTCTGCAGAACAAGTAAATTTACTGGCAATACTTCTGTACTTTGACATTGTCATATAGGTACTTTAAATTAAGTAAAGGATCGCAGTACTTCTTCTACCACTGGTCTCAGTTCATGCTTTTCTTCTTCAGTGTAGGTGGATATCGCTGGATACAAGTGAAAGAGATGTTTTAAGGAATGAATTAAAACAAAGCTGGAGGGCCAAGTTTTGTACAGGATGCATTGAAAGAATACATGTGTTTTCTATTAATGGTTGTAACAACAGTGTTTCCCTGAGGTTTGAATGTCAATTCAGTTTTTATTGAGAAAAGCCAGACTTAGACAGGCTGCCCTCTAGTGAACAAAGCTGGATCTACACGAGGGTGACCTGAGCTCCTTGATCAGAAGTGAAGCGCAAACTAACAGGACTGCAGTTTAATATATACAGCAGATAGATTTATCAGAGCAGCATGTGCAAATGCAGTTGCCATTGTGTTTTTTCCCCGTAACCTATAAGATGAATGGCCCTCATTAATCATGGCCATTTGTCTTCAGTTGTAAGAGTAGAGGTCAGTGATTAAATCGTGTTCTTTGTAACGTAGCCAACTCTCCATCTCTGTTTCTCTTTCCCTCCCTCACTCAGTGGATCAGAGGGAGAGTTTGCATTTCGCTGCTGCTCTGCTCTGCTTTTCATGGCTCTGATGTTGTCTGCCACCTAATCCCTGCTGAATAAAAGTCAGAAATTGAAGCAGCAGTCGTTTTATGTAGTGTATGTGTGCTTACACAATGAAAGCAGGCTGGAAAATGGGCCAAGCATCACACAGGGCATATTATGGCAACAAAGCAGCTTTCCACTTTCTTGGGAAAAAAGCGACAGCGGCAGCCAGAAAAGTGCCAGGCGCAGAGTACAATACGAGTGTTCAGTTAATGACAGCGAAAATGGAAAGATAGATACATAGAAATTGCATTGCCTGACTGCTCTATTCTTAGAAAGTGTTTTACTATTCCCATTGATTCTCTTCTGGTGTAGAAACTGTGCTGTTGACTTGTTAGCTCTATTATTTAATAGATGTGTCTAGGGGTGAGCAATATGTAGATATACTGTGATACTGAGATGTTTACACCGAGGTAGCTATCACTTTAATACCTCTGGTTGTATCAGGCTAGGGCTGCAACTTCTCATTGTTTCTATTATCAGCTCATTTGGTGATTATTGATTAATGTTTTGGTTTATAAAATATCAGAAAATAGTGCAAAATGCCAATCAGAAGTCAGCTTGACTTCTTCAGATTGTGTGTTTTGTCATTCCCAAACCCCCAGTATTAAGTTTACAATGAAACCTAAAGAAGCTTAACACTTGTAGGTGTAAACAGAGAATTTTTGACATTTTTGCTTGAAAATATGACAGAAACAATGATTTTCTGTCGATCAATTCATTGCTTAATAGTTTCAGTTCTATATTTGGTTATTGTGTGCAATGTTGCAAATTACTGAGAAGAATTTCTTTATGGCAATATTGCATTTACCAAGTTTTTGCACCAATGGAATGAAGTATTGTGATTTATGTGGGATGTAATTCACTGGATTAGCCAAAAACATATATTCCTGTCTAGTTATTTTTTAAAGCTAAAGCAATTAGTTGATTAATCAATTAATTAATCAATAGAAAATAAATTCCTAATTATTTAGATTATTTGATAATCGATATACTGTTTCTTTTATTATTTAAAGGAAAAATAGCAAACATTTCTTTGTTCCAGTTGCTCAAATGTGAGGATTCACTGCTTTTCTCGGTTTTATATAATTGTAAATGTGTGGCTTTTGGACCGTTGGTCTGACAAAACAAGACATCTGAAGATTACACCTTGGACTCCGGAAGCTGTGAAGGGTATTTTTCATTATTTATTGACTTTTTATAAACAAAACGATAAAACAATGAGTCGATTAATCAAGTAAATAACTGTCAGATTAATCAAAAAAGAAAATAATGGTTAGTTGCAGCACAATGTACTATAACACATTATATTGATATTGCAACATATAATGACATATACTAATATACTGAAATCCTGTCCCTGTTGCCCATCCCTAGATACGTCTAATACGTGTGTTCATGTGTTGGTCAATCTTTCAAGGCTAAGCTGAACTCTTCTCTCTCTTGTTTCATTTTGCAAGAGTCACCTTGGCACAGATTCAGCCACGCCTTTTGTGTGACGGCAGCTACTTTCTCCTTCACCCTCCTTTACTCCTCCCTCATCAGTACAGCATTGAAACACAGTAAAGACCTGGAGTGACCCAACACATGTAACGTTAGAAGCACTGTGATTACCAAAGTGAACCCAAAGCACACACGCTGCATAACCTTAATAACACCTTCAGCTGAATTTAATATTCAGCACCCTGACTCATTGTGTCATTGTACTCACATTAAGTGTGGTCCCTGTGGTGAGGACATATGCTGCTATAGCGATGTAATCTATCTACCAGTGATCTAAAGGATTATTAATCTCTATCTAATCTGGTTCACATCAGTCTATCATACAGGGTGAGATGTCATATACTGATTAGTGTGTGTGTGTGTGTGTGTGTGTGTGTGTGTGTGTGTGTGTGTGTGTGTGTGTGTGTGTGTGTGTGTGTGTGTGTGTGTGAGAACTTCAAGCCCTGCAGAAATAATTACAGCATCACATGTCATGTCTTTTTGACCTTGAAGTGGGTTTTATGAAAATGACAAGATAATCGTGTGTGTGTGTGTGTGTGTGTGTGTGTGTGTGCGCGCGCACCCAGTACAGTAAAGGTGCCTATATTCACAAATTACTGTTTCTATAAATCTGTCCTTGATCTAAACACTAGCAGCATGGTTGTAGGGATGGCAATGTCGGTCGATCAGTTAATTACTTTGGTCCAGACTGAAATATCAACAACTAGCAAATGGATTTCCATTCAATTTTGTACATACATTCAGAGGATGAATCCTAGTGACTTTGGTGATCCCCTGACTTCCTGTAGCGCCACCAAGAGGTTGACATTTTTGGTTTTGAGGAACACTATTGTAAGGATTGTGATGAAATTTGGTTAAAACATGCATGTTCCCTTTTATAATAATTGTAATGATCCATTAACTCATCTAGTGCCATCATTGGGTCAAGATTAGCAAATGTTAGCATGCTAACACATTAAACTAAGATGGTGACTATGGTGAACATTTTGCCTGCTTAACATTAGCATGTTGGCATGCTGACGTTAGCATTTAGCTCAAAGCACATTGTCTACGGCCTCACACACTCTATCACTATCATATCTGTGAAGTTGTATGTATTACCAAGACAAATAACTTAAAGGTGGGTGGGAAATCTGAATAAACCCCCACTCTGTTATCTCACTAATCCCCTGTGTCCCTCAGGGAAGACCTTGACCATTTGTCCTCCTGGGGGCCCCCTGTTAGGACAGATTGATGCTCAGCTGCAGATGATCAGGCTGTGTCTCACTGGTGTTCACAGTGACAACTACAAGGCACGTGGCCATCAAATCCGGCCTCAAATGGCTGAAACATAATAATCATCTAATGGCAGGAATCCCAGATTCTGATTGCCACTTTAATCAGTCGTACCTTGGCCTTAAGCCTTACTAACCTCCAGATTTATGGAAATCCATATATAAGTTTGTTAGATTTTCTGTTGACGGACCAGCACATGATTTCATTTCATGTTTGCTGCATATTGATGCTATTTGAGCTTCTTAGAAACATCAGTGACATCAGAGCTGTAAGGAAATCTAAAGGTTAATCAATAATCATGTTTTATGTGATCATATGTCTGAATTAAATTGATTATATTAATTTAGTTTCAAAGGTTATGCATTATGTCCTGTTTTCCAAATGAAATAAGCATTTTTGTAGCATCTCTGTAATGGATGATGTTTGGTGGTGGGTGCTGGAGAAAAGATTGAGCTTTTTCTTGTCTGCTTTTGTCTGAATTGTGTTGGGCGTTAAAACAATGTACTCTGACGTTTCTCTACCTTATAATCTAGGGTAATGTAATTATGCCATTCATGTGGACGCCATAGCCAAAGTTGAACCTGAATAACTAATTTTCTGTGCAGCCAAAACACAACATCAAACTCCAGCTGATACAATTTGCATTGACAATACTTTTGTGTGATTGTTCATATTCCTACAGTCCTTCTGTTTATGAAAATAGCTCTGTAAGGAGCCCAGTCAGCATCCGTTTGTGGTTCTCAAAAGCAGCTCGGAGGCTCAGGAATGACCCCTGCATGTGGACACGGGCCAAAATCAATAGTTGTATCATATCACTTATTGGACTGCAACAAGCTGACTGATTACCTCATCAGCTGCTTGTGTAAAAATTAGAGAGGTGGTGAGATCAGAAGATAAAAACACATAAATGAAATAGGGCTAATTAGCATTTTTGGGAAAAGAAGATAAAACCCTTCAGTATACAAATGGAAGAAGTTTTCTGTTATTGAACACCAGGGGGTGGTAATACTGACAAAATCAAACTTCACAAGGCTTTTTAGACAAAATAGCTTGGCACTATAGTTTATACTGATATTTATCATGGCTTATTTGACTCTGAAGTCAGATAAGCTCAGAGCTTTGTTTTGATTAACTCTTATGCAGCCAATAAAACCAGGAAACACTAATTCAGGATATAACAACCAAAATCAATATATCACCAAGCTCTACTGCCTTTTAACCTCCTGTTCTTTTATAATTTCCTCCCTTTTTTTTCTCTTATACAATTTTTATGAGTCAGTGAAATTGTTCATTCTCCACACTTTATTTCATTATTATTTCATTATGAGATGCTTGGTATATTTGGTTGTATTTTTCATTTGCATGTGGGTGCTTGTTCAGAGGTTGGTTTTACAAAGATACGGATCTAACTTATAGTCACACTTCAGATAGACTTCTAAATGTATTACTTGCACAATGCTGCCCAAGTCTTGACTGTCTTAAGTAGATGCCTGTATTTGGCAGTGGATGACAGGAAATGAGGAGAGATAGAGATGAGGAATGACGTGCAACAAAGGTCTCCGGCCGGAGTCGAACCGGGACATTGCGTTTCATTGTCGGCACCTTAACAACTCTGGGCCCCCTAATATCTAAAGCTGTTATTTTATAACAATAATAACAATGTAAAAACTGATAATTCAAAAGGAGTCGCTTGAGAATTATCACTCGACTCTGCAGCTCCCCTCGGCATTATGGAGCTTAATAGTTAAAAGTTTCAGCTCATTGTTTAACTGTACGGCCCACAACATTACTGTTTTGGTTCACTCTCACCACTCTCATAGTGTCGTTTTGGGCTGCAGCATGCAGCTCTTTTCAATGAAAAAGCTCTAAAAACCCACTGTACACTACCTGCCCAGCACCTCAGCACAGACACATATAACATAGTGGCGCATTTAGCAGTTAATAGGCCAGATATTTTCCTTTAGGAGTTGGTGGAGACTAAAATTAGAGCTTTAAGGGAGAGAATATTGGACTTACATTCATCAGGTGGACACAATCACGACTCCAAACGGATGCTAATGTTGCTCTTTAACTGCTGAATGTATAAATAAAGTAAAGTTTGCCATGCCAACTTAAAAGGTGTCAGTTCTGTGTTCCTGTTGCCCACAAGTGGCCAAAAAAGTATTGCAGGTTTAATACAATGTAAATCCTGCAAACATTAGTGTAATTTTGAGTCAACAGGTTAACATTAATGCTGTGTGTTTTCCCTCAGGCCAGAGTGCAGGAGGAGGCTCAGAGAGGAGTGAGGTCCTGGGATGAGAGCTCACTGCTACTTCCCTGTGTCCCCCAGACCTTCAGGCGGTGTACGCTGGGCGACACTCTGAGGTAAAGAACCACACACAAAAATAAAACACCCTCTGCAGACAAAACCCTTCTCTGACAACGTTGACCTTCAATATTTGCTGACTCAAGCGTCCCCCAATCCTCCTATGCCACTTGTTCTTTCTCTCCCTCCCTTTTGGTGTTGGTCTTTTTCTTTCCTGTCTGGGAGCACTGGGGACATTGATCAATGGTATGACTTCTTGGTATGGGCTCAGTTTGGAGTGACCCGCTGTGGTCACTTTGTCACACAGACATGCACACACATTTATGGAAATGGGGGTCTTGACCTCCATCTTTGAAGTGTCCATTTAGGGATTGTGTTTAGAGATGGATGGCAGTTAGAGTGTGTGACACAGGGGGGAGGAGGATTTAGAGGAGGAGGAGATGAGGGGGTCAAGGGGTCAGGAATTTGTGGCTGAGCCTGTTTTGTTCCATACGGCAGCTGGGCGACAGCAATACCTCGAAGACGTCAGGGAAGGTGTGTTTGTCTGTTTGCTGCTGCCACAAATGTAATTTTCTCTTTCACAAAGCCTCCTCTAAACTCATTTGTGTCAATCTAAATTGGATAGCTACAACAATGTTTTTGTTTGTTTTTGGGCCACGAGCAGTCACACAACACTGAGTCCTGACATTAGCTCCTTTATCATTTCTATCAACTCAAGGCCTCACAGTGAAGGGCAGTGTTTGTGAGATATGTGGGGGGATAATAATGTGTGATCCACACAGCAGCAGCTGTCTTCCTCTCTTCTTTCCACCGTCTCCATTACAGATCTGCTGTATCCTCAGCTTTCTGTCTTTCCTCCAGTCCAGCTCAGCCTGTCCCAGCCCAGCTGTCCCCTTCCTTCATTAGTGGTCCCACAACGATACTCACCGGCTGCTTAGGCAAGGTCACTTTTAAAGACAAAAGACTCCTACTTAGTACCTTGTTTTTTGGCTTGCACATTTGTTTGTTTTGTTGTGTGGTATGCTTCATTCCTCTAAAAGTCCACTTAATAAACAAGTTTAAACTTCTCTTCCTACTTTTCTTTAATGTCACGTTCAGCCTACTGCTCTGTGCGGACTCATGTGAGGGTTTAATGTGTCACACTGAACGGATGAACTCAGTTTGTAAGTTTCTATTGTCTGTTTGGAGGCTGACATAAACTCTTGCTGACACAAACTCACTCACTCACTCACTCACTCACTCACTCACTCACTCACTCACTCACACACACTGTCACACGCAAAAAAGACTCAAAAGCTTTCTGCTGTATTTCATCATGGAGAGGTGGGCTGTGTTAATGGCAGTGAAGTGCCAAGTCAGAGAACAGAAGTGAATTCTCTTCTCACTTGTTACCGTGGGACTCAGAGGGAGGTACAGGGCAGTTCCAGTAAAGAGAGAGAGAAGACACACACACACACACACACACACACACACACACACACACACACACACACACACACACACACACTATCGCTTCTCCTCCAGCATTACTCAGTCCTCCTACTGGTTTTCCATGGAAGCATACAACAATAAACTTTAGTTAGTTTAGTGTGTTAGCATGATAATATTAGCTAATTAGCACAAAACACAAAACACAGCTGAGGCTGAGGGGAATGTCTTGGTTTATGACCAAATACCTGCAAAAGTATTGGCATAAATTGAAAATTTGACCTTATGATGGCACTAAATGAAAAGTCAGAGGATTACCAAATAGTTGTCCTTCAAATAGTTGTTGAGATATTTCAGTCTGGAGTTTTCAGTCAAAGTGGTGGACTGACATTTAACAGTCTGACATTGCCATCGCCAAAAATGTGGTGTTTCAAGCTTCAAAAATGTGAGGATTTGCTGCTATTTTTGTTTTATATAATTTTTAATTTAATGTCCTTGGGTTTTATACCATAGGTCAGGCGAAACAAGAAATTCTAAGACATCACCTTGGGCTCTGGGAAGCATTTTTCACTTTTTACTGACTAACTAGTTCATTGGTTGCCC